>NC_090937.1:266789639-267414639 GCF_040938575.1 Ambystoma mexicanum
CCTCATTCAGTAGTGGCTGATTATCCACAGGCGAGTCATTTACCGTTGGCTCTTTGGCGATAGGCGAGTCTAGATTATATGCCCCCGACTCATCTTCCTCCTCCTCATCCTGGTCCTCGTCGTCTCAGTAATAATCGACCCCTGCTTGGTCGTCCAGTATCTGTATGTCTGGATCTTCAGCATACTGATGGTAAGGTAGAATATAGAGAGGGTCTGAAATCAGGCCCTGAGCCGGAGTCTCATTATGAGGTCTCTTATTAGGAGGCTGAGGGTCCTTGGATCCTGAAGGAGTAGAGGTGTCAGGGGTATTCCGATAGCTCAGAAAATAATCAGGGTTTTTCTCATAGAAATTAGCCAAAGAAGACATTCTTGTCATCACCCTGTCGATGTCATCAGAGCTCCATTCCCTGGAACTGGGGATGACCAATTCTTTTTGAGGTTCCTCTTCTCCCATGTCATGTGGAGTGGTCTAGTGACAGGGTCAGGGGTCTTAGATTTATCCTTATTGGAAGATTTATGCTTGTCCTTCTGGATTACTTTCTCTGCTGTTTGTCCCCTTTTCCCTGAGTAGAGGAATGTTTCCCTGAATGTTTGGTCTTCTCAGAATCTTTTGACGCCTGGCACCGAGATTCGGTGTGCTGGGAAGGTTCTGAAGCTTTCGAGGGCGAGCGTCGAGACTTGCGTGCTGCTTGGGGATAGAGGTTGGTTTCATCATCGGACGACCATACCTCTGTAACTTTGGGGAGCGAGGCACCCTTGGCACTCGTGGACGGTTGCCGTGTGTCATGAGGCGATCGACCGGGAACACCCAGAGGACACCGTTTCTGTGGACCACTCTCTTTGTGCCTCTTTCTTTCGATCACTCGACATGGGTATCAAGTCTCAGCTGGGGTTAGTGTGCTTAGGTGCAGTAGTGTGTGTGTAGCGCTCATGTCACCGGTCGTGGTCCCCATAACTGCCAGGCCGGACAATCCTCTGAGGCCGCGGACTCACGCTTGGGTGTCTATCGATGCCCCCTGTGCCCTCGCCGTACGATATGGCACCGTTTCTGCCATCACTGAAGGAACCCACTGCCTCCATGGCCTCGAGCTGCCTGGCGTAGTAGGCCCAACGTTTAGTGGAGTGGTGCTTTAGTGTTTTAGCCTTAAAGAGCTTACACTCTCTGCACGCTCTGCAGTTAGCTTCGGGTGATCCCTAGGCAGACAGAGATTACAAGTGTTATGCTTATCCATCCAAGGAAACTTGCGGTTGCACTTGAGGCAGAATTTAAATGGAGTACTCTCCATATGTTAATCTATGGCAGCGGGCGAGTGTATGTAGGAAATAAACAAGTGCGAGTATGTCCACCCCCCACTCTCCCTACTTGCAGGGCCGAGGCCAGAGGCCTTCCGAGGCCCAAAGTCCATCGTGCAGTCGTGACGGCTGTTCGTTCTTCGGACGGACGGCGATCTTCGGAATCTCGACGTGAGATTTAAAGAACAGGGAGTATTAGATGAATTATGACAAAAAGGCTGAAAGCCAGGGAACTCTGCAACTATGCTTCCGACAAGTATGGCGGAAAAAAATAATCTGAGGGTCCTACACGCGTGAGGGATCATGGGTACAGTGGACGTCACACTAGGGATAGTATTACTGGCACGCCCTAGGTCGACGCCCATTTTCGAGTTATATATATATATATATTTATATATATATTCAGTAAAAAAACTTTGTTAAAGGGACGTTATGGTTAAGTTGTGTTTGGGGGAGACACACACGGGGCATGAGCGGGGGGTGGGCGGGTGGGAGAGACACACACGGGGCATGAGCGGGGGGTGGGGGAGACACACGGGGCATGAGCGGGCGGTGGGCGGGGAGAGACACACACGGGGGCATGAGCGGGGGGTTGGCAGGAGGGGAGAGACACGCGGGGCATGAGCGGGGGGGTGGGCGGCGGGTGGGGAGAGACACGGGGCATGAGCGGGGGTGGGCAAGACACACGGGACATGAGCGGGGGGTGGGCGGCGGGTGGGGAGAGACACAGGACATGAGCGGGGGTGGGCAGCAGGTGGGGAGAGACACAGGGACATGAGCGGGGGTCAGCGGGTGGTGAGATACACACGGACATGAGCGGGGGTGGGTGGGAGTGGGGAGAGACACAGACATGAGCGGGGGTGGGGAGAGACACACGGGACATGAGCGGGGGGGTGGGCGGTGGGTGGGGAGAGACACACAGACATGAGAAGGGGGTGGCCGACGGGTGGGGAGAGACACGGACATGAGCGGCGGGTGGGGAGAGACACACAGACATGAGCGGGGGTGGCCGGCGGGTGGGGAGAGACACACGGACATGAGCAGGGGGTGGGTGGCGGGTGGGGAGAGACACACGGATATGAGCGGGGGGGTGGTGGGCGGCGGGTGGGGAGAGACACACGGATGTGAGCGGGGGGTGGGCGGGAGGGAGAAAGACACACGGACATGAGCGGGGGGTGGGCGGGAGGGAGAAAGACACATGGCGTTTGTGTGCAGGCAGCAGATCCCGCTCCTCGGCTGGAGGAAAAGGGAAGACACGGAGCATGAGTGGGGGTGACCAGAAGGACACGGGGCGTGGGGGGGGTGGGAGGAACAGGAGACAGACACAGGCATGAGCGGGGGTGGGGGACTTACTGTGCAGGCGGGATACAAAGCCTCTCATGCGAGGAACAAAGATGGCGGCCGTCTCTGAAGCCAGATGCACTGCATGCTTTCACCGCATCCAATGAGAGAGCACGTCAGATGTGCTGCTTGCCCAATCAACGTCCTGTCCGCGGAGCGAACAGGGAAGTGTGTCCACGAAGCGAACACAGATATCACTAATTTTTTTCACTTAAATTTTTTTAAAAACTACTGGACGGATTTACACCAAATAAAGCAAAGCACGCTTTCGGGACCAAGCCGCCACTCCTGCCGCAAATTTGGTGTAAATCCGTCCAGCGGTTTGGGCTTTAGGCGTAAGCAAAGTTTTTTCCCATTATGTCTGTGGGATTAAAAA
Source organism: Ambystoma mexicanum (assembly GCF_040938575.1). Lineage (NCBI taxonomy): Eukaryota > Metazoa > Chordata > Amphibia > Caudata > Ambystomatidae > Ambystoma > Ambystoma mexicanum. Next base: position 266,792,650 of record NC_090937.1, read on the forward strand.
AGTTTTGGGACCCCACCTATAACTTTGCCCCCCCTGGACGAATCCTCACCAAACTTTGCAAAAAAATTCAGAGTGACCCAAATACTTTTTTTGCAAAGTTTGGTGAGGATTCGTCCAGGGAGAGTGAAGTTATAAGCCGCCCAAAAAGTGCTCTTCCTATGGAAACACCAACTTAACCATAACTACATGGCCATAACTATATATATATATATTCTCCACTGTAGTGGCCATGTAGTTATGGTTAAGTTATATATATATATATATATATATATATATAGAGAGAGAGAGAGATCCCCCTGTAACCCCCTACTTTAACCCTTTCCTTTTTGGGCGGGGAGTACAGTAATTACTCTACTCCTGGACGGAAACTCTGCCACTCAACATTACCATACCTCAGAACTATGAATGTTAGCAATGCCATTACATTTAGTAATATTTAGTTAGAATTGTGAACATTAGCCTGCGCCAGACCCTGACACTACTGTGAATCTTTGCAATCCCACACTTAGTTAGAATCGTGCACATTGGCCTGCCCCAGACTATACTAGATTGAGAATGTTAGCAATGCGCTCTTAGTTAGACTTGTGAAAATTAGCCTATGCCAGACCCAGACAGGATTGTGATTGTTAGCAATGCCTCACCTACTTAGAATGGGGAAAACTAGCCTGCGTCGCATCTAGATAGGATTGTGATTGCTAGCAATACCGCACTTAGTTAGAATTGTGAACATTAGCCAGTGCCGGACCCAGACAGGATTGTGATTGTTAGCAATGGCAAACTTAGTTGGAATTGTGAACATTAGCCTGCCCAGACCCATACCAGATTGTGAATGTTAGCAATGCCACTCCTAGTTAGATTTGTAAACAGTAGTCTGCATCACTTCTAGGAGGCATCAAGTGGGCCTCTATGGTTAAGCTTGAGCTTGCTCTTGCTTTGGGGATAAAAAAAAACAGCATACCGGCTAACGAGAATCTATAGTAGAGATGACTGCTATGGGTGGCCATTCTGCCTCACACCCAACACCAAACCTTGTTTGCTTCCCTCAGGTATCTTTTAATTTGCTGTCTCCATTTGCACTAAATAATCTGCTGTCTCTATTTGCATGTACCCCAGTATACTACATAATCCTACAGGTCCATAATATATCAAATTCTACTGCCGCCGCCCTCATCCCCATTGGCACATTTCAAGGGGGAGTTGTCCTTGTCAAAGATACTCGAGCAAAGGTCCTGAGCCGGGGCAACGCAAGAGATACACAGGAAACAGCAGCCTTCTATGATTGCCAGTAGAGCAAGTTTGCAATAATTCACCTTGTCCAAGGAAATCTGACAATCTATGCTATGCCCGCATCATTTAAGGGGGCCTAGACCACAAACATGCTAAGGAGCTGTGCCGAAGGTCACTAGGGTAGGTAGCCTCATATAATGAGCTATTTCATTTGCGGGTATTTGATAAAGTGCAGTGTTGTTACCAAACAACACGTGCGCGCTTCACAGAGAACAGGCCTTCCCATTGCAGGAGCACCCCATGCATGCAGTGCCGTGTGAAGAGCAGCACGCAAGATCTGCTTGAGAACATATTTGTATTAGTTCAGGTCACAGGGAGATTTATTGATCATCTCTGAGGAATTGATGAAGCCAGGACGAGGGCACAGTTTCCAGGTTGCATGGTGTACAGCTAGCCCCTCGACCAACCTACTTGCCTACGGTCAGGCCGTCTTCCCCACACACATTTAGAATAATGAATTATTAAGTACGCCAAGGAACGGAAACCTTCGACTCCCCAGATGTTTCGAATGTAAACCCGGCGTTTGTTAGTATAGTCAGTGGTGAAGCATCATGGAATTCGTAGTCCAAAGATCTGGAGAGCCATTCAGTTTCACCTGCATGCGGTTTGTTTAATTGACCATTTTCTGTGTCACCTTTTACCCAGTACATGAACTAGGTAATAAAATACACAAACACGGGGAAGTTTGCCTTTAAAGATTACCAAAGGTCAACAAAACGTTAAGCATTCATAGTTGAGTGAAGTACGTGTTTACTTTATTATGGTTGGCAACATAATGTAGTTCATTTGTACATGGTTTTGAATTATGTATAATGCGCCAGGTGCATAATTGTGCAAGTACTGTACAAAGTGGCCGCACCCTGAGGAATGTTTTGGCCAGAATAGCAACTAAAATGAAGTCTGAAGCAGAGATAAATCAATTGTTGGTCCACACTAAAGCGTGTGTCAGAAATGACTCCCTGCATGTACTGTCCTTGCATGCCTTTGACTTAAAGGCATCAATTGTGTATTCTGTTATTTCTTACAGTATTCCGGAAAAATCTTTGGCGCCTTTTGTTCTGCAGAAAGTCCATTTGTCATGAAGAGTGTGTCCTTTTATGTACCCTGTGGCCATCCCTTTTCATGCAATCGTAGGAACTTTTCACCATTTCGGTCATATACCCTTCCAAAGATCCTTAGCTGCTTGGTATACAGAGGATTGTCAGCGGGTACCACTTTTCCATAGGAGTAGAAATTAGATTCACGGTAATACATGGGATATGGTTCACACTAGAAATCACAAGCACCAAGAGAGTTTGGTTAGCACCAATCTTTGCTTGCAGGAATCTGTCAGGAATCTGTCAGGAATCAAGTGGAACCTAAACCGGAAATGCTGCCGCAATATTGGTTTGTCAAGTTGTATACAAATTACTATAAAGTGGACACTCATTGAAAATCAAGAAGTACAGTTTTTAATAGCAGACACAAATATGTAATGTATCGTCCTGTGCATTTGGGATGAAAAATATCTAGCCACAGGGACCCGTCTATTTTCTGAAAAATGATGAGAGGTAAGAAGATAACATATGGTGAAGACAAGGGGATTTGTTAGTTAAGTAATATTCGCCTTTTGTGTGTTCATTTCTAAACTGACATGCTGGGAAATTGGAAAAAAATGCATAGGCATCCTTCATCTTGTTCTTATAGTGCAATGAAAAGGTGTTCTCACAAACGGTTGGTCATGTTGTCTGCTACGTTCTCTTGTTGTATTGGCGTGTGAGTGGGAGGGATTGATATCCTTTCCCTACACCTCCTTCATGCCCTTTTAGTCATGCACTCTGCCGTAAAAAGGCATTGTTTTAGCAGAAGTATGTGCAGCGGTGTGTTCTATATGTTCTAGTTTCCCCTTTCTATGTGTTACCTTTCTAATTGTATGCTGTCACAATCTGAACTAGAAGCATCTGCCGAGTTATCTTGTACACCAGGTGTAAAAACCAAGAGATTTACTTGTACATACCAACAGACAAAAATCTAGGACTCCTTGAAAAAGAATGGGCACATGTCCATGTCTCCAACGCAGTAAGACTTTGGCCACATTTGAGTGTCCCTGTGGACGATATTAGGTTGTACAATCCAAGAGATTACCAAGGGTGCGTTAACAATGCAAACATACGCACCAAGAACTTGAAATCTTCAGTGGCAAGACATTTTACTTTGGCAAATCAGGTTCCAGATCCGAGAAGTAAGAAGAACAAGAGATGGACGCTTCAACATTGCACAGTGCCTTGACCAAAGACAAGTTTACTGGATTAATCAACTGCACTCAATTACAGGAGAAACGAACGAGGAATGCAACCTCAATAGTTATATATGAACTTAGAAAGAGAACATTCTCACATGTTTCCCTCATGAATCTGTATGTACTACCTTTCCTTTTGTATTAATTGCATATGCATCTAGTTTCAACATCATGATATAGGAACCAGCATTGCAGAATGTTCCAAGAATCTGTTTCTATCTGTGCTGCAATGTTAGTTGATTATGAATGTTGACATTCTATTAATCATGGATTTGAACATCTTTTGACAGGAGCTCAAACACGTGCCACACACTATGATGAACATGATATTTTATGTCCATTTTATGGTATATATGGTTAGTATTAATCGACTGAGGCACTCACCACAGTGCTCTCTTATCCTTAGTACTTATACCCATTTGATGTGTCACTTTTTACTGAGCGAGTTAAATGGATGGAATTCTCACCACATCTTATGTTCCTGGTTTCATTAGTACTGAGGCCCACAGGTGGCCTTATTACAGATTTGAAGCTCTGAAAACACATGATAAATCAATTATTTAGTGGTGACTTTCTGTTCAGTTGCCTGAATTCTCTAAGAACACAAATGTTGACTTACTGTTAGACGCTCCTCTGCACATCAGAACACTGCTAGCACCTCCACAACATCTTCACCGGGTTCCCACACTACTCCCCCCAGGTTTCGACTCACGTGATGTGGTTGCCCCAAAGGACCGAAAGCTCTGTACCGGTTACAATGTACGTGCCCGGTTGCAGCCCTTCTTGCATTGGCAGTTGCCATGGAGAGCATACAGCAGAAGGGGCGGCAGAACGCTTCCGCATCGAACAGTCATCCGCTCACGTGATTCAAAGCGGCGTTTCTCACGTGACGATGGAAGGCGTCACATGACTCGGAAGCGCACCGTAAATAACGCTTGATGCACGGAGCACTCACCGCTTCTCAGCTGTCTTTCGACTCTGTTTGGTGCTATGTCTGGACTTTTCTCTACTGTTTACCTTGACTTTGGATCACTCACCTGGACTCCCTCAGATTATCCTTTGTACCTTTGCTTGGAACTGTTGACTCTCTGCTGAACCTCGGCCCGTCCCTCACCTGCCTTCGGATCATCCCTTTGAACTTTGTTTATCTTCACTACGCCATTCCCCTTTGGGGACTCACGCCACGCCTCCAGCCCTAGGTTCAGGTGGGTTGTCCTGTATCCACGCGTGACTCCGGTCGCTGTTGTTCTGGGGACTGCCTCTCATCTGAGTCTCGAACCTCCCTCACTAGGTCTCCCAGGTTTTCCAACCACCGGATAGGTAAGATTATTCAGATCCTGTGATTCTTGTATTCTATTGTATTTGCCTGGTACTTAACCCCGTTCTTTCCACAGCAGCATCGGTGTTCCTGAGGTTCCGTGGATCCGGGAAGCAACATCTCCCACCTGTGGCTCCAAAGGTCGCACAGCAGGGTTCTTTTGGTTTCCCTGTGCGTCACTTGGGGACGGAGGTCTCAACGGTCTACACGACATTCAAGTCAGAACACTTACCCCAATAAATTAGATTCTTGTACTTGGATTCTGGTATGTAGATTAGAGTCTATTTCCTGTTAATACGTATGCTCCAACTGTAATTTAAAATGAAGACATGGATTGTCTATGTTAATGCAGATGTCATTGTTACTGACAGTTGTATTTCATCCCTACACAATAGGGTTTATCTATAATAATTGCTAAAAGTTGTATTTCAATAGACCCTAATAAATATATATGTTGTGTCATCTGATCATATAAATTGACTTACATTGCCATTTGTGCTGTAATCTTCAGCTCTTCTACAGTTTTCAATTGTGTAATGTACTAAATATCCAAACAGTCTGATCACACCATCATAAACTCACCTGAAAAATCAAGGATGTCCTGTAAGGATTCATCTGCCGTGTTCACGTCCTCCGTGTTACTATTGCGAGTGCCATATTGTTCTGTTTATTTAAATATGTACAACTGTCTGTTTAGTATTGTCTTTTTTGTTTTGTGTGCACCGTGTGGCCTTTGGGCGATTTGGCGCGTTATCAAGAATTTAAATAAATAAATAAATAAATAAATAAATAAATGTCTCACGGATGGTTCGCATGTGACATCACGTCGTCCTATTGGAAAACATCAACATAAACATTGTAATGTGGACCTGCCACAAATTGCTGCAAGATGGGCTTTGTTGCCAACCTTGGTGTGGGTTTAATGTCCTAGCTCTTAAATAGCATTTGAAAAACAATCCAGATTGTAATGGTCATCCTTTTGTGGAGCAGAATTGTTTTGACCTTAATCATTATTCCAAGTGTTGTCAATGGTCGCAATTTTTGGTTGGCCTAAGTCAGAACTCTGGGCACTTAATTATCCTGCTTGACAGTTCTACCGCTCCCTAATGGAGATATAAGTAATATGTGTACATGAACATGACAAATTGGCATAGATTGCAACAGTTCTTCTGGCATTCACACCAATGTTTCATAATTACAAATTATAACAAAATCTAAATCTGACCCCAGTCTTTCGTTCTATTTCTGAAAAGGACAGTCACATATCTGTAATACATGTATATGTACAATACGTCTCTCAAAGAGATCTTCCAGTTGCTATGTATCACACTATGTGTTTTTGAACCACATAGATACTATATGAACAGGTTGGCAAGAAAACAATAGACAGTCCCTTTAATATACATGAGGTATTCTCTGTATATAGCATCTATACATCAAATTATGATTTGTATGTGCAACCAAAACTGCCTAAAGATAGAGCTCTATCCTAACAATATAGTCTCCTATCTACTCTTGATTACAGAAATTACAGTTGAGACACATGGAAACTCTGTGAACCTATTGTCTGGACACAGAGAGCATTCTTTTTAACACAATAAATGCAATTGATCTGTACCGTTGACGACCTATAGGAACACATTCATTTCATGTTCCATATTCATACCATCAATGGTACTCCGTAGTTTACAAATACATCTTGCTTCCAATTGTCTAAGCACCGGTCCCTGATCCCCGCCCCGTTTGCCACATTTGGCTTTCTGTAATCCAGTGAATCTCATTTTGCTTTTGTCTTCTATCTGGTGGTTCTTTAGCCAATGGTTGGCCAGAGGTAGTCTTGAGTCAGAGTTGTTCAAGCTCGATAGATACTCCTGGATACGTATTCTCAGTTGTCATAATGTACAACCTATATATATCTTTTGGCAAACACACACTATTGCATTTATTACGTACTTAAACATTTGATGAAATGTCTTATACTTATTTCAATACCTTCTTTACACACAAATCTAATACAATCTGGATGTGCAAATCTGCACATACTGCAGGTACCACATTTGTGAAAAGCCAAAGTTTTTCGAAACCAATCACTACCACTTGCTACTTGCGCTCTGGTTGTCTTGATGAAATTCCTGCTCGGTCCCCGCAGGTGCCCCGTGGATGGAAGGCAAACTGGCCGGTTGAGAGAGAGGCGATGCCGGGGGACTTGAGCTGAGTCACAGACATAGGTAGAGCAACAAAGGTGGCAAAAGTAGGGGGAGAGATTGTATTGTAAATAAAACATATATAAAAGTAATGGGATTTTTGAAGATTATAAAGAGAAAAGGTAGATACCTCGATGCCTGGTTCCAACAGGACATAAGGGTATGCACTAAGGTATTTAGGATTCCTAAGGCAAGGCCGCAAAAGGGTGCGTATCAAACCCTGAAACGAAGTACAATAGAGCAGGGATGCATTCACTGAAAGTAGTAAAGGAAGGTGTACGCAGTAACAAATTGAAAAAGTGCCCATATGTGGGGTTATAAAGTGTCAATACAAAGCCTTTGTTGTGTTTAGAATAATAAATGTAAAACAATAGAGAAAAAAAATTGAGATCAGTGAATATTTGGACCAAAAGATTGATGCCAATCAGGTGGCAAAAATGAAAGTAAATTAATTTACAAGTAAAGAAGAGACTCTTAAAATTCTAAGATCAAAGAACGAGATAAAAAAACTTGACAGGAAGTGTAAACGAAGGAGTAAACACAATATCATTGCATAGGTTTTTTAAAATAAAAAGTGGGCAGATAAAATATTCCTTTTGGGATTATAAATAGAGATTGATGGTGCCTGTGATTATTGATTGACGTAGTATAGTTGATCAAATAAAGAACTGAATAAAAGAACGTGTATGTATTGACAGTCGAAACCGACTCATCATCATCGTGGACACCCCTCTTTTACATTTGTGTAGGACATTGTCGTGATACACAGAGAAGATAAGGAAGTATCATTCACAATGGGTTAAAGGCATGACTAATAAGACGCTCATTCTGTTGCCTATTTTCATGCTACATATAAGGGAAACAAGTTATAGAAAAGGCTGGCCATTTTGGAACTCTGAATAAAATGCATCAGAGTGAGAAAGAAGATCCAGCCGAAAGGGAGTGGATCCTCAATCAACATGAAGGGGAGGATAAAACACCTTCAGCTCCCCTTTCCCCGCCTAAAGACAAGAATGTAGACACAGTGAAGGGATTTTACCCTTTAAAGGAACTAAAAGCAGATGCGGGGTATATCATTCCAACGTATGTGCCCCCTGCTTATAATAGCGAGGATAATGCAGAAGAAAGCTGAAGCAGAGAATGCAAAGATATATTAACAGGCGATGAAAGTAAACAGCATGATGAGAGAAAGGATAGAAAAGACAGAAAAATTGAGATAGAGGAAGAAGTAAAGAAACACAGAAATGAAAGATAAGACCAAAACAAATAATGATAGTACATAATGAACAGATGGGAGGACAAATATTACTTAAACTAGATGATAAAGGAATTGATGGGGTTCGAGAAAGAGAGAAAAAAGAAGAAAGAGCATACAAGGAAGAGAGGGATAAAGAAGGCAAGCAAAGGGAAGAATGAAGAAGCTATGAGGCAGGAAAAGAAAAGTAGAGATTAGAAGAAAGGAAATGGGAAGAGATAGAAGATCAATTAATGAAAGTATGAAGGTTGGAAAGAAGGCGAAAGGAAGATGACTTAAGAGAGATGAGGAAAAGGGAAGAAGAAATGAACAGGAGTAGGGAATTAAAAGTTGACGAAATAGAATATTTATGTCATAGGAGCACAGTGCCAATTGATGCACAAGAATGATCGGAGGAAGGGAGGGGTCACAGCAGCCCTGCAGGGAACTGCCGAGATCAGCATGGGCTGATGGGCAGGACAAAGAAGATATAGAGCAAAGGCTTGGGAATTTTTAAAGATAAATAAGGGATAAAGACAGCTAAAATATAAGAGAATGCAGAGGGATCTCTTTAAGGGGAACTGAAGGTAGGTTAGATGACGTCATAATAGATGAGTACAGAGCGTTGTCTTTAAACAGACTAGATCTTGACGATGTGGAAAGGGATAATAGCCACACGAGTTGGGGCAAAATGATGTCAGATGAAGAAAGTGAGGAGGACAAGAGAGCGGAAGGAAAAGGCGCATGCAGATTTTCAAGAGAATCGAGTGTAGAAAAGGGGATAAAATTGTCAGATTTGGAGGACCTACTGTGGGTACTGTGGGTACTGTTGCACTGTTATCTGTGTCCCACTAGGCACTCACCCACCCTGTAGATCCCACTCACTGTGGTTACTGTTATCTGTGTCCCACTAGGCACTCTCCCACTCTCTTGGTCCCATCCACTGTGGTTACTGTTGTGCTGTTGCGTTTTACCTGTCTGCTCTCTATGTGTTCCTTACTGTGGGGCCCTCACCCCCTGCACCCCTGTCTGCACATCCTGCATTGTGGAGCAAAGAGCTGTGCATCTCTCCTCCTCTCTTTCGCTCCCTCCTCCTCCTAATTTCCTCTTTGCAACCTATGGTGCTTTCCATTTATCCCATATGCTGTAACTGCTATTCTATCTCCTATCCTATCCCTCTCACTAAATCTGGAAGGAAGAAGTTTAAGAGGGACAACCTGGTCTCCAACCCACGCCTCCCTATCGCCGATACCTACATCAGTGCTTCCACCAGGCAGGCTCTCACTGACATACTCTTTGTTTTTCCCTCACCAGATCTATGACCCCTCATATGGTGTTGGCTCTCTCTCTCCTATCTCTTCCTCTCCCATTAATGGGGGCACTCAGTGGGAGGTCCTCTTTACTGTAGAGGAGCAGCTGCAGGCCTCTGCAGGAAACCCGCCCCCCTATCCCCCATATGTTGGAGACCTGTCGAAAGAAGATATCCATTGAGACAGCCCTACCGAATGTATACCCAAAGTGATGATAACCTAAGAGAGGAACTCCCTGAAGGAATATGAAAAAGAGCAAAAGAAAGAAGCTATTGACGTCACAGAGGACATATACAACGTCCCGAAATACTGGCTGAAGAGGATGAATGGATCCTACAGAAACTAAATGACGAAGTAAAGAATCAATATAACCTTTTAAATATGAAAAAGAAGATTACACGTGTACAAAGTGTTGCAGCGAATCAATCGACAATAATTGTACAGATGCTGAAATGCAAGTAGACTAAGTCATTATAGAAGCTGGTGATACATAGTGAATAGAATGCAGGCAAAGCCGCCATTGTATATAAGCTGGACATCGGTATCATGAATTTAGTAAGCCAGGGCCCATGAAGAGAGCAGGGAAAACAAGAATAAGCTGAATCGAGGAGCTGCATGGTGAGGTTGTCTGGCCTGGAGTCAAGACTGAAGCTATCTATTCTGGAAAGGAGCGAACGCGCAAAGGATGAATCATCCCTTGGTAAGTTTCAACGAAAGAACGCCAAGTTTAATTCATATAAGGCAGTTAAAACCTGCAAAATGCACCAAATTGTGGTCTCCTGTCACGTGAGGCAGGGATGAAAATAGAGTTCAGACTTGGAGTCGCAGAGCACGATAGTGAGTGCTCGCTCTCCCATGTATTCTGAAGACAAGGATACTTTTGCAAGGCCAAGTTCAAAGACAATCTTTATGGCAGAAGGCATGTGTGATGAGAGATGCTGGGCTTGGGTGGGGAGGCAGTGTCATGCCCCATCTCCTTGCATCTGGGTCTGGGCTTACATTCTGCTAAGTGAACCACATGTTCCAGACCTGGCACAAGCGTGCCAACCAATTGTGAATGTCCATATAAAGAAGTACCTTATATTTTGAAAACCAATAAGAAATTGTGTATCTAAAGTTTCAGAAGATTACATGTTTTAGAGATAGACATATGTTGTCCACCTGACAGTGGGCAGCCAATCACAATCCTAGTTCCTATAGATAATATACTTGGATGTTCCCCTTAAGCCAATCCCGACCCTTAGTAGGTTTTTCATGATTTGCCATGTAGTATGACATCACCTCTGATGTTCTTTTTGATAGCCTCTGTTTTGTGAAAAGATTGGTGAGAGAACCTGAGCATAAGTCCGTTGATGTTCGGTGTAAACTCCCTGTTTGTCATGATTCATTGTTTCCACCCTTTCTGGACTACATGGTGCATCAAGCACTGCAATATGGTGTCAGGTATACTATCAACATGGCTAGCACCATTGAGAAGTCCGTTGTCTAGTATTTCAGCTAGATCTGCCACTTCCTAGAAAACGCTCTGCATGTCTCAACGCTACCTTTCCGAGTTACCGGCAAGTGTGTACCTAGCTTTTTTCTCTACTCCTGTGCTAAGCCCTTTTTGTCAGCAGTACCTTATTTCCTTCCTGGTATCCCTCAGTATTGCTCCTTGTGCTTCCCGCTTGTGGAATCGTTCAAAGCTCTTCCTTCCCAGGCCTTCAGCCCTGATCCGTACCATTCTCGCATTCTGCCTTTGGCACTATGCGAGTTTCCGGATTCCTTCCTGGTTTCCAGACCCTTCCCGGACTTTAGATCAATACTCACCTGATCCTTCCTGGAATTCTGAACATCTACCATCTCTTCGAGGCTGGTATCCGGTCTGCACACTGGCGACAGATGATACTCGTCCGTACTTATACAAGTCCCGAACGACCAGAAAGAAAGGAAGACCTCCGAGTAAGAAAACTTCAAAGGACAAACAGGTGAGACAAGTGTCATGACCACTGTGAGGGGGGCACACGTTGTGCCACAAGCAGGCTCTCACCAGAACCCTAAGGGCCTTAAAACCACTGCAAAAGGGCTCCTGGAGCCAGTCATGGCGCCTTTGGCACCAGGCTCATATGTAGGAAGGAGGGGCTGTTCAAATTAGGCCCCATATATGTACATGGGCCTTTAAATCCAGCATGGAAGCACCCACACAGTCTAGTTCTAACAACCAAGCCATGCGGTCTAGTGTTTTGGGTGTGGCAGGCCTGGTACTACTTTACCTGGGCTATATAAACACACCCTGACTGGAGAACATGCTTAGAGTTATTCTGCAACCCACAGCGTGACGCTCACCGTGTCCAGCTCCTGGTCTTCAGCATCTTCCTGTAATCCTGCAAGACCAAGATAATTCTCTCTTACCTGAGAAAAAACCATCCAGCACTCAGCATCTCAACTGGGCTGCAATCTGTGGAAACCAAGAGAAGAAGAAACATCACTCACCTGTGAGTACTAGCTTAAGGACTTCAAGCGAACTGCTTCCACAGCTGTTGTTCGAACATTGCGACCTGCAATGACGAGAAAGGGAAAAACAATATTATAATGCGCGCTTCTAAAACATCGAATTCCATAGGTCTTACCTGAATTCCATCGCGCTATGCCACGCTTCCATCCGGAGCGCCACAGCAACATCTGCAAAGGAAAAGAGACATATTCAGGTTCGCTTTCAATATTAAACAACCGCACATCGCTGTACTTACCTTAACGGATTCCGGGGGCCTGTTTTTCATCGCGCTCTCATAATCTCCCATCTCTCTGGAAATGCTTTAGCCTGGGCAACTCCCTTGGTGAATGTGGGAGACCCGCTCCTGGACAACTATGAAGGATTTATGGATGCCTTCAAAACCACATTTAACCGTCCTGAACAAGTGTACACTGCTCAAGAGAAGCTGTTGGAGTTCCAACAAGGAAACCAAGATATGTTGTCTTGCGTAACCCGCTTTAAGCAATTGGCTAAGGAGACAGATTGGACCCCAGAGGTATGTTTTACCTTGTTTCGTCGTGGGTTAAATGATGAAATCAAGGATGAATTAGCTAGAGTGGCCCGTCCAGGTCCCTTCCAGGCTCTGTTAGACTTGTCCTTACAAATCGACTTCCGTATTCAAGAGAGAAAGGCAGAGAAAAGAAAAACACAGACATTACCACCAAAGGTTCCCTTGGATTATCCTAACCCTAAAGACACAGCCACTCCTCACTCCCCGGATCCTGAACCTATGCAACTTGGCTCCTTGCGGGGACCTATCTCTCCACAGGAAAGGACTTGTCGGATCAACACTGGACTCTGTATGTATTGCGCCTCTGACAAACACCTCGTAAGAAACTGTCCAATAGCCCCACCTTGGCGTTCGGGAAACACCAGCTCCCGATCTTGAACGGAGCCCAGCTTCGGACGGAAGGTACTTGCTCCGATTCTTCCTCTTCCTTGAACTGTCATCAAAACACCTTGGTGGTACTTCAGGTAACCTTGTCAACCCCCAATAAGGAGAAACATTCCATCCTGGCCCTAGTGGATTGTGGTGCAATGGGTATCTTCTTGGACCACAAGTGGGTCTTGAAGCACAATATTCCCTGAGAATCCAAAGTAATTATCCAGGCGGTCAAAGGGATAGATGGGAAACCATTGTCTTCTGGACCCATAACCCAGCAAACCACGTAATTACTGCTTCCAATAAACAACCACCAGGAGATGTTACGTTTTGACATAATAAAGACAGCTCATTACCCAATGGTTCTGGGCATGCTCTGGCTTCAAAAACACAACCCATACATCAACTGGGCAGCCGGGTCCTTGTTTTTAGGTTCAGAATTTTGTCTATCTCATTGTCTGTCCCGGAATTTGATACAACCCATATCTGCGGAAACCCAGACCCCAGAACAACCACCTATTTGTGTTTCCAACACCTGAGAAATATCATCAATTTTCAGATGTATTCTCAACAGCCATTGTTCAGTCACTACCTCCCCATCGACCAGGAGACTGTGCTATGGATACTGAAGTTTCTGTAGTTATACCATTTGGAAGGATATTTATACTTTCAGAACTTGAGAAAAGAGCTTTACGTGAATACCTGGACACCAATCTCACCAATGGAATCATTTGTCCTTCTAAGTCTCCTGCTGGGGCCTCTTTGTTCTTTGTGCCCAAAAAGGGTACCAAGGAACTCCGACCATGCCTGGACTACCGGGGTCTTAATCAATGCACCCTCAAGGACCGTTATCCATTACCACTTATCTCTGACATAGTGGAAGCGGTACGCAGCGCCGTAATCTTTACAAAACTTGACTTGCGGGGCGCTTACCATTTAATCCGTATAAAGGAAGGTGATGAGTGGAACAGTGCATTCAGAACGCCCTTTGGACATTTTGAATATTTGGTTATGCCATTTAGTCTTGCCAATGCTCCAGCGGTTTTCCAGCGCTTTATGGATAGAGTCTTTTCAGACATGCTATACCTTTTTTTTATTGTTTAGCTGGATGGCATATTGATATATTCCAACGATCCCATACTACATCAAGAACACGCAACCATGGTTTTACAACGCCTGCGAGAGAATAAGCTGCTGGCCAAACCAGTGAAGTGTATTTTTTATTTCCCTACAGTTCATTACCTGGGATTTGTTTTAAGTCCCCAAGGAATAGAAATGGATCCCGCCAAGGTTGACTCTATTCTTTCGTGGCCTGCTCCTACATCAGTAAAACAGATACAATCCTTCCTGGACTTGCATATTTTCATAGGAAGTTCATTCCTACATTCTCTGCCATAGTACAACCTATAGTTGAATTGTTAAAGAAAGACATACCCTTCAACTGGTCAGTTGATCAAGAGACCACCTTCCAAGAACTAAAACAAAAGTTTACTCAAGGACCGGTCCTGGCTCAACCCGACATCAATAAACCCCTTCCAGATAGAAACTGATGCCTCAGATTATGCTATTGGGGCAGTGCTAAAACAAGAATCCGAGGACAAAGAAGAACATCCCATTGCATACATAGCTCAAACTTTGAATCCTAGTGAAACACTACTCAGTACTGGAGAAGGAATTGCTCGCCATCCGGCAGGCTTTTACAGAGTGGCGTCATCTGCTTTTGGGTGCCAAGTTTGCTGTACAAGTTTGAACTGATCATCGGAATTTACAGGTCCTGCAATCTGTGGAGTGCAGAAACAGTCGTCAGGCTCGTTGGGCCTTTTTTTTGCCCAATATCAGTTTCACATCCATCATGTACCCAGAACAACCAACATAATCTCTGATGCATTATCTAGATGTCCTGATTATGAACTGGATGAAGCCTGTGCCTTTCCCAAAATGTTTCCCGATACTGTATTCATAGCCCAGGCCAGCTCTCCATTGGATAACATCCGCACTGAGACCCCACTTTCTGATCTCTGGAGGATTACACCAAGACCAACCAATGGTCCCTAATTGCTAAGGATGGTTACCTTTTCAAGGACAAGAGATTGGTTATACCTACACAGACCCTGAGAACCAAGATAACAAACCTATGTCATGATACTTACCATTCCGGGCATTGGGGCAATAAAGCTACCCTTTGACTCATCCAGAGAAACTTCTGGTGGCCTAGAATGATTGATGGTATAAAGGCATACATCCAAGCCTGTGCTGTCTGCAGTCAGAACAAGTGCGACAATAGAAAACCAGCTGGTCTTCTCCATCAACCTGCATTTCCAGACTGGCCTTGCAAAGTAATAGCCACTGATTTTATCGTGGATCTGCATGCTTCCAAAGGTTTCACTTCCATTATAGTTATCATCAACCTATTTTCCCATATGGCCCATTTCATTCCTTCGGCACAAGAAATGGCAGCGATATATTTGAATCACATCTTTAGACTACATGGTCTCCCTTCCAAAATAATTTCAGACCGCGGGCCTCAATACATTGCCTGATTCTGGAGTACCTGTACCAAATGTTGGGTATTCAACATGCCCTATTTTTAGGATACCATCCTCAGTCCAACGGGATAACCGAACGAGTAAATCAGACCCTAGAACAATACTTACGATGCTTCGCTTCCAAAGTCCAGGATGATTGGTCAGTTTTAATCCCAGTAGCTGAATTTTACATACAATAATTCTGACCACTCTGCTATTAAGACAAGCCCTTTCTTTTGCAGCCAAGGTTTCCATCCATCTGTTCTGCCAACTCTCCTGCCTGACTCCACCCAGATTCCTTTGGTTGATTCCTGGATAGAGCATTTAGTCACTGTACACAAGGACATAAAAAGACATTGAAAAAGAGCTAGGATGGATGTTAAAAGACATGCTGATACCAGGAGGAAACCTGGTCCTATGTATACCATTGGCGACAAGGTCTGGCTTTCCTCTAGGCTTTTGCCTTGGCACCTACGACCCAATAAGTTGGCCCCTCCATTCTACAGGCCCTTTGCAATAAAGGAAATCATTAACCCTATGGCATTTCGACTTCAATTACCAGAATCCTGGAAGAAGATTCATCCCGTTTTTCACACTTCCTTGCTCAAACCCTATTCTCAATCTACCAGGACAGCTCTTCGACCTATCCCTGTGCTCATCAATGATCAAATCAAATTTGAGGTTTCCAGGATATGCAATTCCAGATATAGGAGGGGTCGACTGCAATACTTGGTGGAATGGAAAGGTTATCCTCCAAGTGAACGAACATGGGAACCTGTGTCCAACATGAATGCCCCCCGTTTGGTACAGAGGTTCCATCTAACTCATCCAGGTAAACCTGATGGATCGAAGTTTAAGAGGGGGCATGCTGTCATGATTCACTATTTCTGCCCTTTCTGGACTACATGGTCCATCAAGCACTGCAATATCGTGTCAGGTATACTACCAACATGGCCGGCGCCATTGAGAAGTCTGCTGTCTAGTGTTTCAGCTAGACCTGCCACTTCCTAGAAAACAGACACGCCCCCGTGGCTCTGCACGTCTCAACGCTACCTTTCCGCGTTAGCAGCAAGTGTGTACCTAGCTTTTTCCTCTACTCCCGTGCTAACCCCTTCTTTGTCAATGGTACCTTATTTCCTTCCTGGTATCCCTCAGTATCGCACCTCGCGTTTCCTGCTTGTGGAATCGTTCAAACCTCTTCCTTCCTGGGCCTTCGGCCCTGATCCATACCGTTATCGCATATTGCCTTCGGCACTGTGAGAGTTTCCGGATTCCTTCCTGGTTCCCAGACCCTTTGGGCCTTTAGATCAATACTCACCTGATCCTTCCTGGAATTCTGAACGTCTACCATCCCTTTGAGGCTGGTATCCTGTCTGCACACTGGCGACAGAGGATACTCGTCTCTACTTGTACAGGTCCCGAATAACCAGAAAGAAAGAAAGACCTCAGAGAAAGAAAACTTCAAAAGAACAAACAGGTGAGAGAAGAGGCAGAGTTTGACATGGTTTTAGATCATTTTAAATAAAACAGTAGTTTGCCATTTTCCTGAGTTGGTTTGGTTATTTGGACTCAGTTATTCTGTGTGATCCCATCCATTGCATGCACATTCCCTTAAGGGCCCTAAACTCACATGTTAGCGGTGTGGATGGTTCAAAGATCCAAACTAGTTTAGCTCCAGATTTTTGGATGATCGGGCATCCTCTGCCATTAGCTGGAAGATCACAGAGTTTCCCTTGGAGAGTGGCCGAATAGAAGTAAACTTGCAAGAAGAACCGAGACGGTGGGCAGGTCCCCCTATGAAGAAATCCCTGCCCGGTTTCCACGGGCACTCTGTGGATGGAAGACGAAGTGGTCGGATTGGAGGCGGGGTCGATACTGAAGGCCTTGAGTCGATTAATGAGTAGTGAGTAGACTAAGGGGAATGGCAAAATAAAGGGACAGGATTGTGATACTTTTTGAGTAACGTGAAATAACTGTAGAGATAAGAGAGGCCGCCTAAGAGATCTAATTCAAGGAAATTAGAAGAAGACATTTCAAACTCCAGTGGGAGTAGGGTGAAATATAAAACGCGCAGTCAGGACCACATATGGTGATGTCTTAATCCCTGTATAGGGTAAAAAGTAAAGGCGACAGAAGAAGTGATCACAGTGTTTATAATATGTAAAAGTCTGACTTGTCTAAATGTTGTCTGTTGAGTAAAATATCGAAGATTGTTAAGAATTGAAAAAGTAAGAGTGAGTAAAGATAAAGTGTAGTAAAACAATTGGCACCAATCATAAGAATAGAAAGGCTATTAAACAAGAGGATTGAACAGCGATTGATGGTGCTTGCTCATATTTGTTTAAAAAAAAAAGTTAAAAGGTGGTGATTTAAGCCAAGGGAAAGGGTTTATTTAATGGTCTGGTAAGTATTGACAGTCAATTGAGACTTATTATGGGGATAATCCTCTCATGAACCTATGCAAGACACTGCCAAAACATATGCCCAAGGTCACAGCAGATAAAATGGTCATTTCCGTGGCCACAAGTGGGGTCAATATCAAGACCGGTATTGCAACACATGACCACATATTTGCATGCTGCGTACACAGGGAAGAAATTAGAGAACAGAGTAGTGCTTTTATAGTTTTGGAAGATGTATCAAGAGGAAAGAGAAGACCCACCATCTGAGGAGTGGATGCTTAATTGGCATAAGGGGGAAGGTGTTGAGCCCTCAGCTCCCCTCTCCTTGCCTGAAGCAAGGATTGCTGCTACAGAAGAGATAGGAATGTATCCTTTAAAGGAATTAAGAGCAGCAAGGGGATACAGTAATCTGATATATGAACCCCCGCTTACAGTATCGACAAAAGTCTGGAAGAGAATAAAAGAACGGAAGAGATTTATAAGTTTATACAAGATGAGGAAGAAAAAGGTGAGATGTCGAATTTGTCAACAGAAATAGACACAGAGATTAAGAGATGGAAAGGAGAAAAGGATAAG
This sequence comes from Ambystoma mexicanum, assembly GCF_040938575.1. Lineage (NCBI taxonomy): Eukaryota > Metazoa > Chordata > Amphibia > Caudata > Ambystomatidae > Ambystoma > Ambystoma mexicanum. The sequence goes on from NC_090937.1 coordinate 266,811,179, forward strand.
GCTGACGAAGTAGCGATTGTTCAAAATGAATGGATGGGAAAACAGATATTACTCAAGATATATGGGAAAATTATTGAGGAGGTTGGTCAAAGAGACGATGAACAAGAAAGGAAGGATAAGGAACAAGAGAAAAGATTGAAACAGGATGGGCAGAAAAGGAAAAGCAGGGAGCGACGAGAGCAGATACATCAGGAGGAGCAAGAGAAAATTGAATAACGTGCAGAAGAACAAAGAAAGTTCGATAATAGACAAAGAGCGATAGAAGGAAGGGACAGAAAGGAAATAAAGAGGAGGAAGAAGCGCAAAGACTAAAGGACACAAGATTACAAAGACAAAAAGAAGAAGAGTAAAGGAGGGAAGGAGCAAGGATAGGAGAAGAGCGAAGGCAGGAGGAAGAAAGAATTATAAGGGATGTGAGAAAGCAAAGGGAAGTAGATGAAGAAATAGAAGAAAAAAGGAGACAACAAGGTTTTGATGCCAGTCTCATTCATAAAGAACAAATGAGGCTGAGCCCAGAAATACGATGGGACAGAGTGGAAGAGATTCTTACGATAAAGGAAGTAACGCCAGCAGTATCTAGAGTAGCGCCAGAAGGAGAAAGATTTGATGCGAAAAGCACTGGAGAATGGACCAATAAGGTCCATCAACAGTTAAGACAAGGTAGCGAGCATAGAACTCGAGGGAATTGTGATCGATCCCCAGTACGTCAATCCCAAAGTGAAGAAGAAACCCTGTTTAGTGATGAATGTGGAACATTGTCTTTGAGCAGACTGAATTGTGATCGATCCCCAGTACGTCAATCCCAAAGTGAAGAAGAAACCCTGTTTAGTGATGAATGTGGAACATTGTCTTTGAGCAGACTGAACTTAGAGAAGGGTGAGGGGGACGATAGTCACACTGATTTGGGGCCTAGACATGTCAGACGAGGAAAGAGAATCCGGTCTTGGAGCAGAAGGAGGGAACACATGTGCCCCGAAGCAAGCCCGCAAATGGATAAGGAAGTGAGATGGTAAGATCTAGAAGGGAGAGTCTCCACCATATGTAAGCAGGTTAAGGTCACTACCGACAAGGAGACAGACATGGACGATTATCCCTGCCATGGATAGACTAACAGTGGGATCCGACTATGGGATGGGGTTCACAAAGTTCCCCTTGTTAGAGAAGGGGAGAGCAAGACCGCAATATATTCCACGCAAACAGATGTACAAGGATAACTTAAAATGCAAGCTCCCTAGTTTGTCTTCAGGGGCTGGGAAATGGATATAGGAAGTAGAGAAAATGACAGGAGGAAATATGCTGGCCATAGGGGACATAAAGGGTTTACTGGCAGCCATTCTTGGAGACAGGGCTGATGACATATGGAGAAGAGCGGGATATTCAAGTATGACTGCAGAAAACACTGCACATGATGGAGCGCCATTTAATAATTTTAGAGCAGATGTTTGGAGGGCTCTCAGGGTACAACATCCTGACATATCGGATATGGGTGCAATTATGATACGTAAAATGAAGGAAGATGAAGACCCTATTACTTACATTCAGGATATTCAGGAGAAATGGCAACTTGAAACTTGCGAGCTGTGGGAAAAGACAGCGTAATTATTTTACCACATTTTATGTCGTGGGTCGCCGAATCAGCACAGAGGCAGATGAAGACAATTAGGGATGGAAGCAAAGCCATGGGCTGAGATACAATTGATTGTCGGTTATTATAAGAGAAAAACAAGATGAAAGATTAGAATAGGAAGATCGAGGAAGCCAAGTTAGTTCAGAAAAAGTTGTCATAATTTGCCATAGAAGGGGCAGTACTGACAAGCGGAGAAGGATTGGGAATACAGGAAGCAATAGGTTCATCGCAGTTGAATAATTTTCGCCTAATGGACCAAGGTGGGTATTAGTTTACGCCACGAGGCAGAGGTATGGTTTATAGAGAAAGAGGAGGCAGGTTTCAGAATAACCAAGCTGGATTTCACAATACACAGAATGAGAATCAGAGTGCTCAGCGAGGATATAACCAAGGAGGGATTAACAGGAGCGTTCCCCCAGTATGTTGGAATTGTGGAATGACAGGACATATTGTGCGCATATGTGGGAGCCAAGGGAATGTACAAATTGGTCAATTTTCCAGAGGGGGCACAGCTTATCCTCTGCCGTACAGCACACTGACAAGAAAGGGCTTTGCCCAAGATCACACATTTTATCAGGCACAAGCACTGCAAGTACAGCAGGTGCAACAGCGGGGACAAGTACAAATGAATCCAACACAAGGGCAGTAGCAACACGGCCCTATGCAGACACAGCAGTATGCAAATACTGGACAGGTATTGCCACCTAGAATAGGAGGTGTCACTGTGGTAGGAGGAAATCCTTTCACAGGGATGGGGATGAGCTTTTATCAACAATAGGACAGCTCACAGGGTGACTTAATGTGTTCAGTACTATCTGTGACACCAGACCCCCCAAGAGGAAACAAGGGTTGATGTAACGATAGGAGGCAAATTCTTTTCTTGTAGACACTGGAGCAACTCGTTTGTGTTAACGAGAGGGAAAATGTCCATTGTCAGGTATTGCCATGAATGTTATGCTACTTTGCATTTATATAGCGCCTTATGTACCATTGGTATGGTCTGAAGGCGCTGGTAGGTTGAACGCCCTCGGGAACCGAAGTTCAAGTCAGTAGAGAGAGTCAAAGGTGCTTGTGAGCACCGGATATGTGTGCTGCTGGTGTGGCATTCATGTAATAGCTGCTTCATAGCGGTAGGTGTGGTGGTTGAGAGATCAGGGGTATGTGTTCGTTCTGGCAGGTTTTATCCAGACCGGTTCTGGTTGCGTTAGGCCTGAGGAGAACGCCTGGCTCGGGGGTGTGAAACCAGCAGTGATTAGTTAAGAGTGATGTGGAGTATGAGGCAGATGTTGGTATGAGAACAGCAATACCGAATCGTGTCATAGTATCTCTGTGTTCTAGTTGAGTGGTGGTGTAAAGAGGAGAGTAAGCATGGTGATGTGATAAGATGGTTTACATGCTCTTTCAATCGTTACATGCATTCCAAACCATTCATGTATGTCACGCACTTCTATGCACTCCAAAACCGTTCCATGCACTCCAAAACCGTTCCACGCACTCGGATCCCGTTCCATGCACTCAGATCTGTTCATGTAATCCGATCATTTCCATGAATTCTAAGTTGTTCTATGCACAATTCTAAGTTGTTTTATGCACCCCGTCTACATTTTCATCTGTTCCTTCCACATATTTCACCCGTACCGTTCACGTTACATCAGTACCTTCCACTTACTTCATCCGTTCAATCCACATACGTCTCCGTTCCATTCACCTACGTCCCCATTCCATTCACATGCGTCCCCATTCCATCCACATACGTCCCCATTCCATCCACATACGTCCCCATTCCATCCACATACGTCCCCATTCCATCCACATACGTCCCCATTCCATCCACATACGTCCCCATGCTCAAGGGTTCTCTGGAGCTACAAGCTGAGTTCCTTTTACTGATAAATTACCAGTCTCCATAGGAGAATGTGACATGCCCGTTCCTCTGTTATATTCATGACAGACACCAGTTAACATTTCAGGAAGAGATTTAATGATGAAACTTCAACATGACTATTTCATTTACAGACCAAGGAATAGTGTGCTCCATTCCAGGAATACACTATTTAAACAAGGGAGAGTTCATACTGGCATTCACTGGGCAAGTGGCTCTGTGAGGCATTCTAGTAGATCCAGAGATTATTTTTATGCAGTAAGCATTTTACTGACATGGCTACCTGACTTGGTAGGAAGTATTGTGAGGATACCTGATGATTTTTAATTTAGACCACTAATACCTATGGATGAGGTGGATGGAAAGACTATTTCTATAGAGTTGGAAGCAGCTATAGTACTAAAAGAAATGGCAATGGTCGAAGGAGTAGACAATGAGGGTAGACCATGGAGAACAGTAATAGCTCGAGGAAGGCTATAGATTGACTGACATAACTGATGAGTATATTTTCGGAGAAGAATGAAGTGATGACGAAGTAGTGTTCTTCATATGCATTGCATACTGGATAAGGATAGAGAAAAGGGAAGTCCCAGAATGAATGGCGATAATGAAGCAACAACCAGCATTTCTTCAGGAGGATCTCGAAAAAGGCACCGAGGGCCCTATGAACTACAGGGCCCTATGATGTAGGTTTATTAAAGGGGATAGAGGAGGTTAAAATAAAGCTTAAGCCAAGAGAAATTCTACTCTGAGAAAACCAGTACCCCATGTCTCGACAAGCTGATGAAGCTATATTTCAGACTATCTCAGCATTGAAGAATCAGGGGATTCTGGTGCAATCAGAGTCATCATGTAATACTACTGTGTATCAGATTAAAAAATATAAAGGATGGTCGTGGAGATTTATCCAGGATTTGAGACCTCAACCAGATTGTAGATGCAGAGTTTCCTTTAGTTCCTAATCCAGCGACAATATTGTGTAGTATCCCAGTAGAAGCTCGATAGTTCATGGTGATAAGTTTAAAAAATGTGTTTTTCTCGATCCTGTTGCATAAGGACTCCCAAGACTTGACTTCAATTACGTTTCGCCAAAAAAGACTAAAAACAGACTTTTTTGCCTGAAGGGTACTGTGAGTCCCCATCGATCTTCAACAGAGTCTTACAGATGGATCTAGGCAATATCGATATCGAAAGTGTGGTGATAACAATACGTAGATGACCTATTTATTTGCAGTAAAACAGAGGATGCGTGCGACAGGACTCTATCCGATTAATGACTATTATAGCAGATAAGGGATATAAGGTGGACAAGGAGAAGTTACAGTACTGTCAAGAAGAGGGGTTATACATAGTTCAGTTGATTTCGCATGAAGGAAAGAAAGTGACACCTGAGAGAGCTGAGGCAATCATGAAAATACCAAAACCAAATACAGTGAGACAGGTGCAACACTGTTTTGAGTTTGTACACTTATGTTAGAGCCTGGGTGTTTGTTTATAGTACGTACACAAGGCCACTTCTGCAAGCATTAAAGAAAGCACAAGTTGGTAAAACAAAACTAGAATGGACCGAAGAAAAGGAGGAAGGATTTGAAGAATTGAAAAAAGCAATTTGTACAGCCCCAGTGTTAGGAATTCCCAATTATGGTGAAGAATTGTATTTGTTTTCACACACAGGTGAGTCAGTGATGACAGCAGTGCTTACAAAAAGAACCACATTAGGGTACAAACCTTTAGCTTAATACAGTGGGATTTTAGACCCAGTTATGAGAGGACATGTCCCTTGCGAACAATCTTTGGCAGCTGCTATGTTTGCATTTGAGAAGTCCACAAGTATTGTCATGGGCTGCTCTATGGCCCTTTTTACGTGGAACATGCTCTATTTGACATTTTAGAGAAACCCAAGGGCACATTGACATCCCAAAGAGCTTCATCTTATGAGGTAATGATTTCCAACCCAACAATTAAAATTGTAAGATGTAAAATAGTGAACCCAGCCACGTTCATAGCTGAACCCGTAGAATAAGGTGATCATGTGCATGACTGTGCCAATTATGTTGAATTTTATGATGATATACCCCGTGTGAAGGAAATGCTTTAGCGGCAGGGGAGATTATTTTTATTGATGGTCCTTCAAAAAAAGATCAGACTAGTGGGGAAAGGCATTCAGGCGCCACAGTAGTAAGACATAGATTAAATGGAGAATTTGAAGTAGTAGTAAGTGCAAGGCTACCATCTCATTTTTCAGCGCAAGCAGCAGCATTAGTAGTGCTTATAGTCGCAGTTGAGAAACATGAGGGATAGGAAGTGATAGCGTACAGTAACTCTGCCTATGTGACATCAACCGTACATGCACGGTTGGCATGTTGGAAGAGGAGGGGCTACCTCCGTGCAGACGGCTCTGCATTGCAGCATGCCTCCTTATTGGAGAGACTCATGAAGGCACTACAACTCCGAGTAGCCATAGCATTCATTAAATGTGCAGAGCAAACTAAGCAAACATATTTTATCTCTTGCGTGAATGAAGCCACAGATGTAGAAGCCAAAAGGGTTGCATATTCTGCAGAAATCTTGAGTTTTGATACTGAGAGTATGAAAGAGAATTCAGTTACAACTATGTTAATGCAAGAAGAGTTTAATAAATTGTCAATAACCCAATTAATAGAGATTCAGGGAAGCGCACCATAGGAAGAGCAGGAACTATGGAAAAGAAGGAGACATTCTTTATCCCCCATAGTAGCTCTAGGGCGACAGGACAGCGCTGGAAAGCCGGTGATAAAAGTAACTTTATTAAAAGTCATGCTTGAACAGCTGCATTAGCCCATGCATGTAACTAGAGAAAGTCTTCCTGCTAATATTGCAGAAGGCTGGTGCATTCCTAATTTGTTGTAACATGTTACTGCTGGGCATACACTGAGAACAATTAGAGGAATAATACCTCGACTGAATTGTCAGTTTCAGCATTTACAGATTCACTATGTTGATATGCTGCAGACATCTAATGGTTATAGGTATATATTAGTGGTGGTGTGTCCCTTCTCTAGGTGGATTGAGGCAGGTCCGTGTACACACCCTGATGCCACTTGCGCATTAAAGTATTTAGATCAGATAATGGGCCAAATTTTGTCAATGAGCTATTCGAACAAACAGGGCTTTCAATAAGTGTAAAGCACAAGTTCTCGTCTGCGTATCACCTGCAAGTGAGTGGAATATGTGAGAGACTCAATGGCCTTCTCAAAGAAAGGATTGGCAGACTAAATTGACTTTGAAAAAGGGATGGGTGTATTGCCTACCCCTGGCCTTACATGAGCTTCGAAATCAGGCAGGATCGGACCACCGCCTCACCTCCCATGAGCTAGTTACAGGGCGTCAAATGGGAATGCCCCTTACACCTCTATCTAGGATTAGGAGTGATGCCCAGAGTGTAGTCAAAACTTTAGGTTATGAGATGCATGATTATTTGACATGTATGACTACCAGTATTTCTTTCATTTCAGATCAAGCAAAGCGACAGGTGGGGACTGTCTAAGAACACGGAAGAAGATAATTTCGGTATCCAATCCAAGTGTACTATTACCACCACCTAAGTTATATGTTGGTGACCTGATCCTAGTTAGAAATTGCACCCGGAAGTGCCACAGGCCTCGCTTTAATTGACTTTAATTGCCTTTTCGTTGTTGAGGAAGTGTCCCCTTCCGCTGTCAAAATATCTGGAAGAAGAGCATGGTTGTACCTAGACGACGAACGTTTATAAGGGCGAGACCTCCCTCCCACCATTCCTGATCCAGAAACAAGACAAGAAGAACAATTTCTGCGTGTGCAGACTTGATCGATGACTAAGAAAAAGGAGGATAAAGCAATGAGTGATTAAGCATGTACTTTATTTGGACTGCAATTCAATAGACATTCCTTATCTATATTTTAGCAGAGAGTGTGAGTACTTGCAGAGAATTCCAGGAATTTTGAAATTAACTTTTAGAAATATATTGTAGCAGAGAATAATAGATCAGAGTTATGGCTAAATGTCAGTTCTTGATCAGAAATTGAAAACGAGATCAGTATCCAGATTAATTTTGTGGAGAATATTTGTTTTAAGTGATAAAAACACATGGTACCTGCCGACAGTGATGTTCATCGGCTTGTGGTTTCTGTTTTTGTGTTCATACTTCAATCTTATCCTGCTCTTGTTAGAAGAGATGTTAATATTCACACCTTTTTACAGGATCCTAAAAATGGTCCAGTGATAAGAAGAGTCCTTGTTGCTATAATTGAACAAATTAAACAATTGCAGACATAAAAGAAATTTGATGATTGTATTAAAAATGATTAATGAAGAAGATGACATGATCAGAGAGAATGAACAAATTCAGCAAGCAGTAAGATGGCACGAGAAATGGTTGCCCAGATTTATATGCAGGATATATATTTGCATGATTGTTCTCATCGTCTTTCTATTCTTTATCTTTCACAGTCACTATTATCTTAATGTTTCTACCACAGAAAGAGCTCTTATGGTTCTCCCCACTATGATATGATAGGCCATTTATAACGTGCTCAATATTCCGAGGTTTCTAAGCGCGGACCATGGGTTTGAACCTGTGGTGCTCCCTGTCATCTTGCTTCCAAGGTGAGCATGCTGCCCCTGAGCTATCCCCCCCACCCGAGTAAAACAAATAATGACAAATTCCTTTATCTCCATAAATATATTGGGAGACATAAAAGAGATGCAGAGGAAGATGATGAAAGGATAAATACATATCTAGATAATGCAGCTCACTTGGGAAATAAGATGTGGTATCAACACATGAAAAAAGGTAGGGGAAAGAGCATCTAATGAGAGTTGCCATGTCTGCAGTCGCATCCCCTATGCCATGAATAAAGTAGAGACTTTCATTTCGAAGTAGGTTTCAGAACACGATGCAAAGTGCCTCAGCCATCTTGTAGCATGTACTACTCAAGGACAATTTCAAGGAAGTTGGGCGACTTTGCGATAGAGATCAAAATGGTTGTTTACATACCAGGATGCCTATACAAATGGAGAAGGTGCCTGGATGGAAGAGCAAGATGCTTGTATATCCTGCTGCAGAACAGGATGAGGTGATCATTGAAAAAATTAAGAGAATGAATTGCCCCGACATGACAGAAATAGCAGGATCACCTAGATGTTGGGAACAAACAAAAAATGTTGATCTATAGACAAGTGCATACCAAGAAGAGGTGGGAAGAAGGAATGGTGTCCTGTGCAGCTCACCTTCTGAAAATGGACTATGGGCAAGAATTGCAGAAAGTGAATGATGGATGCTTAAAGTCATGTGCCAAGCACTTTAAGCTATTTACATGGGTAGAAGATGAATCAGGCCCATCAGTTCTAATCCCATTGGTTAATGCAACACTATGCTTCCAAAGACACAGAGAGGACCATGTGGGTTATTACAAAGAATGCAAGACCACAATTGATGTCCCCAGGATGGGAGAAGGGACAGCTGTCCTTATGGATTGATATTGGGCTTGTGGATCTAGAACCTATATGAAGGTGCCCAAGGATTGGGGTGGAGAATGTTCCCTGGTGCTGATCCATGTTCCAGTATTAGCGATTCCTCAGATCGATCTGAACATGGTGAATTTCCAAAGGTGTATGCCCATTTGAGGAAATGAAGATCGCTTGAACTTCTCTAAAGGACAAAAAGAGAACATTATTTCTCAGCCAAATCGACAACAGCATATGGTACCATTCCTGAGGAGCACAAGTTATTTAGCAAGACTGCTACGATAATGACAACTATTTTCATGCCTGGAATTCAGACAGTAGTGAATACCAAATGGTTACAAATCAACAGATGGGAGCTTTTGCAGATGATCAATGCTCCCATAAAGGGATTCAATGCCATTAATGAAGAGCTGTGGCCCATACGACTGATGACCCTCCAGAATCTATATGTCCTTGATATGATCACAGCGATGGGAGGGGAGTTTGTGCTGGATGATGGGTCTATTGTACCCTGAATGGACTATGTAATTAGGTAACCTAGAGTGTAGATGAACATGTCAAATCAGCAGACAATCTGAGGGGGGTGATATGATATTTTATTTGTATAGTGCTCGTACACAAGTGTTTCAAGTGATGAAGATATGGAAACCAAAGAATCACTGTTTCAAGAGAAAATACCAGGATGCGGAAACGATTGAGGAGGTGGTCGAGGACTCGACCAGAAGGGGGAATGTAGCGGAGCAGGTGCATGCCTCTGCAGGAAACACAGCCCCACTACCCCCATATGTGTGAGACCTGAGATTGTGCCGTTTTTGACACCAGCAGTTGTGCCAATACCTCAACGTGTGTTCAAAAGAAGATACCCATTGAGACAACCCTACTGAATGTATCCCTTAAGTGATGATAACCTAAGGGAGAAGCTCCCTGAAGGAATATGAAAAAGAACAAAAGAAAGAAGCTAGTGATGTCACAAGAGACATATACGACGTCCTGAGATACTGGCTGAAGAGAATCTATGGATCCTACAGAAACTAATGATGAAGAATCAAGAGAACCTTTAAAATATGAAAAAGAAGATTACACGTGCACAAAGTGCTGCAGAGAATCCACCATTCAATAAGTGTACAGATGCTGAAAAGCTAGTAGAATATGTCATCATAGAAGCTGGTGATACGTAGTGAATAGAATGTAGGCGAAGCTACCATTGTATAGAAGCTGAACATCGGTATTATGAATTTAGTAAACCAGGACACATGAAGAGAGAAGGGGAAAACTGTGTTGCAGCAGGAATAAGCTAAATCCTGAACTTGCATGGTGAGGTTGTCTGACCTGGAGTCAAGACTGAAGGAGCCAAGGTCAGCTATCTATTCTGGAAAGGAGCGAACGTGCAAAGGATGAATCATCCCTTGTTAATGTGCAAAGAACACCAAGAGTGCAAAGTTTTCATTTAAGGCAGTTAAAACCTTAAAAATGAACCAAATCGTGGTCTGCTGTGATGCGAGGTAATGATGAAAATAGAGTTCGAACTTGCAGTCCCAGAACACGATATTGAGTGCTCGCACTCCCATATACTCTGAAGACAAGGATACGTTTACAAGGCCAAGTTCAAAGACAATCTTCATGGCAGAAGGCATGGGTGATGAGCGATGCTGGGATAATTGGATGGGGAGGTAGTGGCATGCCCCATCTCCTTGCACCTGGGTCTAGGCTTATGTGCTCCTAAGTGAACAGAATGTTCCAAATCTGGCACAAGCGTGGCAACCAATTGTAGTGGTGCATATAATGAAGGACCTTATAGTTTGAAAACCAATGAGAAACTGTGTATCTAATGTTTCTGAGGATTACATGTTTTAGAGGTAGGCATATGTTGTCCACTTGACAGTTGGCAGCCAATCACAATCCTAGTTCCTATAGATAATATACTTAGAGGTTCCCCTTAAGCCAATCCCGACCCATAGTAGGTTTTTCATTATTTTCCATGTAGTATGACATCACCTCTGATGCATTTTTGATATATAACCTCTGTTTTGTGAAAAGGTCGGTAAGAGTACCTGAGTGTACATCTGTTAATGTTCACTGTAAACTCCCCACTTTAGATAATTGTTAATAAAACAGTACTTTGCCATCTTCCTGAGTTGGTTCGGTTATTTGGACTCAGAGTTATTCTGTGCAATCCCATCCATTGCATGCATGTTCCTAAAGGGCCCTACGCTCATTACCTCCTTCCACTCATCCAAGACCATCCATCATTAGTGTCTATCTATCACCGTCTTGGTCCATGGCCCTCAGCCCAATCTCCTCCTTTTCGATAGGTGTCTTCCTTCCTTCCCCCGCTACTCCTACTAGCACCTCTCTGGATCCTCCGCCACCTCCTTCTTCCGCTGCCTCTCTGGCACCTTCCTCCTCCTCTCTGGCTACTATACCACCTCTGCCCACTCTCGGGACCCTCTACCACTTCCGCTGGGTGTACCTCAAGACTGTACCCCACCCTGGAAGTCTTTCAAATGTGGTAACCTGCTCCACAAGGCCTTCTGGGGCTTGGGACCTCAATACCTTCAGCTCTCCCTTCCTAAATACCTTCCTTCTCAAGCTCTTCGCTCATCCGCCTCCAACTCCCTCAGGGTCAGTCACTTCTCCAAGCAACAAGTTGGTCGTAGATCTCTTGCCTCGGGTGGTGCCTCCCTCTGGAACAGCATCCCTGCCTCCCTTAAACTTGAGGAGAACCATCTCCGGTTCCGGAAGCACCTCAAAACCTTTTTCTTTGCTTCTGCTTTCTCTCCTCCTCTCCTCTGCTGACCCCCTAACTGTAACTAGAACTGCACTTGCTTCCTTGACACCCTCTGATCTCGGCACCACCTGCACTGCCCACCTGGCTACCCCCGCACTTGGGGACTGTTTCTGTATCCCTACAGTCCCCCTCCTAGCCCTAGACACCTGTTGTCTGCACTTATACATGCACTTGCCACATGCTGGCTGCTACTTACTTATTGTTATTATCTTTGCCATGTACTAAACTGTCCCTGCCCCTTCCCATGCACTTGCGCAATCTGAATGACACCTGGCCTAGTAGGATCGTTGTCCGTCCTCCCTTGTTCCCCTCCTTTGCCTTGTCACGCCTTGAAACACTTGTGTATAGGCGCGTTATAAATGCCATATCATATCACATCGCTACTCAACTCTTGCTCTGCTGTCAAACACTACACTGACAGCTGCCACCTCCAGGAATAACTTGACCTTGATGTTCTCGATCTCACTGAGATGTCTGTCATGAGTGTTGACACTCTGCTCCCTGATGGCTACAAGATCCTCTCCAAGCCAAGGACCGACCGACCTGGAGGTGGAGTAGCTGTGATCTTTCTGGATGGGTCCCTGCTTCTGTCATTCCTACGTAGGCCTACACCTCCTTTAAATGCCTGGTCTGCAGGCTTTCTATATCTCCTGCGCACTCTCTGACTGTATCCATCATCTACAGGCCACTGGCAGGTTGCCCTCTTCCTCTCAAGGGTGGGCTGACCCCTCTTCTTCTCTCCTTGCTCTACCTCTCAACTTTTCCCCTCTCTCGAGGCCTCACCATGCACCTGGAAGCTTCAAATCCCTCCTCTAGGCTCTTCCGCAACCTCAGCGACACTCTCTCTCTCCATTCTACCCTCTGGTCTGACGCACTCTGCCGGACACACCTTGGATGTTCTCATCTCCTCAGACGTCCCCCTCTCTAACCCTCTCACCACTCCTCTCTCTTGGACTGACCTCTTTCTGCTTTCCTCTCACGTGAAACTCTCTTTCCCCCGGGCAAAGCCTACCCTAGCACTGCCACCTACCTTCTTGGTTGTTTGGCCCATGGAGCGTGTGTCATTGGATGCCTTTTCCTCTACTTTCTCTGCTCCTCCTACTCCTGCAGCTGACTAACACGCCAACACAGCCCTCTCTAACCTGTATCTTTATACATCCAACCCTCTGGACATCCTTGCCCCTGCCATGAGAATCCATCTAAAGCCTTCCTCCAAGTGCAACTCTTGGTAGGACTCCGACCTCGCCGCACTGAAACGTAAGTGCATGGCGGCTGAGAGGAAGTGGAGGGCTTTGGACACATCCTCTGACAAACTGGCCTGCTGGCAATACAGACACTCTGTCCTGTCCCTGAAGAGAGCCCACATCCAAGCCTGTCTCTCCGAGTCCTCTAGCAACAAGGCTGAACTCTTTAAAATCTGCCTTGGGCTGGCCAATCCTTCTGCTGTCTCCACCTCTCCTGTTCCCTCTCATGCCCTCTGTATGGCTCAGGCTTCTCACTTCTCCACTAAAACTCACAACATCCTGTCCTTGCTCTCCTCTTCCCCCTACCTCTCGCGGGCCCCCTCTGGCCACCTTGCCTTCTCCTCATCCTTTCTCCTCTTTCTCTTTGACAACACCTGACAAGGTTTCTAGACAGGTCTGATCTATGAAAGTGTCGACCTAATAGGTGCTCCCCTGCTCCTCCAGGACCACCAAGGGCTACATTGACACCCTCGCTCCAGCATTGGCCGATTTCTGCAATCACTCTTTCACCAGTGGATCTTTCTACTGTCTCCTCAAGCACTACCTTGTGCAGCCCCTCCTCAAAAAGCTTCTGAGGATCCTGTCAGGCAAACAACCACCCAATCTCTATCACTCCTTTCCTGGGAAATTTCCTGGAAAAGATGGCCATCTCCCAAGCTTACTCTCCACACTGAATCTGTTGGTTGTCTCCATGACCATCAGTCTGGCTTCAGAGCAACCAGAGGCATGGAAACTGCTATCCTGAACACCCATGAAGATCTGCTCTCTAATTTGGACTCCGTCCTTCCTCCTGTCCTCATCCTCCTTGACCTTTCCTCCGTTTTTGACATGGTCAACCACTCCATCATGAGCAAGCGACTTTGTGAGAACCTGGGCATCACGGATGAGGCTCAAGAGTGGATGAACTCCTTCCTCCGGGACTGACCCCCCAATCTAATTTGGGTCCTTTCTTTCCACCACCTCTATCTCCACATGAGGTGTTCCCCAGGGCTCTAACCTCTCACCCTGGCTCTTTAATGTCTCCTTGGCCCACCTGATCTCTACCTTCTCCTCTAACTTTCAGTGTTATGTGGATGAGACTCCACTCTCCTTCAGGCTCCCCTCAGCCTCCTCGCCTCTCCTCTCCTCTCCTCTCTCGCTTATTCCCAGAGTGTCTATCCGCAATTCAGGATTGATGCACCTCCAACAACCTTTGCCTTAATGCCAGTAAAATGGAGATCCTTCTCAATGCAACCCCTGCTCCCGTTTTCCCTCTTTCACTATGGCAACCCTCCTTGGGCCCTCTTCCTTCGCCTTCCTGTGAAGCAAAAAACCCTGGTGTCATCTTCGACTCCACCCTTTCCTTCACTCCGCTCATCACTGACTTTGCCAAGAAGGCTCACCACCAACTGCACCTCCTCAGAGGTATTATTCCTTTTCTCAGGTTCCCCCAGAAGCTCACTCTCTCTAGGCTGGACTACTGCAACAGCCTCTTTCTCAACCTTCCTTCCTCTACTCTCCGCCATCTATAACTAAACAAGAACTGGACTGCAAGAATTAACCTTGGCCTCAAGCCCAGGGACTGTATCTCTCCAACCCTAAAATCTCTCTACCGGCTCTCAGTGGCTGCAAGGAACAAGTTCAAGACCCTCTGCAACATCCACAAGGCTTTCTGGGGCCGGGGCCTGCACTACATCCAACTCACTCTTGCAAAATATCTTCCTTATTGAGCCCTTTGCTCAGCTACCTTCAACTTTTTCAGGGTCAGAAGATTCTCCGGGCAAAGAGTGGTGGGTAGATCTCTCTCATCTGCAGGTGCCTCACTCTGCAATGGACTCCGTGCCCCTTTCAAACTTCAGCCGGACCATCTTAAGTCCCAGAAGCGGCTCAAGACCTACCTTTTCTCCTCTGCTTTCTCGCTCTCCCTCACCTGCTGACCACCTGTCTGCGGTGCCGACTGGTTACTTGGTTACCCTCAGAGTCTAACTGGGTACCAGGCTCCTGCATGATCAGTCTGCCATGCAATGCCTCCGGGACTACCATGCTCTTAGGGGCTGTAACTAACCTCTACAGTCCCCTGCATCCCAGCACTTAACCAAAGCCGCGCAGCCCTGGCTGTACCTACCCAGAGCAATGCTGCCCTGATTGCACTTCATCCATCCCTCTTCCTGACACTTCCCCCTTCTCCCTTCCCCCTGCACTTTGTATTGTTGCACTTGGACGATCTTATTGAAACAAGGCCTAGTAAGATCGTTTGTCTGTCCTCCCTCTGTCTCCCCTCCCTTGTCTTGTCGCACCTAGAAACACTTGTGTACAGGCGCGTTATAAATGACTTATCATATCATATAATGTAGGAACCAATGGTGCCCACTGCTCGCGCAACCATTTGCAACAGACACTGGAGGAACACCATGGCTAGGGACATTCCATATATACGCTCCCATCATATACTTGAACACACACACAGCCATTCATACATATACACAAACGCAGGGGAAGCTTGATGTGCGTGTGTGTGTGTTCAATGTCTCAAACTCTGGTGTTTTCCTAGTGACCGTTGTGGACAGTTTTCTGGGTGGTGGGCATGAGGGGGGAGGTTCTACATGTACTTTACTTTTAATTGAAACTCGTAACTCGATAACCTGAACCGGGACTTACCTGAAGAACTTATCTGCAGCTCCAGTGATGCTCACACTGGTGATCCTACACTGGTGATGAGTGGGCTACACATGCACAGCACAGTGGATTAGCATTAGTAATTAAGTGGACCTCTGCTAAACTTTTGTGAGATTATCTCTACACTCAACCAGGATTCCGTTGTCTATGTTTCAAAGCCCCCTGCCCTTTTGCCCAGCTGCACAGTACTAGGCATATTTACTCGTCCAAACCATTTACTGCTCATCCCCTGTTCAGATGGGGGGACTGCTTCACATCATCCTTTATGTTATGTTTTACTACAGTGCCTCAGTCTTTGGCAAACCTGGGCTCTACAAGCGAGGACCATCACCCCTACGGCTCTATATTTGAAAAGCGCTGCTGTGCCCGCCTAGGCCTACCTGTGGTCTTGATGGCCTCCCTGGATGGTGGTACTTCACTGGGGCACAGTGGGTTGATGGCTGGTTGCCCCCCCTCCCCCCAATCAGAGCTTCTCATCTGCATGCTTGGTTCGCTGTGGTGTCTCCACTAGACCACTCATCACCAATTTGTAGAATTGAAGTATGACTGTAGTGACAGGCTTCTTGACAGGTAAGTCCTTTTATTGGATTACATCTCCAAGCAGGAGCAATGTACATGAAGGACCCTCACGTTCCCAACATCAAGGTAACTGTTACCAACAGTCACTAATGGAGCACCAGGGGTATGGGCATTCCACATACACTCACATGACATCACACACTATGACATCTACCCCCACACACACACACACACCCACACACACACACACACACACACACACAACTACAGGACAAGTCAGATAAAACATTTGTATTTATTCTATTATAAAAATGTATTGCTCAGCACATCAAGTACATACCCAAAACCATGTATGGTCAAATGCCTTTTATTGCAACAGAGACACAGGAAGACATGCTATTGGTGTATGGTTACCCCTAATACAGTGACTAACAGCTAGAAAAGGCTGGAACCATAAAAGATAGACCTTAAGCAAAGAAAATCAAAGAGCAACTTCAGCATGACCCGAGTCCTTTTCCAAGTGGCAGTTCACAAATGAGTCGTGGATATCTCCTTTCCCTCTTAGGCGTCAAGTTAGTTCGTAAAGAGAAGAATGAAAGTTCCTTAGCCGTCATCATAGTCAATCTGAATCCCCACCACGGCAAAGTATACAGAGGCAAGGACTATGCCCACTAACTACCCACCTGCACCCCTGCAGATCCACATTGGATAATAGACTTTGGGCCTCATAACGAGTCCGGCGGTAGCCGTGCGGAAAAACCGGCAGGCTGCCGCCAGACCCGTAATATCATTCCACCTCTGCGATTGCCGGAATCACTAGGGCATTACAACCCCGGTGACCGGGTAATTCTGGAGACGGAATTCTGTAAATCCCCTTTCCCATGGAGTCCCAAGACTCCATGAGGATGGGGACCATGGAATCACTGGTTCCGTCTATGACGGAGCCAGCATTTCCATTTCTGCCTGCAGGCGGTTGGTGTTACTCCCACCAGGTTAGACCTGGTGGGAGTGACATCTCCCACCTGCAGGACTCAGAATTAGCCGCTGTTTCCGGACCGGCTGACTTGTAATGAGGCCCTTTGTCTGGGAACAGTGCCATAGGATATTTCGGATCGATCATGCAGAGGTCCCACCCGGTCCATGGGTCTCCCAGAATGTGTGCTGCCATTGATTGCAGATAGGTGCTTTATACCCCCCACCTTGCAACAGAATGTCTGCACATGAATTATTGATTCTGGTGTTCTGTCAATGCCCAGATATTGTGTGACGCCATCTGTACTACATCAGAACATGAATACCAACTACCCGGGAACCACACACACGTGAAGACTGATTACCCAGGACACATATCCTCCAGTACATTATATCGCCCACTGCAAATGCAGCGTCCCTCCTCAAGGAGTGGCAGTGGGTACCCCTGAGGAGGCAACTTGTCACCCCTTTTAGGAACCTCATGGACAG
Source organism: Ambystoma mexicanum (assembly GCF_040938575.1). NCBI lineage: Eukaryota > Metazoa > Chordata > Amphibia > Caudata > Ambystomatidae > Ambystoma > Ambystoma mexicanum. The sequence goes on from NC_090937.1 coordinate 266,828,840, forward strand.
CAGGGCAGCAGCAGTGCAACCAAATGCACAAATACACCTATACTTCCCACAGAACATGTGTTTCAGATCCTAATGTCCCAGTTCAGAATCTTCAGACATTATGTGTGGTGATCCTTCCGATGATGTGCAAGGTCATTCTTGCCACTAGCGTTTTACAAAACATTACACTAGGGTGTGGCCTGAGAATTGAGTTGTGTAATGATCTACGGCCACCCATTGGACAGTCTGTAGTTAATTGACATGGGGACGTGACGTTGGGTCTGACATGGTTTCAAGGTATTTTGCGTAAAGTGGCATGCGAGTTGCATATGCCCAAACACATCGTACATTGTGCAGAAATGAGAACAAGAAGAAGAGGCCATAGTCCAGTGGTGCCTGATGTGCCAGCATTGTGTAATGAGCTGGGCCTGCATAGGATGACCCCAATCCTATTAGCAGTACATACATGAATGGAAGAACATGCATGATACATTTTTTTATCAAACCCTGCATTGCAAAATGTGGCTTTTATATCACACCAAGGCATTAAAATACATTAGTACCTGGTGAGGGCAAAATCAGAATGAAAGCCATTCTGATTGGCCCTCGCTGAGTCATTACCAGGCCGGGAATCCCTCTGTTGGGATTCCACGGCCTTTGTCCCCGGCGGGGGGCATGGCAGCCTCTCAGCCAATGAGGATGCTCGAAGCGGGCCATCCCCACGCCAAACCTCCCCACGGCTGAGAGGCTGTCTTCGCCCCCCCCGCCGGGGACTCTGGTAAAGCTTTGGCTTTTTTTTTTCCCTTTCCTCCCTCCCTCCCTCCCTCTTCCCACCTCCCTGCCCTCCCCATCCCACTTACCTTCTATCCTTTGTCCCAGGTGGGGGACGATGGAAGCCTCTTGCCGTGTGGAGACTCGGAGCAGGGCCATCCCCGCTCTGAGCCTCCACACGGCTGGAGGCTTCTATCATCCCCCGCCGGGCACCCAGGTACGTTTTTTTTTCTTCCCCTTCCCCTCCCTTCCGATCTCCCACCCTCACAACCGCACTTACCTTCTTTTTTTTTCGGGAGCAGATGCGCTGGAAACACTTCTGTTTCCAGCGCGTCCGCTCCCGGTGGCCGCCATGGAAAGGGAAAATGGACTCAGTTTTCCCTTTCCATGGCAGACATTTTCTTGGACGTATTTATTATTTTGCTGCCGAAACGTTGCGGGAGAAAAAAAGCTTTTAGTGCCCCGGTCACGCAGTTTTATACTAATAACTATATACCCCTTGCGGCGGGGGCATTACCGCCTCTGGTAATGCCCCGGGGCCTTCGTTAAGGCCCGAGCTTCGCTAAGGCCTATAACTATGGGCCCTGGGGCATTACCTGAGTCAGTAATGCCCCCGCCGCGAGGGGCATATTGCTTAATTAGTACCCGGCGAGGGTCAACTAGAATGCAACATGCATTCCGATTGGCCCTCGCCGGGGCATTACCTGGTCGGGAATCCCTTACATGCTGTACGTGCATTTGGTTCCCGGCGGGGGGGCGTGGCAGCCCCTTAGCCAATGAGGAGGCTTGAATGGGGCAATCCCCGCTACGAGCCTCCCCATGGCTGGAGGCTGCCTTTGTCCCCCGCCGGGGACTCGGTTACGTTTTTATTTTCCTCCACTCCCCTCCCCTGCAAACTATCTCCTCCCCTCCCTCCCAACCCCACTTACCTTCTTTTTTCTTCTTTTCTCAGGAGCAGACGCGCTGGGAACAGTGTTCCCAGCGTGCCCGCTCCCGATGGCCGCCACGGAAAGGGAAAACGGACTCAGTTTCCCCTTTCCTGGTGGCCATTTTTTGTCTCATTTATTTATTTATTCTGTTACGAAACGTGTTTCGGATTAGAAAAAAAAGCAATTATTAACCCGGTCTAATGGGCCGGGGTACTAATGCAATAAGCCCCTCGACAGCAGGCCAATACCACCTGCGGTAATGCCCCCTGGGCTTCGTTCGTAACTATGGCCCCGGGGGCATTACCTGGGGCGGTATTGGCCCGCCGTCTCGTGGCTTATTGCCACAATGGAAATTGCTCTCTAGCCCAGACATTTAGAACGATCCCCAGTAAAAGAAGAAAAGTCTACATGCCTGGGCACATCACCACATTTATTAGCAGGCATGCATCTTCCTATGCATAAACACTCTGTGTTGCTTTGAGGGCACCTTGTTGCCCTTCTGGGGCGCCTGAAGTTGTTTCATGTGTGGTTTGTCCTGCATACATAGGTGTCACTTCTTGGACCACACTAGGGGTAGTGCTGTTGCTGCATGCTGGATGGCGCGGCTGGACTGCAGCATATGTCTCCAGATTCGGTTTGCTGGCTCAATTTCCTTCTTATGATGCCTGAGGTGGACATGCAATGGTGTGGTGCCAGCTCTGCGCCATCTCAGAGACTGTAGTCCTCCTGCTCCCTTATTTTGACTGTCTACCATGATTTTGGGACTGGCTGGTAACTTAAAGGTGAGGAATCGGTGGAGCTATCTAGGAATGGTGGGGCCCTGCCCCTCGGCCTCCTCCTTTGAAATGTAGGCATTTTCTTCTGAGAGACCTGCCTCCTTCATGTCCACCTTTTGATTCCTTGCACTCCCTGCAGCTCTGCCATGCGAACGCTGATCGCAACTTATAGCAACTACCTCGTGTTTGACCTCTTGTTTCTGCACTACCCAGCTGAAGCTTAGTACAAAGATCGCGGGACACAATTCACTGACTTATGCTAATTAAACTGTTTTCAAATTCTGAAACGCAGATAGAGTTTTGGAAATTCAATGCTGGAAACGTATGAAAATCTGAGAAAATGGCCTTTTCAAGGTCATCGAATGTCTGAAGCTGTGATGCATGTTCTGCTGCGGTAAAATGGGATGAACATGGTTGAAATAAGCTCAAAGGCAATATTTTAACACGAGCCCAACTTTCGAAGTGTGTCTGTGGGCTGCCGACTATGAGCAAGTCACAACCCCACAAAAGATTGCGGTGGCAGAAAACATGTTTATATACTTGCAACTACACCACCACTGACACTGCTCCAGTCTCAGCAAAACGATGTGACAACTTTCTTTAATACTTTTTTTTAACATCACAGTTGCCAAGATCCCCAGCACAATTGTAGCAACACCTCCCTGTACCTATAAAAGTCAACATCCTGGTGAACAATTGCCATCTGGCAAGTGTGTAAAAGCCCCAGCTTTTTTGACTTTTAATAATAAGAAATTGATGTAATTCCATCTCAGAAAGGCTGGTCTGCGAACCAGATCCTCCTTTCATCCAACTTCATGCCAAAGGGATAGCATACACTTGTTCCCCGCTGCATCAGTATCCTGATCTGCAGCACCTGCTCTCCAGTGGCACAGAGCAGATTCAGTAGTCACATTATTATTATCAATATTATTATTATTTAATACTTATAACGTGCCTCATGCCTAAAGACCTCAGGGCACGCATAAAACATATACATACAAGACAATCAAACAAAAGAAAAGTCCAGAACCAATGGGAACGTGTTAATCCTTCTTACTGAACAGAGACATGTGCCCTGTCTGACAGTTGGGTTGATAGCAAAGTCACTCCGGGACAGAGGTTGTACTTAGAACCCGCCAAGGATATGGAGACTGGTAGCCCACATAATTATTAAAGCCACATTTTACCCGTCTCATACCTATATCAAAACTGTGAGCCCGAGCTAACCATGTACAGGCTTGTGTATTCTCCCTAGATTAGCCTGTCTTTTGATCTTTTGTGATGTCGGGTAACACCGCTCTCCACCAGGACAGCCCTCAACAGGAGCAGTCCTGGGGAAACAGAATAGAAAGGCCACACACCTAATAAAAAGATTAGTCTCACTTCAGGGTGCCGCATAGCAAAGGGTCTTTGATGCAATGGGTCTGAGAAGGGGGCGGGTTAGTGTAGCCAAGATGGAGCTCAGCACAGTAGAGGAAGTATTCCACCATCTTGATTTTCTCTGCATCTCTCCTTTCTTACTGTCTCCTACAGTTCCTTTAGCACAAAGCACTTTGAGTATGATGCACCCAGGCAAAGACCACTTGTCACAAAGACAGGGATTCAAACCCTTAAAGCAGAGTTGCTTTATTCCAATTCTGTGGAGCCTTTTGCCTATAAAAGAGGTGATTTCTCACCCCTTCTTCGGTACACTTTTGGATGATTCATGACTTTAGAGCAAATTCATGAGTTTATGAGACGATCTTTCCAATGCCAACAGCCACCCTTCCACTCTGCCTGAAAGCTCCCTAAGTTGGGATTGCAGAACCTGAAAGGACTCACCCTTTCCTACAGTCGTTGCAGTGATTCTCACAACATCCTGAAGGCCAGAAAAGCCAGGATCCCTGCTTTAATGCATTTTACCAATCAAACTGCATTCAGGCCATGTTCACCACATTAGAACCAGAAGATTCCTCCGGTGCTGCTTTTAGCACTTCATCTAACTCCAAACTATTGCTGCTTGACTTTCGAAGTGGCTCGCTGCCGCATTGTAGCAGGTAGAGCACGTCAACTGTTTGTATCCAAGAATCCGCTCAAATCAAACTGCTACCGCTCGAACATTGCATTGGATCAAGTCACAGCTTTAAACTGCGTGCCCTCAACTCTAACCGCTAAAGCATCGTATCACACATTGATGCAAACCAGCGGTTACCAGCATGTCAAACCGACCCGACCTTTGACCCAGTCCTAAATAGCACTCTGGACTGCATCGCTGAACTACCGCATTCAAACCGCACCGAGCAAACACTTTGAACCAACTTGATGACACTTAACACTTGGACTTGCCGACCCGAACCTGGTTCAACCCAAAACCACAACTCCTCAAAGCCTGGAATCGACACTGTTGAACTGCCTAAACTTGGAATAAGGTTAGGTCCCTTTTGCACCTTTTTCCAGTAAGATTTTTTTTTGTGAACGTTTTTCTGCATTTCCCGATTCTTTTTCCTCCCTGCTAAGTATCTAGAGTGCATATTGCATTTCTCTGTCATCCTCTACAGTGGTGGGCTTGTGACCGGTTTTTGATAGTTACATGTAAACAATTGATTTATATTTATAGAACCTTGATTGGGCATTCTTTTATTTTGGAACTGTTGTACTTTTGTTGTTTGGGTTGCTACTAGCTCACATTCAGACCTGAGACTACAACTTTCCGTTGGCCTGCGTTACCACAAAAGGCAAAGGAGGCCCATCTCTTAGCTGTGCTTTTTTATCTTTAGAATTGGGATTGCTGTTGGTTGGTAGAAGTGAGGGGGCCGAGTAGACTATTAATGATAATGATGTGTTATTTATATAGCGCCTTTATCCAAAGTGCTTTACAGAGCACACAACACTACTCAAAAAATAACTTCTGCTCTGCAGGAGCACAAGCGTAACACCTCCAAAATCCAACTATAAACTAATTATAAGGTTTTTTTCTCATTGATCTTATATACCTTAACCTAAACTAAAATGGCAGTCATGTTCATAGCATCCATTTCCTTAACCATGCTCCCGCTCCAGGAAAGGCACTCCCCTTGCCTTAGTCCTGCCTATATGCTTCAATGAGAAAATCTTTGTCTCCACTGAAACCCTCCTGTAAACCCACTTCTCAAACAACCATTAATTAGACCCTTCTCTAAACAATCTGCTCAATATTTAAAATATACAGCAATGAAATGTTTATTTTACATGTTTCAAATCATTTTACTGGTATTTGCAGTGAAGATGAAGTTTCACAGAACATATACTACAAAGATTTCAAATGTTTGCATGATTTAGACCCTACGTATTCAAACGTGATTCGTCAGTGTAAGTACAAAGCAGTGGCATCTCCAGGAATCAAATTTAGGGGAGCACAGAAGGGGCCACAAAGAAAAGTAGGGGGTGTCTATTAAAGGGCTATTAGTATTCTTTCCCAACTTGATGCACGCCTCACACCTGGCATAATTCCCCTCACAGCCCAGAACCCAGGCACGATTCCTTGCATCTGCCTCCCCTCAACCAGAGCCTAGGACCCATACCTGGCATCCTGCCTCCCCACCACCAGAACCCAGGCCTCATACCTGGCATCCTTAACCTCACAACCGTTAACCAAGGCGCAATGCCTGGCATCTGCTTCCCCTCAACCAGAGCCTAGGCCCCATACCTGGCATCCTGTCTCTCCACCACCAGGTCCCAAGCACCATAAGTGGCATCCTGCCTCCCCACCGCCAGAGCCCAGACCCCCTAGCTGGCATCCTTCTACCCCCACCATGCAGAGCACAGGTTCCATGCCTGGCATTCTGCCTCCCCAGAGCCCAGGCCCCATACCTGGCATCCTTACACCTCCACCACTCAGAACCCATTCCCCATACCTGCCATTCTACATCCCCACCACCAGAACCCAGGCCTCATACCTGGTATCCCGCCTCCCCTCCACCAGAGCCCAGGCCCCATACTTGGTCTAATTGCCCCCCATTGCCCAGGCCCCATACATGTCATGGTGCCTCCCAAACGCCATAGCCCAGGCCTCATACCTGGCATCTTGCCTCCTCAACAGCCAGAGGCCATAATGCAAGCCTTGTACATAGCATCCTGCCTCCCCACCACCAGAGCCCATGTACCATACCTGGCATCCTTCCCCATAACAACACATAGAAACCAAGCCCCATACCTGTCATCCTGCCTCCTCAACAGCCAAAGGCCAGAACGTAAGCTGCATACCTGCTGTTATGCCTCCCCACTACCATAGCCTTTGCCACTACATGGCATTCTGTCTCCCCACCAACAGAGACCAGGTACCATATTTGCTATTCTGCTGCCCCACCACCAGAACACAAGCTCCACACCTGGAAGATTGCTTCCTCAACAGACAGAGGCTAGAATGCAAGCCTCGTACATGGCATCCTGCCTCCCCACCACCAGAGCCCATGTACCATACCTAGCATCCTTACCCCACAACACATAGAAACCAAGCCCCATACCTGGAATCCTGCCTCCACAACAACCAGAAGCCAGAACACAAGCCCCAGACCTATAATCCTTTATCCCACAACACCAGAGCCTAATCCTCATACTGATGTTATCCATTGATATAAGCAAATAAATGACTGATTTTTCCAAAGTGAAAATGTTTGCTCCGAGTTCTTATCTGGTGGTCTGTTGAGCAATGTAGCAATGTATGGTAACAGTAACACCTGAAATAATTTTACACCCCCTAACAAACAGCCCATCTTCACATACAACTCATCACTGAATCAATACGGATTACATAATAGAAAGCATACAATCCAAAGAAATTCCCTAGGTAGCACACTAACCTACCACAGATAGACCAATACAGCTCTCCACACTCCTTAAACATCACAAGGAAAAACACAATAATCACATAAACAATTTAAGTTACCAACCTGGAGTGCACATTGCCCATTGCTTTAGACAACGTACAAAATAAATAAAACTTGCACACCACAGAGAATCCTATCTTTTCATATCATGTACACATCTACATTGCAACAAAGCAACCTTCCCCAGCTTCTGCATTAGGTTCCTACCCCAACACTTGATTCTGAAAACCCAAGAAACTGTGAAATTGGTGGACTGTGTACTAACTTTCAAGCTCACCTTGCTACAAATATGTACATTTTGGATTTCAAAGCCTACAATAATACTGCCTGTTAGAGCGGAGTGCTCAAGTTTCCCATGGCTATGCGCGAGAAGGAGACCCAATCCCGTTTATGCTTGTAAATGTGAGACGTGTGGTTGTCCTAAATTTCGAATGGGATAATAAAAAATAAAATAAAGTCCAGAATCCAGACGGGGAAAAACAGGACTGGGTGGCCTTCTCATGCCTGGCGACTGGAAACTTGATAGTTCTGATAGTTTACTTGCAAAATATTCACAACTCAAATTATAATATGTCAAGCCATAGTGAAACATGTTAAGCCAAAAAAATATAGTTGTCGTTTTATTTTCCACATCTTGAAAGGAAAAATAGAAGTCACAGAATGCAAAATAATACAAGCATGAAAAAAGCCTTCCACAATTGTACTTTTATCACTTTAAGAATCAATAAAAAAAAAGTTTTGTAGTAAATTCAATAGGATACACATTAAATTTGTCACAAACTTGCAGCTTGTTGTGAAACTTTTTAAGAACATTTAACTATCCCTATAAAGCAATCTGATGTTTCCATGTTAACGTAGTAGACTTAATTACTAACTTTGAAAAAGTAATCTTTCTTGCATAACTTTAAATATCTTGTAAGTGTACACCCAAGTACTAGGTAAGTCAGCTGTTGTGAGTCTCTGAGATGGAATACAGAACCCGTCAGATAAGACAAAAGGAGTAACTGCAGGCCATTAAGACCATAATAAAGGGTAGGGCTGCGCACAGGCCAGTCAAGAAGCTCGGTTCAACTGCAAGATGTATTGGGCTTTGCTGCAAAGTCAACAAGCCCACTTTAAGCAGACTTGACAACACGTCTTCACGTGTCCCTGGGAAGGGGGCACAAAGGGGAGCACAACATTTTTCAGGGGAAGCCAGGGCCCCACCTGACCCTACCCTAGCAACGCCACTGGTGCAAAGTAAAAATCTGCTCACAAACAAGTGTTCGTGGAAGGTGCCCGCAACCGCTATCCACATACCCATACCAATAGTAACAGTGTCTCCCACCTCATCTCATTGTACCTCTCGCAACAGAAAAGAAAATGAAAATATGATTCCAGGTGTCTTGGACTGCATGGACAATAGTACTCATTGGGATCAAGACGTCATCTGAGATTAGCATCTGTTTAAAGGGTACAGGTTTAAAAGGAATCTGATGCGAGTGACCCTCTGAAAGCATATGGGGATCCATGTTAAATAACTTTCACGCTGGGATTCGTTCCAGCTCTTTATGTGGGAGATACTAGTTATCGTCTTAAGGATCAGTTTGCACAAAGTTGTGATAACGTTTTTTTGTGGTTCTGCAACCATAGAGCTTGGTCTGGGATTCAAAAGACAAAACATCAAGGGTAGCAGAAGTAAAATCGCAAACCAGATGGAATTGAAGGAGTGACATTACCTTTGACCCTGACAAAATCGGTTAAGGTGATTTTTCCATATCCCTATGGTTATTGGTTACGAAATATGTTATTCTAAGGGGAAGACGGGATTTCATATAGACCAAACTATCCTGTTAGTGCCTATGCCAGAGAAGTTAGGCTTCATCGAAGGGAGGAAGGTACAGGTGGACAGGTACAATTAATCACACAAATACACTGCAAGACAATACACTACACAATTGTACATACAAATATACACTCTTTATTTAGAATGGTACATATAGCACCCGTCTTTTTTTTATTTGTATTATTTCATTTAGTTTATACAAACTTTTTGAAAAGAATTCCCATCCCCCTCTTGCATTGTATCAGGGAAGCAGAGTAGAAACAAATTACTACCAAGTCACAAAACACATTGGCCTATGAATTTCTACAGGTAGCCAGCTGCCTCTCATTTGCTTTATTATTTTGACTTTTCCAGTCTGTGTTCAATTTAGAGGTTTTGTTTCTTCCATGCCGGGGTCTTAAAAATGTCTTTGTTACCCCGTGTAAGCATCTCTGTTTCCATAACACACACACATCTTACTTCTAGACAATATCAATCCAAATTACTTCAGACCTTTAGCAAGATTTCCAGAAAATGTGTCAACCCGAAGATATCTTTTTCTCGAGGGTTAGAGAGTTTTCGCCACAGGTCTTCTCTGCATAAGGTGGAATGTTGGCTTACTAAGTTTCCTAAGTGCAGGGATCTCTTGTCTTTCAAGCTTTCACAGTGCAGTGTAAGATGTTTAAGAGTCTCATGCTGTTTATTGCAAAAGCGGCAACTTAGTATCGCTGTCACTTTCCGAGCTGTTAGGGCTTGACTTACTCTTGTGTTAAATAAGTTCAATCGAAATTTCATGTACATTGCTCGATGTCTAGCATTAGCTGTTCTCGTCAGATATTGCAGCATTTTGTTCTGATCATTGGCTTCAATTGCCGCATCTTCCATGAGCTTATGACGATTTCGATCATCAACTGTCGAGCACCAATCCTGCTCCCATAGCTTTTTCTTGACATAGTTTTGATTGTTTTTCAATGTTTCTTGATCAGTGCCCAGCTGTACTAGCTGGTTTCTGCAACCAGTTGCCCATTTACACAATAGGGTTTCCGGATTTCCTTTCAGAGCATCTAGTAGAAGCATGAACTGGGGAGTGCAGTCGGCTATGATTATTTTCCTGTATATGGATAACATGTTCCATAGCACTCGGGCCTGCATGGATATCAGGTTGAGTTCATATCGCACACACGCACTCGAGATTCCTTTTTGTAGATGCAGGACACGCCTCCAATATTTGTTTTTTCGTTCTGTCCATAGGGTTGCAGATACGCCTAAAACACTTTCAGCACCATAAATAAATGTTGGCATGACTTTTTGATTGTAGTGGGCTAAAACTGGTAGCAGAGAACATTTTCCAAACGTTTTATGATCACACCTTGACATGCCAGTTGTTTGCATTTTTGTATAGCATTCTCTGCCCAGGTTGCATTGTTTATGTTACTGTTGATCCACATTCCCAAATACTTTGCCTTTTTCACACATCTCAGATTATCATTATACAGTCTCCATTTTGGGGCACATTTTTTGATCTGTTTGTTAGATCGTGTAAGATCTTGAAAAATTATTATTTCGGACTTTGCAGGATTGATTTTTTGTCCACATATCCTTCTAGAGCTGTTAACTTTCTTGTTAGACCAATTGGTGTTAAATCCAGTAATGCAATATCGTCTGCATATAGCATCCAATTTACGAACATTTCATTAATTTTCAGAGGAAAAGAAGTTACAGCTTCTAGGCTTTCTCCAATGTCCGACAGAAATAGGCCAAACAATGTAGCTGCCAACGGGCAGCCTTGTTTCACACCTTGATTTGTTCTTATTGACTTACTCAGGGTTCCACCAGAGTCTAGTCTGACCTTAATTTCTGTGTCCGTATGCAGTTCTTTTATGGGCTGGAGTAGATTTTCAGGGCATTTCCATTTCTTCATCTTATTCCAGAGCATCTCTCGATTAATTGTATCAAAAGCGCTGGACAGATCAAAAAACAATACATAGATCTTTCTATTTTGGCAGATTGCTTCCATCTTTATGAAATTAAGAATTGTCAGGTTCAATCCACATCCAACCTTTTCAACGAATCCTGTTTGGCGAGGATCATATCTTTTGGAGTCTTCGATCCATTTTAGTAGTTGGATTTGAAGCTGCGTAGCAAAAATTTTCCCCACCAAATCAACGAGTGCTATGGGCCGATAATTCTTTGGGTCGGTGCGATTACCCTTTTTGAAAATCGGTACAATAGCACTCTGCCAAGATGTGGGTATATTTCACTTCTGTAAAATTGATGTAAACAATCAGTAGCAAAAATCCGCCCATAATTCCAGCTGTTTTAGTAGATGGTTTGTTAACCCATCTGACCCTGGGGCTCTTGATGTACTTAGTTTTATGATGTTTCTGCAGATGTCTTCTTTCTTTATTTCAATTGACAACTCATGCTCCGGTATTGATGACGCATCCAGCTTAATGGCATTGTTGTAGAATATTCCTGCATAATGCCTTACCCATAGTTCTTCTGGTACCATGTTTTTTATAATGGTACCTTGGGGAGTTGAGACATTATTCAGATAGGTCCAGAAGTCGCTTGTGTTTCTTTTAGCAAGCCTTTTCATCATGTTTTCTGCATCTCGTTGTAGCTTTATGTGTTTATGACTGATTAACCAATTCTTATAGGTTTGTTTCAGTTGTTTTACCATACTTTTGCTGCTCAAGTCAGATTTATTTTTGAACATTCTTAGGGCTTTGTTCATCTTTTTTTTCTTTAGATTAAGCTCGTCATCCCATACATTTGACTGTATGAAGTCCGGTCTAGCTTTAGCAGTTTTCTTCTCTCGGTAGGTCTCTAAGAGGGTTGTGTATTCAATTTTATCCATCTCTGATTTTTCTTCCAATGATTTTAGCAGTGAATTCACCTTGTTCGCATTTAGTCGTAATCGATTACGACCGGGTCCCACCTCTAAAACACTTTTTGCTATATCAATTGGACCTTCAGTTTGTTGTGACTTCAAGTACATTTTTACTACACAGTGGTCATTGGACTTAATTTCGACAATTTTTAGGAATGTGACTTCACTTCTCAGTCTTTCATTCACATACATGTAATCTATTGTCGATCTTAGCGTATTCCTTCGCCAAGTTGGTGTCATGATTCATGCCCCTCATGTCCCCAGCCTTTCAAGATGTCAGGCTGGAGCCAGGCCACAATCACCTACATGGCCCTCAAGGGCCTCTCCATCCCTCCAAAGACCCACTTGGAGTCACACTTGGCGCTTGTGGCACCAGACTCACTCACTCCCATAGGATAACATTGGGAATTGGACTTGTAGTGCTTTGATGGGGACAAGATGGATGCCCCCACATATTTCGGTTCCCAGAACTGCATGTGCAGTCTAGTCTTTTGGGTGTGGTTCAGCCCAGAGACATCTGGGATACCCAGAGACTATTTAAGCCACGCCCAGGCTGAGAAACATGCTTTGTGTTTTCTGCACCTGCAGCATGACACTCACCGTGTTCGGATCGGTCTTCAGTAGGCCTGCATCTTTCGTATGCGCTCAGCTCCTGCAAGAACAAGAACACAGTTAGGAACAGCCTTACCTTGCAGTGCTTCTGCCCATCATTCATAGCTTCTTCTGTTCTGCGGGCATCTTCGGCGGTGTAATTCCCATCCCGGCACGCCGCTTCCTAAGGAAAAGGGAAAAGAACAGAAAAAAGGCATTAGTAAGCATTCAGCAAATCTTCGCTTATTTTTAAAGACTGTACGAGCTTCAAACGCTTACCTGAATCCAAGCCGCTCTGGGGGAACTCTGTCTCCGGAACTTCTCATCCATCTGCGAGAGGGAAAAGACACTCCAGGTTAGCGTGGAAACATCTAGAGGTGCCGCATACCGCGCATCGGGCTCTCACTCACCTTCAGCGCTACTCATCTCAGCAGCACATCGCCATCCCCGGACGCCGGCCATCATCTAAGGAAGGAAAGGAACGAAGTTCGAGAACTTTTCAAAAGACTCATACTTACCTGTCGGACTCTTGCCAGTGAAGTAACTAGGCAGCAACTAGCCCACATCAATCAACGCACCCCTGCGCTGAAAGCAGGACGGAGAGCACACTATCCAAGAAAACAAGGTGAGCTGTGGATCAAAGGGAAGGATTGGACCCTGGGGAAGAAGGGGTTCAAGCACACAAACAATAGGGAGTTAACTCTACCAATCCTGTGTTTCAGGCCCAGTCTCCAGTCGAGTAGACTCCAGGGAAGGGTTTGAGGTCGTAAGAGGTCGTAAGAGGTCGGAACAGGCCGAGTGACGTCCCCGTGGATACCAGGTGAGCGTTACAGTTGGTTGGACGGGAATGTCTTCTGTGACTTCTCCATTCAACATCTGTAGATTCCATGCGTCCATTTCAAGCATCCAGAGCATGGCTACTGGTTCACCATGAGTTTTCTTCTGATCATGATTGGCTCTGATTCCATTTTGCAAGCAATTTATGTTAAGGTCTCCACATATTTGTGTGCATCTTTTTCGTTCCTCTTCTATAGCACCTATCTAGCTATGAAAATAAGAACTTTGGGTTCTTAAAAGGGCCCCTGTCCTAAGCCAGCACTCCAATCACATACCAGACAGGCACAGTCAAGCTGGCCTGAAAAACCAAAAAACACTGAGGCCCACTCATATAGGACCTATACTGGGGCAAGAATCCAGGAAAAGACCATTTAAACCACTATAGATGGTGAAGGGCTGGGTTCAGGAGGATGAGTTTCTGTTAACACAACAGCCATTTTAGACTTGTATCGTGGTCCACATAGAAAGAAGGGTAGGGCAAAACAAAATAGCAGGCAGGGAAACTGACTTAACAATATATAAGTACCCCAATGGCTACCATACCAGTAGATTGGGCTACACATGTGGTAAAACATGCTGCATCTCAGGTGAAGTCATATCTAAATTACATATACCACCAGCATACTCTGAACACATTTGTAATATTGTAGAATTACCCTGGGCCAACATGTGGTGCTTAAAAAGCACCCTAGTTCTTGAAGAAATGTGGGCTACCATAGGACAGGGTTGCAGAGGCAGGGGAACCTCAGTAGAAGTACCTTTGGCCATGTAAATAGGCAAATATCCAAGAAAACCGACAAGGAAAAGGGACATTATTTAGGGATCACATAAAAGGGAACAAGAAAACTTCAAAAACGGCATAAATCCAATTCTGCCCTAAAAACATCACATGAATTGACTTCACAATGATAACAAATCTACAACGCGTATAATGAATAAAATAACATATATTCTGAAGCAGAAGACTCCCAACTGTTCAAAGGGGTCCGCAGATACTGGGAACCGGTGGGCCTAGCCACACTCTGAGATATATGGCAGGAGGGGGAGGCATTGGAATTCCAGAGGTTGCAGGAGGAGACAGGGGTGCATAGAGGCCAATTTATTACTTACACCAGGCTCATGAAACGGGTGAGGGAGAGGTGGCTCGAGACGGTACTAGCGGAAGAACCCGATGCCACCCTAGAAATGATGTATGATGTCTCGGAGGGTGGGCACGAAATATCTCGGATATATGAGCTCTTGAGTGCGAGGGCAGGGAAGGAGCTGCTCCAACTGAGGCTCGACTGGGAGGAGGAGGTGGGAGGATCCATGACAGAGGGACAGTGGGATAGAGCCCAGAGGTATCATAAGAAGGTGTCCTGGAATGCAAGACTCCAGCAGATCCAGCTGTATGTCACCCACAGAGCTTATCTGACCCCCGGCAGAATAGCCAGGTTTGGAGGCTCGGCTATACAGAAATGCCCCAGGTGGGGGGAGGAGGAGGCAGGGCTGTTGCACATGTTCTGGGCTTGCCCAGAGGTGCAGATATTCTGGGAAGAAATAAAGACGAGTATGGCCAGTGGGGGAGTGGTGCTTGATGGGAGGTCTGCTCGGGCATGCATGCTGGGGGGTTTTCCCAGGCCACGTAATTTAAAACATCAGCAAGATGAAGGACCTGGCCTATATGTTAGCCAAGCGCAGAATTGCAATGTGCTGGAAAGCGGCCCATAGGCCTAGAGTGGAGATGTGGTGGGCAGACCTCTTGAAATGGTCAGAAGCAGAAACGGCGTTATGGTATGAAGCAGTCACTAGGGGGGAGGGGAGGAGATGAGGAAGTAGGCCCCTTGATAGCCTGGAGACAACTGGTGACCTCGATGGCAAACCCCCACCAGGTCAATCATGAAACTGAGGACTCGGACAAATTGACAAGAATTGAGATACCTGAAAATGCTCATGCAGACAGCTCGGATAAGACTGCTCGAGTTTGTGGGGAGGGAGTGGGTGGACAGAGGATAACACTGAATAATGTGATGCCTTAATATTGATTATGAACATCCTAAATGGTTGTAATGTTTGGGGTGTTTGTTTAAAATAATAGTAATTGTTTAAAAAAAAAAAAAATATATATATATATATATATATATATATATATATATATATATATATATATATATGTTTCTCCAAGACTTAGCAGCCTCGCTAGTCAGTGAGGAGCACTCGCCTTTCCGTGCGTATAAAAACTCCGCCCAGTATTCCAAATTCATTGGACATTTCTTCTTTATTTAACTCAAAAATAAGTTCCACATCATAGCACCATATGTGTAGCCGTCATCAATACCGGCTCTCCCAAAGACAGTCGACGCGTTTCGCCGCACCACTTGCGGCTTATTCACATATATATATTCTGAAGCAGACAAAGGGCAAATTTAGTTTTTAACTATAATGTAACTACAACGTTGCCACAATATGTACGCGGCGCACTCATGGTATGTTGGGGCACAGATCCACCGTATCCACAAGCACTGCTTTCCTATGACAGTATGAACAGTACAATTCACATAACTGGTGAATGCCTTCTTTTAGCTGTTAAATCTCACAAGCAATATACAGTCATAGAATGCTGTGTACTGCCTGACATGTCAGGAACTGCTATATTTTTCTAAGTGCATTGTCATATATCCAAGTAGCGCTTTCTTATGCCAGGTTAAGACTCATATGCAAAATATAGCCGTCCAAGCTTTTGAACGTATGTCAATAACAGCCTAAATGACCCAGGTACTTCCATCTCATGACAGGTAAAGCCTGATATGCCAGTTAAAGCATTCAGCTGTTCTAGATTGAATAACTTCTAGGTGACCACAATATGAGAAGTTAAGAAAAATGAAGGCCAATCGGGTAAAGTGATTTGCCCATCATTACACATGTTGCATAGCATTGATTCGTGCCCAGGTGACTCTCTCCAATTTGCGCAGTAGTACATCACCTATTGTGCCATCTTTAGTTCTTACACCAACAAACTATGATTCATGCATTATGTTCTTTCATGAGACAAACCAGTTGTTTTTGTTCAATGAAGCAGATATGTGAAACACCAAGCCACAATCTAAATCAATCAGAAAAGATATAAAGCAGCCTTAAAGACACCTTTTAGTTTACCCCAGTAAGATGTATTGAGATGAGAAGCAGGATGAACACAGTTGCTATCTGCAAGCACTTACTTCACTGAGACCTCGCCATACCTTTCGGCATTCTGCTTAAAAAACGAATTTTATAAATGTACAAAAATACACAGACATAAATGTTTGGCACATTTTTCATTGAAGTGCTATACTTAAGGCATTAAATGAGATGCTTAAGGAACTGCAAACAGGGATGTCTCTTACTTCAGGGGCTATGCCCAAGTGACCCGAACACCGCTTTGAGCATTTGAGCCCTTTATCTCTGTGACCACTCTTGTTCTGCACTCTTTTGCCATCTCTCTGTGTGTGCAAACACATAGCTCTGGTAAGTGCCTGTAAATCCACTTGTGTCACCACCTTTTGTGTTTTTGTTGGCCCATGCCTTTTTCTCCCTGTCCTTCCCTCCCTGCACCCAGCTTTTCTCGCTTCCGTCCACCCCCACTCCCTCTGCCTGCCTCCCGGTGCTCTGATTGGTCTGGGGCACTGCCCACGTGAACGGAAGATCCCCTCATTAGAAACCCTCCCAAGGCAGCCCTGCCCGGACAGCCTGAAAAGGGATCAAGGCAAAAGGCAGCTCTCACGCCCCGTTTGCCTTTTTCGCCTGGGGTGCCCCAGCCAAGCCCCAAAACTGTCTTTAATATAATGTAAATGGCATAGCTGAAGTTAGGTGCTTGTAGTTTCAGTGGATGGTAAAGTAAACCCTTGGTACTAAAGTTAGGTGCATATCTAGTCCATAGCCACCAATTAAATTCAGTGAACAATCAGAGAACTGCCATTATTTTTTCTATGCTCCAGGGCTGGCCAGGATGTTGCACTTTAGAGGAATTTGTGGGGGTATCCAATGTGGTGCACTTAGAAGAATCTGTGGGGGCTGCTAGTGTTTTGCATTTTGGAGGAATGTGTGGGGTAGCTAATGTATTACACTTAGAAGAATGTATGGGGGTAAACTATGTATTGCACTTAAAGGAATTTTGAGCCAATATGTTGTATCTGACTGAAGTGTGGGGGTAGCCAATGTATTTGCACTTGGATAAACTGTGAAGGCAGTCAGTGGGGTACATCGGGGTGAACTTTGGGGGAATGCATTCAGAGGAATTTCCAGGACGACTTGTGTATTGATGTAGTTGAATTGTGTGTGCACATAATGGATCTCTTGCTCTCACACACTCCCCAGACCACCTCTCAGCACCCTTCCACTACATGCACTACTCTAAGACACAGTACACAGCACCTCTACCATTAGAATGCAGCCATCCCTCACAATATTATTCGGTGTTGCTGCACACAATGTTTTCTCCTACTTCACATATTTTGCACAGCACCACTGCCGTTAGAATGCATGCAGCTACCCCCACATGATAAAACGTGGTCTAGCTGTACACAGACTGTCTCACCTGCTTCACTGCACAGCACCTCTACCATTAGAATGCAGCTATTCCCCATAATAAAATGTGGTCTAGTGGCACACATTATCTCTGTGGCATACTCCCCAGGCTACCTCTCTGCACCTACCACATGTCTGCTCAACATGGACAACTAGCAGGGAGTTTGCCACCCAACCTACCTTCGTACTAGCTACAAATGCACACACACATTCTATAATTCTCTGATGAATGTCCCATACTTGGACTTTGGTCACCAAGGGCGTTCAACCTACAGCGTGTTGAGAACATACGAATCCTGAAAGGCACTCTACAAAGGCCCGTTACGTTACATTACATAAACAGAAACACATACACTCACAGAATAAATACAGCTCCTGATGAATTCTGAAGATGGCATGGCAAGTGTTATTGTGGAAAATCTGAAGTTTCCTATTGCCATTGAAAAAAGCATGCACTCTTTCACGAACTATGTGTGGTGGTGGCTCCCACTGTGCGCAGTCATACATTGGAAAGGTGACTGGACTATACACGTTATATTTTGAAAATCAAAGTCCTTCGTTTCACCCCCTGAATGTTCTTTTTTGCTAAGCAATACATCACTAATTGACATCCAAGTGTGTGGGTCAGCAGGACAGGGGTCATGTATCAGTGCTAGTTGTACCAAGGAGGTTGCCAGAGGTAGCAGCTTTTAACCTTAGCTACA
The DNA here is from genome assembly GCF_040938575.1 of Ambystoma mexicanum. NCBI lineage: Eukaryota > Metazoa > Chordata > Amphibia > Caudata > Ambystomatidae > Ambystoma > Ambystoma mexicanum. The sequence goes on from NC_090937.1 coordinate 266,847,510, forward strand.
CCTAATTGGCATCCGTGGTCCTGCCTTCTAAGTAAAGGGGGGTTACCACATGTAGTGAGTTGGCATAACTCCCCATCCTGTGAGCTGAGAAATTGGGGCACAAGAGATTGGGTTGGTCGAGCCTCTACTTGATATGCCTCCCGTAAAGGGGATGGAGTGGGCATATGCAGGCCCACAGCCCCTGCCTCCCGCCCCCATCCTCCGTATTTGCGCACCCAAGACTAACATAATCCCAAAGTCTATCTGGGGACATACTTCACAGACCACTGCAGGCTAATTGACCCCCATTCTAGACCGCAAGCAGGAAATAACCAGGAGAATAAACCTCAGCACAGACAGCAATTAGGAAGTAGCACACTTCTGCATCCATTCTCAGACATGTAGGCATGACAAACCTTTTTTAAATGTACCCGCAGAGGAAAGGCGAGGTTCAGATTAACCGTGAACCTGCCGTTCATGCAAACGCTCTCATACCACTTACTCTCTGAGCCGGGGAGGACATGGAGGACTCCAGAATTAAATGTGACTGTAGAAGAGAATCATCCAAGATGGTGAAGATAAAGCGCTGCACATCTGTCGATTTGGACCAACTGCCTGAAACTAAATGACTCATTAACCAATGCAGAGTACAGGAGGGCCCTAATACTAGAATACGAATCCTGCCGGAGGTCTCTGAGAGACATACACAATGGAGTGCTGGCATATCAGAAGTCTCCTAGAGCCTTACACTAGGAGGGCTGATAAACCTGAGGTCTATGTGAGACATGCCCAGTGGAATGCTGAGAAACCAATGGTCTAGGACAGACCTGCACAGTCGAGGGCTGAGAAACTGGAGGTCTATGTGAGACCAGACCAGTGAATGTGTAGAAGCAAGAGAGAGACCTGGATAGAAAACCTGAGAAACCATGTGTCTATGAGAGATCTGTGCAGTGAAGTACCCGAACCTAGAGGTCTATGAGAGACGTGAACATGTGACTGCCAAAAATCCAGCTCTGGGAGAAATCTGGACAAGTGACTGCTGGGTAACCCAAGGTCGGAGACAGGCCTGAAAGAATAAATACTGAAAACTCACGGGGACTGAAAAGCAGCACAAGAGAGGTCTGAGGAACAAACCCCTGGAGAGGTCCAGAAGAACGTTGTGAAACAGGAAGACCAAAAGGAAGGTCCACACTGGGTGTAGCTCCGCGATGGAATTGTTCCAGGAAACATGCCTTTCTCGTTGTGTTGTAGCTTACAGATGGACATTATAGAAAAGGTTGTAAACCTTTCGTTTGGCCAAGAATGATTACAAGTATGTTTTAGCTTAGAACTAACCTGGCGGATGAAACTCATTAAACCATTATTGGACATTGGTTTGTAGACGAGGGTCCCAAGAGGTACAAAGACTATTAAGATTAGGGTGCAAACTTTAACATTTGCTCAATCATGTTTGGAGGTGTTGAATACCTGGAGAAAACCCCCACTTTGGGTTGTCTCATTCCCGACATGTTTGCTTGCAAAACATCCTCATTACTTGTAGATATATACATCGTTCCTAAAGGTGTTTTGGTCCAACCCATTCCCTGGCATCAATGTTAATAGGTTTATCCTTTAGAACCACATGTACCTGACATTACATGCGTCACTGCTAAACCTACTCACACAATGGTGTCTTCAGCATGGGCAGAAGATAGCCACATACAAAAGTGTCATTGATAGCAGATCGAAACAGCTCTGTGTCTATATGCTACAGAAGTTATTTAAAATAAATTGGGGCCCAGAGATCAAGGGCATATCTGAAGTGCTTACTAATCTGGAACACATTTCCAAAGGCCTCAATTGATGCAGGCATGCATGTTTGTAGACATGCAGTGTTCTCAGGACCTAAAGTAGAAGAGGAATAAAGAACGTTTTCTGCTTTTCCCAATGGAGATGTTACTTATGGTGTTTTTAATGGTAAAGCCAGAGGATGTGTAAGTCATATAACAATGATGGGAATTCCCAGTGTTTATGGAGAGGAGATTTGTGTCATGTGATGACGTTCCCTGTCTGGCTCTGTGGACCAGCAAGGTGGTGACTCGGGTATCAGGGTATTACCCATGGATACCATTAGTACCCCACACCCCTCCAACTGAGAGAGCCTGAAGAGCTCCTTGGGCAGACCCAAACTTAAGATGGGACAAGAATAATGTTTGCATTAAGGCAACCGGTTTATGTGCACTTGTTAACATTAATGAGGGTTTAGATCCTGTAACTATGTTCCAGAGTATATATATTTCTTTAAATCTTCTCAGAGAGTTCACACGACCCACAACTTTGCAGCATCCTGAATGCTGAGGATACTAACTCGGAAGAAATAGTTCAGCTGTATTCAAACTCAGCAATAAACTCTCCGGCTCGGAATACCATTTCGTTAGTTCTCAATGCCCAATGAAAAGGCTCCAAAAGCTTAACCAGTGTGCGTTCAGCTCTGAAATTACATGTTGGAGACACCAGTGAAATCGGCGCATACAGAATCCAGGAGGGGAAAAGGGAGAATTTAAAATCCAGGATAACCAACAGGGCAATTATAGCAATACCAGAATCCTTTCTATGAACACTATGGGGACCTTGCTTTGTAGAAAGAGGTTACTTTATAGGGTGATTTTTTAACATTGTAACAATCGCATAAGAGGCGATAGCATTCTGGGCTAGCAATTCGATTGAGGCGTTTTGCAAGGTGTAGTTCTAGTAGTGTAGTCTATGGAATCCAATGCCTTTGTGGCATGTTCTGTGTAGGCTTAACCACTCGAGGTATAGGTGGACAGAAGAGAAGTCAAATTATATGCAGAAGTAAGGCGAAATCCCCAGTGGCAGTATATTTTAATAAGCACAGGCCTACAGTGGCCCCATTTAAATTTGTAATTTTAGAAGTATTAACATTACCAAAAAGAGGTGGAGGTATTTCACAAAGATTACAGCAGAGAGAAGTATGCTGGATTGACAAAATGGCAGCATTATTTCCAAAAGGTTTGAACAAGAATTTGACATGAATTGTGTTCTGTGAGTTGATTCAGCCTGCGGGACCATTGGGTTATAAACATTCCATATATCTGTACAGTTGTGATTTAAGAACAGTATTAAGAAAAACATGGCTTATTTTGGACCGCAGAATATGATATAATTCTCATATTAAATTCTGACGATTCCAGCAGATTCTTATAATTGTAATGAACAAAATTATGGATGCGAAGATCTGTACTTTTCTATTTTCTGAGCAATGATGAATAACATATTGAAGTATCATACAATGAATGAGCAATGAAGTAGTAATATACATAATAACTATGAAATATGATCATGTGCAAGCCATGCTCCCAAACATTGCTGTTTATGCCACTAGGCTTTTGAGCACGATGTAAACGTATATGCAGTATTGACTGATGAGAGTACACTTTGATTATAAATCTGAACACATCACTTGAATATTGGAGCTGTCAAATATTTATGCTGGCAACAAGTCTTCATCTTTACCTCTATCACAGCGGACGCTGATACATTTTGAATACTTGATACTAGAATGTATTGACTCTTGGTGATTTTTATATACATGTACTTGATGAAATTTTATCATGTTCTTTTGTTTTTCTCCTCATTGAATGTGTGGTATTACACAAGTTTACTAAAGTAACATGTGTTTGTCAATGTAATAGGGTTTGGTTGAAAAACCTATGAATACCAACACTGCTAAAAAAAATGTTTTGAATTTTTTTTGAATTTAGAAATATGTTGTACATTGTGAGTTCAGTCTACAGCTACACGGTAGAGGACTCTGGGCAGATTGTACCCCAATAAAGGTACAGGTGAAACCTTATTCTTCTGGTGTTCCAAGATTATTCATATTAAGGGGCTGCGGGGGTCTCACCATTTGATATACTCTGTTGCCATGGAAGCCTGGTTAATTTCAAGACTTGTGTAAGGGCGAATACTGGTCGCTGTGACTTGAGTCTTTTTGTGGTGTTGTTAGTCACACAGTACTTTGTGCGCAGAAGTGGTCAGGGGGCATGGGAAGTGCGAGGGGCCTAAGAAAATACCAAATGATGGAAGCAATCTCTGGGCTATCACTCCTCTCTTGGCTGCTGTAACTCCACTGCTTCCCTGGCTATTTCTACACTAAAGTGAGTAATTACTTCCCTGGCGTGCCTTCCCTATTGCTGGCAGGTTTTTCCCTTTGATGGACAGGTCCACTCTTTACCCCCTAGGGGTTTATGCAGTTCTCTTAAGAAGGTGGCACGCCTTCCCAAAAAGGGAGCTTTTGGGGCTGGACCGAAATTGTCTGTTTTGGGTGAAAATCAGTTACAGACCGTGATTACGCAAAACTCTAGCTGGCAGGCTTCGTTGAAAAGCCAGTTGAAATGGAAAGGCATCAACTTGTTTTGGCTACTATAACTGTATCTTTACATAGAGCACCACATCAACCGAGATATGTCGTTTTATTAATATAATATCAATGAATGTTGCCACCAGACTGTTTACTTTCAAAGTGTTTCAAATTTTATGTTAAAGAAACAACGCAAATGTTAGAATATCTTTAGTTCTATGCATGCCAGTATGACCTTTGTAAAGTGCCGCCCTGGTGGGGCCATGAATAGTGCCTCCAATTATGGGACCGCTACCTCAGTTGTAGCAGGTTGGGCAACCAAAATCTTGTTTAAACTTTAGTGAACACATCAGCTGGGGTACTTTCTCAAAGTAAAACCCTTTTGCTGCTAGCATGTTTCTGGCATGCCAATTACTGATTCACAGAAGCAAGTATAGAGAGGTTGTCTTATATATGAGAGTTGGTAAGTTCAATTAACCACCCAGTGATCAGCAGGCCCATATGTGTACAAACCCACCAACACTAGTTTGTAAAACACAGAGCACTCGCTGAAATGGAGTGTTGTCTTTCAAGGCTGACTATTTCCTAAAGCTACTAAAATGTAAAAGAAAATCTAGGCGATTACTAGAGTAGGTGGGAATCTGTCACAACGACCAACCCTGTAGGAGAAAGAATTACAGTATAAAAGCACTGAAAGCCGGGCAGTCAGTGTTCAAGAAGGTTGTGAAAAACAGATGGAGTTGGGGTGTGATAGGAGGGGTTGGGTAGGAAGTGTTGAAGGTGAAAGGGGGAGAAGAAAGAGCGAAGGAGAAGGTGCCAGTAACATCTGAGGAGGGTGTGGTATCAGAGGGGGAAATGGTGGTGGCAACATCAGAGGTGGAACTGACAGTAACATCAGAGGAGTAGGAAGTGGTTTTAGCAATGTCCGAGGAGGAAGAGGCGGGATTAACATCAAAAGAGGGTGAGGTGGCCGTAAAACCAGAGGAAGAGGTGCTCACAAAAGAGGAGGAATTTGGGAGTGATTGTATAGAAGGTTATGGGGAAGAAGGAGGGCAACCACTTTGCTAAGAAGAGCAGGAAGGCATGAGGAGTGTGGGTGGCCCCAGGCAGGCTAAGGAGGAAGGCGAATGAATGAGATACAAGCTGGGAAGTCAGAGGTTCAATAATCAAGTTGACACGGACGGGACAAGAAAAGAGAGGGATCCCAAAGTTGAGGAACAGTGAAGTGAAAATAGCGAGATGGTAAGATATCTGTGGGAGTGTAAAGTTAATAGGATAATTTTGAGATAGGAAGCATCAGAGGTAGGATTGATAAAGCTCATCAAGAAATGAGGGCAAAAGGTGATTCGAGAATCAGGGGAAAAGAGGATTGATATTTAATTGACCGGCCACGAGGCAAAGAAGGAAGCCTCTAGTATTGAGCATAGAACCTTGTCTTTGGACAGGCTGACTTTGAACAGAGATGAAAAGGATGACAGTCACACTAGTTGGGGACTGGATATGCCAGACGAAGAAAGATAAACTTTTTGTGGGGATGAGGGAGAAAGCACATGTGGTCCTGAAGGATATATGCTGTCAGACAAGGAAGTAAGATGGTCTGATCTGGAACAACCCAAGGATAGGACACCAGATCCCATAGCATATCCTGAGCACCCCAAAGGATGATCACATAGTGAGAAAGGAGAATCGCCATATGTGAGCAAGTTAAGGTATTGCCAGGTAGAAGGCAATTCTGAAACATTGTCCCTACTACGGATACACAGACAATGGAGGCAGATTGCCAATTTGGGTTCACACAGTTCCCGTTAGTGGAGAAGGGAGGAGCTAGGCCGCAGGATATTCCATCGCCACAGATGGATAAGGATAATTTTAAGATGTAAACTCTCTAGTTTAACAGTGGGCGCTGGGAAATGGATTTATGAACTGGAAAAAATGAGGAGGAACCACCCTAGCCATAGAGGACATTAAGGGTCTCCTAGCAGCCATTCATGGAGAAAGGGCTGATGACATTTGGACATGAGCAGGCTACTCAAGTGTCATGGCACAGAATACAGCTCATGATGGAGCGCCATTTAATAATTGTAGAGCAGACATGTGGGAGCTCCTAGGGTGCTTTATCCTGGCACGTCAGATATGGGTGAATTATGGCAGGTAAGATGCAAGACAGCGAAGATCCACTTGCTTACATTCAAAATATTGAGGAACAGTGGACTTTGGAAACTAGCGAGCCGTGGGGTTTATCAGTGGCAGTATTTTACCACATTTATGTCAGGGACTACCGGAGCAAGTGCAGAGACAGCTCAAGAAATGAGTGGGAATGGAAGCAAGTCCGTGGGCAGAGGTACAGTTGACCATAGTGCACCAGTGCCAACTACTGCAAGATAAAAATAAGAAAAAGGAAGAGGCTAGGAAGCTAGAGGAAGCCAAGTTAGTTCAGAAGAAATTGTCAAAATACGCCATACAGGGTGCAGTATTGACAAGCAAAAAAAGGCTGGGAATTCAGCAACAAGCAATGGGTGCATCACAGGCAAATAACCAACGCCAGATGGACCAAGGAGGAAATGGGTTTATGTCAAGAGGCCGAGGGATGGGCTTCAGAGGGAGAGGTAATTTTCAAAATAATCAAGGTGGCTTTCATAATATGCAGAATGAAAATCAGAATATGCAAGGAGAGTTTAATCAAGGAGGGCAAGTTAGAAGACCACCTCCTATATGTTGAACGTGTGGTTTGGCAGGGCACGTTGCATGCATGTGTGGAAGCCAAGGGTTTGTACAGAATGGCCAATTTTCAAAAGAGGGGGGACAGCTTATCCTCCTGTATATAGCCCACAGGCTAGGACTGGGTTTGCACAAGATCAAATGGTGTATCAAGCGAAAGTGCAGCAAATGCAGCAAGCACCATTGAATCCACTGCAAGGACAATCACAGCATGCATCCAAGCAGAACACAAACGCAGGGTAGTTATTGACTCCTAGAATAGGGGGAGCTTCTGTGGTGGGAGGAAGTTCTTTCACAGATACAGGGATGAGCATATATCTACAAAGGCCAGCTGACAGGACAATTTGGTGTGTTCAGTACTACCAGTAACACCAGACCCCTACCCCCCCCCCCCAAGAGAAACCAAAGGTTGATGTGACGATAGGAGGCAAATCTTTTTCTTTTTTAGTAGACACTGGTGCAACTCGCTCGTGTATACGGGAGGGAAAATTTCGGGAAATGCCATGAATACTCAGGGCTTCTCTGGCGCTCCAAGTAGAGTTCCTTTTACTGATGAATTGCCAGTCTCAATAGGAGAACGTGACAGGTCTGTTGCATTATTGTATTCCCGGCAGACACCTGTTGATATTGTGAGGTGAGATTTAATGATAAAGCTTAATATGACGATTTCTTTTACTGATGATGGCAGTGTGTTGTAATCCAGGGATACACTATTTAAACATAGGCAAATTTATTATGGCATTTACAGGGCACATGGCCCTACAAGCAGTTTCCAATGGAACCTGAAGTCTTCCTTTATAGGATACACATTTTGTTAACATGGCTACCCGGCTTAGTGGGAAAGACTATAAGAATACATGCGAGTTCTTATTGAGGCCACATATACCTCGAAGAGGGGGGACAGATTCCCTTAGAACTAGTTGCAGCCATAGTGCGAGGAGAATTGGCCATGCTCGAAGCATTTGACAAGGGCAGGCCATGGAGAACAGTGATTGCCATTGGGGAAGGGTATAGACTGACTGACGTCACAGATGAGGATATGTTTAAAGATGATCCAGCAGATGATGTAGTCTTTGAAATGAATATCACATATTGGATCAAAATAGAGAAAATAGAGGTCCCACAGCAAATAATGATAGTATGGCAGCGTCCAGCATATTTTGATGAGGACTTAGAAAAAGTGCTAGCCTCATTATGGACTACTATGACCTAGGCCTATTGAAGGGGGTAGGAGAAGTTAAGATTAAACTGAAGCCAAGAGCAATTTTACCTCAAGCAAGATATTATCCCATGTCTCGAGAGTCAGATGAGGGTATTTTTAAAACTATTTCCTCACTAATGGAACAGGGTATCTTAGAGACATCAGAGTCACTGTGGAATAACGCAGTGTACCCTGTGAAAAAATTCAAGGGTGGTCATGGCATTTAATTCAGGGCATGAGACCAATTAACCAGATTGTAGAGGCAGAATTTCATCTAGTTCCAAATCCTGCTACAATACTACGTAGTATCTCCTTTGAGGCATATTTCACAGTGATTGACTTGAAAAATGCATTTTTCTCAGTCCCGTTACATAAAGACTCCCAAGATTTGACATAATCTCTTTCCGCCAGACTAAACTGAAAAGCACTCATTTACCTCAAGGGTACTGTGAGTCTCCATCAATCTTTAATAGGGTCCTTTAGACAATATTAATTTGAAAAGAGTTGTGCTGCAGTGCGTAGATATTTTGGTTTGTAGCACAACAAAAGATAAGTGCAGGCAAGACTCCATTCAGTTAATGATTATCCTAGCAGATAAGGGATATAAAGTGGACAGAGAGAAGTTACATAATTGTCAAGAAGAGGTGTTGTACATAGGCCAGTTGATTTCACATGAGGGAAAAAAGGTCATATCTGAAAGGGCTGAGGCAATTATGAAAACAGCAAAACCACACACAATAAATAAAATGCAGCAGTTTCTGGGACTATGCAACTATGTTAGAGCATGGGTATTTGATTATAGTTCATACACAAGATCACTTTTACAGGCTCTAACAAAGGCACTGGTAAACAAGGATAAACTAGAATGAACTGAGGAAATGGAGGAAGGGTTTGAAGAATTAAAGAAAGAAATTTGGACAGCTCCAGTTTTAGGAATTCTCAATTATTCTGAGGAGTTCTACCTGTTTTCGCACACAAATCGGACAGTTATGACAGCAGTGCTTACACAGAGGACTACATTGGGGTACAAACCTCTTACATATTATAGAGAGGACACTTTCCTTGTGAACAATCGCTGGCAGCAGCCACATTCGCCATTGAGAAATCTATGATTATCCCGGGAGAATAGCTCAGCAGCAGCGTGCGCGTCTTGGAAGCAAGACGACACGAAGCAACAACAGGTTCGATCCCCGGGTCCGCGCTTAGAAACCTCTGGGTGTTAAAGCGCGTTATAAATACGTAACTAAGACAAAAAAAAACACAATTATGCAACTAAGAACAACAAACAATTCCTGTAACAGTGCCTCGATGCCTGCGGGCTGTGTGAGCGCTTTATAAATGTTAAATAAATAAATATGAGCATTGTAATGGAGTGTTCCATGACATTATTTGTTGAGCATGCTTTGTTTTCCATTTTGGAAAAACCTAAGGGTATTTTGACATCCCAGAGAGCATCTGCATAGGAAGTTGTTATATCTAATCCTGCGATTAATATAGTCAGGTGTAGAATAGTGAACCCTGCCACATTCATAGCTGAGCCCGTGACAGAGTGAGCATGTGCATGACTGCGCAAGTTATGAAGTCATATGCCGACATACCGCGCGTAAAAGAAAACGCACTGTCAGGAAGAGAGATTCTCTTTATTACTGGGTCGTCAAAAATTGATCAAATTCATGGAGAAAGACTAAATGGGTCAGATGTAGTGAGGCACAGAGAAAATGGGGAATTTGAAATTGTGGCAAGCATAAGGCTGCCATCTCACTTTTCGCATAGGCAGCAGAATTGGTGGCGCTTATTATCGCACTTGAGAAATACAAAGGGGAGGAAGTAACGGTGTACAGTGACCCCACCTCTGTGACGTCAACCGTGCATGCAGGGCTATTATGTTGGAAAAGAAGGTGCTACCTCCGAGCAGACGGCACTTCTGTGAAACACGCAGCATTATTGGACAGACTTAATAAGGCACTGCAGCTGCCAGCAGTCATTGCAATTGTTAAATGCGAAGCACATACTAAGCGAACAGATTTTATTTCACACAAACAAAGCCGCGGACGAAGAAGCCAAAAGGGTTGCAACTTCTTCAGACATCTCGAATGTTGATACTCCTTATATAAGAAAGGTGGAAATTATGGCGGTGTATTTATATTTATTTTCTGAAGAAAGACTGACTGGGTCAGATGTAGTGAGGCACAGAGAAAATGGGGAATTTGAAATTGTGGCAAGCATAAGTCTGCCATCTCACTTTTCGCACAGGCAGCAGAATTGGTGGCGCTTATTTTCGCGCTTGAGAAATACAAAGGGGAGGAAGGGACGGTGTACAGTGACTCTCACCTCAGGGCTAGCATGTTGGAAAAGAAGGGGCTACCTCCGAACAGACGGCATTTCTGTGAAACATGCAGCATTATTGGACAGACTTAATAAGGCACTGCAGCTCCCAGCAGTCATTGCAATAGTTAAATGTGCAGCACATACTAAGAGAACAGATTTTATTTCACACAGAAACAAAGCCGCGGACGAAGAAGCCAAAAGGGTTGCAACTTCTTCAGACATCTCGAATGTTGATACTCCTTGTATAAGAAAGGGGGACATTATGGCTGTGTATTTGTATTTATTTTATTTGTATTGCGCACCTGGCCCTGGGGCATCTGGGCGAATGTCTTAAGGAGTGCATAGCTTTACAAATGATACACAGGATTGTTCACCATTTACATAGTAATAGCAAGTCAATACAAAGTATTGGACATGTGCAAGAGTTGAACAAAGGACACAAAAGGAATTGTTTGTCAGGTACATGAGGATAGTTCAACAGGTACATGGTAATAGCAAGTACATGCAGGAATGGAGCAGTTGCATGTACATGGGTTGAGCAGGGTACATATTGCGATTTACACAGAAGGTAGATACAGTAAAGAGGGCGAGGTGAAATAGAGAGGCACTCTAGTTCACGAAAGCCGAAAGGAAAGGATACCTTATGCGTGCGGCACAGCATGGTTTAGCTCATGAAGCAAAAGCTTAGTTTTACTCTTAGATAGTTGATGCGAGGGTTCAGATCTAAGAGTATGGGGTGTTGTGTTCCAGAGTTTGGCAGCCAGAACAGGGAAGCTGGATCCTCAAGCTTTTTGGAGCTTAAATCTGGGAATAGATTGATGTGATAATGCAAGAAGGTTTTAATCATTTGCTGAAAACACAGTTAATGGAAATCCAAGGCATTGCACAGCAGGAAGAGCATGAATTGATTGTGGAAACAGAGGGGGTGTTCTTTATCCCCTTCTGAAGCATTACAGTGGCAAAATAGCACTGGGAAGCCAGTAATGCCAGTAGCATTATTAAGGGTGGCGCTTGAACAGCTGCACTACCCTGTGCATGTAACTAGGGAAATCCTCGCAGCAACTATTGCACAGGATTGGTTCGTACCATATTTGTTAGAACACATTGTTTTTTATGTAGTAAATTGCATCATGTGTCAAAAGTTTACAGCTGGGCACACATTGCAACTAATTAGGGGAGTAATCCCTCGACCGAATGGTCCTTTTCAGCATTTACATATTGATTATGTTGACATGCTGCAAGTATGTAGTGGATACAGGTAGTGGTGGTGTGTCCCTTTTTGAGATGGATCAAAGCAGGTCCATGTACACGCCCTGATGCCACTTGCGCAGCAAAGTTTTTAGTAGAAGTATTTCCAAGATGGGGAGTATGCGAGGTGCTAAGATCCGACAATGGCCCACATTTTGTTAATGATGTATTTGAACAGATTAGCTTGTTATTGAACATAAAACACACGTTTGTTTCTGCCCATCACCCGTAAGCGAACGGGAGATGTCAGACTCAACGGTCTTCTCAAAGAGAGAATTGCTCAATTAAAATTGTCACTGAAAAAGGGATGGCTTTGCTGCCTACCCCTAGCATTATATGCATTAAGGAATGAGCCCGGGTCGGACAACCACCTCACACTACATGAACTAGTAACAGGGAGGTGAATGAGAATGCCTCTGACTCCTCCAAAGAGGTTTAGAAGTGATGCCTAGAAGACAGCTAAAATGTTAGGAAATTAATTACTTGCTTATTTGACATGCATGACCGCTAGTATCTCTGTCATTTCAGATCAATCCAAGTGCAAGGGGTGTTGGTCTAAGGACAAGGATGAAGACCATTCAGCAACAAGACCTGAAAAACATTTATCAGTACCTAAACTGTTTGAGAGAGATGCCGTGCTAGCATGCAACTTCTCTCAGAAATGGCACAAGCCTCGTTTCAGCGGACCCTATATAGTGGAAAACATCACTCCCTCAGCAGTAAAAGTCTGAGAACTACATGCATGGATTCACCTCTGTGACGTCAAGCAATTTGGGTTCATCCCTGTTCCTCTAAAACCATCAAGGACCACATTGACAACCTTGCTCCGGCCCTTGCTGATTTTTGCAACCCCTCCTTTGTCTCAGGATCCTTCCCCTCCCCTCTGAAGCACTCCCTTGTGCATCTTCATTCTCAAGAAACCCACAGCTGATCCTTCTTGTCCAGCTAACTATCACCCATTTTCCATTACTCCCTTTCTGGGCAAACTCCTGGAAAATTTGGCCATCTCTCTGCTTAACCTCCATTCCAATTCTGTTGCCTCTCTCATTGACCACTTGTCTGGCTTCAGAGCTGCCAGAAGCACGGAAACTGCTCTCCTGAACATCCGTGAAGATCTGCTTCCAGCCTTGACTCGAACATTCCCTCTGTCCTCATCCTCCTCAATCTCTCTTCTGCCTTTGACACGGTCAACCATACCATCCTGCTCAACTGTGTCTGTGAAAACCTGGGTATCACTGATCAGGCTCTGTCCTGGCTAATCCTCTTTCCTCTCTGATCAGCCCTCCCAGGTCCAACTTGGGTACTTCCTATCATCTATCATCCTCTCTACCTGTGGTGTTCCCCAGGGGTCCAACCTCTCAACCTGGCTTTTCAAACAATACCTGGCAACTCTCGCCCACTGCATTGCCATTTTCTGCTCAAATTTCCAATGCTACACTGATGACACAACTCCTTTTCAGGCTGCCCTCGGTCACCTCCTCTCCCTCTCTCATCTCTGATTACCTAACTGCCATTCAAGATTGGTGTGCCACCAATGATCTTTGTCTGAATGCCAGCAAGACGGAGATCCGCCTCATCAGCACACCTTCACCATCCTTTCCCCTCACTCTCTGGCTGGCTTCCCTTGGCCCTCCTCCTACCCCCACCTGCGAGGCTAAGAACCTCTGGGTCATCTTTGACTCCACCCTTTCCTTCCCTGCCCACATCTCCGAGGTCTCTAAAAAGTCAGACTTCCTAGTGCACTTCCTCAGAGGTACTCTGCCTTTCCTCTCCTTCGCCCAGAAGCTCATGGTATCCAAAGCTCTGGTTCTCTCTAGGTTGGACTATTGCAACAGCCTCTTTCTAAATCTACCTGCCTTTATTCTCCGCCCTCTGCAACTAATGCAGAACAGGACTGCAAGACTTGTCCTTGGCCTCAAACCCTAGGGTCGTATCTCTCCAGCTCTGAAATCTCTCCATTGGCTCCCAGCGGATGCAAGGATTAAATTCAAAACCCTCTGCATTGTCCACATGGCTTTCTGGGGCCTGGGTCCAAAATACCTTCAGCTATACCTCCACAAACACTTCCCCTCTCAAGCTCTTCGCTCCTCTAACTCCCTCAGGGTCAGTCGTTTTTCAAAGAAACGAGCTGGGGGTAGATCTCCGTCTTCGGCTGGGGCCTCCCTCTGGAACAGCCTCCCTGCCACTCTAAAACTTGAGGAGAACCATCTCCGGTTCCAGAAGCACCTCAAGACCTTCCTCTTTTCTTCTGCCTTCGCTCTCTCCTGCTGGTCTGTTCTCTCTTGGCACTGTGCACCTGGCCACCCTCCGTCCTCCGGGCCCAGGTACCTGCTCACCCTACCACTCTCCTACACTGCCTCCGGACCACCGCTTGCACTGGGGTCTGTATCTGTACCCATACAGCCCCCCCTTTTTATTCCTGCACTTATCAGACCTACCCTGTCTGCTGCCTTAAACCTAGCACTTGCAAATTGCTGGCTGCACTACTACTGTTTGTTGCCTGTATTGTTTATTTATTATTACTTATCTGTTTCTCCTCTGCTTTGCACTTTCCACTTCTCCCCTTCCATGCACTTTTCCCCTCCCCCTCTCCCCTGCACTTGTGTGTTCTCAATGTCACTGGGCCTAGTAAGATCGCTGTTTTGTTCTCCCCTGTTCCCCTCCCTTGCCTTGTTGCGCTCTGAAACACTTGTGTATGAGTGTGATAGAAATAAAATATCAATATCAATTTGCTGGTGAGACCGGAATACACCCACCCGATTCAGAAGCAAGTCTTCATGAAGTAGCACAACATGTGAAGACTCATTTGATGATGAGGAAGATGGACGCTGAAGCTACTGGTTGATTAAATGCAAGCGTGCATTTGGACTGTGGCTCCCATGGGACACTCTTTATAGATATTATAGCAAGAGTGTGAAAGCAATCATTCTTGAGCCACAGGAATCTTTTGAAAATGAACATTAGAAAGTTGTGGATAAAATATGAGTATGCCTGAACAACAACATTTGGTTAAAAATTAGATGAGGGAGCCGTTTCCTGATTCATTTCTTACTGAATTTCTCTTTGGACACCCAAATGGTCCTATCTGATGTCGATGCCCACAGACTACTTATGGTCTTTTATTAAACAAATTCAAATTCATCCTTATCTTGTTTGGCGCAACGCCAACACTTATGTGTTTCTGCGAGATCCTATAAATCATCCTGCAATCAGTTGGTTACTTGTGGAGATAATCGAGCACATTCAGCAACTACCAGAGCACTTAACATATCTGCCTCATTAAAAAGGTTATTTCCTTCCTTAAAAAATAGTACAGAGGCATAATGTGGAATCCTGAAAGTGATATAGTGGCGGGAAATTAGCAAGGTCAGCGAAGTATGAGAAATTGTCACTGTTGGGGACTAATGTATTGGTGCCTAATATATGTTTGCGCACCATCTATTATTGTTTTCCAGTTTTTACTAATGCATGCTGTCTACCTTGCTGGTCCAAAGAAAGCAACAGTCGCCTTGATTCTTCCCAGACAGTGACCTATGCAGAGTTAAATGTTGCACGAAGGCCAAGACCATATGCGATTATCCCTACAGCAATGACATGTGCAAGGTCACCGAGTTCTCTGACAAGTGTCCCTATATTCCCCCTGTAGAAAGAATGATGTCTAATTTACTTTATGAGCATTTTGCAGGTATTGTTTTGGAAAGAAAGAGACCCAGGAGAAGTGCAAGAGAGGATTATTATGAGTTCAATAATTATATAGACACTACAGCACACTTGGGGAACAACATATGGTATCAGCACATGAAAGAAGTGGGAAAAAGTACTTCTGAGGAGAGCTGCTATGTTTGCGCTCTCCTAGCCTATGCATTGAGGAACTCGAAGATATTCATAGCTATAGAGATAGACGTCCAGACAGCTCATTGCCTGACGCACCTTGCACTCTGCCATACGAGAGATCAATTCCAGGGTCGAACAGCATCCTAGGTATGGGTGACAGAATGGTCAGCACCAGAAGAAGATTATATTCACGATTTGAAAACAAGAGCATGAACACACACTAAAGATCTGGAATGAAAGGAGCAGGGATCAAATGGGAGATAAAATGAAAGCTCAGTTGCCAAGAAAGGACTGATTAAGAAATATGAATATGCAAGGAGAGAGGCCATATGCAAATTTAGGGAACAGTACTTTCACTAGATTGCTGGGAAGAAGGCATCGTCTTATGCAGAGCAGTGGCAGTAACTGGACACCACAAATGCGATTAATATAGTCAGGTGTAGAATAGTGAACCCTGCCACATTCATAGCTAAGCCCAGCGGCAGAGAGTGAGCATGTGCATGACTGCGCAAGTCATGAAGAGTCGTATGCCGACATACTGCGCGTAAAAGAAAACGCACTGTCAGGAGGAGAGATTCTCTTTATTACTGGGTCATCAAAAATCGATCAAATTAATGTAGAAAGACTGACTGGGTCAGATGTAGTGAGGCACAGAGAAAATGGGGAATTTGAAATTGTGGCAAGCATAAGGCTGCCATCTCACTTTTCGCACAGGCAGCAGAATTGGTGGCGCTTATTTTCGCGCTTGAGAAATACAAAGGGGAGGAAGGGACGGTGTACAGCGACTCTCACCTCAGGGCTAGCATGTTGGAAAAGAAGGGGCTACCTCCGAGCAGACGGCACTTCTGTGAAACATGCAGCATTATTGGACAGACTTAATAAGGCACTGCAGCTCCCAGCAGTCATTGCAACAGTTAAATGTGCAGCACATACTAAGAGAACAGATTTTATTTCACACAGAAACAAAGCCGTGGAGGAAGAAGACAAAAGGGTTGCAACTTCTTCAGACATCTTGAATGTTGATACTCCTTGTATAAGAAAGGGGGACATTATGGCTGTGTATTTGTATTTATTTTATTTGTATTGCGCACCTGGCCCTGGGGCATCTGGGCGAATGTCTTAAGGAGTGCATAACGTTACAAAGGATACACAGGATTGTTCACCAGTTACATAGTAATAGCAAGTCAATACAAAGTATTGTACATGTGCAAGAGTTGAACAAAGGATATAAAAGGGATTATTCGTCAGGTACATGAGGATAGTTCGACAGGCACATGGTAATAGCAAGTACATGCAGGTATGGAGCAGGTACAGGTACATGGGCTGAGTAGGGTACATATTTCGATTTACACAGAAGGTAGATACAGTAAAGAGGGCGAGGTAAAATAGAGAGGCACTCTAGTTCACGAAAGTCTAAAGGAAATTATACTTATGCGTGGGGCACAGAATGGTCCAGCTCATGAAGCCAAAGCTTAGTTTTACTCTTAAATAGTTGATGCAAAGGTTCGGATCTAAGAGTAGGGGGTAGTGTGTTCCAGAGGTTGGCAGCCAGAATAGGGAAGCTGGATCCTCCAGCTTTTTGGAGCTTAAATGTGGGAATAGATTGATGTGATAATGGAAGAAGGTTTTAATCATTTGCTGAAAACACAGTTAATGGAAATCCAAGGCAGTGCACCGCAGGAAGAGCATGAATTGTGAAACAGTACTTTCACCAGATCGCTAGGAAGAAGGCATTGTCTTATGCAGAGCAGTGGCAGTAACAGTAACAGGACACCACAAACCAGTTATTGAGCCTCTCTGGCTGAAGATTGCCAAGCTGCTGACATGGGTTGAAGATAGAGGAGACGCAGTACAGATAGTGCCTCTGGCAAGCGCATATCTATGCTTCAGAAACAAATGGTACAAGAAAAGGTGGAGAGAACCCACAATCTGGACGAATCATTGATGTACCAGGAATGAAGGATGGGACAGTAGTGATAATGGATCACTACTGGGCTTGTGGATCAAGAGCTTATAAGAAGCTACCCAGGGACTGGGGAGAACTGTGTTCCATGGTGAATATTCACGTTCCAGCACTAGTGATTCTGAAAAGTGACTTGAACATTGGGAAGTTTCCAAAGGCTGATGCTCATCTGAGGAAGAAAAGAAACTTGAAGTTCTCGATCGAACAAAAAGGGAGAACTATTTCTCAGCTAAATCAATAGAAGCGTTTGATGCCATTCCATATGAACATCGATTGTTCAGCCAGAATTCAGCAATATTCACGAAAATCTTCATGCCAAGGATCCAGGTGATGATGAATTCCAAATGGTTACAGATAACCAGATGGGAGCTCCTGCAGACGATCAACACTACCATAAAGGGATTCAATTCTTTCAAGTTAGAGCAGAGAGCCATAAAACTGATGACACTCCAGAATAGATATATGTCTTGGACATGATTACAGCTAGGGATGGAGGTTTGTGCCAAAATCTGAGAATCATGTTGCACATTCCTAACTGCTCACGATGAAGAGAATGGGACCTTGACAGAGGCCATAACATTGTTGACAACCTTGCATACCTAGATGGAAGATGAATTAGAAGATATTGCACATGACAGCTGGTTTGCATCAATCTTCTCATGGGTACCCCAGTGGATGGGATGGCGAATATCTTCAAGTTCCTTGGAACATTACTGCTGATGATAATATTTGGATTCTGTGTGATCAAGATAGTCACACAGTGAAAGAAGACAACAAAGAAAGCAGTAGGAATTAAGATCACGATTGGTGTTGAAGCTGGATTTGAACCCAAGGAGCTGACCTATGAAGAGATCAGAGACTATATAAAGGGAAGCACTCATGCACCACAGGGAACTATGTTCCTGTATCTAAGAGAGCACAAGAAGTATGTGGGATGATGGATCTACTGTAGTCCGAGTGGACAGTGCAGCCACATATCCTGGAGTGTAGATGCACATGTAAAATCAGTAGGATCTTTGAAAGGAGTTATGAAGATATGGACTCTAAAGAAGCACTTCTTCAAGAGAGGATGTCTAAATGTGGAAGCTGGTGAGAGAGTGATTGATGAATCAAAGAGGCAGGGTGTAGAGGAGCAGCCAAAATCCTCCACCGGAGGTCCCGACCCTAACTTGCCTATCAGTTGGGAACCAGAAAGAGTGACAAAGGCGACACCCGTAATGATGCCTATAACACGAGCAGCCTTTGAAGCAAATTATCCATTAAGAAAACCATTCTTTATGTATCCATGAAAATCTGACAGCCTCTTGGGAAGGATCCCTGAAGAGCATGCGAAGACAGATTAAAGAAGAGACTGGTGAAGTCACATGAAGAAAGTGACACACCTCAGAAGAGATGACAAGGGAGAAGGTGGATAGACCATATAGAATCGGATGACAATGTTAAGAATCTAGTAAACTTTCATATGCAGAATGAAGATTGCAGATGCAAAAGCACAGAACAAAATAAAAACCATTTTATAATTGTATATATATATATATCCCAAAAAACATTGTTAAAGGGACGTTATGGTTAAGTTGCACTAGTAAAAACCTATGCAATTCAATGGACAAATGTCATCTACACATGTGATGTCATCAGTCATGTCATGAATGGCATTTGTAATGTCATCTTATCTTTTATGTCATGGGTGTTAGTCCTTGCAGTGCACAGGGGTAGCACAAGTTATGGTTGCTTACCTGTCCATAACTTCCGAAAACCCCCAGAAATTTGCTTTATCTGCAACCATAACGTCCCTGTAACAACGTTTGTCCATTGAATTGCATAGGTTTTTACTAGTGCACCTTAACCATAACATCCCTTTAACAACGTTTTTAGTCAGTGAATTTCATTGGTTTTTAGCAGGATACCCTTAGTTGTAAACGAAAACTGTGCAACATAGTGCAACTGCTGGCACCATGTTAATGGACAGCAGTCGCGGACTATGTGTCTGTTTGCGGAGATCGTGTGGCAACCCACCTGCTGAGGAAGGCAGGTGCTCTCTTACATAGTGGTACAAATCACCAAAATCAAAGAACATAGACAAACAGCACCATGTGCAAGAATTGCGAGGGAAAATAGAGTAGGTTTGCAAATTGTGTACTTATGAAGCAAACAGGACAAAGGCATAGGGAGTGCAACATAATGGAATGCATCAACAACAGAAGTGACGCCTGCCTTCACCAATCCTACCGCACTGCTACCGTTAAGGGGAACAAAAAACAAACGGCCATAGTAACGACTGGAAAGTGCTACAACCTGAACGTCACTACAATGTAGTAAGAACCCTAAACTTTGTCTAATAATTGCACAGATGCTGCAGTATGCAATAGTACAGAAGCATAACATGTATTTTTGTAACGCAGAAATGTCAAGCACCTTAGAGTGGCAGGATGAAAATGTCCCTCATGACGCTATTACTTTCTATAGTAACCCCATTGGTATGCACAGTGCTGTGAACCATAAATTATGTAATATATATTGCTTCATGTACACCAAACACATTCTCTTTTCGGTAAGTGAACATATTGGAAAGGAAAGCAAGGCAGTACAAGCGGCAACCCTTCCCCAGCAGCATACGGGCATAGGAAAGGAAAGAAACTCTGCATAGGGAAATGAACTGTGTGGAAGTCAAAGTGGAGAAATTGGTAGACAATTGTGCCACTTTAAAGGTTGCGTACAAGGATATATTTTGGACAAAATGAAACAGCACTGGGACACCTGCACATGTACTCCTTCCCCACATCGGAGTCTGCCATTCCCTCAAAAACCATTTCATGGGAGACGTTCCGGTAATGCATCAATTTCTTCCTCCCCTCACAACTAGGTTGTGCAAATCCCCATTTCCCCACAATAAGTATCCACTTCTGCTTCCCCTCCCCTTTCCAAATGGGGTGGATGCATGTGTACAAGTAAACGGTAATAATGAGAATGTTGCTGAGGGTGTGTGTGGTATTCTTTTTTTTACCTGAAATGGGGTTCCGACTCCGGGGCACACAGTCCTCATTGCAATGACCACAAGTAAGAAAAAGATAGGTGTCCTACGGACGCCACAGCTGTCCGACCTATCCACAATGACAATGGAGGCATCCGTACGCCGCCAGCAGGCTCTGCATGTTGTCCACCACTTATCAATGCATGTGGGAGCAGACATTTGTGTGTAGTGCAAGTACACGCATGTGTATCTGTTCCTCTGTATCCTGGTAACATCGCCACTGTGCAGTATATGCAAAGGAAGGTTAATTAGGTTGGGGTGTCCACCCATGCCCTACAGGTAGCTATACACAAACATCCCACCTGCTGTACCCTATAAATAGCCAGCATCACCCAAAAAGGTTGGCACACGTGTGGTGTACTTTTAGTCAGTAGAAAAAACACAACTGTGTGCATAGGACACCCATGCATGTGCGAACAACACATTTCACCCAAAATGCGTCCAGCGGACAGCTGTCTCAAAGGAGAACATTGGCGACGTCACCATCCGACCGCACCCACAGGCCCTTATTTCAGGGACAGGAGCTGGACCCTCGAAAACCAGCAAAGTGCAGGGTTGAGCAATGTACCAAGTGTCTTTCGGAAAGTATACGCTTACAAACACACCAAAATGTGCCATTGCAAATGTATGCATGTTTTGGAACAACGTAGGCCTGCTTTCCGGGTGGAAGTTGTCCACAGCAACCCTACAAAAGGGCACAGCGCAGAGGTGCTGTGCAATCTGTTTGCAGCTTTTCAGAACAGAGTAGCAGGCCACATAGGTTTGTCCTGTAAGTAATGGTGCACAAAATCTGTTGTGCTACAGTGCGTCTGCAACTAATAGCAACCATGCCAGTCCGGCTGAGTACGCACAGTAACAGAGAAAATTATGAACAGGCCTTGCTGTGACCCACATCTCAGCTTTGATAGTCCCCAATGTCCCAATCTCATGGGTAGCTAGCGGCAAAGGGGAGAAGGCCCACATGCATTTTCCCAAAGGATGGGGAGTGCCATGTCCCAATGAAGCAGAAACATTCCTTCTTCCCTTTCCAGTGTTTTCTTTGCAGGACACCGTCATTGCGTACTGTTAAAAAGTTCCACACGCTTCCACCAATGACATTGAAGAGCTGCCCATGTAACAGCATCAGTTCTGTACAACAGTCCTCTGCATACACACCACGCCCAGAAACATTGTTGCAAAATCCCTGTGGCTCCACAGTCCCATTTCCATGGGTGCCATCCTGAAAATCCCCGGATGTGGCTTTCATGCTACGTGCGAGCATGGGGGAATAACTTGCAATCAGGGTAGGGGGAGTTCATTGTAAGGGGCGGCTCTAAAGAGAGCTTTTTTTTAGATGCACCTAGAGAAACACCCTTTTTCACTTTATATTTGCTTTTTTGTTTTCTTGTGTGGACATTTTTACAGTGAATTCTTTACAGCATCTTGTAGACAAGCAAACAAAACAGCATTACAAATAGGTGACAAAGAAATGCCATTTGATTGGAAAAATTCTGCATTTGCACAACTAATGAGGTCATTGTTGCAGAAGAACATCCCAGCAGCGCACAAAAAAGTATACATGTTTCTGTTGATGAGACACCTTTCTGCCTCTGGCTCAGAACAAGTTCCAGCAGCAATGTCCCATACTGTTTGTGGTGTTATGGATGGGAAAAGCACCATGGCAGTGGGAAAAAGCCTCTTCACTAGTTTTAGCAACCTCTTCAGTTGACGGAACACGCTTAAACAAGACATGTAACCCATATGCATGCCGCCGTAGTGGAGGACGATAACATCGGCACTAGAAAAATGGTCAGGTCTTTGCAAAGTGCATCCATGTCGGTGAAACTGTGCTCGTAGACACGGTTCCACAATGCGACCACTCCTTCCAATCCGAAATTGTGAGCAAAGTTTCTTTCCAGGGCATACTTGCGCAGATCTAGTAGAAAGGCATCACATATAGGCAACATAATAAGTTTCACCATGTCAGCCAGCCTCACTACGCAGAGTGTAATGGACAGTAGGGGTGTCACGGTATTAGTTTTATGATGATACGATAACCTTCTTGCCAAATGACGGTATGTCATGGTTATCGTGGTATAGCAGGTGGAGTTAACTAATCTTAACAAATATTTTCAAAAAGGTCATAAATTGTCATATTTATCGTCGCAAACAAAACCAGGCACCCAGGGCCAGAATTGGGCTTTTCAACATACTTCCCACTGAAATGCCACCCCTTGCTTCCACCAAACACACGTGTGGAGAGGAGGAGGGGGGCCTGCTGCGAATGGCAAAGCAAACTTAATAGCTTTTCTTAAGTGGTCATTTAGGCTTTTAGCTCCCCCACTGGCTACTGGTGAAGATGAGCATGTTGCCATCTTTATAACCTATATGCCACAGATCAATGGAGGCTGATGGTAGTACACACACACACACACACACACACACACACACACACACACACTTTACGTTACAGCCTTTAGTTTACTTGCAGGCCAAATGGTGTTCAGTAATCACGGACATGTTACCCTTTGGTATGGCAGCAGGGAATACCCACAGAGATGAGTGAATTTCTCAGTGTGACTTATTATATGTAAATTCAATGATAAAACCAGGGAAATCCCCCATTGTCATATGTTTAGCAAAAACTATCCATTACAAATAAATAAATCACAAAGCTGCCAACCCAAAGTAAATCCTTTTCCTTCTTGGCCCTGTATTTATTCTTCCTATTGCTAACAAATTGATTTTGTGTCAGGCACGTGTGGTTTATGGAATGGCATTAAAAACTGCTCCAACTGAAACTACTTGGCAGATGGCACATCCAACGGTGCAAGACCAAGACTGTGCAGCACTTGCTTACTTCAGCCTTTCCAAATCAGATTGAAAAGCACACTTAACGGTATAAACGGTATACCGGTATAAACAATGTGACTGTTATTATTGTTCAATTGAGTGGTTCACGGTATCTTTAACGGTATACCATTATACTGTTACATCCCTAATGGACAGCAGTTTGACCGCCCCTTCCTGTGAACCAGACCCACAGTACCTGATTGGATAATCCCGAAAGTCCCATGTCCATTGGCCAGCAAGGTAAGAAATGCAGATAGTGACATGTGCGGTGCCCAAAGTACCGTGAGGGCTGCATCCCAGTAAAGCAGGAGCAGTCCTCCTTCCCTTTCCACTACCTTTTGTCCAGCACGACCTCATTGGCTAAGGGTATATGGGCACACAATTCCACCAATGCCTTTCAAGATGTTACCCTCTAAC
The DNA here is from genome assembly GCF_040938575.1 of Ambystoma mexicanum. Lineage (NCBI taxonomy): Eukaryota > Metazoa > Chordata > Amphibia > Caudata > Ambystomatidae > Ambystoma > Ambystoma mexicanum. Next base: position 266,871,421 of record NC_090937.1, read on the forward strand.
ACTGCCAATTCTGCACAACACTTCATAGGTAACGTTACAAATTCAGCCTGCTAGTGTGCTGTCACTGGACAGCACGTCTAGTAGAAAGTTCAGTAAAAGATTGCAAGATTTGTGCATCTACATTCATACACTTGCACACCTATCATCACAAAAGGTGGTACGGAAAATGTTTCTGCACTATGTAATGACTGGGTTATAAGTGCCTCTGCGCATGGTATCTACCACTGAGCAGCAATAATGTTCTTTAAAAGCATACTGTTTTTTTTCCCATCCCCTACCATGAAGTAGCACTTCAGTGATATGTGCTTGCAATGTTCACATTTAGCCATATCATACAGTGTAATATTGAAACAGGAACTCTCTGCTTTACTTCCGACAATGCTATGAAATGTTTTCTCCACTAACCCACCTCCTACGTAAATCGTAAAAAAAATGCCACCAATAGCAGCATTGAATGTATCGTACCAAGCAAAAGCAACTTTCCAAAAGACACTGTCTGCACAGCTGTACTTCTGGGTACGCTGCACTAATGCAACAAGCTCTTTTTAAATCTGACCCTTCTACTCTCCGCCCTCTGGAACGCATCCAGAAGAGGAGTGCGCGACTTGGGATGGTATCTCTCCTGTACTGAAATGTCTCCAATAGCTCCCAGTGGCTACGAGGAATAAAGTGAGAAGAGACTGCATTATGTGGAATGCCTTCTGGACCCTGGGACCTCAATACCTTCAACTGTAACTCCCTATATATTTGCGTGCACAAGCTTTTCCCTCATCTGCCTCCAACTCCTTCAGGGTCAGATGCTTCTGCAAAAAAACAGTTGGTGGTAGTTGTGCTTTTTTGCCTGCGGCCTCCCTCTGCAACAGCCTCTCTGGCTCCCTGACATTTATGGGGAACTATCACCAGTTCCAGTAGCACCTCAAAGCCTTTCTCTTAGCGTCTGCTGTTTCTGCTCCTCTCCCCGGCTAACTGGCTGACGTAAAATGATTCTGCACTACTTACCTAGCGACTCTGATGTCGGGCCATGTCACTCCCCCCCCCCCCTCCAGGTAAACCCCTGCACTGAATTTCTAGCAAACCCTGCACTTGAGGACGGTTTTCTGTATGCCTAACAGTACATCCACCACCTGTTGTGTGCACTTGGCACAATAGGCCCTTATTTTTAGTTATTGTCATTTGTTCTGCTTCCCATGTACTGTACCTTCCCCTCCCTCCACCCATGCACTTGGGCGATGTAAGTCACACCTGGTCTAGTAGGGTCATTGTCTGTCTCCCCTCTTTCCCCTCCCTTGCCTCGTTGCGCTTTGGTAGACGTGTGTGTAGGCGCGTTATGAATCCCATAGCATACAATTGCACATCATATGATATGATATACACACAATGCATGCACCACAGTAGGATGCCTGCCACTTACCATGTACACTGCAAAGTTGTTTTTTGTTTTCCGCAGTATCCCACTTACTGCACACTTTTCAAAAAATATTGCGCACATGCAGTACTGCTTGAATGTTACTAACTGCAAATAAATACATAAAGTTCCTGCATACACCCAGGATGCCTGCCCCTTACCTTGCACACTTCCACCATACCTTTCTGCACTTCTTTGTGCAAAGAGACCTTCTGGCACAGTGTCTGCGTACACACCAGACCCACCAACCTTACAGAGCAGTGTCTTTCGCTCTATAATTTTCTTTCCATGGCTCATGTCCAGAAAATTGCTGGATGTGGCACGTGTAAGTGTGAAAGTACAGCGTAATCCACAGAGTTTTCGTGCTAGGAAGGGAATGAGGGGGTGGGGGGGGGTAAATATAAAACAGGGTAGGGGTTTGGGTCTGTAGTACTGTCTCAGAATACAAAAGTGTTTATTTTTTGTCCTGTTTTTGTTATATACGTGCTTGCATACATTTTTTTTAATCTCTTTTGATTACTTACTGTTTGCTTCTCCTCACATTTGTACGGACTGAACGTCAACTCTTCGCTTCCAGTTCTACAGAATTGTCTGCAACGCTGTGTGCAGAGTGGCAAACAAAACAGCATTGCCAATGGAGGTTCAAAAAATGCCATTTCCTTGGAACCACTGCAAATCTTGCTCGTTAATGCGGTCATAGTCAGTGCAGAAGATCCCAGCACTGCACATAAAGTCACACATGCTTCTGTGTATGAAACACCTCCCGACCTCTGGCTGTTGGCAAGTTACACCAGCATGATCCCATGCACCTCTTGGTGGTATGGAGGAGGAAATCACCTTGGCAGTGGGAAAAATGTGATTCACTGCTGTCATCAACTACTTGAGGTGACGCAGCAAACGTGAGCATGACATGTACCCCAAATGTAGAGCTCCATAATTCATGACCACAACATCCACACTGCTGACAGAGGCCACACATGTACAAAGGAGAACCTTGGCACCGAAACCCCACTCAGACACTGTGCCCCAAAAATCCTCCACTCCTTTATGCTGAAAGTTAGTATCAAAGCCTCTTTCCATGGCATACCTGTGCAGATCTTGCCCAAAGGTATCACCCACGATGAGCACTCTACATCTGTTCATCTCCGTCAACCTCACTGAATCGAGGTTTGGGGAAATATATCACTGCCCCTTCCTGTGACCCACACCCTCAAAAACTGATTGGATAATTCCCACAGGTCCATTTGAAAAGGCACCATGCACAAAAGGGCAGATTGTAGCACATGTGCCTTCCCAGCTACAGTGAGGCCACACCCCAGTAAACCACAACCACTCCTTATTCCATTTCCACCATTGTATACGCAACACTCCTGCATTAGGTAGTATGCAATAGTCACACGCATGTAACATTCACATCCAAGACCTTCGCATGGAACACTATCATTTCTGCACTGCACACTTACCTTTACACACTCACAGTACAGGTCTTGTATCATGTGAAAGCACCTCCAGGTAACACCTGTCCAAACGAAACACACTTTCAGCGTCCACATTCACCCAGAGCGGCACCCAGCACCATGAACTGCAGGTAGCCATCGTTTTTTTCCTCCCAGCACTCCAACTCCAATGATAAAATGCTTCAAAGTGCAGTACAGTAGTTAGTAATCTGCGCAATGAACACTACTCAAGCACATACACTATGCAGTTGAACCCTACGCACTGGTATACACACACACTGTCTCACCACAGCACTCAGTGGACACACTGCAGAACTGGTCATTCTATAAGCTCCTGCCATGCACTTGCAAAGGTATCATGTGCGAACAATGAGCACACCCATGCAATCAACAATGCATGCACAACACACAAACCACACACAAAATGCAACAATCTGAGGAGTAGTTGCAAGCAACCCACATAGCTGTTCATGTAAGGCTTCCAGCCATACATCCAAGACGCTAGGCCCTCACCACACACAACACTCCCTAGTGCACCCCACATTGAACTCCTCATGTCATGTGTGATGCATTCCCCATCTGCAATTGCACCTGTCACCTTTCACCCTGGCCACATCGTTGCATGCATGGCTCCATGACGTTCGGTTGAATGTGCTGAATGTTATGTGTGTGCCTCTGTACATTGTCCATACTGCAACTTTCTGATGCTTCTGTTCAGTGGGTCAATGTAGCCCACAGAATTTCGCCATAACCCAGCTGAGTTTCAGCAGAAACAGCAAAATGGCTGCGCTGGCTCCAGTGAGCATGATTGCACCAAAACTGATTTTTGCAGCAACAAAAAGATGGCTGCAATATTTTGCCAAGCGCCATTGGGCAAGATGGAACAGGAAGCACCCCGAGAAAGGCTACTAGGGTGTTTTCTTGTTTGTCTTGAAGAAATGAGTGAAAAAGCAGCGCTGCTTTGTTGCAAGCTCAAAATTCCCATTGAAAAAGGGAATATGTCACCCCTAAAATGATGCCGCACTGATGCTATTTTTCCCTGTCTTCACCAAACTGCTTTTATCAAAAGACCCTGAAACGCACAGCCATATTCACATTGTGCTCCATCAGAAAAGAGCCTTATTCCTGAATGACAGACTGTGCCAGTCAAACCTGAGAAAATCAACAAAAGCTTTCCTTCAGTTACACAGGAAACGCTTAAATTGTGCTACAAAATGTCAAAAATCACTGCTTGAAAAGAAAATCAGAGCTTTCTGTGCACTTGTCAATTCCAGGAGACCTTTGCCTTGTACAGACTGTTGTGTACAAGAAAATAACTATGGCTGCGAAACAATGTGGGAATCTAGATAGAAAAACCGGATTTGCAAGAAAAATGCAACTTTCAGTCACCACATGTTAAATTTACTTTTGCAAGATAAAAGAAAATATCTGTTTTTAAAAGGGCATGTTGGATAAGACCCTGTCCTTATCTAGCAATGTGAAGGGGATTGTTATGTGACAATTCATGGATGAGATGGTTCTATTCAGCAGGTTTTCTTCCAATTCAGAGCAAAAATAAATAAAATTGAATCAAACTGCAATGGCTGCTTGGAGGGAAGTCAGCCCAAAAATAGGTTTTTGAAGTGGCTACATGGGGGGAGAACCAGCCAAACAGGTCTGCTGGGAGGATGCTAGCAACATAAGGACCCCCAAAGTAAACTCCTTGAACACACAAGTGATAATTGCTAGGTTGAACAGACTGCTGTCTGTGCTCCAGCCTCGTACAATAGAATTGTAGGACACTAAACTGCAAAGTGAAAATTCACACCTTCTCGTGATTTCCACCAGAAGCTTCAAAGGAAACCTCTGTGACAACCTGGGGTGAGTGAGTAGCCTTGGAAAGGCATGCCCATACATGGAGATCACTACTGACATTTGTTTCCAAAGACTATTAATAAAAATGTAAAGACTTATCTCTACAGCAGGACTTTGCAAAAAACTTGAAAATGTCACTCTTTAAATGTGATGTTTTGGTTTATAATTTAAGACATTGTAGCATTCACTGAACCCTTGGGAATAGAAATGGCAGAGAATTGGGTATTATAAGGAAAGTATCAATGATGCCATTGCAAACTTTAACATGATATGCCTAATAATAACCGATGCACATGTGTAAAGTTATAGAATATTAAGTAATATAATTCTCCCTGAAAAACGCCAAAAACTGGTAGAAGGGCGAAACAAGGTCCCACAATCGTGAGGATTGGACTGCTATGCTCTACATACAATATGTATTCTGCCTACGAGATTTGTTAAAATGACATGTATAAATGTGTAAATTAGGTTATGACTGATTTTGGGCAAAAAGGTCTGTGTGATGGCTTTTTACCTCATAAAATGCAACCTCATAAACTGGGACTCCTCTCCAAGGAGGCAACCAAAATTGATTGTCATATCCGCTTCTTGGAGGTAGGCATAGCTCGGTTCTGCCCACCAATAATTCTGTGATGTCACCATGCTCTATATAAAGATAAGCTGACAGAACTACACAGACCCTTCCTGAAGTTCCTGTGCTGCATTCCTAATCTTCTCCATTCATCTTGCTGATTTCAACAAGGCCAAAGCATTGCTGACCCTACTCCAGAGCCCACTGCAAAACCCAAGCATAGCTGATTCCTATCCCAGCAAGGCCAGTGATCCACAATCAACCCACTAATCTGCCATTAAAAAGGGGAAAGCTCTGGTACCTTTGGCATCCTGAAATCAGACCAGCTTGCTGCCCACTAACTGCTTGCCCACTAACGGCATCCAGTGGTACCTGTGCCATCCAGTGACCCAAATGTCCCAGCTGTTCACTAGCCGGTAACCAGACCTTGCCCAGCTGAATTTTGCCAGGCATGCCGCCGTGTGGTGACCAGAACCTGTTGACTGTCCAAAAATCCCAAAACTAAAAAGTGGAATGTGGGTATAATCCCCACCCCATAGAAACACATAGCCTATCGTGTCTTGCCTTTGTCCTTATCCCACTCTCTAAATAGTCATATTTATACCCTGGTAACTTGTTGAAACTGTTAGAATGATCTGCGTATCCTGTCTTTAATTTTAAGTGCTAGCACCATCTCCCTTTTCAATTTTGTCAGGTGTAAATTATAAGCCATTATTTATATTTGGAGTAATCAAACTAATTTCCATATATTTTATTGTTGGGGTTGAGCACTGGGGTGACAAGGTTCACCTCGCGAATCAACCTTGGAGCTTACTGTGTTCCTCTTTAACAATATAGCCTAGATAATTTAGTGTAAGTAACATTTGCCTTTCTTTCAAAACTGATTTTCTCACTTTTAACTGCTCTTTTTTCCTAAAAACGATCCTCACTATACCTTCCAAATCTCTCTCAATTCACCAGCTCGGGACCCATTTTCACCTCTAGGTTATCCCTGTGATATATCTCTATTCCCCAGCCCAAAAACCGCACTCCGTTTGGGTAATTTAAAGCGGGAATTGAGAAAATTGCAAGTTTTATTACGTGTCATTTGGCTGCAGCATGCTCTAAACTGTCCACTCATTTTCAAATTGTATGCCTTTTGCTGATCCATTGCCTTGTGATTGCCAGTGATATAACATACATGCTATTGTGATAAAACATATGTATATTATAATGTAACCACACAATTATTTGTAAAATTTGAGTGTTATTTTAGGCCTTTGCTAAGTGTTTAAAGTCGGCTGCTTCTCTCTATCCACAATTTGATTATTTGTGGGTTCAGGGAACATTGCAGGGGGAAACCTTAACTTGGGTGCTATCTTTCCAAAAATCAAAAAGTGTTCCTATTCAATTGTGCAGTGTGTATGTTCTGGGAGAAGGTTAATTAAGTGCATTGCTTACACTTCTATTGTAATTATCACCTCATTGGTGATTTCTGCCTCATATTAAACATTGTATGATTTCTGTTGAATTTTAAAAAATAAATAAATATTGTATTTTCACCAACCGGCCTGGTTCATGGTCCATTGTGACACGGGTATTTGAAAAAGGGGGTGTGATACAAGTTATTTACCATCTCAAATTGAATTTGCATAAAATAAAGAGAAAGGCATATCTATTGAGCGCTACATCCTAGGCTGAGACCAAGGTGTGTGTCGCCTGATTGAAATCCTTAAACTTGGGGGCTTGTCGCCGGGATTGGGTTTTGGTTGCCACATGTGACAGTCTAACACAGCAGACTAACCTGCAAGGTAGTGATACTTTGTCTAGTTGGAATACTGGGTTACACTGTACAAGCGCCTCCCCAAAAACAAATACTCTAAGTACCAGGCCTGTGTCTAAAAATTAAAGCTAAATCAACCCCAAAATAGACAGAAAGCAATATAATACAGGTCACCATTACATAAATAAATTAATAAAGCAAGAACACATCCAAAATGACTGTAGTAGAGATTAATATGGCTATGGATCGCCTTCTGCACAAGCTATTTGTCACAGGTGAATGGCCAGAACAAGATTAAAAAGTCTGGCTAGAAGAAACAACACAACAGGTCACCGCCATAGACATGGATATGTGGCAGGACGGTGGCCTATTACACCAAGCATTGAGTGAGTTATATATGACCCCAAAAATTAAAGAGGAGCATATCAAAATTGTCAGAATCACGGCCTACATGTATCTCCACATGGGAGTGATGCCGGAAAGGCATGAGGAAAATACAACGCTGGTGCAGAATCAATCTGAACTATTAAATTAAATCCAGACTGATCTAAATTTAGCAGAACGAAAATTACAAAAGAGCCAAGAGTTGGAAGTAGAATCTGGAAATTACATCATACAATTAAAAGAGGACTTGGCTCTCCAACTGCAGAAAAATGCAGATGAAGAGAACCAATTAGTGGAATTGAAAGAGGGGTGTAGGGAAAAGGTTGACTCTCTGCAAGAGAGTCAACAGAAGTTAAACCAACAAATAAATTATAATGGAGTATGCACAGAGCAGATAGTTACCCTACAAGATCAGATAGACAAATTGAAAGAGGAAAATAATAAATTAATGAGACCTCCACTCTCAATCAGAATTTGATGAGGAGCACTAGAAATTAAATACCATCAAGAAACAAAGGGATGACCTGGTTGAACAGAGGGGAACCCTAAATCAGGAGAAAGACACCCTACACCAGGAAGTAAGTATATTAAAAACAGAGTTACAGGGAAGTGAGTTAGGCCTCCAGAAACTAAATGAACTCAAAACAGAATATGGGAATATACTGGAGAACGCCAGATGGATAGAAGGTGCTCTGGAAGAATACCCAAACCAAAAATGCACAAACTCAGGAGGTGAGTGTCCTACAACACAAATTGGCTCAGGGTGCCCAAACTATACAGGCAGCACAAAGAGATAAGGAGGCCCTCTGTGGGGAGAATGATGGGCTCCACAAAGAAGTGGCAGTGCAAGAGCAGGCTATAGAAGCCAGTAGAACCCTGATAGTTGAACAAAAGGCTCAGATCTTGCCTATCACCAAGAGATAAGGGCTGAAAAAGAAAATCTAGTGAGGTTGGAGAAGGAGAATCCCGGATCTAATACAAACTGGAGGGATCCCGAACAGGTAGAGAGGGACAGGGCAACCCCTGATCATAGTATAATGACCTCTGTACTAAGTGACCCAGAACCATTTAATCCTTTGCGCACTGCTGACTTCATGGCTACCATTCACATAAACTGGAAACCATGAGGCCATCAGAATTTAATAGGCCAAGCAGCATAATGGAACTGACAGGTCAGCGCCCCCCAGAAATTGATAGAAAGGTGTCCCTATGCAGGTACAAAAATATAAAGGCTTATGTCTCTGACCAGGAAACCTCCTAGGAGGAGAAAGTCAGGGAATCACACCTGCAGGAGCACTACCCCCAAAGGGACCAGTTGGTTCAATTTGCTCAGGAACAACAGGAAAAGAGGCCCCATAAGAGAATCCTGAAGATCACCATCCAATCAGGGCAGTAGGGGGGTATCCTCCGCCAACCCTGGAAACAGGGAGGAGTCAGGAGACTACTCTCCTGTGCGCCACAGGGGAGTAGAAACTAGGCCCCACTATTCTGCAAGGCCCTCTCAAGCTCACAGAATCAGGGAGTGCCTAGATGATCATGAGGGGACCTCAAGTAGCAGCGCCTCAGAGTCCGAGGGTGAGTGGACTCGGGTGACTAAGCCAAAGAAGGCAAATAAACTCGAGCTATGACAAAAGACCCCTTTAGGCAGAGTAAGGCCATTAGGTGTTTCAGAACCCCATACCACAGAAACGCAAAATATTCTGTCTGGGAACACTTGGAACTCTATGAGCCGATTGACACTTTTCATCTGAAAGAGACAACCAGAACTGCATAGAGTATGTCAAATGGACCTTCTCTCCTGAGTACTCCAGCTTCTTTGCTGGACTGGAGCACCAGAACCATTCAAGATGGTCCACCTACAGGGCGGCCATCTTGAAACACTTTTCCACCCACAGAAACCCCCAAGAGGCTCGCAAAGTGGCCTACAATCTGCAGTGCGGGGAAGATCAGGCCCCACTAGAATTTGTGCAGGAGCTCAAACGCGCCTTTGCACAAACCACTAGGAGGGTGCACACGGATAGCAGGGAGTTTATAACTACCTTTTTTCATGCGCTCCCAAAGTATATTATGACCCAGCTGGTGAGGGACTTCCACTATAAAAGATCTCTGGACTGGGTCATAGAGCAGGCAACCCGCATTTATGATGTCCATAAACCTGCAGAAAACAAAAACCCGACCAAAAACCCCAAGCCAGCCAACACCCCTGCTGCTTCTAAGTTAGCGGAGGTGAAGGTTGCCCCCATTTTAAGTCTACAAATGTACCTACACAAAATCAGCAAAATCAGAGACCCAGAAGGCCTTCAGGCCAATCACAAACAGGTGGAGGTCAGACAGGTAATCCCACCAATGGGACCCCTAACTCCCCTGATTATGTAATTCCCAGATACAAGGGCAACATACCTTGGGGTATGTATGGACTCCCCCAGCCCAAGGAGGGGATCCAATCAGGTAAGTACTGCCCTGGGAAACCTCCCACCTAACTTCCCCCAGGAGGACAGTAATCCCCCAAATGCTGGGTTAGGTTTCTTCCCACGGTACTCACAATACCCCAACCTGCAGAACAACCCTCCTTTCTTTTACCGCTTTCAGGAAAGCAGACAACCCAATCCGGGAGAGGGGAGGCCAAGGGTAGAGGGTTACCAAAATTCACAATATCCAGGGTACAATGGGAGAAGGTAAAGCCGGAACGGGTTTCCCAACTGGAGCGCCAGGTCCAGAACCTTACCCAGGATCTGGGTCACATGTTGAGGGCTCAACAGAACCCTCAGGTGAACATGGCGGCTCAGAACCCCACAAACCAAGGTTCTGGCACCCCAGAACAATGACAGAGAGAGAACCCTGACAACTCACCAGTTCAAGAGGAGGAGGCACGGGGCAAAGGGAGTGCAAAGCCCTAGGGGAAGCTTCCTTCCTCATGCGTGAAAAGCCCCTGGACACCCAGGAACCAAAACAAAAATCTCTTTCCCCCGAAAATCTCCAACCCAGGAAACAATGTGGGTAGGAGAAATAAAGACAGCAAAAATGCCCATTTTGTGGAGGAGTAGGTTAGTGTCCTCCAGTTTGAAGGGGAGAATCCTTAGAGGATTCCAAAAATAAAATCATCTCCTTCAGGGATGGTGGAACCCCTCCCAAAGAAAAATGGGTCCCAAGAGATCTAAATGAAGACTGGGCGAGTGTGGAGACTGATTCAGAATCGCCCATCCTGGAACCTCAGAATGAGCATCCAGGGAATCAAGCATTAAAAGAGGATTCACAAACTTCTGAATCAATTCTGGTGAAAAAAGGGCAGGGCAGCCCAGAATCAGAAAAAGGGGAGCCCAAAACTCCCCAAATATCAGAATGTCAAATTTTTCTTTCAGATTCCCAAACGCCAATACACGATTATGCCCAAACGACCCCTGTGTCGGAGTCTAAAATAATGAATTTGACTATCCAGCTTGCCCGGAATGCACATTATCGTTGCCCATTGGAGGAGAAAGAGGGTAGATTTTATGCCCCGGTCCAGGTCCAAGGGCAATGTACATTTGCAGCATTGGTGGACACTGGATCCCAAGCCACTCTTCTTTCAAAAAGGGCCTTTGATCAGCTAAATTCAGGAAGGGGGAGAGATACCAGATCTCTCTATCCCCTCTTCCTGGACAACTCCAAAACTTCAACGGGAATGAAATTCCCGTCGAGGGGAAAGCGGATTTGGAAATAAAAATTGGGCAACACAAAGTGAAACACCTGGTCATAGTCTTGACTCCAGACGGCACACCCGGTCTACTAGGGAATGACATTCTGTGCAGGCTGCCCCCCCTAATAGACTGTGTGAATAAGGTCCTCTGGATTCAGACTAACAGGCCAATAAAATTAAAACAGAGTGTCAACCATGTTACTTTAAATGGCATATGGCACATGGTTGAACATAAACCTGATCATATTTAGTTTCATTTCCAGAACAATCAAATACCTGACATGACAGTAATTGCTGTAGGACAACAAACTGGAGATATTATATGATGGGTTATTTCTAACGCGCTTAATACCCAGAATTTTCTAAGCAGACCCGGGGAATCGAACCTGTGTTGCTCTATGTCGTCTTGCTTCCAAGGCGAGCACATTCCTCCTGAGTTATCCTCCAGAGACAATAGATAGGATCTCCTCTCCATTCTCGAAAATCATCCATCCTTCTAGTTTCAAGTGGCATTCCACACTGGAAGGAAATACTTAGAAGTTCTATAATGATTCACAATCTGAAAATCCCAATTCTATAGTCAAAGGTGATGAGAAACCAGCTCAAGGTTCAGCTGATTCAGAAAATTAGAGAACAGTTGTTCATCGATATTCAGTTAATGAGGGGAAGGAGTCTGCTCTCGCCTGAATGTGCGTGAACAATGGTAAGAGCTTCATCAGCGAAGCTACGTTCAGGCAGCTCCCAAAAAATCCAGCCATTCTCACTTTTAAATTGATCGATAAGTGGGAAATGGGCCTGGAAACCCCCAATTCCAAATATCTCCTGCCTAGCAGGTGTATGTTCAAAATTTCTATAGGTAACAAAAGCATAGAACACAATTTTGGGTCGTGTGAGATGTCCCTGCTGCATTTTATTTAGGCAGTGACATTCTCAATTGTTTTGCCATCAATTTGGACCTGATAAATTACAAAGCCTAGTCTCGACTAGGGGGCAATCCCATGGGCTTTGATGATTCAGAAAAAGCATTTCGGTCAGCCCAATTGCTGCCATATGCAGTTGAAGTTCAAATTGTGGAGAGGGTGGTCACCATACCAGGACGGACCCGACTATTGCCACTTGAATTAATAATTAAAAGAGGACAGAAACTGCAAAATCCTGATGCATATGTACACCTCAACTCCCAGCTCCAACAACATTAGTAAATGTAGACCACGACACCATTCTAATATTGATGGATAACAACGACCTTAGGAGTATCACTCTGGGTGCAGGCACCATTATTGGAATGGCGGTTGATGACCAACATTTTTCCATTGATCTAGGAAATGAACTGATAGGACCAATCCCCAATGACTGTTTTGACAATGATAGTGACAATGACTTACCACCAAACAGGATCTTCACCCAGCAAGGGGGGGGAATTTCCTGGTGTACTCTTCGTGCTCTTACGGTGATCTTCCAGGTCCACAATGACACCCTCTCCTATCTGAAACCCTCTGCCCAGGTCAATACTCTAACCAGGGACCTCTCCACCCAGCTGGAGGAGGCCGCTGAGATAGCAAAACTGGAAATCTTGCCAGGCTTCAGGTAAATGGTTGAAGAGCGTGTCAACCTACCTGATGCCTGTGAGACTCCGGAGCAAAAGCAAAAGTTGAAACAGTGTTCTTAGAATTTCAAGATCTCTTCACGGTGGCCTCGTACGACTGTGGTCACACCGAAATGCACACTACAACAATTCCCACGGACCCTGGAATGACTCCAGCGTTTTTGAAGCAATACCGCTTGCCTCTTGCAACCATGGAGTCCCTGACGGAAAACATCAAAAACCTCGAGTCCCGTGGGATAATTCATCCAGTCCACAGCACCTTTAATAATCCCGTGATGTGGATTTTAAAACCGAATGTCCAGTGGAGACTCTGTGCTGACCTGAGGGAGCTGAATAAATGGTTCCACATGTCCCGATGGCCTCTCCCCTACATTGACCACGGGCTGGCCCAGATCCAGGGGTCAAATGTATACACTGCCATTGACCTGACCAATGGGTACTGGACCGTGCCTGTCAGTAGGGTAGACCAATACAAGCTGGCCTTTACCTTCGGAGGGCAGCAGTACACCTGGACCCGGACTCCCTTCGGATAAATCAACTCTGGCAATTAATTCAACATATTACTACATAAGGCCATGCCCGACTTGGGTGAAAGGGGTAACCTGGCCCGATGTGGCTGATGTCCTGATAAAAAGCTCAACTGTGGAGGAACACATAGCGGAAATCCGTTATGTTCTGACGCAGGTGAGGGTTGCTGGAACAAAACTATCCTCCCAAAAGGCGCAGTGGTGCAGAACCTGTGTCAACTTCTTGGGACATGAAATAACTCCTGAGGGTCTCTGTCCCCAGGAGAAGAAAGTGGAAACACTTCTAAAACTTAAAGACCCCACAACTCTGCGGGAGCTAAGAAGCCTCCTTGGACTGACTAATTACAGTAGGAAGTTCATTGAGGATTACGCAGAGATCACAAGACCCCCTGATCAATCTGTTGAAGGGGGGGGTCAAGTGGGAGTGGGGTCCAAGACAAGCTAAGGCAGTAAAGCACCTCAAAAGAAGCCTCTCACACGCACCATGTCTAGCTTACCCTGTCAGAAACAAGGAGTTCTTCTTGGAGACAGGGTTCTCAAATACATGCTTGACCGCAGTATTATATCAAAAGCATGACAAGGTCAATAAGTAATCTCCTATGCAAGCAAGACTTTATCTTCTGTAGAAGAAAAAATCAACGATTGTGAGAAGGCACACCTGGCAACGGTGTGGGCTTTGAAGAATTACCATCGGTTCATCAAGGGGGAACACATCATAGTGGAGACTCCACACCAGCCTTTGCAATACCTTCAAAGTGACAGAATCCGGGCTGGAAATGTGAGTAATTCCAGAATTACTTGCTGGCTTCTGTCAATGCAAGGCTTTCCTGTGGAGGTCATATATGACCAAAACAAGAAGAGTCCCCTCGCGCAAGGTCTGGCTGACTTGCATGATTGTGCCAGAGAAAACTGTCTCGAGGACAAAAGTCTTAAAACCCAAGACAACATCGAAGCACACCTGAATTCCCTGCACAAAGTCTATGAAGAGGACAAGTGTGTGGGAATGCCCACAGTTTATGTGGACGGGTGCTCCTACCATGTTGACAACAACGGGGAAAAGGAACTGGTGGCCAGCATTGGGAATGCCTGGGTAAATGAATCCCTGCAACCCTACGCTGGGTACAAAAATCGGTCCCTGCAGTAGTCAGGTGGCAGAATTGATGGCAGTTTATCAGGCCATCCTCACTGCCATCCAACACCAACTCCACAAACTGGTCACAATCACCGATTCAGACTATGTCCGGAACGGGTTTGTGGAGTACCTGGTAAATTGGAAAACCAGAGTCATGCTATGTGCTAACAACAAACCGCTTAAACATGGGAAGCTAATCCAAAATGTTGATCATCTGGTCACCTCTAATGGAATGATCCTACTGGAAGAAGATCAAGGGTCATTCCAGTATAGAGGGGCCATACAAAACTGGAAACAACCTGGCTGATCAGCTGGCCAAAACAAAAGCCATCCAGGGGGATCTCCTCGAGATAGAGTCCCTGGTGGGGGAAATCCAGGTCACTGCAATCACTAGGTCCCTAACAAATGCACACAATGAACTCTCAACTGCCCAACGGAGTAAGGAGACCCCAGATGCTGATTTAATCACAGCACAAAAAGGGAATCTGATTATCGGTAAATTTTATCAACCCATTGAGAACCCTGAGAACTTTCGCCTGATGGATACCGATTACATTGGGAAAGAGGACCTCAGAGTGTTGATGAAATGTCCAAAAGTGTTCCGAATCCAAGACGGTTTGTTGGTAAGGAGATCCATATCTGGCTCAGACCAGTGGGTGGTCCCTACCTCATTCTGAACCCTGATGCCAAGTCACACCTATGATGCGGCCACAGCCGGTCATCGGGGGTTTCCCACTACTTTAGAAATCTTGCGAGAGCTTGCATACTGGTCACACATGGGGCAGGACCTCGACCAATACTTGAAGGGGTATCTTGTGTGTACACAATTTCAGCCATCTTCACTCACACACCGAGCTCCCCTCCAGAAGAGGGGGATGACACTGCTTTAGTGAGATTTACAAGTAGATTTCAGCAGGCCCGTGATTCGCTATTCTAGGGGGAACAAGTACATGTTAACCGTAACATACTTGTTTACCAAATGGGTGGAATGTCTCCCGGCCCCAAATTGCAAGGCAGAAACAGCAGCTGCCCTAATGATCAATCACATCTCGCGTTTTGGCCTACCCCAAAGGATTGAGTCAGACCAAGGTAGTGCCTTCACCAGCGAAGTGATGACAAAGATGTGGGAGATACTTGGGTAAAAAGGAAACTTCACATTGTATACCAATTGTCCTCTAGTGGTGGAGTTGAGAGGTACAATAAAGCCATTATGAGCATTCTAAACAAAAGTTTGTGGCAGCCTCTGGGCCAAGTTGGGACATCCAATTACTGCTTGTCCTGATGGACATCAGATCTACACCTTCTTTTGCAACCAAGATGTCTCCATTTGAGCTGATGACTGGACGAAGTGTAGAGGAGGTCCCAGACATGGCCTGCACCCTGCCCCTCATTTTGAGGTACCAGGAGAGTACTCACCAAGGTATGTGATGTATGAGGAACAAATGAACCAACAAAGAGCTGCACTGGGGCTCTGCCCAGTGTACATCAGAAGATCCATACCTGTTGAAGCGCCCATAACCAGACAACCCTGGGCAGCACGGTACCCTATCAGCCAGCCGTACCAGCCGCTGATACGAAACAAAGAGTACATACAGACGATCCACGAAGAGACCCAAAGAGCCTTAATGGAAGGCCAGTGGAAATGACACAAGTGCCTGGACAGACTCGCGAATGAACAAAAGCAGCCATCGAAGATAGCACGCCAGTGCGAGTAGTTACGAAAATAAATGTAATGGACACAGAGAAGAGACGATGTTAAAATGTGAGGAAACGTTGCTACGAGACGGGATGGAAGCAACCGACCAGTTAAACATGTGTAAATAGGCTTGGAATGCAAGAGGCTAAAGAAATCGATACTGCTTGCAATGCTTAGTAGAAGATTAGAGCGGCAAGCGCCAACCATATATCTACCTCAATAAGACACATTGTACAAGTGCGACTCCATTTTGTAAAAGCAGAAATGTACCCAGGCTGCCAGAGGCCTGACAGGACAAGTTTCATAACCCAGCCAGAGGCAAGAGAAGGAGCGGAATCGAAACTCAAAGAGCGTCTCATGCCTAGGAAGTCAAGGTCATCCAGAGAAGGGGAGGAGAGCATCAGCAAACAAGACTCAGACTTCTGAGCGGATCTGATACTGATTGATGGAAGGGAGGCAGGGTGAAACTTGGGACACCAGGCACCTGGGTGTCCATTCTGCATGCTACTAATTCAAAGTGGAAATTTATGTAGGGTGTAACCTGCCCAACCACAATGGACCAAGTTATCTGGGGTCCTATATATCGTAGAACCAATGAGACGCCGTACTTGCAGTGACATCTATCATGTGTGATGTAGAGGGAGGGGCGTAAACGCCCACCCGATAAGAATTATCTAATCCGCATGCTCTATTAACATATACAGATATAGCACCTATATATACTTAAGTTACCTTTACTAACCAATTATATTGCATGACGAGTTTTGTAGAATTAGAAGTCAATGATGAAGAATATTGCCTATAAGAATTGCTGTTCAACTGAAGTTTGAGGAAGTTGGAGCGAGACAGGTGATAGCAACGATGCAGATTCCCATTTGTTTCACTGTTTGATGTACTTGTCATTAAACAGTCTTCCCCTTGCCAAACTGCTGAGTCCTCATTATTGAGTCGTGTCGGAGTAAGTGAATCCTGCACCCCCATCCCTCACTATCCTGTCTTACAAGTACTAGAGGGTGAGCACTGATCGACGGGCCCGTCGGTGAATTTCCCGCCCTCCTGTACACTTGGTAGCGTGAGGATGGTTACGGCCATTGGTTATCGATTATGGATTATTGATTAATATAGTTATAAGACACCTATAGACTGACGGCACGAAGTAACTCTAGGCCTTCGACAATATCACAAGTCCTTTCGCCATTCCAGCCGAGTAGGCTGAGAAGCTTCCCGCGGACAATGATAGAGTAAGTCCATCCAAAATCTGCAGTGGGTCTGAAGGAACCCACTTTTCCAAGCATAACCCTTCTCATTCCCACGGGCAGCCAATCGGATGAAAAAAATGTAAGAGGCTGAAGAGGAAGGGGCGCTGATGCCGAAGCTCCAGAGAGGAAAAGATGCAGTAAAGGTAACGGAGGGTGGCGGAGAAAAAATTCAAATAGTCAGAAGTAGAGAAGACTATATATATATATATAGGGGGGGGGGTAATGACTCGAGCATAAGAGATAAAGAGTGGATACCGGGGGGACACCCGAGATAAAAACCTAAGGATTCGCCTTGTTCCTGAGCTTTAATACAGCGGTCAGAAGAAACGTGAACTCATAGCCCATATAATAAGGGACAATTAGACTACGGTGACGTTTAAAGACGCATCAAAGGAGTTTATTTAAACTCCACTATGGGGTATTGATTAAAAGGCAGGTATATGTATGACGAGCTGGTGTCGGTCTAGTCTGTCAAGTGTCTGTCATATGTGTTCTGTTGTACGTCAAATGTAATAGAACTGTATCGTTGATTGTCCGAAATGAAATTTGGTTTTACGCGATTCTGTAACTGAGGGGGAATCGCTAATGAATTGATAGTTTTGAGTTAATTGATAGTATAAAAAAAATGTGGCGGGAAAAGATTGGATTGGAACTTGCGTATCTGGTGCTCACTCATACTAGGAAAAGAATAAACTGTATAAATATTGTTGGTAACGGAATTGAAAATGGAGGAGGTCACCCCACTTGCACATCTGTGCATGCAACTACCTAAGCATGCTCCTAAACTAAAAAAGTATAGCACAGAGTGGGTTAAGGGTACTGCCCACAAGATTTTTATGCCGTGGCCACACAATGGGTCCCTATCTAAAGCCGTTTTACAACATATGACGACTTTTCTACATGCCACATATACAGGCAAGAAGCTAGAGAAACGTCTTGCTATTCTAGAATTGTGGAAGATGTTTGAAGAGACGAAGGTGGAAGAACCACCCACAGACTGGATACTAAATGTATGTACGGAGGGGGGGTGAGACACCTACCGCACCACCAGCCCCGCCTGAGCCAGTCATTGAAGGGAGCAAGACAGAGGGGCTTTACCCGCTAAGAGAACTTAAGGCAGCTACGGGGTATAGCAACCCCGCATATGGGCCGCCTACGTACAGTAGTGACAACAATAAGGGAAAGGAACAGGAAAACAAAATTGCCTCCACGGTCCTGAGGGACAAGGAGAGACGCGAAGATGAAGGAAAAGATTGGGCACAGAGTTGTGCACATCCTGATAAGGAGAGAGAGGGAAAGAAAGGGAAGGGAAATGAAGGTAGAGTTGATGAGATAGCAGTCGCGAAAGACGAATGGATGGGACGTCAGATATTGCTGAGGTTGGATGGAAAAGGAAGTGATGATGTAAGGCCTAGAGAGAGGTCTGATGAGACGCAAAGGAGAGAAAGAGAAAAAGAGATGGAAATAGGGACGAAAGGACAAGAAGGAAGGATAGGCTAAAGCGAGAACAACTATCACGAAGAGCAAGAGAAACAGCTTGATCGCAACCAGAAGGCAGCCTATGACCAGTACAAACATAATAAGCAAAGGTCGGAAGAAGAGCAAAGAGCACGAGAGAAGAAAATGAAGAGAAGAGAAGATGAGGAAATTAGAAGGGCAAAGGAACATAGAACTGAAAGGATGAGGGAAGTAGACAAGGCTAGAGAAGAAGTGAAGAAGCGCAAGGGAATAGATAAGGAAGCAGAACGTAAGCGCAGACAGAGGGCATGAGATCTTGAATATTTGGAGCGGGAAGTTAAAAAAACCCAATCCTGTTGTAGACTGGGAAGACCTAGAAGAATTATTTCCTGCACACAACTCGGTGCAAGGAATAAGTGGGACAAATATTGAAGATGACTTCAACACTCGAAGTATCGGGGAAACGATCGATAAAAGTTATGATGAGATGGGGCTGGAGCAAATATCCCAAGGTGGAAGGGAAGATGAGCGCCTGGAGAGCACTCAACTATATGACACAGAGGATGTCACCTGAAGTAGTGGGAACAGGGGACTGTCCCTAGACAGACTAGAGATTGGGCATGTCAGACTTCTTACTTCTCCGCAGAGGCAGCACAAACGCGGCTAGAACACCTCCCTCCCCGTCGGGTCTTGGTACCTGGGAGCAAGTAACGCAGGCCGCCTTGACCCTTGGGGGAAAGAGGGTTAGGGTCCGATGGTTGGATGGGTAGAGGTTGTTTGGGAACACCGGAAAGAGGGAGAGGAAGAAGTTATGGATGGGGAAGATCAGGGTAACATGCTCCTCAGCTCCGGCTCCAGTATCTGGAGTTCTCCGCCCTGGTGCTTTTGCATTCACTGGCACTCTCTTGCTCATACCAGACGAAATGGGCCTTTGTACTGGAGCCCCAGACCAGTTACCATGTTCACTTCACATTCAACAATACACTCAGATGCCAGATGATGTTGGGCTTTTGTACTGGAGCCCTCTACCAGTTTCTGGACCTTAAGTTCTACCGCTATCCACCCATTACTTCATGGAGGGAAGCTGTGTCTGCATTACATCATACAGAATTATACATTCAATGCCCAGTTTCTAAACATGCCCTACAGTAACAATGGAAATTGCACTTAGCTTCGGCACTGCCGTGTAGTCTTCTGGTCTTTTCGGGCTGCTAGAACCCTATGATGTTCTGTACCTCACAAGCACTGCAAGAGGCAAGACATACGTCAGAACGAAAGCGTACATATGAGCGGAGTCGCTGTTAGGGATTAATAGTTCAGAATTGCACTTCTGCTCGGGTGTCTTTTCAGTCTAAACACATATAGGAAGCATGCTTCATCTAGGAACACAATCGCGTGTTAATGGTGTCTCATGCTGGGTTATTGGACGGAGCGCCATGCATTCCCTAACCGCCTCGGGCGCGGTTCCAGTTCGGAAATTCAAGCGTGACTCCCGCCAATGAACTGTCTCTCTAGAATGCTGCCGGAACGTGCGCGCTTTGCTTTGCACTTATCTGATTAGTCACGCGGGGCCTGGGGTGGCTAACAGGCGGCGGGGAGCCCCGCGTAGGCATGCCGTCAGGAGCTCAGGCTCTGCACGTCCTTCCTCTCTGCTGGCCGGAATCTCAAGCGTGGGACTTCGGGCGTGGCTCGCGCATGCGCATTCGCGCGGGTTTGGCTGACTTCATCCCAGCAGGCCTGTGCCACGCTCGGCCTGCTGGGAAACGTAATTCCTGGGCTGTCCTTCGTCCCGGAGACTGTTTCCTGAAATAGGGATGAAGGACACGCCTGGGGAATAATGTAGGATGAATCCTACGCCCCATTAGGGTACCTGCCACACTGCTAGAGCCCCCACCAGCCTCAATCCTGACAGTGGTACCTGCCACACTGCTAGAGCCCCCACCAGCCTCAATCCTGACAGTGGTACCTGCCACACTGCTAGAGCCCCCACCAGTCTCAATCCTGACAGTACTCCCCCTCCCTCCGGCACACCCAGGTTTAGATGGATTGGACAAATGAAAGAGGCGAAGGAGCCGAGGAGCATGAATGTTTTCAGCGGGTTCCCAGGACCTATCCTCCGGGCCATACCCCTTCCAATCCACTAAGTAAAAGAGTTTACGCCGGGTACAACGGGAATTAAGGATTTTGCGGACCTCAAACTCGGGCTGATCATTGACTAGAATAGGAGGAGGATTCTTGGTTTTGGAAGTGGCCGGGGCTGGTTTGAGTAGGGCTATGTGGAATACTGGATGTATTTTCATGTGTGCCGCTAAGATCAACCGTACAGCTACTGGTCCCACCAAAGCTTGCACAGGAAACGGGCCGATAAACCGGGGCATGAACTTTCGTGATCCCTGTAACCGGAGATGACGAGTGGATAGCCACACCCGATCCCCTACCTGGTATTGTGGACCTGGTCGTCTCCCTTTATCTGCTTGGTATTTATAAGCCTTTTTCGATGCTCTCAAGTTATCCTGCACTGAGCACCATATTTCTTCAAGATGTTTTTTCTTCGCGGCTGCTGCTGGTACTTCGGGTACGTGTCCTACAAGGGCTGGTTGAAAGCGGGGATGATACCCATAGTTACTGTAGAAAGGAGTCGTCTTGGTTGAAGTATGTATTGCATTATTATATGCTATTTCAGCTAACCAAATAACGTCCGCCCAATTATCCTCCTTACCAAGAGTAAGGCACCGGAGGTATTGTTCGAGAGTTTGATTTAGCCTCTCCGTCTGTCCGTCAGTTTCTGGGTGATAAGCGGTGGAGAGTCGTATGTCCATACCCACAGATCTACAGAAAGCCTGCCAAAACCTTGACGTAAATTGTGGTCCACGATCAGAGATGACAATGTGCGGTAAGCCATGCTGGCGGACGACATGCTGCAAAAACAAGTCTGCCAGAGTATTGGCTGACGGGGTACCAGTGCATGGTATGAAGTGAGCCATTTTAGTGAGGTAATCCACTATTACATAAATTGTGTTAAACCCTCGACTTAATGGTAGATCCACAATTAGATCCATAGACACGGAATGCCAAGGAGCAGGAGGCGTCGGCAAGGGTTGTAGAGTTCCTGATGGTCGTTGATGATCTGATTTGTTTCTGAGGCAAGTTTCGCACTGGGTCACATATGTATGAACATCCTTAGGTATGGACGGCCACCAAAAATGGCGTTTTATTAACTCAATTGTTTTAGCTTTTCCGGGGTGACCTACGAATTTTGAGTCATGACACCATTTAATGGCTTGTTGTTGCAGGGGTGTCGTGGGTAAATACAAGGCTGATTTAAAAAAAGGTAATCCTTCCTTAATAGTTTGGTTTTTGTTCTGACTAGCCCATTGGACTAATTGCTGTGCTGACATCGCCTTTCTAATAGTATCGAAAACCGCATCCGCAGCTACACTCCCGATTACACGACTGGGATCAACCATTGGCTTGGGCTCTTCTACTCTTGTGGTGGATTGATCGGGATCTGGTTCCGGATACCTTGATAGAATGTCTGCTTTTCGATTCTCAGCTCCTGGGCGATAAGTGACTACAAAATCGTATTCGGAGAACTGCATGGCCCATCTGAGCTGCCTGGGACTGAGAGCCTTTGCTGATTTCAAGAACTGCAAGTTTCGGTGGTCGGTATAAATGGTTACAGTATGTCGAGCCCCCATTAGATAATGTCGCCATTCGTCGAATGCTGTTTTAATCGCCAACAGTTCCTTGTCAGCTATGGCGTAGTTTTGTTCTGCGGGTAACAACATTCGAGAGTAGTAGGCAACTGGGTGTAATTGTCCATGTTCAGTTCGTTGCGAAAGAATGGCCCCCACCGCATAACTGGAGGCGTCCGTCTCTACAATGTATGGTTTGGTTGGATCAGGATGTATTAGCACCGGGGCAGTAACGAAAGCCTTTTTTAGAGCCTGAAAGCCTGCCTCAGCCGCTTCTTCCCAGGAAAAGGTTACCCCCTTCCGTAACAGTCTAGTCATGGGCTGGACCTTCTTGGCGAATCCTTCTATGAAGCGACGATAAAAATTGGCGAAGCCAAGAACTGTTTGAATGTCTTTTACTGATTTCGGTGAGGGCCAATCCAGGATAGATTGTCTTTTTTCTTGTCCATGGTGACTCCTTGAGGTGACAGAATGAACCCTAGAAACTCCACAGTGGATTGATGGAACTCACACTTCTCGAGTTTTGCATATAGGTGATGTTCCCGAAGCCTCTGTAGGACTGCCAGGACGTGTTTTTGGTGATCCTCCAAGTTCTGGGAATAAATCAAGATGTCATCAATGTAGACCACCGCGAACACGTCCAGGTACCCGCGGAGCACTTCATCCAGGAAATGCTGGAAAGCTGCTGGGGCATTGCATAGGCCGAACGGCATAACCTGATACTCGTACAGGCCAAATCTCGTCCGAAATGCCGTTTTCCACTCATCACCGTTGCGTACCCTTACCAGATGATAGGCCCCGTGCAGGTCCAATTTGGTGTAGATTGTCGACCCACGTACCTGATCCAACAACACCGGTATCAAAGGCAAAGGGTAGCGGTTCTTGATGGTAATTTTGTTGATTGCCCTGTAGTCGATACATGTTCTGAGCTCTCCAGTCTTTTTGGGTACGAAGAACAAGGGGGAGGAAACGGGTGACGTAGAGTGTCGGATAAACCCGTTTGCCAGATTTGTTTCAATGTAATCTTTCAGATACTGATTTTCTGCTTCTGTTAGAGCATATATCCTACTACAAGGAAGTACTGCCCCTGCTTCCAAATCAATCCGGCAGTCAAATGGCCGATGTGGCGGTAGGGTTTCGGCGGCGGCTTTGCTGAAAACATCCCTAAAATCTTGGTATGCCTGAGGTAGTTCTGGGAGTGCACTTCCTGCGACGAACTGTGGAACAGATACTGAACAATATTCTTGACAGAAGACAGAATTAAAAGAAACTGAGCCAGCCTTCCAGTTTACCTGTGGATTGTGAAGTCGCAGCCAAGTCAGTCCCAGGATAAATCCGAATTGAGGGGCCGCTATGACATCGAAGACAATGGTTTCCTGGTGTGTGGTACCCATTTTCAGGTGCAACGGTTCTGTTTGCTGAGTCACTGGCCCTGAGATTAACGGGGACCCGTCTACGGACTTCACTTCTTCTGGTAGAGTCTTAGCACGTAACGGAAGACCCATTTTCCGAGCTAATTGAACGTCCACGAAGTTACCTGTGGCGCCCGAATCCACCATTAGAGTAACGGGCACCCATTCCTCTTGCCAATGCAAATCCCCGATCACTGTGATGTGGGCTTCCTGAGTCATGTGCACATTAGCCAAATTCAATGGGGTGTTTTCTGCTTCGCTCGCTCCTACCACCCTCATGGGCGAGCTTTCTCGTTTCCCGAAGGCCCTCCTTTAATGGGCTTGGTAGGACATTCCCGCACGAAGTGCCCTGCTTTTCCACAATACAGACATAACTTGTCTCTGCGCCTCTTTTCCTTCTCCTCCTTGCTCAGAGGTCCCCGCACCGAGCCAATTTGCATAGGTTCCTCAGTTCCCTTCTCCACTGCTCTGGTTAGTTTTTGCTGGTCCAAACTCACTATCGGCTTATTGTCCCATTTCCGCCTGTCCTGCCGTCGCTCACTCTGTCTTTGATCCAACCTGAGTGCTAGGTCAATCATCGCGGAACATTCATCTGGCTGAGGATCTACTTGAGCCACAAGATCCTTTAAGTCCTCCCGTAGTCCCTGGTAGAACAGAGCCATTCTTTTTTCCTGTGGCCAGTCGGTTTCCATTGCCAACCGGTTAAATGCTGTTACATATGAAACCAAATCTCTGCCCCCTTGTCTTAGAGTCAATAGTTCCCTATCCTTAATTAAGGTAGCAGCTCGTCTGTTAAAGATTTTGCCGAACTCCTCTATGAAGATATCCCAACTATAAAGCAGAGCGTCATCCTTTCGAACTAAGGGTGTGGCCCAAGAAGCTGCATCTCCACTCAAATATGAAATCACGAAGGCTGTGCGGGATTGTGCTGTACGAAACACTGCCGGCTTAGTCAGGAAATGCAATTGACATTGCATGATGAATTGGTTAAAGGTTTGAGGGTCCCCATGATACCTTTCGGGCGCAGCTTGAGGCAGTTGGGGTTCAGTAGCAACCTGCACCTGAACCGGGGTCGGCGGAGGGGCCCTAGGCAGTGGCGTGGCTTGGGCTTGTTGTTGGACAGTAAGGGTGTGCACCTGACCCGCCAGATTCTGGTAATCCTGCCTAGTCGCTATTAACTCAGTCTTGAGTTCCTGGAGTAATGCTACCACGTCTGCCATGGTTGTGCTGCCCAGGCGTCTGATGAATACTTGGGCTTGCGATTCTGTCAGACTTCTTACTTCTCCGCAGAGGCAGCACAAACGCGGCTAGAACACCTCCCTCCCCGTCGGGTCTTGGTACCTGGGAGCAAGTAACGCAGGCCGCCTTGACCCTTGGGGGAAAGAGGGTTAGGGCCGGTTGGTTGGATGGGTAGAGGTTGTTTGGGAACACCGGAAAGAGGGAGAGGAAGAAGTTATGGATGGGGATGGGGAAGATCAGGGTAACATGCTCCTCAGCTCCGGCTCCAGTATCTGGAGTTCTCCGCCGTGGTGCTTTTGCATTCACTGGCACTCTCTTGCTCATACCAGACGAAATGGGCCTTTGTACTGGAGCCCCAGACCAGTTACCATGTTCACTTCACATTCAACAATACACTCAGATGCCAGATGATGTTGGGCTTTTGTACTGGAGCCCTCTACCAGTTTCTGGACCTTAAGTTCTACCGCTATCCACCCATTACTTCATGGAGGGAAGCTGTGTCTGCATTACATCATACAGAATTATACATTCAATGCCCAGTTTCTAAACATGCCCTACAGTAACAATGGAAATTGCACTTAGCTTCGGCACTGCTGTGTAGTCTTCTGGTCTTTTCGGGCTGCTAGAACCCTATGACGTTCTGTACCTCACAAGCACTGCAAGAGGCAAGACATAAATCAGAACGAAAGCGTACATATGAGCGGAGTCGCTGTTAGGGATTAATAGTTCAGAATTGCACTTCTGCTCGGGTGTCTTTTCAGTCTAAACACATATAGGAAGCATGCTTCATCTAGGAACACAATCGCGTGTTAATGGTGTCTCATGCTGGGTTATTGGACGGAGCGCCATGCATTCCCTAACCGCCTCGGGCGCGGTTCCAGTTCGGAAATTCAAGCGTGACTCCCGCTAATGAACTGTCTCTCTAGAATGCTGCCGGAACGTGCGCGCTTTGCTTTGCACTTATCTGATTAGTCACGCGGGACCTGGGGTGGCTAACAGGCGGCGGGGAGCCCCGCGTAGGCGTGCCGTCAGGAGCTCAGGCTCTGCACGTCCTTCCTCTCTGCTGGCCGGAATCGCAAGCGTGGGACTTCGGGCGTGGCTCGCGCATGCGCATTCGCGCGGGCGTGGCTGACTTCATCCCAGCAGGCCTGTGCCACGCTCGGCCTGCTGGGAAACGTAGTTCCTGGGCTGTCCTTCGTCCCGGAGACTGTTTCCTGAAATAGGGATGAAGGACACGCCTGGGGAATAATGTAGGATGAATCCTACGCCCCATTAGGGTACCTGCCACACTGCTAGAGCCCCCACCAGCCTCAATCCTGACAGTGGTACCTGCCACACTGCTAGAGCCCCCACCAGCCTCAATCCTGACAGTGGTACCTGCCACACTGCTAGAGCCCCCAACAGCCTCAATCCTGACAGGGCAGGACGAGGAAGATGCAAGGAGTTGTGTAAACTGGGAGTATTCAGAATCTGACTCCGGTGGGGAAACAGAGTATGAGGCACACGAGGAAGGGAACAATGCGAAAAATGGCTCCCAGGGGACCGAGGGATACGATGGTCAGACGCTAGCGAGTCCGCAAGTAGGACACCAAAGTCTGCCGAGCAGTCCGGCCGGCATGAAGGAACATCCCACGGTCAGAGGGGGGCGTCAACACCTGCCTATGCAGATAGATTAAGGGCATTGCCAGGGAGGCAGCAAGGCTGAAATGCAACCCCAGCGGTAGACAGGAGAGCTATGGGGAAAGAAAAGAAAGTCTGCGCATTCCAATTCCCGCTGCTAGAAAAAGGGGGAGCAAGACCACAATATATTCCATGGCCACACATGGAACGAGAGAACCTAAAAAATAAGCTTCCAATGCTGACATCGGGAGCCGGGAAGTGGATACATGAGTTAGAGAAAATGACGGGGAGTGTCACCTTAGCTATAGGGGACATTATGGGCCTCCTAATTGCCATACTTGGTGAAAGAGCAGACAATGTATGGAAACGGGCAGGCTACCCTACGATAACCCTAATTAACACCTCCCATGATGGAGCGCCATTTAATAATTGGATAGCAGCAGTGTGGAAAGCGCTGCAAACGCTATATCGCGACACCTCAGATATGGGAGCTATAATGAATCGGAAAATGAAGGATCCGTTGATTTATATGCAGAATTTTCAAGACGCGTGGGTGCTCGAAACGCATGAGTCTTGGACAAAATCTATCCCTGTATTCTACCACATATTATGCCTGAGGTTGCCTGAACCGGTGCAGAAGCAGCTCAAAAAATTGGTAGGAGTAGAAGCAAAACCATGGGCCGACATACAGTTGACAATTGCACACTACTGCAGATTGTTGCAAGAAAAGAACCGGAAGAAGGAGGCATCTCGTAAGGGTGAGGAACTGAAGTTGGTGCAAAAGAAACTCTCGAAGTATGCTCTTGAGGGAGCCATGCTGACAAGCCCAGCTGAACCAAGAGCGCATTCAGTAGCTAACCCATCCCAGAATAACCAAGGTAGTGCGGGATTTTACCCGAGGGGAAGGGGTTTTGGAGGAAGAGGATGGCAGAGTAATCAGGGTGGGTTTTGGGGCAACCAAGGGGGCTTTCAGAATAATCAAAGTGGCTTTCAGAACACGCAGATGGGCAGTCTACCTACATCAGATGGACAGATGGCCCGACCATCGCCAGTGTGTTGGCTGTGTGGAATGACAGGACATGCGGCGCGCGTGTGCAGAAGCCAAGGCATGTGGCAAAATAGCCAAGGGATGGGGGCAGGCGTGGTGAATCAGCCAGTCATCCCCCAACAGAGCACTGCACAAAATCACACAGTGCAGCAGCAAGCGCCAGGCTTGCTGCAGGGTGCACAGCAAGCGGTTCCACCCTCGCACATGGGGAACGTACCGCAAGGACAATCCCAGCAGGCACCACCGCAAATGTCGCAGGGCACAAGCTCTGGAGGGGGAGTCAACCCTGGAAATGGGGGAAATCAGCAAGTATACCGCAGGCCGAACTTGTATATGAAATAGGACAGTTCACGGGGGACTCTGATGTGTTCTATCCTATCAGTGACACCAGACCCTAATAGGGAACCTAGGGTGAATGTCGTCATAGGGGGTAAAGAAAATTCCTTCTTAGTTGACACGGGTGCGACGCGCTCATGCATACAAGAAGGCAAGTTTTCCTTGTCCGGTGAAGCCATAGATACACAGAGTTTCATGGGAGCTCACAGTAGAGTTCCATTTACAGACGCGCTCCCCGTCTCCGTGGGAGAGCACAAAATGAATGTACCCTTATTATATTCACGTCAGACCCCAGTAAACATCCTGGGTCGGGACTTAATGACTAAATTGAATATGACAATCTCGTTTACCGAGAATGGTATAGTATGCTCCACTCGAGGAATGCATTATTCAAACGTGTGCGAAATTATCAGAGCATACTCCGGGCATATAGCCATGAGAGCTATACCATTGGAGCCAGAAGTCTTCGCATATGGCGTGCGGGTGCTCATGGCGGGATTACCAGGCCTCGCAGATTGAACTATGAGGACATCTGATAAGTTTCTATTCAGACCCAGAATACCTATGCACGAAGAGGAGGGCCAAGTTTTTCCCTTAATGATACAATCCGCTGCAGTACGAGGGAAAGTGGTATTGGTCGAAGGATATGACGACGAAGGCAGACAATGGTGTGCGATTATTGCCATCGAGTGACTGACATCACCGATGACAATCTGTTCGAAGAACACCCTGACCTAGAAGAGACAAGGGTAGAAGTGAGTCTCATATTTTGGGTCAAAATGATCAAACGGGAGGTTCCACAAAGAACGATGTTGGCGTGAATACGTCCAGAATACTATGACGACGACATGGCCCAAGTGCCTGTCACAGTATGGACTACAGGGCCCTATGATGTAGGCCTCCTGAAGGGGGCAGGCAAAGTGAAAATTAAACTGAAACCAGGAGCAATTTTACCAAGAGCACGACAATATCCTATGTCCAGAGAGGCAGATTAAGGGATCGCGAAGACAATTTCCGCCATGATGGAGCAGGGCATCCTAGTGACGTCAGAATCACCTTGCAACACAGTGATTTACCCTGTCAAGAAATGAAAAGGAGGGTCTTGGCGTTTAGTCCAAGATTTAAGAGCATTAAACAATATAGTTGAATCCCAGTTCCCTCTACTCCCGAATCTATCCACAATTCTATGCAACATACCCACTGAGGCAAAATATTTCACGGTGATTGACTTGAAAAATGAGTTTTTCTCAATCCCGGTGCACCGTTACTCACAAGACCTGACGTCATTCACTTTCAGGCAAATGCACCTGAAAAGCACCAGGCTGCCACAGGGATACTGTGAGTCTCCATCCATTTTCAACAGAGTCCTGCAGATGGACCTAAGCAATAATGCAGTAGACAATGTTGTTTTGCAGTATGTGAATGACATTCTGATCTGCAGCATCACCGAGGAAGAATGCAGGCTCTATCCAGCTATTGACTATGCTGGCTGAGAAAGGATATAAAGTTGACAAGGAAAAGCTAAAATACTGTCAGCGAGAGGTGCTGTACATAGGACAGCTAATCTCACACGAAGGGAAAAAGGTAACCCCAGAAAGGGCTGAAGCTATCATGAACACGGCTAAACTGCTCACGATAAAACAAATGCAAAGCTTCTTAGGCCTGTGCAATTATGTCAGAGCATGGGTCTTCGACTACAGCTCGTATACCAAGCCCTTGCTTCAGGCCCTAAAGAAGGCCCAGGCGACAAGGGAAAACATCGAATGGACTGAAGCAATAGAAACGAGGTTTGCAGAACTCAAGGGGGATTCCTAATTATGCAGAGGAATTCTATCTGTTCTCACACACCAATGGTCATTTTATGACTGCAGTGCTTGCGCAGTGAACTTCAGTAGGGTAAAGCCCGTAGCATATTACAGAGGGAGTCTGGACCCAGTCATGAAGGGCCACTTCCCATGCGAACAAAATCTAGCTGCTGCCGCCTTCGCCAATGAAAAGGCGTCATCCATTGTGATGGGGTGCTCCATGACATTGTATGTCGAGCACTCGTTCGCCATACTAGAGAAGCCAAAGGGCACGCTGACATCTCAGAGAGCATCCGCATATGAAGTGATTATTTCTAACCCATCGATCAAAATAGTGCGATGTAAAACTGTGAATCCAGCTGCGTGCATAGCTGAGCCGGTAACAGAGGGAGAACACGTACATGACTGTGCAAATTATGAGGAATTCTATGATGAAATCCCCAGGGTAAAGGAAAATGCTCTGGCAAGTGGTGAAATCCTAATAATTGACGGTTCCTCAAGAATTGATCAAGAAGACAAAAGATATAAAGGCGTGGCCGTGGTAAAACACCCAGCGAATAGAGAGTTTTGAGCACTCGTTAGTGCACGAATACCATCTCATTATTCGGCACAGGCTGCTATTGGCGTGGATACTCGCTACTGAGAACCATGCAGACCAGGAAGTAACAGTGTACAGTGACTCTGCCTATTTGACGTCCACAGTGCATGCAGGTCTAGCGCGCTGGAATAGGAGGGGCTACGTCTGAGCAGACGGCTCGCCAGTGCAACATGCCTTATTGGACAGGTTGATAAAAAGCACTACAGCTACCAGTGGGCATAGCGGTCATGAAATGCGCCGCTAATACCAAGGGGACGGATTTCGTGTCACGTGGAAATCCTGAAGCAGACACGGAAGCCAAGCGTATGGCATCCAAAAACAAAACAATCATGGATGTGGAGGTGGCATGTACCCATGAACGTATGATGGTAGCACGAGCCACACCCGAAGCCTATAGCAACATGGGGCAGACTCAGCTAATGGAGCTACAAGGCGAGGCACCTCAGGAGGAGAAACATTTGTGGAAGCGTCAAGGGTGTTCCTTAAACCCCTCTGACGGGTTATGGAGGCAAGACAGCACTGGTAAACCAGTAATGCCTGTTGCCCTACTGAAGGTAGCATCGGAGCGGTTATACTGCCCTATACATATGACAAAAGAAAATCTCGCTGCAACGCTCGCAGAAGACTGGTTTACACCGAATTTAGCAGAGCACGTTGCATTTTTCATGGTGAACTGCATTATCGGCCAACAGTTCACCACTGGGCACACGTTAAAAGTAGTGAGAGGAGTTATCCTCCAGCCAAATGGACCATTCCAGCACTTGCATATCGACTATGTTGACATGATTCAAGTGTGCAATGGGTACAGGTATTTAATTGTGGTGGTGTGTCAATTCTAAAGATGAATAGAAGCATGTCCCTGTGCAAACCCAGACTCTACCTGTGCTGCCAAATTTCTAGTGAGGGAAGTGTTCCCAAGATGGGAAGTGTGCAAGGTAATTAGGTCAGACAACAGAGCTCACTTTGTTAATGCAGTTTTTGAGCAAGTCAGCTTGGTGCTTGGTATAAAGCACAAGTTCTCGTCGGCGTATAATCCAGAGGGGAAAGGCATTTGTGAGCGGCTCAGCAGCCTGTTAAGAGGATAGCCACGCTGAAGCTCACATTGAAAAAAGGATGGTTGCACTGTCTACCACTGGGATTGCATGCACCTCAGAACCAACCAGGTTCCGACCATCATCTCACGCTGCACGAGACCCCTCTTACTCCCTCGAGATAGAGCTAGATGTGATGTCCAGCCAACCAGTGAGGTCCTGGGGACAGAGATGCAGGAGTACTTGAATTGTATGACATCCAGCATCTCTGTCATTTCAGGCCAGCTGCAGCAACAAATAAAAGGGTGCAGCACAGCACAAAACACAACAGGAAGTGCTGGAACAGACTCCGTGCAAAGTCTATGTGCGCCACCCTGTGTGCCTCCCGTCTTCCCTGGTGATGCTGTCCTCATAAGGAACTTTACAAGGAAGAAGTGGGATGAGCCAGGATTCAATGGTCCTTTCACCGTAGAGGACGGCACCCCTTCAGCCGTCAAGGTCTAGGGCAGAAGGGCATGGCTCTTCCTGAATGACATTAAACCTTATATAGGAGAAAGCCCTCCAGCTGCAGCCAACCACGAAGAACCTACAAACAACGGGGAAGAACCTCAGCATGTGCAGACAAGATCCATGGTGAGGAAGAAGGACGCATGAGCAGCAAACAATGACAAAAAAACTTGGTTTCAATTTGTGACTTTTAAACAAGACATTTTCTCAAACCAGTGAAAGATGATAAAGGACATAAAACGAACACTCTGTGCATCCTAGTTGCAGGGTAAAGAGAAGCACATCCAAAGCCACAACAACATTGATAAAACAAACTTTTGAAGGCACGTCATGCCCAAGTAGTACAACAAATCAAGAATCTGATAGACTGCAAATAAAATATTTTCTGAGAGCATAACAGTATCCTGAAGCAACCACTATCAAGACTTTGTTTACAGAACCTATGTTATCTCCCAGCAGACACCTCAAGTGGGATGTGTTAACCTACTTTCAACTGGTGGTAATATCATACCCGTCACTCCTAGGGAGAGAAACCAGTGTCACAGACTTTATTCAAGACCCTGCGAACAAGAAAATAATCTGGCAACTACTGACTGTCATTGCGGGAGCTTTCGCCAAGCTACCCGAGCACAGTGAAGAGGACAAATGCTTCCACGGCCAGTAGACATTGATGAACTCACATTTACTTTGTTCTTTCAAATAATCGAGAAATGCCCATCAGGAGAACAGCTGACACATACTTTCATCAGAGACCCAAGAAACCTAGCTCAGTTGAACCAACTGTGGACTAAGCTAAATCACCTCGTGGTAGTCCACGAAACAGGAAGGTGCAGAGACTGCGAATCAAAAGAAAAGCTCATGACAAGAACCCTGCCAAACAGGACAAATGTCCCTATCACCCGAAGACACCCGGCTCGCGCAGAACGTCCTGTTTAGACTAGTCACAGACTATCCGGAAATGGTGGAGAGGCCTGCAGATGTTGAGATCATCGCCTTTCTTAGAGATCCGGCCAACGCCCCACACATGGGTACACTCCTCTACGGCATAATGCTCCAGGTGGAGCTATCTAACTTCCAGCGAGAATACCTTAGGTGGTTCCAGTGAACCTTTCCGCCGTGGGACAGATCATAGAGGCAGTGCTTTATCTTTCACTGTGGAACAAACCGAGGACAGTCACAGTTCTTCAATTTTCCACCACAGGACAGATCAAGGAGAGCAGAGATAAGAACTACACCATCCTATTTTTTCCATTTTGCTTTTTCCTCTATTTTTCCTTACTTTTATATTTTATTTTTTCATGTTCACTTTTATTTTTACTATGTTTTATTTGTGTGATTTTTAGCAGTTCCATCTTTTCATTCCTTCACATTTTTAGGTTTTTACCTACTGTAAATATGCATTATGAATGTGATATACCAAAGTTGCTAGCCTAACTCTTTTTCCATAGTCTAGCACAGGAACTGTATTGCATACCCAGAGATTACCGACAGCACCCGCAAGAAGGGGGACACATGAAAAAGCACTCATCACTTTAGTAGTAATGAACTCGAACTACTAAATCAGAGCAAGAAGAGGAATAAATAACTGACTATGGACTTGTTTGAAATGGGGGTACAGAACAGTAACTTGGTTTTACCACCAGCACAGGGGCGCCCCTGCTTCCATGGAAGGAAATGCTGCCAGATGTCCTACAAGTCTATTATGTGTATATTTGTAGTAATTATCATTGTCTTTCTATCGTTGACTATCAGAACTGCTTTCTATATTGGTGCACGAACTGTCCCAATCTCAGTGCACCCACCAGATAATGAACGTCTGGGGCCTATGAAAGCACCCAGACCCTATATAGTGATCCCAGTTCCCAGAAAAGCTGATGATAAAACAAACGAGATAAAACTAAATGTAATTAGCAGAGATTCATACACACTTTAGGTAATGAATGAAGAAAAAGGCTGGAGACAGGGTCAGCACGGAATGAATGAAAACGCAGCACTGACAACTGCACGCACCCACACATAGAATGCACACAGACAAGGGCAAGTGTCTATGGCTACTGGGCCTCCAACGAAGGCAGCAGAGAAGGGGAGACTGCCTGCCGAACAATCAGTTCCAGAAAATAGCGGAAACGACCGAGGAGAACCAAGTGAGAAACCAATGAAAGAGGGCATAGCAAAATCCCTCAAAAGAACAGAAGTATCCACAAAGGAACTCACAGAGAAAACACAAACACTGATAGACTATTTGTTCCCATTCAGAGTCAAAGCAAGGAAACTGCAAAAGGAGCTGAAAAATAAAACTTCGAGACTAGAACAGTAAGCACACCAGCTCAGACGCAAGGAACAAGCACCAGATGTACGACACAGCCAAGCATTGGGGAGTTGGTGAGCCAACGGCAGTTAGAGAACATCAAGGAAAAATTACAACAAAAAGGAAAGGAAAAGAAACGCAAAACCTTCTCCTACCACAGCGATACAGGTAATGAAACCCGCTCCGCTAACAAGCATGCCCAAGAATCCTCCAACAAGAAAGTCATATAGACACATTTAGAGACGTGGTTATAGCTAACTACAAAAGGACATTGAGGATTAAGAGAAACCCACATGAAGACAACAATGAACTCGATGATTATCTGGACAGCACAGCCCGCCTGGGAAACAACATATGGTACCAGCACATGAAGGAAGTAGGACGAAGACAGTCAGAAGGAGAATGCTTTGTCTGTGCACTCCTACCACATAGTATGGGAAAATCCAAGATCTTCGTGGCTGTACATGAAGCAATGTGCAACACCAGAGGGCAATTTATGGGAAGAGACGCCTTCTTAATATGGGCCAACGAAAAGAATTACCCGGATGAAGATAGCTACGTCCAGGACATTAAGACAAGAAACAGGGTGCATACAAGGAATCACGTGATCAGATACGAGAATCCAGGCATCAAAGGGTCAGGAACACGTTGGGTAATAAACCCAAGATTGAACGTTCAAGGAAAAACTGCAGAAGAGGCGCAGACCTGGAAGAACAGAGGCCAAATGCAGATTTGGGGAACAGTGGTCTCCCCAGATGGATGGGAAGAAGTAGTAGTAATCTGCCAAGCTTGGATGGTCTTTGGAGCCTGCCGAGAAGCAATAGAGAATTTGCAGAGGTTGTGCAAACCTCTATGGCCAAAACTGGTAAAGCTGCTAACATGTGTCGAAGACAGAGGAGGACCCCTGCAGATAGTACCACTGGAAAGCCCAAAACTATGCTTCCGAAATAATGGCATGAGGAAGATGGGAGAGAATGTAAACTGCGGTTGAATCTTTGAAGCTCCAGGAATGACACAAGGAACCGCCGTTTTTATGGACCATTACTGGGCGTGTGGATCCAAGGCATACATAAGACTGCCGAAAAACCAGGGAGGCATATGCACACTTGTGAATGTCCATGTTCCTGCGCTAGTGATCCCTAAGAATGACCTGAAGTTGGACAGTTTCCCAAAAGCCGATGCTCATCTAAGGAGAAGGAGATCTGTGGAATTGGCATCCAGAATGAAGAGAGAAATTTACTTTTCTACCAAATCAGAAGAGGCATTCCATCCAATCCCATACGAACACAGGCTGTTCAGCCTCACCTCAACAGTATTCACCACAATGCTCTTGCCACACATCCAAATTGGAGTGAATGCAAAATGGTTGCAGATAACCAGATGGGAGCTATTGCAGACCATCAATACCACTATAAAAGGATTTAACACGATCAAAGAAGAGCTGAGAGCAATCAGACTGATGACCCTGCAGAACAGATATGTGCTTGACATGATCACAGCAATGGATGGAGGTGTCTGTGCAAAAATCGGAGAATCATGTTGCACATTTGTACCATGGCACGATGAAGAAAACAGAACCTTGACAGAAGCCATAAGTATGTTGACAAACTTGAAAAACCAGATGATCGATGAAAGTGATGAAGTGGACAATGACAGCTGGTTTGGAGACCTATTCTCATGGGTCCCACAATGGATGGCAGATATATTCAAGTTTCTGGGAGCTTTACTAGCAATGGTACTGCTAGGATTCTGTATTATCAAGATAATCATTACACAGTGCCAGAAAACTGCAAAGAAAGCCATAGGGATGAAAATGATGGTTGATGTTGAACCAGGATGGAAACCCAGAGACCTGACTGATGAAGAAATAAGAGACTTTATGAAGGCCAGCAAATTTGCGCCATAAGGAACCAAGTTCACATATCCTAAGAAGCGAAGAAGGTATGAAGGAAAATGGATCTACTGCAGCCCAAATGGACAATGTCAGCTAATGACCTGGAACAAAGATGAGCATGTGAAAGCAGCAGGGAGTTTGAAAGGGGAGATAAAAATATGCACTCCAAAGACTCACGCATTCACACCTTCATGTACAAACCCTGAAGACAATGAACATAACACCGAAGGATCAAAAGGAAATAAATGCAAAGGAGATCGCAGAAGTGGTCGATGAACCGACCAGAGGGGGGCGTGTAGTGGAGTTACCAGACGTGGCCTGCACCCGTGCCCCTCATTTCGAGGTACCAGGAGAGTACTCACCAAGGTATGTGACGTATGAGGAACAAATGAACCAACAAAGAGCTGCACTGGGGCTCCGCCCAGTGTACATCAGAAGATCCATACATTTTGAAGCGCCCATAACCAGACAACACTGGGCAGCATGGTACACTATCAGACAGCCGTACCAGCCGCTGATACAAAATGAAGAATACATACAGACGGTCCACGAAGAGACCCAAAGAGCCTTAATGGAAGGCCAGTGGAAATGACACAAGGGCCTGGACAGACTCGCGAATGAACGAAAATAGCCATCGAAGATAGCACACTAGTGCGAGTAGCTACGAAAATAAATGTAATGGACACAGAGAAGAGACGATGTTAAAACGTGAGGAAACATTACTACGAGACAAGATGGAAGCAACTGACCAGTTAAACGTGTGCAAGTAGGCTTGGAACGCAAGAGGCTAAAGAAAGCAATACTGCTTGCAATGCTTAGTAGAAGATTAGAGCGGCAAGCGGCAACCATATATCTACCTCAATAAGACACATTATATAAGTGCAACTCTATTTTGTGAAAGCAGAAATGTATCCAGGCTGCCAGAGGCCTGACAAGCCAAGTTTCGTAACCCAGCCAGAGGCAAGAGAAGGAGTGGAATCGAAACTCAACAAAGAGCGGCTCATGCCTAGGAAATTGAGGACATCCAGAGAAGGGGAGGAGAGCTTCAGCTAACAAGACTCAGACTTCTGAGCGTACCAGCCTGCCCCATGAAGGTCAAGATAAGGGGGGACCATGCAGGTGACGAGGCCTAAACAGAATAAAATACACTAAAAGCTGGAAACTGAAGCAGATTCATTGTGAACTAGCACGTGATCAGCCAGGTGCGAAGAGGTACCACCGCCTGATGTCACCCAGAACCCGAGGATGCCACAACTTTTCCTGATAAGAGGCTACAGTTTCAAGGCCATACCCAGCCAACTAATTGACACATAGCCCAATATACTGATTCATGGAAGGGAGGCAGGGTGAAACTTGGGACACCAGACACCTGGGTGTCCATTCTGCATGCTGCTAATTAAAAGTGGAAATGTATGCCTAAGGGTGTAACCTACCTAATCACAATGGACCAAGTTATCTGGGGTGCTATATATCGTAGAACCAATGAGACGTCATACTTGCAGTGACATCTATCACGTGTGATGTAGAGGGAGGGGCGTAGACGCCCACCTGATAAGAATTATCCAAATCACATGCTCTATTAACATATACAGATATAGCACCTATATATACTTAAGTTACCTTTCCCAACCAATTATATTGCATGATGAGTTTTGTAGAATTAGAAGTCAATGATGAAGAATATTGCCTATAAGAATTGCTGTTCAACTGAAGTTCGAGGAAGTTGGAGCGAGACAGGTGATAGCAATGATGCGGATTCCCATTTGTTTCCCTGTTTGATGTACTTGTCATTAAACAGACTTCCCTTTGCCAAACTGCTGAGTCCTCATTATTGAGTCGTGTCGGAGTAAGTGAATCCTGCACCCCATCCTCACATGGTGCAGCTATCCTGTCTTACAAGTACTAGAGAGTGAGCACTGACCTATGGGCCCGTCAGTGAATTTCCCGCCCTCCTGTACAAAAGGATGGTGCTACCTCAGCATCTGCTCTATAGAACACAAGAGCAGACACTGATAAACCCCTCCACAACTCATGAGTAAGTTGAGAATCTAAGAAAACACCTTCAACATGCTTTTGCGTACGCTCAGCGGAATCTAGAAAAATCTGCAAAGGGCATGAAGACTCAATATGATTTAAAAACAACCAAAAAGGAATACCAAGTAGGAGACGGGGTCTACTTGTCCAATTTCCAAAGGAACCAGACCAAAAAGCATACATTTTTGCCAAGCTGGCTGGGTCCATTTGAAATTGTAGATGCAATTTCACCTGTCACCTACGGATCCGCATCCGCAAAGGAGAACTGACAGAAGAGAAATGGGTCCATATTAATCAACTAAAGAGTTGTCACCCTAGGCACACTTTGCAGCAAATTGAGGAGCCAAGAGAGAATCAAATAGAGGAGACATCTGAAGCATGAGAATAAGAAAAAGAAGAATCAGAAGGGAACAATGGATTTATAAGTATAATTATGTAACAGGGAGTATTTTTCTTCACTATCAATTGTCATTAATGAATCCATACGTGTCCCACTGCTGTCATCCTATTGGAGGGCAGTTAGTAGGAAATTTTAGTCACCGGTTTGTGTTTATTTCATAGATTTGTACTGGTTGCACCTTCAATACAAAGGAGGACCTCCCCGGGGACCAGGAAAGGAAAGAACCAAGGAAATGCTGGGGGTGTCGCTCAACACCAAAAAGGAAGACCTCGGGGAAAGCTGTGGGTGTCGTTCCAAGCTCCAACAAGAGACAGCAGGTGGATCGTGTCGTACCACTCCCTGATGGAAGAAGGACTCCTAACTGATGAAGCCCATTTTGCCCTACTCTCCCTCGACAAGGATCTAAGAAGAGTTGGGGGGAATCTGTGGGCTACATTGCAGAAACAGCAAAATGGCTCAGCTGGCGTCAGTGAGCACCATTGCACCAAAACTGCGTTTTGCAGCAACAAAAAGATGGCTGCACTGTTTTGCCAAGCGCCATTCGGCAAGACAGAACAATAAGCACCCCGAGAAAGGCTATTAGGGTGTGTTCTTGTTTGTCTTAAAGAAATGGAGGGAAAAAGCAGCACTGCTTTGTTGCAAGCCCAAAATTCCCATTGAAAAAGGGAATGTTACCTCTAAAATGATGCCGCCCTATTGCTATTTTTCCCTGTCTTCACCAAACTGCTTTTATCAAAAAAGACCCTGTCACGCCTAGCCACATTCACATTGTGCTCCACCAGAAAAGAGCCTTATTCCTGAATGACAGGCTGTGCCAGTCAATCCTGAGAAAATCAACAAAAGCTTTCCTTCAGTTACACGGAAAATGCTTAAATTGTGCTACTAAATGTCAAAAATCACTGCTAGAAAAAGAAAATCAGAGCTTTCTGTGCACTTGTCAATTCCAGGGGACCTTTGCCTTGTACAGACTTTTGTGTACAAGAAACCAATGATGGCTGCAAAACAATGTGGGGATCTAGATAGAAAAAACGGATTTGCAAGAAAATGCAAATTTCAGTCACCACATGTTAAATGTACTTTTGCAAAATAAAGGAAAATATCTGTTTTAAAAGGGCCTGTTGGATAAGGCCCTGCCCTTATCTAGCAATGCGAAGGGGATTGTGATGTGACAAAACAAGGATGAGATGGTTCTATTCAGCAGGTTTTCTTCCAATTCAGAGCAAAAATAAATACAATTGAATCAAACAGCAATGGCTGCCTGAGGGGGAAGTCAGCCAAAATTAGGTTTTTGCAGTGGCTACATGGGGGGAGAACCAGCCAAACAATCCTGCTGGGAGGATGCTAGCAACATAAGGAGCCCCACAGTAAACTCCTTGAACACACACGTAATAATTGCTAGGTTGGACAAACTGTTGGCTGTGTTCCAGCCTCGTACAATATAATTCTAGGACACTAAAGTGCGAAGTGAAAATTCACACCTCCTCGTGATTTCCACCAGAAGCTTCAAAGGAAACCTCTGACAACCTGGGGTGAGGGGTTAGACTTGGTTTTATCTCTGCAGCAGGACTGCAAAAATGTGAAAATGTCACTGTTTAAATGTGATGTTGTGGTGGTTTATAATTTAAGAGTGTAGCATTCACTGACCCCTTGGTAATAGAAATGGTAGAGAATTGGGTATTATGAGGAAAGTATCCATGATGCCATTGCAAATTATAACACTGATATGCCTAATAATAATCTATGCACATGTGTAAAGTTATGGAATCTTAAGTAATATAATTCTCCCTGAAAAGCGTGAAAAACTGGTAGAAGGTTGAAACAAGGTCCCACAATCGTGAGGATTGGACTGCTATGCTCTACATACAATATGTAATCTGCCTATGTGATTTGTTAAAATGCCACAAATGTATAAATGTGTAAATTAGGTTAGGACTGATTTTGGGCAAAAAGGACTGTGGGATGGCTTTTTACCTCATAAAATGCAACCTCATAAACTGGGACTCCTCCCCGAGGAGGCAACCAACATTGATTGACCTATCCGCTTCTTGGAGGAAGGCTGAGCTGAGTTCTGCCCACCAATAATTCTGTGGTGTCACCATGCTCTATATAAAGAGTAGCTGACAGAAATACACAGACTCTTCCTGAGGTTCCTGCACTGCATTCCTGATCTACTACATTAATCTTGTTGATTCCAACTACAAGGCCAAAGCATCGCTGACCCTACTCCAGAGCCCACTGCAAAACACAAGCATAGCTGATTCTTATCCCAGCAAGGCCAGTGATCCAGAATCAACCCACTAATCTCCCATTAAAAAGGGGAAAGCTGTGGTACCTTTTGCATCCTGAAATCAGACCAGTTTACCACCCACTAACTACTTGCCCACTAACTGCATCCAGCGGTACCTGCGCCATACAGTGACCAGAATTGCCCAGCTGTTCACTACCCGGTGACCAGACCTTGCCCAGCTGACTTTTTCCAGGTGCGCCGCCGTGTGGTTACCAGAACCTGTTGACTGTCCAAAAAGTGGACTGCAAGTATAATCCCCACCTGTTACGCTCACCTGGTATCCACGGGGGCGCCACACGATACTGGATGGAGCTCTAAGCGCTATCCCAGACCCCTCTCTGCTTGGGTATGTGCCAGACGTTGGGTAGCACCTTAGTTTTTTGTGCGTTGAACTCTCCGTCCTGCGTCTCTGTGCAGGGGTGTGGGGTTGGTGCGGGCGTTCCGTGGACCTAGTTGCTTCACTGGTCTGTGTGCCCTTATGTTGGGTCCAGACCAGCTGTGACTCCGACTCTGCTTGCTGTCTTCCAGGTGAGTTATAATGTCTTTTCCGTCTTTATTCAGTCTTTCTTTCCCTCCATTTTCTCTGTCTTCTCGTTGTCTTGCTCCACTACGCTGTTCCCTAACAATGTGTCTTTTTGTTTTCAAAGGGATGGTTGCGATCTCGGAGTTGCCGCGTCAATGGCAAAGACCACAGTGAGTTATTGATGTGCGGAGCACTGCGCTGTTTATTGGTGTTAATTGCTAACCTGTGTTCTCTTCTCTTTTGTAGAGGTTGCAGTGATGTTCCAAAGTGATGAGCGATGGAAGCGCTGCTTGCCAAGGTAAGTGCTTTGTTAATGCTGACCTTGTTCCTTCTCTCTTGCAGGTTGCAGTGGAGATGGGCGAGGTAAGAAGCGCAGGGTGCTGCCAGAACTCGCTGCTTGACCAGGTAAGAATTGTTATTAATGTTGTCCTCGTTTCTTTACCTTTGCAGCGAACTCTGGAGATGGGTGAGGTAAGCGAAGTGCAGGATGGATTGAAGGCCGGTTACTTCACAGGTAAGTGTTCTTGCTCACTAATGCTGTTCTTGTTCTTCCAGGTTATTAATGGAATCCGTATCTAGGGCTTCAGGATCGGGCCACCCGAGAAGTAGATAAGCAGGAGCTGGACACGGTCAGCGTTATGCTGCAGGAGTGCAGAATAACGCAAAGCGTGTTCTGCTGTTTGGGTGTGGTTTAAATAACCTAGGTGAAGTAGTTCCAGGCCAGGTAGTTCCAGGACCAGCCACACCCAAAACACTAGACTGCATGGCTTGGTTCTAAAGAACTGAGCTGCGTAATTTGTTTCCACTACATATGGGAGATGTGGGCAGGGGTGTTGTAGCACCGGGGCTGAGGTAAATCTTTTCTTGAGTTCCTGGAAGGTCTTCTCCAACTCTTCTGTCCATTGGAACAGTTTGTTGTTTTTTCGTAAATAAGAAGTGATTGGGTGCACACTCTGGGAGAAACCCGGGATGAATCAGCGATATGTTTTCAAAGCCGAGCATACTTTGGACACATTTGACTGAAGACGGTGATGGCCAGCTAAGGATGGTGTCTACTTTGTGCATATCCATCCGGACACCTCTGGGAGTGAGGACAAAACCAAGGAACTCGACATCCGTGAAATGGAAAGAGCATTTTTCAAGTTTGGCATATAGCTGGTGCTGTCGGAGTTTTGCAAGGACGGAGCGAATGTGCCTGACATGGTCCTGTTTAGAAGAGGAGTACACCAAGATGTTGGCGATGTAAACTTGGGCACATACGTTGATCAATTCCCGTAGTACATTGTTCATGAAGTACTGGAATGCGGCAGGAGAGTTGCAAAGCCCAAAGGGCATCACTTGATATTCATACAGCCCATACTTAGTACGAAAGGCGGTCTTCTATTTGTCTCCTTTCTTTACATGCACGAGATGTTATTCCCCACTGAGGTCCAATTTAGTGTAAATGTGGGCATCCTTGACTTGGTCCAGCAGTTCTGGGATAAGGGGTAGAGGAGAACGGTTTTTAACTGTTACCTGGTTTAGTGCGTGGTAGTCGATGCACGTTCTCAAGTGCCCCTCCTTCTTGGGTACGAAGAATAGGGGCGAGGCTGCCGGGGATTTGGACGGGCGGATAAAACCGTTTGCCAGGTATTGATCCAGATATGATTTCAAGTGGAGATTTTCAGGTTCGATGAGTGCATAAATTCGACTACACGGGATTTGTGCACCAGGTACAAGGTCGACCTGACAGTCATATGGCCTGTGAGGGGGTAAGGTATTAGCCTGTTCTTTTTGGAAAACATCTTGGAAATCGTGGCATTCACTTGGTAGTGTACTTGTTACACCTTGTTATACCTAGTACCAACGCCTCTTTATCTTGGACAGGTGACTCTGGGTCAGACGATGGAATTTCCATTTGGTAGCATGCATGAGCACACTCATTGGAGAAGGCTAATTTCTTGGCTCGCCAGTCGATGTTAGGATTGTGAGCCACCAACCACAGCATCCTTAGAATCACCCGGAACTAAGGGGCCTTGATAAGGTCGAAGGCAATGGCTTCCCGATGTCTGTCTTGGCACAGAATGGTCAATTGAGTTACAGGACCAGAAGCTATCTCCGTGCTGTCGACAGTGGTGACCTTCTCACTTATCGTTTTCTGACAGAGGGGAAGCCCCATCCTTGTTGCCAGGCCTTGGTCTATGTAGTTACCAACAGCTCAGCTGTCTATGTAT
This sequence comes from Ambystoma mexicanum, assembly GCF_040938575.1. Lineage (NCBI taxonomy): Eukaryota > Metazoa > Chordata > Amphibia > Caudata > Ambystomatidae > Ambystoma > Ambystoma mexicanum. Next base: position 266,915,158 of record NC_090937.1, read on the forward strand.
GCCTCCACAGCAAGCATCCGAGACGGTTGTTGGTGACTGACCAAAATCACAGGCAGGGAAAGGTGTGAGGTCTGTGGCTCTTTTCCTGCACTCGACAAACGGACCTCTATGCTTGCCGGGCCTGGAAGTTTTCCGACTCTTGTTATCCTCCTCCTTTCTCTGTAGCTCCAACTGTTCTCCTAGGGGGTTTACGGGACATTCTCTGAGGAAGTGATCTGATTTCCTGTAGTACAGGCATAATTGCTGTTGTCTCCTTTTATCTTTTTCGGCGTTGGTTGATGGGCTCCGTACCCCCCCAATTTGCATGGGTTCCGAAGTGTTTTCTGATGAACACAGACTGTTCTCCTTTGAATGTACATACAAAGTCCGATTCTCCGTTCTGGCTCGATCTGTCCGATCCTGAAGCCTGTGGTCTAGCTACACTACTAGGTTGATGAACTCTGCACAGTCTTTTGGCGGGTTTACCACCTGAGCTAAGAAGTCTTTCAATTCCCCCCGTAATCCTCGATGGAATAATGTTGTTCATTTCTCCTCAGAACACCCAGTTTCCATGACAAGTCTGTTAAAAGCGGCAATACATGTTAACAAATCTTGGCTGCCTTGGTGGAGGGACAGAAGTTTGTTATCCAGAACTTGGCCCTGGGTATGTCGGGCGAACAACGTGTCCATCTCCTGTTGAAACCCCCTGAAATCCTGCAGGAGTGGGTCATCCTGGCTTACTAACGGTATGGACCAATCTGCTGCACTGCCACTCAGATATGACAGAATGAAGGCAACCCGCAACTGATCGTTAGGAAAGGCTCCGGGTCTACAAAGAAAATGGAGGCGCACTGGTTCAAGAATACTACATATTTTCTTGGGTCCCCCATAAAATGTTCCGGTGGGGCCAAAGGAACTGCCCCAGGGAGGACCACCGGCACTGGATTGACGGATGTGGCTGGAACCGACAGAATACTTCCTGGCAATAGAGCCTGCCCAGCCTGTGTTTGGAGCAATTGTCTGACTAATTCCTCGGTGCATTCCTTGGTGACAATCAACTCTCTCCTAAGGGTGTTGGGTTCTTGCCTGGCAGAGTGCACCTCGGCCCGTAATTCTCCCAGTAACTGGGCTAGTTGGTCAGTCTCTGATGTTTCCATGACATCCAGGTGGATATTTGAATCGAGTCTTCCTGTTCTGTTACGCTCACCTTTTATCCACGGGGGTGCCACACGATACTGGATGGAGGTTTAAGCACTATGCCGGACCCCTCTCTGCTTGGTTATGTGCCAGACATTGGGTAGCGCCTTTGGCTTTTGTGCGTTGAACTCTCTGTCCTGCGTCTCTGTGCAGGGGCGTGTTGCCAATTGCCATAGCATTTCGGTGCTGGACTGCCCTTGTGGGCGGGACAAAGACTGATATGCAAATGGATATTTCCCATCTGTGAAGGTACAGTGAGCAAAAAGCAATGGCTGCCAACTCTCAATGTGGTTAATAACCACTGAACAGGTTATCATGCCTTGTTCTTTCGAGAGAGGGGCGCCTGCTACCCTTTTTTGTATTGTTGAAAGGAACTTGGGGTTGGTCACCCTAGGTTACCTGGGGGCAACCAGACGTGGACTCCCTGCTCACTGTGCTTAGAGAGGCTCAGCTTAACCTCACTGATGATGCCCAACAAGGCTGAAACACGTGTATGGGGTTGCTGATGGTACTCTTGTTCAGAGAGGAATTGCCATAGCATTTCGGTGCTGGACTGCCCTTGTGGGCGGGACAAAGACTGATATGCAAATGGATATTTCCCATCTGTGAAGGTACAGTCAGCAAAAAGCAATGGCTGCGAACTCTCAATGTGGTTAATAACCACTGAACAGGTTATCATGCCTTGTTCTTTCGAGAGAGGGGCGCCTGCTACCCTTTTTTGTGTTTTTCTACAAAGAAAATGAAGGCGGCACTGGTTCAAGAATACTACATATTTTCTTGGGTCCCCCATAAAATTTTCCGGTGGGGCCAAAGGAACTGCCCCAGGGAGGACCACCGGCACTGGATTGACGGATGTGGCTGGAACCGTCAGAATACTTCCTGGCAATAGAGCCTGCCCAGCCTGTGTTTGGAGCAATTGTCTGACTAATTCCTCGGTGCATTCCTTGGTGACAATCAACTCTCTCCTAAGGGTGTTGGGTTCTTGCCTGGCAGAGTGCACCTCGGCCCGTAATTCTCCCAGTAACTGGGCTAGTTGGTCAGTCTCTGATGTTTCCATGACGTCCAGGTGGATATTTGAATTGAGTCTTCGTGTTCTGTTACGCTCACCTGATATCCACGGGGGTGCCACACGATACTGGATGGAGGTTTAAGCACTATCCCGGACCCCTCTCTGCTTGGTTATGTGCCAGACATTGGGTAGCACCTTAGGCTTTTGTGCGTTGAACTCTCTGTCCTGTGTCTCTGTGCAGGGGCGTGTGGTTGGTGTGGGCGTTCCGTGGACCTAGTTGCTTCACTGGTCCTTGTGCCCTTATGTCAGGTCCAGACCGGCTGTGACTCCGACTCTGCTTGCTGTCTTCCAGGTGAGTTATAATGTCTTTTCTTTCTTTATTCTGTCTCTTTCTTTCCATTCATTTTCTCAGGCTTCTCGGCGTCTTGCTCCACTATGCTGTTCCCTAACAATGTCTCTTTTTGTTTTCACAGGAACGGTTGCGATCTCAGAGTTGCCACGCCGATTGTGAAGACCACAGTGAGTTGTTGATGCAGAGCGCTGCACTGTTTATTGGTGTTAATTGCTAACAGGTGTTCTCTTCTCTTCTTTGTACAGGTTGCAGTGATGTTCCGGAGTGATGAGCGATCGAAGCGCTGCTTTCCCAGGTAAGTGCTTTTTTGATGCCGACCTTGTTCCTTCTCCCCTGTAGGTTGCGGTGAAACCCGGAGATGGGCGAGGTAAGAGAAGCGCAGGGTGCTGGTAGAACTCACTGATTGACCAGGTAAGAATTGTTATTAAGAATTGTTATTAATGCTGTCCTTGTTTCTTTATCTTTGCAGGTTGTGGCGAACTTCGGAGATGGGCGAGGTAAGCGAAGCGCATGATGGATTCAAGGCCGGTTACTTCACAGGTAAGTGTTCTTGCTCGCTACTGCTGCTCTTGTTCTTCCAGGTTATTAATGGAAAACGGATTTAGGGCTTCAGGATCGGGCCACCAGAGAAGCAGATAAGCAGGAGCTGGACATGGTGAGCGTTAGGATGCAGGAGTGCTGAATAACGTGAAGTGTGTTCTGCTGTTTGGGTGTGGTTTAAATAGACTATGTAAATTAGTTCCAGGCCAAGGTGTTCCAGGCCCAGCCACACCCAAAACACTAGACCACATGGCTTGGTTCTAAAGAACTGAGCTGTGTAATAGGCCTCCATGTTGGATTAAGATCCAAATCTGGTATTGCTTTATTCCCGATAATGAGCCTGGCGCCAAAGGCGCCAGGACTGACTCCATGTATGTTTCTGATGGAATTTTAAAGCCCTTGGCGCCGGTGTGAAGTGCTTTAGCCCCACTGTTGCCAGGGGGCTGTTATACCTGAGGGGGTCAGGAGCATGTATCGTGACAGCACCCCATAGAAACAAATATACTATCTTGTCTTTGTCCTTATCCCACTCTCTAAGTAGTCATATTTATACCCTGGTAACTTGTTGAAACTGTTAGAATTATCCGCGTATCCTGTCTTTAATTTTAAGTGCTAGCGCCATCTCTCTTTTTAATTTAAATTATAAGCCCTTAGTTATATTTGGAGTAATCAAACTAATTTCCATATATTTTATTGTTGGGGTTGAGCACTGGGGTGAGGAGGTTGACCTTGCTAATCAACCTTGGAGCTTACTGTGTTCCTCTTTAACAATATAGCCTAGATAATTTAGTGTAAGTAACATTTGCCTTTCTTTCAAAACCGATTTTCTCACTTTTAACTGCTCTATTTTCCTAAAAATGAACCTCACTCTACCTTCCAAATTTCTCTCAATTCACCAGCTAGTGACCTATTTCCACCTCTATAGTGTCCATGTGTTATACCTCTATCCCCCAGCCCAAATACCCCACTCCAAATCAAATTATTTCACCCTTTTTTATTAAAAAAACCGTTTGGGTAATTTAAAGCGGGAATTGAGAAAATTGCAAGTTTTCCTATGTCATTTGGCTGCAGCATGCTCTAAACTTTCAACTCATTTTCGAATTGTAAGCCTTTTGCTGATCCATTGCCCTGTGATTGCCAGTGATATCATATACATGCTATTGTGATAAAACATATGTATATTATAATTTAACCACACATTAATTATTTGTAAAATAAATTTGAGTGTAATTTTAGGCCTTTGCTAAGGGTTTAAAGTTTTTGCCTCTTATTCTGTGAGGGAAGGTCGGATTGTGATTCCTCCCTCTTATTCCTGACTACCTGCTCCTTCTCTCTCTCCACTCAGAATTCTATTATTTGGGGTTGAGGGAACATTGCAGGGAGAAACCTTAACTTGGGTGTTACCTTTCCTAAAATAGGAAAAAAAGTGCTCCTATTCAATTGTGCAGTGTATATGTTCTGAGAGAAGGTTAATTAAGTGCATTGCTTACATTTCTATTGTAATTATCACCCCATTGGTGATTGCTCCCCCATATTAATAACTATGATTTTTTTTTTAATTTTAAAAATAAATATGTATTGCATTTTCACCAACTGGTCTGGTTCATGGTCCATTGTGACCCCAGGTATTTGAAAAAGGGGATGTGATACGAGTTGTGTACCATCTCAAATTGAATTTGCATAAAATAAAGATAAAGGCATATCATTTGAGGGCTACATCCTAGGCTGAGACCAAGGTGTGTGTCGCCTGATTGAAATCCTTAACACCGCGGACTTCCTTTCATAGGTCAATGTGGTCAAATACTTTCTCAAGCAAGGGTCTTATAAGGGCCTAGCCATTGCAAAAGCAAATGGTGATATGTGGCTCCCTATTTTGCAACAGGGGCAATGGTGAACACCATATGCTAATGTACGGATAGCAGATCACTTCTGCTGATCTACCAAGTGAACAATGTCCTCTGCTACCATTGTGTGCTACTCACCAAGTTCAAATGCATGCAGAGTGACAACCGCATCGCTGCATTATGTTGTGGTGGCTGTGATCAAGGCCTAGGCTGTTGGGTGCATGGCCTTGGGCACACTCACCACAATTTAACAGAGCCATGCAGGCAACCATGTAGGCATGTGTCAGAAATCACAAAGACAACATATGCACCAGCACTTCCACTCAACCGCCGCACCATAGAGCAGGGAGGCCAGGACACGTGTTCCACTTACCGTAATGGAGAGACATATCACTGTGTTTGGCACCGCTACCCACTTCCAATCACAAAGCCATATAAGCATGCCAACCAAATAAGACAATCTTCACAACATTGGGCCTGTTGCCACTGCAACACTTACTTAAACTGTGCAATGCACACTACGCAAGCACATTAGAACCAGTTGCACCGTGACCTCTTCCATATGTACACTATTCCATTAGTGCACCCAGTGACACAATGCACAACTGGTCAAGGCAGCATCTCCACCCATACACCGACAACTGTAGGTTGTTCTACCAATCACCACACCCATGCAACCAACATTGTGTGCACTGCAGCCTAACCACACAGATAAAGCAACAATGTGGCACCTACTTTCAACTAGTGGACATAACTTTTCAACCAGTGGACATACTTTTCTGTGCTAGGGCTGCAGCAATGCATCGATGGGGCTGCAGACTTACCTCAAACAGCACACCATAGTACAGGCTATGTTTAAATCTTAAGGTCGCGTAAAATGCACTCCCCTTCTGCAAATGTGCCTGCCACCACTCATCACAGAAAGACATCGCAGCTGCAGGTGCCATGCCATAACGAAGGCTGTCTGCAATGACCACACAAGAGCGTTGCCTGTTGAGGTATCCGCGCATTGACGGAGCATGTACGGATAGCGCTGGCACACCACTGTCTTCTTCTAACAAGATATATAACATGAAGCACTTCTCACTCCTGCACCCTTTCCATCCCTTCTTCGCACCTCCAGATGCTGTACCCTATGGTTTTCAGCCCCTTTCACCGCCGCATTGTCCTCCGATACATGTCGCCGTCATGGAACACTTTTGACGCACATACCGTCACTGCACACTGCGTTGCAATCAACATTTTGACCGCGTGGCGAACAGGGAAATGGGACGCTGGAATTGAGCAAAATATGACTAATTTTACTGTGCACACTGCTACGTACAAGAGGCACCCCCATGCACAGAATGGCTTAGAGCCTTGCCACACACACCACAACACTATCCTCTGATACACCATGGCAGCATTTCCCAAAACCTTTGATGCACAGCATGCTTCACTCCAGCCAACCACTGGTCGTCTCCAATGTTCGACAACAGCACGGCGTACAGCAGGCCAATGAACAGGGAAATGGGTCCGCACACCCAGATATCACTACTTTTTGGAACTTACATTTCAACTCTTTTCAACAAAAGTACTGGTCCGATTTCCACCAAACACACAAAAGCACGCTTTCAGACCCAAGCCACCGCTCCTGCCACAAATTTGGTGAACATCCATCCAGCCGTTCAGCCTGTAGCCATGCGCAAGGTTTTTGCCCATTCAGTCTATGGGGGGAAAAAATGATTTGGGACCCCCCTATAACTTTGCCCCCCACCCCCTGCACGAAACCTCAGCAAACTTGGCGAAAAAATTCAGAGCCGGCCATATACTTTTTTTTTGCAAAGTTGGTGAGGATTCCTACAGGGAAAGGGATGTTATAAATCGCCAGAAAAGTGCTCTTCCTATGTGTTTAGCAACTTACACATAACTACACAGCCGCTACCGCGGGCAGTGTAATATGCATAGGAACCTGGCAGTTACAAATCGTACTTTGGCAAACTGAAAACCCTATGAATAGAAGGACTTGAAGTGTGGCACAGCAGAATACGCCTAGCTGGAGATGGAAGGAGAATTGAGAAGGTCTTCCTGGCCCAGTGTCAAGGATTAGGGCAGCCAAGAAACTGGTTATCTATCATGGAAAGATACAATGAATGAGAAGGCAAGAGCTGAGCCCCTATTAAGGTGCGGCGGAAGGTCAATGGGTGCCAAGTTGTATTCATTAAATCGTATTAAATACTACGAAGGAACTCAAAACGTGGTCTCTAGTCACATGATAAAATGAAAATAGACTTTGCGCAAGCTACATCGAGACCAGATGTTAGGAAAGATTTCATTTTATATGTAATTTTCCCTCCAGTTGTACACCCCCAAACTTTTTGCTGCTGTTTAAACACCTTAGTCTAACTTTGCCAGGGGAGCAAAGCCTTCTGCTGCAATCCTCTGGGCTTTCGCTCACTTTTTTATGGGGAAACTGACATGCCCTTAAGACAGTCAGTACTGGGAGACTTTATTTCTCTTAGTCCTTTTCCAATGTTGAAACTTTTCTGCAACATGTACTTTATAGTACAGAACACTTGGGTCTCAGTCATTTCCAAGACCCTAGATACTCTCGTAGGACTTTTTGGGAGATGTGCAGATGTGTCATGGACGGGGCTGGTGACAGCTTATCTTTTCATGTAATGTCATCCCTTTCCTGCCATTTTAACCGCGCTTACCGCATTTGGCATGCATAGGTGGCCTGGCTCCAAAATGGCCATGCCACAAGGTCATTTGTCCTGTTCTTTGGCCATCTTGCCCCTTTGCCTTCCACAGGTCGAGCTGACCAGAGTCAGTCCTTATTTGGTCATACAGTTTCCACGAAACGCCAACCTTTCGCAGGCTTCTGCATGCCTTGTGTTCATGCCTCCAGGATGTGGGCTGGGGAGTCTGTCCCCAAAAACACATCCTGGGTGCCAGAGAGTCTGGAGTGCTGTGCATGCCTGGGACCACTTTGGTCCGTGACTGGTCCACGTATGGAGTGTGTGTTTGTGAGCAGATCTCCAATTGAGTCCTCTCTGTTTCGGCACGAAGGGAACTTTGGATAAGAGGCCAAAAACACCCATACCATGTTGATCTCTAGAGTTATCACTGAACGAAAGATAGGATAAAAGTATCCTGAAACTAAGAAGCCAAGTCGAGTAACCACTGGTGAACCGCTGCAGGGTTTGGCACCCTGAGACCGCTGTCGTTCCGTGGTAGCCCTCTGAATCTGGTGGTCCTATAAGGTCTGCGAAGACGCTTCAACCCATTAGAATAAAGGGACCAACTATTCACGGCACCTTCAACAAAACCTGCAAGTAAGCCTTCTTGGAAGTGTCCCTGGGCCAACCAGTGAGCTGACTAGCTTACGCGAAACCTTTGTTCTGTCTCTGCTGTCATTTTGAGGAGGCCCTCAAAACTTGGTATACTGCTAGCTCCTTGTCCCCGGCATCCTCATACCAAATTTCTAGCACTTAGCATTCCCAGGTCTGAAGTGAGACAAGTGCACCAGGACCGGAGTAAACGCGGTTACCATGTTGCCCATCTGCGGCAACGATCTTTGCAGGTGCACTGCATTTGTGACCCTCTTGCCCCTGAAGCCTGCTGCAGTGAAAGTGGCCTGATCCATCCGTCAGGAGCAGAGAAATCGCCACTGTCCCATTTGGGAATCATCACTGTATCGCTGGAACTGAAAGCCGCTGTTACGCTCACCTGGTTCCCACAGGGGCGTCGATCGGACCCGGACAGCTGCGGTCTCCACCAACGTGATGGTAGTGAAGAGATGACAGTCTGGACTGGCCCGCCTAATCTTGTCTGCTGGACTCGTAGTAGTATTCTCCTGCAAGTGGAGAAAGGGATTTAGCCACCCGTGGACTTTAGTGATGGCCCCCCAACAGTTCTCGTTCTCCCCACTAATCACCTCCGATATTCCCTTTTGGTAACCTCACCTTATGTTTATAAATGATGAGCTCTCCATCCTGCATGGCATGCAGGGGCGCGTAGATACCAGTTACTTCACTGGGTTGAAGGTACTGGAGGAGTTCCGGAGGAATATTGACTCCAGTGTCTATAAAGTTCAAAGAGTTCAAATGTCCGATGTTCACTCTTGTTCCATTCCCTCGTTAGGTTGCAGCTGGGTCCAAAAGAATATTGCCTGGAGGCAGCTGATGGCATTCAGGTAAGAGTCTGTGGGCCTGATCACGACCTCGGAGGTAACGCTAACGCTATTAGCGCGGGGGCTATCCTCGCGACCACCATAGCCCCCGGCACTAATAGCGTGGGATCACGAGTTGGGCGGACTTGGAAGCCCCCATTCCCTATTGAGCCCATTCGGGAATGCCCAGTTCCCCATTGGGCTCAATGGAGAAAATTTGCGCTCTTACCGCCGGCGGATTTCCCGCTAGTGGTAATAGCGCAAATTTTCAGCAGATTTCCCCCCAGCCAAGAGCTGGGGCGATATCCGCTGAAGCCCTGATTCGGCAGACCCTTAAATCCGGCGGTAATAGCGCTACCGCCGGATTTAAGGGTTACCGCCGAGGTCGTGATCAGGCCCGTCCGGTAAAAGTTGCATAAGTTTAACTTGCTGTTTTCTCTCCCTTCATAGGTGCGGCATAGGAAGATGCAGCGAATTAAAGAATACCACCTCTGGAGGTAAAGCAGGTAAGCCTATGGTGGCAAAGAGATTGTCCTTGTTGATTTTCTCGGCTCACCTTGTTATTCCTTTTGCTTTCCCCCCCAGGTGCTGGGTTTCGACGAAGAAAATGATGTCGGCAGTGCCGAGTCGAAAGATGCAGTGGACTGGTGAGTATAACGCGGCGCTGCTGCCGGCGAAGCGACGCGTGCTGAAATAATGTCCTTTCCAGGCTCGGAGATGTGCTGGGTCCGGAATCAGGTAAGGAATCAAATAATGTCTGTGATCTAACCTCTTCTCCTTTATTTGCCTTTTGTCTAGGAGCTCCGGATTCGAGGCGGGCGTGGCAGAAGACTGGATGCTGACTTGCAGACACGGTGAGCGTCGCGCTGCAGGATGCAGAATAGCGCAAAGCATGGGCTGCTGTTCGGGCGTGGTTTAAATAGCCTGCAAATTAGTCCCAGGTAAGAAGTTCCCCAGAACCACACCCGAGTGAAAAATATATGTAATAAAATAGTCCCATCCAGGCCTCACGTTGGCTTGGACTCATTTGCAGCATGGTCTGCATAAGGTAAGTAAAGTCTATGAGCCTGGCGCCTAAGGCGCCAGAACTGAATCCAAACGGCCCCCAGCCGGGGCTGTTGGGGTTTTAATGAGTATCTGGATGCCTGCTCCCGGGGCTGATGGACTCGATCCGGATGCCCGGGGGTAGGCATCATGACAGCCGCAGAGACGTCCTTTTTGTCGCATTTGAACCTGCAGCTGCAGTGGACCCAACTGGCGAAGTTTGAGTCTGGTGAGTAACCCTTACCTTAACCAGTGGACCCTAGCGCCTCCATCGTTTTTTACGCACAAATGGCCCCTGGGTGTCCCTCTCCTTTGCACTGCTAGTGCGAGCTAGTGACCTATTCCCGAACCTTGGAATCACCTCTGCCTTCCAGTGGAGGCTCTTCTCAAATAGTGGGAATCTATTCTTCATCGCCTCACCCACCTTCCTCAGCTGCTAGAGACCCCTGAAGAGACCCCGTTTTCCCCATTGGAACAACCGCGTGTGCCTGCACTACATGTACTATTGAGCATAAGGCTCCTCTCTTCCTAGGGTTTGGACTGCATCTTAGTTAGGTGCTTGTTGGATGTTTAAGGGGACTAAAGACTATCTGCACTGCCTATTTTCCTCCCCCTCTAGGTTGTGAACATATTTCATGCCGTTAACCCTTTAGACCCCAATGGTCTTGTATATATTGTGTATTGATTGGGTTGTGTTGGTTTGATAGTATTGCTGCAATTCTTTTACTGTGTGTTGAGTTACAAAGGCCTTGTAATCTGGGAGTAATTTGTAAGTGTCCTTGCTCAGTGTGCTCATTGAGGTCTTTCAGTCACCCTCACACCTCCTGAGACTTAGTCTTGACCGCCTGCCATAGTTACCTTGATTGGTCTGGCTTGTCCAGAGGTTACCTTGTTCCAGGAAACTAGGCTGGCCTTCTGAACCTCTGCCCACCAGGTCAGAGTTCAGAAATCTGTCTTAACAAATTGGTGTACAGCAGTGGGATAGAACTGAAGGTATCCAGTGTTGCACACTAGTGAGGGCATTTCAAGTTATCCCTACCCAGGGCACATAGCGAATTGTTGTAGCACAACTGAAACAAGGCCACAGGCCTAGCTAACAAAATGGAAACAAGTACCTTGTTAACCTTAAATGCTTCTAAATCTGAAACATTAAGAAAGATGTGTGCTGAGAGGGGTTTACCTGCTCAAAGCACAAAAATGTAAGTGAGTCAAAGAATCATCGAATGGCAAAAGTCACAACTCGGTACCATAGCTCCTGAGGAAAGTGCAGAAGGTGGTAGGGTTGCTCTTACTGGCAGAACTGCCAAGTCTGTTGCTGCACTTATCAATGGGACCCATGAGGATTTAGATGATGTGATGTCCAATGTTTCCTCTGGCAGTGTTGATGCTGAGGCCATGCTTGAATTAAAAAAGCAAGAACTGCTGTTTAGGCAGAAGGAGCTTGTATTTAACATGGCCAAGCTGAAGATAGAACAGGCAGAAAAAAAGAAGGACAGGGATCACCAGTTGGAACTGGCCAAGCTTCAAGATTCCAATGGATACAAGGGTCCTGCACATGGGTCTGGGTCCTCCTCTCATCCAAGGTTTCCTAAAGATGATCTAAGTGTATATGAGGAAATTAATGACATTATGGACTGGTTGAATACTTTTGAATATGCATGTGAAGTTCAACAGGTTGACAATGCTGATAAAATTGCATGGTTACTTAGCAGACTGCCTCATTCTAGCAGCAATGCCATTATGGAAATGTCAAAAGCTGAGAGCAGATTTTGCAATGTTGAAGCAAACTCTTAAAGTTTGGAAAGACTCCTGCCCAATACTTGAAGATATTCAGAGAGTACAAAAAGAAAGAAGGAGGTACTTGCTTGTGTCTTATGTAACTGAGTTCTTGACTGGCTGGGTTGAAGGTTATAAGGACTCCAACCTTTGAGGGTATGATGGGTCTTGGCATGCTTGAACATGTTTTTTCATCGTGTTCCCCTGAGCTTAAGCAGCATTTGTCAGATTCAAAGGAGATAGATCCTAAGAAGCTAGCCATAGCCGCAGATTTGTTGGTGTCACATAAGGACAAGACTCATCCTGGTAAGCAGGAGGAGGGGAAAAAGCTCAAAGCTAAAGAAGGTGGGGGAATCGGATAAAACTTCCTCCCAGAAGGGCCACAAAAAGAAAAATAAGGGTAAGTCACAAGAGAACTCACAGGGTAGTGGAGATAATCCTCCAAAACAGAACTCAGGTTACAGTAAGCCTCCCCATGTCACCAGACCAATGGATCTTTTGTGGCTTGTGGAGCAAGTGGCCATGTGAAGGGGGATCCCAGATGTAAGGTCAAAACCTTGGGGGTCCACTCTGCTAATCTGCCCTTCTCCTCCTATGAGGAAGAAGAGATTGCAGGAGGGGGGATAGATTCTGAGGTAGTTTTAGTTTCCTTGGGTTCCTGTGAGCCTAAATTCTCAGAGGTTTATGCTAGGAGTCCAGACAATACCAAGCACCACTTTAAAGACAGTGTGCTGATCAATGGAGTAAATACTCCAACTCTTATGAATAATGGGTAAAGTCGAACTGTAGTGGACTCTACCTTGGTAGACCCAGAGGAAGTTGCCAGAGCTACTATGATGCCCACTGAATTTGTTCATGGCCCACCTCTCCAGTTCCCCGTAATGCCTGTAAATCTTACTATAAATGGTACAGTAGTCAAGATTCCAGTGAGCGTTCAGAGAGATGTCCCAGGAAAGGTCTTGCTGGGAAATGATCTCAAGCTTCAGGGCTTGTGGGAGATACAGCTGAAAGACCCTGCACAAGGTCTCAAACAAGGGCAGCACTGGCCAAGACCACTGCACTGCCCAAGCCAAAGGGGAAGGGAAACCCAAGGATAGAGGAGTCAGAAAAACCAAAAGAGGGAAAGAGAATATTCCCCCTAACTTGCCTACCACTGAGGTGGAGGTAGTTGGCCAAACACCAGAACCTGATGAGGTAGAGGTGTTGCCTGAGGTATCTGATCCAAATGACCATCCTGCACTAAAAGATGTGTTAGTGGAAGGTGGTCCTAACAGAAAAGAATTCAGTAAATGCCAAAGTGAGTACCCATCTCTAGAAGGCTTAAGGAGACAGGCCTGCGCCCAGCTTGAGGGTGAACCTCCTGGGACACATAGGATTTATTGGGAAGGTGGGCTCCTGTACAGTGAGCCTACATAGTCTACAGATGGAGACCATAGGAGGTTTGTGGCTCCCCTTGCTGTAAGACCCTTCCTCCTGCAGCTGGCGCATGAAGTGCCCCTTGATAGTCATCTTGGAATCAAGAGAACCAAGCAAAGGTTATCCATGCACTTCTACTGGCCCAAGATGGGGGTGCAAGTAGAAAGTCACTGCAGGAGTTGTGCCACCTGCCAGTTATCTGGTAAGAGTGGCACCACGATCCAAGCTCCATTGGCACCACTCCCAGTTGTAGGAGTACCATTTGAGAGGGGAGGGATTGACATTGTTGGTCCCCTTTACCCCCAAACATCCTTGGGCAATAGGTTTATCCTGGTGCTAGTCGACCATACAACCAGGTATCCTGATGCCATCCCATTAAAAACTGACTGACAAGTCAGTTGCAAAAGCTTTACTTGGCATCTTTACTAGGGTTGGCTTCCATAAAGAAGTTGTGTCTGATGGGGGCAGCAACTTTATGTCAAAGTATACACAGGCCATGTGGAAGGAATGTGGTGTCACCTATAGGTTTTTATCTGCATACCACCCACAAACTAGTGGTCTAGTGGAAAGGTTTAACAGGACCTTGACAGGTATGAATGTGGCTCTGGAAGAACCCCAAAGAAGAAAATAGGATCTTCTGTTACCATGCTTACTGTTTGCCGACAGAGAGGTACCACAAGAGGGTGTTGGCTTCAGCCCCTTTGAACTTCTGATTGGTCACCCTGTAAAGGGACCCCTGGCCATAGTCAAGGAGGAATGGGAGATGCCCACTCCCCCTATTACTACCAACGTAGTGGACTATGCGCTAGGGTTCAGAAAAAGGATGGTACTCCCGATAGGTCGGGCTAGTGAGAAGCTGAAGGCAGGGAAAGCACTGGTGAAACATTGTTATGACCAGAAGGCTTCCCTCATCACTTGTATACCTGGTCAGAAAGTTCGGATCATGAATCCTATAAGGCCAAGAGCCTTGCAGGACAAATGGTCAGGCCCTTACACAGTGGTGGAATCACTGGGTGAGGTCAACTATTTAGTGGACCTTGGAAGGGCTAGACAGGCTCCAAAAGTGTTCCATGTGAATAGACTGAAGGCTTTCATCCCAAGAGTTGAAATCGCTGCACTGCTACTGGCTTCAGATGTTGAGGAAGAGGAGTCAAACTCTCCCTGATGTCTTCCAAGGCAGTCCTTCAGACAGCTCCATTGAGGGTGTCCAAGTGGCCCCTCACCTGACTTCTGATCAGCAAGCAGAGGTGAAAAGTTTGCTTAGGTAGTTTTCCCCCTTGTTCTCTGTTAAGGATTTCAATCAGGGGACGCACACCTTAGTCTTGGCCCAATATGCAGCGCGCAATTGAAATGCTTATGTTAGATTCAATATTGAGATGGTACACCACTCATATAACACACCCTTTTCAAATACCCCGGGTCACAATGGACCATGAACCAGGCTGGTTGGTAAAATAGAATATGTATTTATTTATTTTAAAATTCAAAAGAAATCATACAATTTTTAATGTGGGGCAGCAATCACAAATGGGGCAATAAGAACAATAGGAATGTAAGCAATGCACTTAGTTTAACCTTCCATTGACACAACTACAAAACACCAGAGAATAGGAGCACTTTTTGATTTTAGGTAAGATAGCACTTTAGTTAGAATTTCCCCTGCAATGTTCCCTCAACCCACAAACAATCAATAGTAAGTGGTTCAACAGAAGCAGCAGGTAATCAGGAATGACAAATGGAAAACAGAATTGAAATCTGATCTTCCCTCCCCAAACCAGAGAGAAAAACAGATTTGAACCACTGGCAATGCTAAAATGACACTTGGAAATGGATGAATAAAACAATGAATGTGTATAAAACTCTTGAAACAAAAACAATTCTTTACTGTAGCAACACTGGAAAGATACTAGCAATCACAAGCAATGGATTGAGCAAAAGCATACAATTTGAAGTTGAATGAAAGATTTAAGACCGTTTTTAATGAAAACGACATGTTGGAAATTTGGCAAACTTTTGTAATTCCCGCCTGAATTTACCAAAACGGTTTTTAATAAAAATAGGTGAAATATTGTAAAACATGTTTTTGTGTTGGAGGTAGCTATGGATCATAGGTACAATATGGGAGTGAAATTACGTCTCTAGCTGGTAAATTGAGTGAGTTATGCAAGATCTAGTGAGGTGTATTGTTGAGAAAATGAAGGCGCGAAAAAGGAAATTAAATCAGTTTTGACAAGAACAGTTTTACTCTACACTAGAGCATTGAGGCTAGGCTAGAAGCTTGAAACACAGTAAGCTCCAGGGATGACTCGCAAATTCAACCCTAGCACCTCTGTGCCCGCCCTTGCGGAACCGGTCGGATCACTCGAAAGAGGACTAAGGGCTTAGGATTTCACAAGACAAAATTATTAAAGATGTTGGCGCTAGTACAAGAAATCAAAGGCAGGCTTTCAAGAATGATTTTTGACAATATGACAAGTTATCAGGATAAGGATAGGATGACTTGGAGAGTGGAACTAAGGACAAAGCAATGCAAGATATACCATAGTTTTCTATGGTTCCTATTGATCCTCACAGTCCACTTTTTAGTTTGGATTTGGACAGTCAGCGGTTCTGGTCACCACATGGATCAGATCTAACAAAGGACAGCCAGACAAAATCAGTGGGACAGGATCAGCTGCACAGGGACTGGATACCAAAGGATAGTTCTTCTGGACAGGCAATTCTGGTTATTGGATACTATAGGTCAGCAGGGTAACAGGATGGCAGCAGCATGCAGTGAGTGGCGGCAAGCCAAGCTGGATTAGGATGCCAAAAGTACCCCAGTTTGTCCTGGTTATTGGGAGATTAGTGGGTTTTCATATTGTAGGGTAGGCATTGCTGGATCAGCAATGCTTGGGTTTTGCAATGGGCCCTGGAGTAGGATCAACAATGCTTGGCCTTGTAGTTCAAGTCTTGAGTCTGAAAGATGGAACAGGAACGCAGTGCAGGAAATCAGGAAGTGTGTCTCTCCAGGGTCTTATCAGGGAACCTTATTTATAATGCAAAATGACATCATCAAGGTAGAGGCTGGGCAGGGTTAACTACGCCCGGCCCTACACTACTTGGAGTGGGCAGGGGAGCTAGTCTCTGCCTTGCTCTCAGTTGGTTGGATTTCCAAGGGAATCATGTCAGGTTTAAGAGGTGAGGTTTACAATGTCTAAACACTCCCACATTTACTTTACTTAAAATCCAATTTTGCCAAAAATATAAATTTCTTCAATTGCAATCTCTTTGTAAATTATACACACAGGTTACATATTATGTGCAGCCCAGATCAGTCCAATCCTCAGGTCTGTGCGACCTTGTTTCGCCTTCCTGATACATTTTGGTAATTTTATGGTATGTACAAAATGTTATGTTTGCCACATTAATACTTTCCTTGGAATTTTTTATATTTCATAACTTCTGTTCCCCATGCGGGAATGAGTTCTACCAAGTTTTAAAAGATAGCCCACAAAATTAGATTTAAAACTGCACACTTTTTACATTTTTGCTACTTCTTGCTACAGAAATGAAAGTCTTTTCTTTATAACATAGTCTGTGTGTCATGGTCATGAAGTCAGGGGCACAGGCATGCAGGGGTCGCATGCCCAGGAGACCTGGGTGGACACTGTCCAGGCGCCTTTTGTTCATGAGCCTGGTGCCAAAGGAAACAAGAACAACCATTCAACACCAAAAAGCTTTTATTATGGACATAGCACTTCAGATGCATTAACCTTGAATATTCCATCCATTAAGCAGCCCCAAATGTATTCTTGGGTGTGGCTGCTAATGGATTGCCTTTGCACATGCTCACTCTCTAGGAGTGGCAGGGTGTGGCTAGCAAGCCGGCCCTAATGGGCATGCCCACGATTTCAGCTTTATAAGCTGCCCCGATCCTCAAGACAGACGCTACGCGTTATTCTTCACTTGCAAGCAGCGTAACGCTCACCGTCGCCTGAGGACAAACTTACCTTTGAAGATCCTGCTTCCTGGACATCCTGCTTCCTACCAGCATACTTACCAACTGGGGAAAACTGTTCCTACCTCTAAATCTCTTTGGCGAACCAAGTATTCATCTTTACACTTTCTGGAATGCTGAAATCTTCATCTTGGCACGGCAGCACAACACGCTCCTTCGTCGACAGCAGCACCTACAAGGAAAAACAGAAGACAAGGTTAGACATCGAAAAAAACAGTCCACTTCGCCATACTTCACGCTTTCCTTAAACCATCACTTATCTGCTGTCGAACATTGCGGTAGCATCCATCTTCCATCCAGCCGCATCTCGCGTCTCACAGCTGCATTGAGGCCTAATTTCCATCTAAGGGAAGAAAACAGAAGATAGACATTATTGCGGGCATAAATAGGAGCAACATATAAAAGACATTAAACAGACCAAACAGCATCACAAGAGCTCAAGAAAGACTTACCAATCATAAGGAGAAGCATAGTCGCAGATGGACTGGACTAATCCTTATCAGGGATCAGTGAAGGAAGTAGATTCCATTTGACGCGCCCCTGCCAGAAGTAGCAGGACGGAGAGATTATCTTCTATAATTCACAGGTGAGCTTTATGGGCTGGCGTATGCTCACAGAAACCATACTTTGGGGTGAAGGGTTCGAGAGGTACAACAATCACAGATTGCCACACTCGCACACTCTTATCTCCACGCAGGAGCAGTATCACCACGTACCACCGCTCACAGCTTTTCTACTGAGGGAGAGGCCTGAAGGGGGTGATTCAAGTTCAGGAAGGGCTGCAACCGTGGCCCAACGCCTCCGCAGAGACCAGGTGAGCATAACACTGTGTAACCAAAAGGCAGTCCCTTTGTTACAAGATCCTGTTTGTTTTTTTCTTCCTCCAACTGCAAGCATGTAACGCTCACCTTTTCTTTTCCACGGGGACATCTCCAGATACTTCGGTACCCCTCGCCCGTCCCGGACCCCTGGATAAGCGGATTCAGCTCTAGAAGACAGGAGGGGCATCTTAGATGATTTCCTACTAGATCGCCCACCTCCCACGTTCCCGTGCAGGTTCCCTAAGGGCGACTCTCACCTTATTGATGTTAACAGTGCGCTCTGTGTCCTGCCGCTCTGGGCAGAGGCGCGTCGATTCTGGGCCCGTTCCACCGAGTTGCTTCATTGGCGAGGGCCGGAGTTCAGACTGGCTGCAACTCCCTCTTCAGGTAAGTCTTAGTGTCTTTATTGATGAGAGCAAGTCTTTATAGGTGAAAAATATTCTTTGGTTTATGAGCTAACTCTTGTCCTCGTTGCTGATGGTGGAGGTCGCGAAGAAAGCTCACAGCTTTTCTACTGAGGGAGAGGCCTGAAGGGGGTGATTCAAGTTCAGGCAGGGCTGCAACCGTGCCCCAACGCCTCCACAGAGACCAGGTGAGCATTACAGAATGCACAGCCTCTAATACTCTCTGCCAGGGCGTTATGGAAACTTCAGAAACAGATCAGTTAGCCCTCTTAGTAGGGGAATTACAGGCTGAAGTACATGCTTCAAGACAGGAAACCAATGCATTATGGAGGGATCTTATTGTAACTCGAGAAAGAACTGACAAATTGGCAAGACAAATGCTACAAGCACAATCAGGACAGGTTCCACTGCCTGGAGTGACCCATTCTTGTCATTCTTCCACACCACAACAATCAACACCGGTTGAGGTGGTTCTTCCAGGAGCAGTGTCTCGAGCCCCTCCCGAAGGCTTCATCAGCGACCCAATCAAGATTGATGTATTTATGAACCAATGTCACCTTCATTTCTTGTGCAGACCAGGAGCCTTTCCTAATGACCAAGCCAAAGTGGAGTTTGTACTCTCGTATTTAGAAGGTAGTGCAGCGGACTGGTCTACACCTTTGGTAAATCAAGATGACCCTTTACTCTGGAACTTTGGGAATTTCCAACATGAGATGGAGAAATTGTTTGCCTGTCAAACTCGAGGACAAGCTCGGGACAATGAGTTGTTGTCACTCAGACAAGGGAGTTAAGATCTATTAAACTATATTGCAACCTTCAATCGAGTCATAGCCCAGACCAGCAGGCCAGAAGAGAAGAGGACTACACTCTTTTACCAAGGGTTACATGGAGAACTTAAGGATGTGTTGGCACAAGTGATGAATCCCTCTGAGAGGTGTGCGGACTACATAGACCTGATGGTGCAACTCGATCACAGGTTGCAGAATCGGAAAATGGATTGCGCTAGATCAGAGGGACGGTCAGTTTAAGTACGACCTTGTGAGAATCAGACTAAACCACATGAACAGTCTGAGCCAATGCAAATTGGTTACGAAGTCCCCTTACCAAAGCAGAAAGGGGAAAAAGAAGACAACAGCAGCTTTGCTTATATTGTGGACAAGCAGGTCACTTCCTCCATGACTGCCTGGTAAAACCACCCAAGGAAGTGGTTGGCGCAACAGACAAAACTGATTAAAAAGAAGAACAGAACTCGGGGAAATGCCAATGCCCGTCAAGTGTAGGGGTCCGCTTGTCCAGCATCGAAAAGGAATCCGTACAGACCTCACATCTAGTCCTTCCAGTGCTTTTGGTGCATCACAAGCAACCATCAAAAATACATGCCTTGGAGGCAAATATTAATTGTGGACCTGTGGGTTACTATATTGACCAAGATTTGGCTCTCCGAATAGGCCTTCCTCTCCGACAGAAGCAGAAATCGGAAAGCGTCACTGCTGTAGATGGTTCTCAGCTATCATCCGGCCCGGTGACACAATACACTGAGAAAGTCAAGCTTCTGTGTCAGGACGGGCATCAAGAGGACATTACTTTTGATTGCATGGGCGCTCCTCAGTTCCAGATGATATTGGGAATGCCCTGGTTGGAGACCCAGAATCCTAGGATCGACTGGCAAAAATGAGTTGTGACATTTCCTCATGATTGTGCCGACATGTGTTACAAAAAAGATGACACCAATCAGAAACCGAAGAAAGGAATCGTGTTGGGCCTCACCAGCTCCTTACCGCTTGAATACCAAGATTACCAGGATGTCTTCAAAAAAGAGCAAGCCAACGTTCTGCCCACGCACAGACCCGACGATTGTCAAATAGATCTTGTACCCAGAGTCCAGATCCCTTGCAGCCGAATGTACGCTCTGACAGAACAGGAAAATCAGCATCTTAGAACTTACCTGGATCAGTACCTGGCGAACGGTTTCATCCACCCATCCAAGTCACCTGCCTCCTCGCCCTTATTCTACGTGCCTAAAAAGGAGGGGGACTTAAGAACTTGCATCGTCTATAGAGCCATCAATCAGATCACAGTAAAAAAAAAACGATATCCTTTACCACTTATACCAGAGTTCCTGGACTAAGTGAAACATGCTCAGATCTACACAAAACTGGATTTAAGAGGAGCATACCATCTTGCAAGAGTAAAAGAGGGAGACGCGTGGAAAACGGCCTTCTGTACAAAGTACGGCCTCTTTGAATACCAGGTCATGCCCTTCCGGCTATGCAATGCCCCTGCGGCGTTCCAATTCTATATGAATGATGTACTCCATGAACTACTGGACGTTTGCGCTCTTGTTTACATTGACGAAATTCTTATTTATTCCAATTCCACAGAAGAACATGTAGGCCATGTCCAGGAAGTCTTAGAGAAGCTTCGGCAACACCAATTGCATGCCAAGTTGGAAAAAGATTTTTTCCATGCAACCGAGGTTGAGTTTTTCGGTTTCATTATTACACCACAAAGCGTACATATGGATACACGAAAGGTGGATGCAATCCTCCAATGGCCCTCACCAACATCCACGAAAGGAGTGCAAAGTGTGCTCGGATTCACCAACTTTTACCGTTGGTTTATACCTGGGTTTTCACAAATTGTACATCCAATTACCCCCTTGTTAAAGAAAAAAACAAATGTTCCATTGGTCGACAGAAGCTGAAGAAGCCTTCCAGAAGTTGAAACTAGCATTCACAACAGCACCAGTCCTTCGACACCCACGACCAGACCTACCTTACATAGTTGAGACAGATGCTTCAAAAACAGCCATGGGAGCAGTATTGTCACAACGAGATCCTGAAACAGTGTGAAAACAGAATCAAAATATCGAGGCCGAGCACCCCAAAAGGAAATACCCCGAACACGGGTTACAAAGGAACATACAAAGTGCTTTATTCTATACTGAATCCAGTTACAAAAAGAGAGCAAAATCAGATAGCTATCGGCCCTCAGTACAACACAACGAACTCCTGCGTGGTTCAGAGTGTTCAGTGAGAGACGTTTTACATTAGAATGCATTCGCTTTTTATACACTTGGTGGGCACGATGTCCATCCCCTCTTCAGGTTAATATTCCATGTAGTACATCACCAATCTAGGGTTTGTGCCAAGTCGCGAACAACCGCATATAACTGGTTTGCCTTTAATACATGTATCAACAAGCCTATGCAATAACTGTGTATTCTAAGATTTTCCATGCAGGTCTTCTCGAACATTAATACAATGTAGTAAACCAAGTGTTCTACGTTCAGTATTTGAATACATTGTTTCAACATATGCTCGTGGATTAGTTTCGTTGCACGAGTAATCCTTTTACACACAGGTCAACGAAGGACAAGGTCTCAGTTCACGACCTCAACAAGTGGCCTGCAGGCAAGTTACATATTAGCTATGTACAGAGGTCAAGACGGCAATGTTGTATTTTGGAATGACATCGTCCACCATTTTAACTCACAGGGTGACTTTTACAAAGCGAATCCTAAAATGGCGGATTGGCCTAAAATGGCGGCTTACATTGATTTAAGGTCAGGACCTTGCAACACGGTTTCTCTCGAAAGCGACTTTCGAGCAGCTTGGCGTGGGCCAATATACATATATTTATTGCAATAGGAGGCACGATATAATTTCTCTTGACAACAGGACAACTACACCCGTTGCATTCTGGTCCCGCAAATTTTCAGCCCCCGAGTTGAACCACGCAATCATAGATAAGGAATTACTGGTCATGAAAGCAGCATTCAAGGCCTGGAGATATTACTTTCTTGGGGCGAGACATACGGTCACTGTCATCATGGACCACTGCAACTTGCAATACTTGAAAACCGCAAAAGCACAATCCTCGCATCAACTTCGTTGGGCTCTCTTTTTCGCTGAATACTATTTTATCATCACTTATAGACCTGGAATACGCAATGGGAAAGCAGGCGCTCTATCACGCACGAGTGAAGAAAAAGAGGCTTTTACAGCATCTGACCCCGTGGCCATAATTCCTGAGAAAAGGATTCAAACCAGAATAGCTGCCACCACATATGTGGAGGACCAAAGAACCAGTTTACATCACCGATGGATCAATCAACACAACAGAAATGGCTGGTAAAAGGTGACCAGTACACCATTTAAGACAATCTACCATATTTCCAAGGATGATTATATGTCCAAGAATTGCAAAAGCAAATCATCACAAATCACCACGATTCATTAGTGGAAGGACACCCAGGAATAGCCAAAACTCAGGCTAAAGTAAAACAAAACTACTGGTGGTCATCCTGGCGAAAAGACATTGCCCAATTTATTGAAACCTGTGGTGTCTGTGTACAACACAAGTCTCAGAAACAGAATCCCGCTGGCTTACTACATCCCCCAACAGTACCGCCAGCACCGTGGCATACCCAGTCAATGGACTTCATCACGGATCTTCCAGCCTGCAATGGATACAACACCATATTAGTCGTTGTGGATTTATTCTCCAAAATGGCCCATTTCATCCCTCTGAAGGGACTCCCAATTGTGTCAACTCTCGCTTCTGTATCCCTAGAGCAAATTGTTCGATTGCATGGATTTCCATCAATATTAGTATCTAAACGCAGAACGCAATTTGTTTCTGCCTTTTGGAGAAAGTGTTGTACGATTGCCAAAAATCGATCTCCGGTTGGCCACAAGCCATCAGCCTCAAACTGATGGGCAAACTGAATGAACCAACCAATCTTTAGAGCAATATTTCAGATGTATGTTGCAACAGTCCGAGGACTCTTGGAAAAATATACTCTGGATAGCTGAGAATGCATACAACAACTCAGTTCACACAAGCACTGGGCAAACTACACTGTGCCCGGAAGACATGCAAGGACATCAGTATTTGATCCCCCCCCCCCCCCCGATACCCTGGAAATGCCAGCCATAAGAAATTTGCATAAAACCATCACTCAGGTTCTTAAGGAGGTGACCGAGCATCTGACCAAGGCTAAGGAAAGACAAAAACTGTTTGGTGATCGACATCGGAAGGAAGCTCCCGCCTACCAGATTGGAGAAAAGGTGTGGTTAGCATCCAAATATATTCCTCTTAAGGGACCAAGGGCTTTCTGCCCAAGATACCTGGGTCCCTATACTATAAAGTTCATAATCAATCCTGTCGCCATGAAATTGGAGTTACCATCTCACATGAAAATTCACCCCGTATTCATGTCTCTCCTCAAACCAATGAAGTCCAATACACGGCTTAGTTCTCTGCCAGAGCCCGAAGTAATAGATGGAAGACCAGAATATCAAGTCAAATCCATCTTGGACTCCAAGATGGTTCAATAAAATGTGTATTACCTAATTGACTGGAAAGGTTATAGACCTCAAGACCGAACTTGAGGACCCAGTGAACATGTCCATGCTCTGCGTTTAATCAGACAGTTCCATCGCAATAATCCCACCAAACCAGGACTGGGAGGAGAACCACCCTTGAGAAGGGACTTGAGGGGGGAGTGCTGTCATGGTCATGAAGTCAGGGGCACAGGCATGCAGGGGTCGAATGCACAGAAGACCTGGGTGGACACTGTCCTGGTGCCTTTGGCACCAGGCTCATGAACAAAAGTAAGAAAGAATACCCATTTAACACCAAAAAGCTTTTATTATGGACATAGCACTTCAGATGCATTAACCTTGAACATTCCATCCTTTAAGCAGGATGCATTAATGTTGAACATACCATCCGTTAAGCAGCCCCAAGTGTATTCTTGGGTGTGGTTGCTAATGGATTGCCTTCGCACGTGCTCACTCTCTAGGAGTGGCAGGGTGTGGCTGGTAAGCCGGCCCTAATGGGCGTGCCCACAATCTCAGCTATATAAGCTGCCCCGATCCTCAAGACAGACGCTTCGCGTTATTCTGCACTTGCAAGCAGCATAATGATAACCGTCGCCTGAGGTCAGACTTACCTTTGACGATCCAGCTTCCTGGACATCCTGCCAGTATACTTCATCCTGTACATCTCTTCGGCGAACCAAGTATTCATCTTTACACTTTCCGGAACGCCGAAATCTTCATTTTGGCACCGCAGCACGACACGCTCCATCGTCGACATTAGCACCTGCAAGAAAAAACAGAAGACAAAGTTAGACATCGAAAAAGCAGTCTGTTTAAGGTTGCGCTTCGCCATACTTCACGCTTTCCTTAAACCATCACTTATTTGCTGTCGAACATTGCAGTAGCATCTATTTTCCATCCGGCCACGTCTCGCATCTCACAGCTGCATTGAGACCTCATTTCCATCTAAGGGAAGAAAACCGAAGAGAGACTTTACTGCAGGCATAAATAGGAGCAACATATAAAGACATTAAACAGAACAAACAGCATCACAAGAGCTCAAGAAAGACTTACCAATCATAAGGAGAAGCATAGTCGCAGCTGGACTGGACTAATCCTTATCAGGGATCAGTGAAGTAACTAGATCCCATTTGACGCGCCCCTGCCAGAAGTAGCAGGACGGAGAGCTTATCTTCCATAATTCACAGGTGAGCTTTATGGGCCGGCGTATGCTCACAGAAACCATACTTTGGGGTGAAGGTTTTGAGAGGTACAACAATCACAGATTGGCGCACTCACACACTCATCTCCACGCAGGAGCAGTATCACCACGTACCACCGCTCACAGCTTTTCTACTGAGGGAGAGGCCTGAAGGGGGTGATTCAAGTACAGGAAGGGCTGCAACCGTGGCCCAACGCCTCCGCAGAGACCAGGTGAGCATAACACTGTGTAACCAAAAGGCAGTCCCTTTGTTACAAGATCCTGTTTGTTTTTTTCTTCCTCCAACTGCAAGCATATAACGCTCACCTGTTCTTTTCCACTGGGACATCTCCAGATACACACCTGAGGGCTCTTCGGTACCCCTCGCCTGTCCCGGACCCATGGATAAGCGGTTTCAGCTCTAGAAGATGGGAGGGGCATCTTAGATGATTTCCTACTAGATCGCCCACCTCCCACGTTCCCGTGCAGGTTCCCTAAGGGCGACTCTCACCTTATTGATGTTAACAGTGCACTCTCAGTCCTGCCGCTCCGGGCAGGGGCGCGTTGATTCTGGGCCCGTTCCGCCGAGTTGCTTCACTGGCGAGGGCCGGAGTTCAGACTGGCTGCAACTCCTTCAGGTAAGACTTAGTGTCTTTATTGATGAGAGCAACTCTTTATAGGTGAAAAATAGTCTTTGGTATATGAGCTAACTCTTGTCCTCGTTTCTGATGGTGGAGGTCGTGAAGAAAGCTGAAGACTGGTTCAAGCAGGTAAGCTGAGTCGCCATGCGACGCTGAAAGCGTCCTTGCAAGTGACTAACCTGCTAACTTTTGTCTTGCAGACCTCGACGGGCTGGAGTTGGAGGAACCCCCGAAGGAATGAAGAAATCGGGGGCAGCGCACGTTGGGCGGCTTCGAAGAACAGATGAAGCAGCTAACGGGAGAGAGTTGAGATGATACCTGCTTCGGATGACTAGGAAGCCACAGGATGCTGCGAAGTGGTAAGTATGGCGATGGTCTTGCCTTGGTTACTCCGAGGTCGAAGGATGCTGCTGAATTGGTAAGTATGGCGATGGTCTTGCCTTGGGTACATCCAAAGCCAAAGCATGCTGCTGAGTTGGTAAGCGGGGCGTTGGTCAGGCCCAGGAAGGCTCCGAAGACGATGGATGAAGCTGAGCAGGTAAGAATGCAGAGCAGGATGAGCGTCACACTTCAAAGGCAGAATAACACGAAGCGCGTGCTCTTGGTCGGGCGTGGTTTAAATAGCTAGGTAGTATCCCAGGTGCCTTTGGGGTGGGCCCCACCCAGGAAGCTAGACTGCAGCATACAGTTCTCCAGTATTCCGCATGGGGGCAGCCATGCTTATCCATTGGCCATAGGAGCCAGCCTGTCCCAGTGAGCGTCTCCTATGCCAGCAGCGCCAGGACTGGCTCCAGGGCATCCGAGGAGGCCCCAATAGGGTTCGTAAGGGCCTGTGTCCCCTTGAGGGTGATAAGGTTGTGACAAAGCAGCTCACTTCCTTCCAGGCAAAGGGGGTTTCCAGTCTTAATTGAAGGTGTTATTGCCCCTTCACACTTGACAGGCAAGTGTCCCAGGACTGCTATTGTCCCAGCGTGGAGCGCGTGAACTTTCATTGTCCTATCACATTCAAAGTTTTTCAAGCTGGCATTTCGAATCTATATGTCCCAGATTTATGGTGCATCTCCCTTCCTTTGTTGAGTTTCATGGCTGGCAACTGGAATGACTTTTTTCTGAGGGTTTGCAAATCCATCCCATGTGTTTTAAACTGTTTAATGTCTTACTTTGGGTCTTGGATTAAACAGACCTGTGAAAGAAGATAACCTATGTATGTATAATCACCACTAACATGATCCCTTTATATTCAAAAGTAAACAGGCTTTCATTAACAATTGAGTTTTAAACAGCCAATTTGTTTCTCTTCAGTCAGCACAGCCCATTTTTCCACATGTGTTAAAAACAAGGAGAATTCTTTCTTTAATTCGGTTTGCAGCTCCTCAGATTGCCCACACTGTCTTTGCAGATGTAGTCATTTCCTTGCAGCAGGAGTTTTATCCGAAGTATGGATACATTTGCGCTTGACCTGGCTCAAAGAGTTAAAAGTCTTTTTGAACTGCTGCGCCTGGATACATTTTGGCAAGAAATAAACGTGTGTTCCCATGCGAGTGAAAAGAAAGTTGCTTGTTGATTTCTTTCAAATATACTTTGACAGGACATGTCATTCAGGAATTATGCCCGGTTTTTCTGAGGCAAAATTAATTATCCTGGGCCTGGCAGGGCCGTTTCCTTCACTGTGGTTTCAGAATGCACAGATGGCAATAGCATAACAACATTTTGACAGGGTGAAAAAAGGTTTCATTTTGAAGGGGAATTTTTGGCTTTTTGCAGCAAAGCAGTGCTGCCTTTCCACTTGATTCCATATATATGTCTTAGAACACACTGGCATACTTTTTCAGTGTATTCCCCCTTGTTCCATTTTGCCTGGGGTGTGTTAGGCAGGCTGGTGCAGCATTTTTATTGCTGCCAAAATGCAGTTTTGAGGTCCTGGTGCGCACAGGAGCCAGTGCCGCCAGGTTGCCGTTTTATGCGCAAATGCAGCTTGGTGATGTGATGCAATGCTGTTGAGTGGGTCAATATATTCCACATCTCAGAGTCCCCTGGTTTGACACCTTGGTGCAAACATGACATTGACACAGGAGACAGTGTACCTACCAAAAGTAGGGGATACAGAATGTCAGACAATGTAAGGTCTTACATTAAGACAGGTCAACAAAATGTTGGATCTTGGGGTGATTGAACCCTCTAGTAGTCCTTGGTCCATCCCAGTGGTATTGGTTCCAAAAGCAGGAACTTCTGTGTTGAGGTTCTGTGTGGATTACAGGGCTCTGAATGCTGTCACCAAGACAGATGCACACCCCTTGCCTTGAACAGATGAGCTGGTGGATACTTTGGGTGCCTCCAAATACCTCAGCACATTTGACCTCACTGCAAGCTATTGGCAAATAGCTCTTGCAGAACATGCCAAGGAGAAGACAGCTTTCTCAACACCAGAGGATCTTTGCCAGTTCAGGGTAATGCATTTTGGGTTGAAGAATGCCCCTGCCACTTTCCAGAAGCTTGTGAATCATATGTTGAACGGGTTGGATGAATTCTGTCTTGCATATCTGGATGATATAGTAGTTTTCAGTGCCACCAGTGAAGACCATGTGAAACACCTTAGGATTGTGTTACAGGCTCTTCATAAGGCCCACTTGACCATAAAGGCCAGTGAATGCCAGCTTGGACAAGTTTCACTGGTCTACCTTGGACATTAAGTGGGTGGAGGAAGGATACAGCCTCTACCCAGTAAAGTACAAGCAGTACAAGACTGGCCTACCAACACTACTAAGACCCAAGTGAGAACCTTTTTAGGACTCACTGGGTACTACAGAAATTGCACGGCAGACTATGGCACCATAGCTGCCCCTCTGACTGCTCTCACTATTCCAAGGAAACCAAAGAAGGTCACTTGGTCTGAAGAGTGTGGGAAGGCCTTCAATGGCTTAAAAGACTCCTTGTGCCAGGCCCCTGTTCTCAGGACCCCTGATTACCAAAGACCTTTTATTGTGCAGACAGATGCCTCAGACTCTTGGATAGGAGCTGTACTATCACAAATAGATGAGAATGGTAAGGAACACCCTATTGGCTTCATTAGTCACCAATTTAAGGTCATAGAGCTCAGATGATCCACAGCAGAGAAATAGTGTTTCTCTGTTGTGTGGGCCCCAAGGAAGCTGAGGCCCTATTTCTATGGGACCCACTTCACTGTGCAAACTGACCATAAGTTCTTAAAATGGCTAATGAACATGAAGGGAGAGAATCCAAAGTTGCTCAGGTGGTCCATAAGTCTGCAAGGCTTTGACTAAACTATGGAGTATAGGCCAGGTGTCCAACATAACAATGCTGATGGGTTGTCCAGAATGTTTAACCGACCTGAACATGAGACCCATCCAGGGGTGGATTAGTTCCCCCTGTCCTTACTCTGGGAGGGGTGAGCGTTAGGAAAGATTTCATTTTATATGTAATTTTCCCTCCAGTTGTACACTCCCAAACATGTTGCTGCTGTTTAAACACCTTAGTCTGACTTTGCCAGGGGAGCACAGCCTTCTGCTGCACTCCTCTGGGCTTTCGCTCACTTTTTTATGGGAAAACTGACATGCCCTTAAAACAGTCAGTACTGGGAGACTTTATTTCTCTTAGTCCTTTTCCAATGTTGCAACTTTTCTGCAACATGTAACATGTGCACAATGTACCTTACAGTACAGTGCACTTGGGTCTCAGTCATTTCCAGAGGCCCTAGATACTCTCATATGACTTTTTGGGAGATGTGCAGATGTGTCATGGACAGGGCTGGTGGCAGCTTATCTTTTCATGTAATTTTACCCCTTTCCTGCCATTTTAACCATGCTTACCATGTTTTGCATGAATAGGTGGCCTGGCTCCAAAATGGCCATGCCACGAGATTCTTTGTCCTGTTGGCCAACGAGTCCTTATTTGGTCATAGAGTTTCCCACGAAACGCAAAGCATTCGCTGGCTTCTGCATGCCTTGTGTGTGCGCCTCCAGGATGTGGGCTGTGGTATCTGTCCCCAATACACATCCTGGGTGCCAGAGAGTCCGGAGTGCTGTGAATGCCTGAGACCACTGTGGTCCGTGATTGGTCCGCGTATGGAGTGTGTGTTTGTGAGCAGATCTCCCATTGGGTCCTCTCCGTTTTGGAGCGAAGGGAACTTTGGATAAGTGGAGGCCAAAAACACCCATACCATTTCGATCTCTGGAGTTCTCACTGAACGAAGGATAGGATCCAAGTATCCTGAAACTAAGAAGCCGAGGAACTGCTGGTGAACCGCTGGAAGGTTTAGCACCCTGAGCCCGCTGTCGTCCCGTGGTACCCCTCTGCATCTGGTTGTCCTAGAAGGTCTGCGAAGACGCTTCGACCCATTAGAACAGCGGGACCAACTATTCTCGGCACCTTCAACAAAACCTGCAAGTAAGCCTTCTCAGAAATGTCCCTAGGCCAACCAGTGGGCTGACCATTTTACGCAGGACCTTTGCTCTGTCTCCGGCGTCATTTCGAGGAGGCCCTCGAAACTTGGCGTACTGCTAGCTCCATGTCCCCGGCACCCTCACACCAAATTTCTAACACTTGGCATTCCCAGGTCTGAAGTGAGACGGGTGCGCCAGGACCAGAGTAAACACGGTTACCGTGTTGCCCAGCCGCTGCAACGATCTTTGCAGGTGCACTGCATTTGTGACCCCCTTGCCGCTGAAGCCTGCTGCAGTGAAACTGGCCTGATCCCATTTGGGAATCATCACTGTATCGCCGGAACTGAAAGCCGCAGCGACGTCCTTTTTGTCACATGTGAACCTGCAACCGCAGTAGACCCAACTGGCAAAGTTTGGTCTGGAGTGTGCCTGTGGCCGGTCAGTAACCCTAACCTTAACCGGTGGCCCATACCGCCTCCATCGGTTTTTACGCACAAGTGGCCCCTGGGGTTCCCTCTCCTTTCCACTGCTTGTGCGAACTAGCAACCTATTCCCGAACCTTGGAATCACCTCTGCCATCTAGTGGAGGCCCTCCTCGAATAGTGGGAATCTATTCTTCATCACCTCACCCACCTTCCTGAGCTGCTAGAGACCCCTGAAGAGACTACGTTTTGCCCACTGGAACAACCATGTGCACCTGCACTACATGTACCATTGAGCATAAGGCTCCTCTCTTCTTAGGGTTTGGACTGCCTCCTAGTTAGGTGTGTGTGGGACTAAAGACTATCTGCACTGCCTATTTTCCTCCCCCTCTAGGTTGTGAACATATTTGTGCCTTTAACCCTTTAGACCCCAATGGTCTTGTATATATCTTGTATTGATTGTGTTGTGTTGGTTTGATAGTATTGCTGTGATTCTTTTACTGTGTGTTGAGTTACAAAGGCCTTGTAATAAATGTGTTTATTTTTATATATATATATACACCTGTCTGGGAGTAATTTGTAAGTGTCCTTGCTCTGTGGGCTCATTGAGGTCTTTCAGTCACCCTCACCCCTCCTGAGACTTAGTCTTGACCGCCTGCCAGCTCTACCTTGATTGGTATGATTTGTCAAGAGGTTACCCTGTTCCAAGAAACTAGGCTGGTCCTTCTGAACCTCTGTCCACCAGGTAAGAGTTCAGAAATCTGTCTTAACACCAGAAAAAGTTATGCTCGCACTCCCTTTTATTCCCAGGAGCAGCGATTCTTGCAAGGCCAAATTCAAAAGACTAATCTCAAGGCAGACAGTTTGAGTGATGATGGGCTAATTGGGTGGGGAGGCATGGTCAAGGCGGACCCATTGGCACCTGGGGTACCAGCTTTCATGCTGCTAACAAGTGGAATATTCCAGAAGGGTACAAGAGTGCCAACCAATTACAAAGGGCCACGTATCAAAGAGCCCTATAGTTTAGAGATCAAATAAGACGTTGTGTTTTTTATGATGCTCCCAATGACTTGCACTAGGGGTCCATCTGACAGAGACCCAATCACAACACCAACACCCACCAAAAGTATACCTAGATTTTTCCTGTTACCCAATCACAATCCCACACACATTTTCTTAGTTTGCCACATAGTATGACATCAATGGTGACGAGTCTTTAGTATATAAGTGTGTTTTTTATGAAATATTCTGAGATCTTACTGCCAGACATCCGATGAGGTCTATTGTATTCCCCGTTTTAGATAATTGTTATTAAAATAGGCAAAGTCTTTGCCAACTTCCTGCATCCATTTTATTATTGATGTTTGACTAATTTCTGCATCCCCATCCACCCTGTAGAGTGTTACCTCGTCTTAAAGGACCTAAGGGTTCAACACCTCCCCACTGCATGCACCTACTGCATTACCTAGAAACTCACGCGGTATCACAACGGACAACATCCTACCCTTACTCCACCCTATTACAGCACCCCTGGACTTGCAAACAACACCCTACAGATCTAGTGGACCTCTATAATCAAACTCTCCAAACTGCCATGGACAAAGTAGCTCCTCTTGCCCTATGCAAAGTGAAACCACAAGCCCACCTTAACACGTGATGCACACCCAACCTAAAAGCTCTCCAAAATATGAAAAGAGCATCAGAATCCAAGTGGAAAAAATGCCCTATGCTACGGCACAAAAGAGCCTTCACAGTAGTATATAAAAACTACAAACAGGCAATCCTTCATTCCAAATGTACTATGTACAAGGAGGGAATCTCCAATGCTAAATCAGAATCCAAGGAACTCTTTGCTATCCAGCTAGAACTTGTGTCCCCAGTTACACCTCAAGAAAGCTGCATCAAAGATGAGAGCTGATGCTCTGGGATTCAAAAAGCCCTCTTGCAATCTAAAATTGAAATAAAAGAAATCTGCATCAAATCTTCTCAACCGCCATCTAGCCCCACCTTTTACAAATCAGACAATCCATTCAAATTCTCACCTATATCAAATGATGACACTGAAAAAATCATCTCCAGCATCAAACCATCCAGATGCCAGGGCAACATCTGTCTAGCCTCTTTCATCAAAGACTGTGCATCTGAACTGTCCACATACATCACCAGATTAATCAATGCATCCTTCGAAAGTGGCTGTGTCTCATCCAACCTCAAAAACACATGGGTCCACCCGCTCTTAAAAAACCCACCCTAGACTCCAACACACCGATCAATTATAGACCCATAACTACAGTAGCCTTTCTCTTAAAAATTCTGGATAGAGCAGCTTATCTCCAGATTCAAAATCATTTGGAATGTAACAATCTCCTTGGCATCCTACAATAAGGCTTCCACCCAAGTCATGGGACGGAAACTGCACTTCTTGACCTCAAAATACAAATGCATGAGCTAAAAGACAATGGTAACCTAGCGCTCCTCCTCCTGGTAGACCTCTCTGCAGGGTTTGATCTAGTAAATCTCAATATTCTTTGCAATCACCTTACTTCAGCAGCCTACTTCTCACCCAAAGCAATACAATGGATACAATCCTTCCTCTCAGATAGATCCATGAGAGTTTTCTCAGTACTTGCAGCAGCGGCACCGGCCCCAGTCACTTGTTGAGTACCACAAGGTTCCTGCGTCTCCCTGACCCTATACAACATATTCACAAAGTCATTATTTGACCGACTTGATAAATTGGGTGTCACCTACACTAATTATGCAGGTGACACCCACATTCTCATACCCATCACCGGCTCCTATGACATTGACTCTGAATCACTGAACAAAATCTATCACACCATCCAGACCTCGATGGCAATACACGAGTTATGCCTCAATGACGATAAGACGGAACTCCTTCTTGTCGGATCCCAACAAACTCTCGAACTCCTTTGAATCTTTTAATATAGCTGGCAACATTATCAAAGTGTCGAAAGATGTTAAAACCCTTGGCTTTTCCCTAGATTCATCTTTAACCTCAACTCAACAAGTTAACGCCACTGCATCTGCTGCAACCTACACCTCCAAGCTCATCACCGCCTGTAAACCATTTTTACCACCCGACAGCTGCATCACCTTAGCTAGAGCCCTTATTTTGATTAGACTAGATTACTGCAACACTCTCTATGCTGGCACCAAGATCCAGAATATAAACAAACTCAAAGTGATTCAAAAGAATGCACTCAGAGCAGCCCTGAACATACCTGATAAATCCCACATCTCAGCAACCAGAAGGAACACTCACTGGTTATCCATCGGGGAGCGCATACAATTTAAAACACCTGCCCTGACACACAAATGCTTACACGAGACAGCACCCAAATATCTGACCAACACACACCTAATCAATCCAACAGGCTAACGCGCTCTGTCTATGCGCACTGCCTCACCACACCCCAATTTAAGCGCCAGAACGCTGGGGGCAGAAGCTTCCCGGTGGTGGCTTCTAAACAGTGGAACAATCTACCAGCAGCACTGAGATCCGAAAGCTCATACCGGGCCTTCCGCAAGCACCTCAAAACATGGCTCTTCACCCAGGATCTACTAAAGTAACCTCTCTGCTCATCAACCCACTCTCACGGCTTCCTGCACCACTCTATATTATCTTCAATTCATACTTGCTGTGTCAATGACTAGAATCCTCCTATTTCTTTCTTGCTACTTCTTCGCTATAACTTGCCACTTGTAATTGCATAGAATAATATCACCAATAATGTATTATCTCACCTTCATATTAGAAAAACCTCTCTTCTCATGATCATTCTGAAATGTAATGCTCTGTATTGACGAAACAAACTATCTGTAATTCTGTAACCACGGCAACTCGCTCTGCTTGTTGTCTGTCAAGTAAAAGCGCCCAGATACCTTTGGGCTTGGAGGGCTATATAAATTGCTAAATAAGTAAACCACTCTCCTACTGGAGGCGAGTCCTGGAATACCTTTTTTGCATTTTAGCTTTGCCTATTCTTTGACTGGGGTGGTCCAAGTGGGGCACTGACTTATGCAGGGCTGGCATGAAGTATGAGCGAACACACACATAACGATCATAGTTTAGAATCATGGGGTGGCACCTGGGGTGGCCAATCTAATTCCAGGGGTAGCATGTGTCACCCCAGCCCACCCCCTGGATACACCACTGGTTCTATGTACAGCGCTTTGGAGAAAGTGTTATATAAATAACAATTCATTCCATAGCGCACAGGTGAAACCCCTTCAATGGGTGCCTGATGCCAAGCTCTGGTCATCTGTTTGCACTGAAAAGATTAGCAACCCTTCAGATCCAGGGACAGGCCCCACAAGCATGTGACTGTGCACACCCTAAACCGCTGAAACTATGACCTCCATGCCGGGCAGTGAGTTCAAAGGGCCACTACTGTGCTTGCGGTTGGTCTGGGAACCTGAGGTCAACATCCATCCAGGGAAGACCTGGCTGCAGGGGCTGCCCATTAATTCTCAAATCAAATTCAAACAAAACGACATCTCTCGAAACAAATCCACAAGGGCGGGTCAAATCGCTAGGCCAACCACCAGCAATGCAGCAGTCCCACTAACAATGACAGCCCAGCTCCTAGCAACCCCCACGCACAGCCTGACCTGCTCTGAAGGCCCGGCTCATGGTAACCAGCCCCACCACGCACAACCTCACCTGCTCTGAAGGCCTGGCCCATGGTAACCAGCCCCACCACGCACAGCCTCACCTGCTCCCTAGGCCCGGCCCATGGTAACCAGCCCACAGGCACCTTAGTGGGCTGAGATGCTAGATCCCTGTGTGGATTTAACCCCTGACGCTCTCGATTTTAGAGATACTATCCTTTATCATGGGCTACATGCAGTGCTATGTTCTTTCTTAACTTAGGCCCTGTCCAAAGGCAGTTCGCCTCTGAAGCTCCGGCCCACAATCACCCCAAATCAGCAGTAATACAAACAACAACAAAATGGATTCAGATGCAACACAAAACCATCCACTTCCCACAAGCTTTTTGCACCGCAGTCAATCCACCTGCGGCCCACGTGACCCCCACAAGCCTTTAGTCGGATCTCTACTGCTTTGGTAGGTTGTTGTAATGAACCGTCATGGCACCCTCTGTGGAGACCCACTGGCACTGCCACTCTATGCAATTCCCCCAAGAAGGCTAATAGGTTAGAGGATCACAGTATAGCTTTATGTGGAATTGATACATTCAAAAAGGCTCTGGAGGCTCATTAAAGGTTGGACACGTTTTTTTCTTTGTTTACAGACATCCCGCTGGTGGTAAATAGCCCCTCTCTGAGTGGTATACCAGAAAATCCTCCCAATTGGGAGTTAGCTCCAGGCTCTGTTGGTGAGAGGAGTATCAGAGATGCCCACCTGCTCACCCCCTACAAAGGCCCAACATGAAAACAGTGGTCACTGTATTGAAGGGAAGGCCCCGTACATCGAACACGGTTGGAAATGTTAGCAGGGCCCCCTTACAATATTTACCTCCTCTTCTGAGAAGGGTTACTAGTATTTTTTTTTCCAGCACATTGGAGAATTTCCATTTTGGAAACACAATTCGTAACACCTCAGGCGATATCCCATGGGAACATCAGCAGAGGTAGTTCCCTACTCAACTCACAATTGGGTGGGACGGAAACACTGTGGTGTTTGGCAAATTCCCCCATTCATACAATGAATGGGGGAATTCCATGGCATGAAATGACCCCCACATCCTAATTTAAATTCATGATACAAAAAGAGCTTCAAGGAGGGCGTGAGTGTCGCTAGATGCGACACTGGCCAGTCTATTCACGTGAACAAAATTCAGAGGAGGTAACTAGGCCGAAGCAGGAGATTGAATGTAGATGCTAAACGTGTGCCTGCTCTGCTTACAACAATCTATGTGAACGTTTACAAAAGGTTTCCACCGGATGCAGGTGCCGCATATTGTCTTTTTTTGGCAATTGTAAGATCTGCGATCGGCAGAAAACGGAGACAATCAATAGATGATAAGCACGCCTACTGAGACACACAGACATTATTAGAGGCCAGTAACACATGCCAGGGTGCAACTGGGCTTAATAGGAATGTTCTCTGGTGCAGTTCAGAGGAACCCGGGCATCCGCAAGGCAGCAAGTGGGTCCAGTAGAAACAGTTCTCACCTGGACATTACTCCACGGCTTGCAGCCAGGGGTGCCGAGGGCAAGTCCCAGCTTGCGCTCTGCGGTGCTTAGAAACGGGCCAACACGACAGGTGTTAAGAAATGACAGAGCAATCGAGGGGCATGCAGTAAAATGTCCCTTCGGGGATACTGTACAAGTGGAAGGGGTCGCTGAGCAGGCAGCCCGAGTGTTTTTCCCTAAAAGAAAGACAAAGACCCATAGCGAAGAAAGCAGCTGTGAGTCTTCGGATCCCCCAGCAACAATTCACAGATACATAGTCTGAGGGAGCCCTTCATGGGTCGAAGGTCACACCCTACACCTTTTTAGTGATCGTGGTGCGGCGCGGTGAGGTCCCCGCGGGTAGAGACGTGAGTGTGCGTGTGGAGGGTGGAGCGAGAGGCGTGGGGTGCCAGGTCGTGCCCTGGGAGGAGCTGTGCCCTGGTGGGTGGATCTGCCACCCACCTCATCAAGAGCGATAGAAGGCTTTAGGACCGCGGGGCATCCGCCGCCTCCTGGGTGGATGCAGAAAGAGGGAGGCGGGTGTGCTGGTGAGACGGCAGGAGGAGGGCAGGGTGAAGAGGAGGAGGAGGGAAGAAATGCTAAATCAAGGGTACAGCTGAGGCAGAGAGAAGGCGTGCGATCCTGCGGGGAGAGCGGGGCGTCTGCTGTGTGTGTGCATGTGTGCGTGTATGTGTGTGTGCATGTGTGCGTGCGCCTGAGGGTGGGGGCGCCAGGTATCTATCTCCCGATAGAAACGCCGTCCTCATTCCACGCAGAGCCCGGCAGCATCCACTGAGGACCGGCCAGATGAACATGTCAGGGTTGACTTTGCAAGAATACGAATTCGAGAAGCAGTTCAACGAAAATGAAGCTATCCAGTGGATGCAGGAGAACTGGTAGGTGTGGGCCGGGGGAGGGAGGGGGCAGTGGTGTGGCGCGGCTCAAGGCTGCATGTGCGCCGGCGGCAGCCTGCACTGTGGCGGCGTGACGCTGCGCTGCGCACAGCACCAGGAGTCTTGGAAGCAAATGAATGGCCCGTGGTGCCCCCGCCTGCAGCAGGCCTGGCATCAGTAGGGGCAGGCTTCTCCTCTGGGGTCCCCGTGCCAGCGGGTTCGGAGGACGGCGTGCGCTCGTCGCGCCCCCTGCACCTATCCTTGTGCTGGCAGCGCTGCCCTGACGGACAGCCGCCGCCCGGCGACCCACCCTTGCTGGCCCTGCGGCAGTTGGTGACGGCTGCCTGAGTGCATGCCGCCCTGTCTTTGGCGGGCCTAGCGTGACACACTCGGGCGCTGGTCCTCCCATTGCCGGGCAGCGCAGCATCTCCAGGCCGGCCATTCCTGGCTGATGCTGGATGAGCCGGCCCCCTGTTCCGCCTCAGCCTCCTTGCGGTACATTGCGCGCTGTGTTCATTGCCGCATGCCTGCCCTCAGCAGAGCAGTTAGCCCAATCCCGCGCCTCCCCGCCAGCCTCGCGCCATTCTTTCTGCCCTCCCACCCGTGTCCTGTCTGCCTCTCTCCAACACCGTTCCACTCTCGGCAATGCGCTCGATACCACCCCGTCCATTGCCACATGGCTCCGCTGCCTCTGTCCCTGCCCTTGTGCCACCTCTCTCCGCCTTCTCTGTACCCCCCTTTCTTTCTTGTCCCGTCAGCTAACTCCCCCTTCCTCTCGTGCTACCTATCCACTGACAGCCCACCACGGCCCTCCCTATCGTCCCCTAGGGTCTACCCCGTTCAACTCACCCCCGCCCTCTGCCCTCTTTCGCAAATTCACTGGTCAACTACTCACAACCCTATTCTTTCTTCTACCCTCGCTAGGTACCCTCTCCGTCCCCGTGCCCTTCCTCAATTTCGTATCCTGTTATTATCTCCCTTTTCATTTCATGCTCCAAGTTTCCCAGTCAGCTTTCATTCCCCATTGAAAGTCCCCCTTTCCCCTGTAAATTCCCTTTGCAGCCTCGCATTGCCCGCTGCCCAGTCATCTCTTAACGGCGATCCTCTACCCAGGCTCCCTTACCACAGCGCCCCCTCCCTCTTACCTGCTCCCTCCTTTCCCTAATTGAAGACACCTCCCGCCTTTCAGTGTCTCGTGTGCCCTTAACCTTCCTGCCCCTTCTTTATCTCGTCGCCTGTATTTATTCATGACCCTCCCATATGTATCTGGAACCACAGCCAATAAACCACCTTTCCAATTGTGTCACTGGCATTTGTGACATGCCATGATGGGCTCCAACCACTCCTGTTACATTTCCCAGTTTTGCGCCTGTCTCTACATCTCAGTCCCATGTCATGTTCACCGACTCTCTCTCACTTTGTGACCTACTTCTGCCCTCCCCCCACCAACGGCAGTTCCCCCCCCTTGGCTCGTGCCCGTTACATACTGCATTTGGTTGCCTTTAACCCCTCGCACGCCAGGGAGACTGCACGTGGCCTCCGTCTCCCCGAGGACGCCAGGGTGACCCGGCCCGACCCGTGCCTCTGTGAGCGGCCGGCGCAGGCTTCGTGGGACGCGAATGGCTGGAAAGGGCTGTTACTGGAAAGCAGCTTAATGCGGCCCGACAGCCGCCTGCTCCCTCGCCCGCACCGCCAGGGCTCGACGGGCAGGGCCTTGGACGCACGGTCCAAGTGCGCGCCATAGATTTCCGCTTCCCAGGGCCGAGGGCATAGTTCATCACTTGAGTAACATCATTTGCAGACCCAAGCATCCGGGAATGTTCGCTAACCTTTAGAAGCAAAACATCCCCAATAATGGAGCACATTATCTTTGTCAGTGAGAGCTAAGGTTATAGTATCAATGTCAAGGTCATCTGGGGTCAAGGTCATGATAGATCATGGCGATTTGAAGCAATCCATAGGCCTTCTCTTCTAGGCCAGCTGCTCTCGTTGGGCTTTTGGAGTACAGCTTTGGAAAAAAAATGTGTGTCAATATTTTCATATTATTGAATGCCTCTGTTTATACAATGCCGATTTGTCGAGGGGCCACAGAGCCCCGACTCTCGTTATACACAGGCAGTGCACCAGTCTAAGTACACCACAACTCGCTCCGGGCAAGGCAGGCGCAAGGTGTAGTTTGTACATTTTAACTTAGTTCACAGTAGTTCTATGTTATTTTAAGTTACATTTAGCGTTCTGCAAGGTGTCTCTTACAGCAGCCTCGTTTGGAATGAATATATCCCAAAGGCCAGTATCTAGGCGCTGTAAATTCAAAAATGGTGCTCACTTGTTTGCACAGCCCTCATGGCAAAGAACCATGAACTACAGGCACCTGGATTTAGTTTATCGCAACAGCAGTGTTTATACACCTAGAATCTAGATGTATGCATACACGTGAAACGCGTAATGTAGTTTGGCCTACCAAGCAGCACAGCCTACTTATCCGACTTTTCTTTAAATTCATGAGCGTTTGTGTCGTTTTCTTTTGTCATGATTGGGGCTGCTGGTTGGGCTTGGAATTGTGAGTTAGCTATTCTTCATGATCACGTGCCCACACGCAATGTCTACCGTATACCAGAGACTGGGTCGACAGCAGGAGAACCTGCTCCCCCAACCTGTTTTACCAGTGTGCCGTAAGGTGCCAATCAGGGTATGGAGTCTGGGTAACCCAGATCGCTCACAGGATAGTCTGTGGTTTCTCAGGTGGGGCTTATGCTGAAAGAATTGTGATGCTGTATTGTTGCATGTGTCAGGGCAACCATTGGTACTCCGGTCACCGACCCGATACCACCAAAATCCCTGCCTCGAAATCCACTGCAAGTGTCTTGCCATCTCTGCACGTGCCAGCCTTGGCCAGCCTTGATCGGATGACCTGGGGGTGTGTGAGGGGAGGGGCAAGGCTAGCAGGCGGACTGGGTGCCAAAAGAGGCCCTGGAGATAATGTTCAAAGGTCTCCCAAGTTACACATTTTCAGCAAGCCCAACCCCTTTCCTATGGGAACATTTGGAAATACCACATACACAAGAGGCCCAGGGTGCAGAGGCTACCGGGAAATCTCCAGCGCTCCCTTTAGGCCACAGCACCCCTGAAGGTTAGCTGCAATTTTCCTCTTTTGTGGTTCACACTGGCATGTGCAGACATTTTGTGAAGGTTCAAGGATTTATGACTTAAGGAAAGTGGGTTACCGTGATGTGGTTCTTCTGTAGGATGCTTTGGGGGTTGGTCATGGTCGGACTGCTATAGTGGCACTCAATACTCCTATTAGTCTTGCCCTGATTTCCTCCTATCCCCTGTATTTTGGATGATCTGCCACACACACTATTTTTAACCTCCAGTGGGAAGTCTTCAATACCTTTAATCGCGGCTTATAGTAGCCTTGGATTTCTCTTTGTATTTGAGGAAAGGTTTACATGCACTTTTCTCCCTACTGCAGTATTCTGTTTTTTTTTGTTGCAATTTTGTATTTTTTATATATTTTCGTTAGCATCCCTGCCACTGCCTGTGCTGTGGTCAGAGCTGCTAAAAATACTCACTTTTCAAGACCTCAAGCCATATCTTTTAAGCCCTGTGCAAGGGCCAGCATGCAAGACTACTGGCCGGAGTGTTGAAATCTCACAATGGTTTGTGTACTGTGAAGATAGATGATCAGGCTCTGCAACAATGTACCGACCACAAACGCTTCCAGCCAATCACCGCAGCTCCTACCACCAATGCTCCCGGATAAGTACTTCTATAGGGCATTGGCGGATGTGTACCATACAAATGCAATAACAGAGGATGGTCAGTTTCCAGGAGTTTCTGGGGCGGCACCTGTGCGATGTGGTGTGGAAGGCCCCAATATCTCCACAGGGGACATCTACAAAGGTTGTTGATCTGTCTCCTGCCAGATGATCTGTACTGTGTCCAGACATGGGCGTCATTTTAGTGGGGTGACAAAGGTGTTTGTCCCCCACCCAACATTCACGGCACACCATTTTGTCCCCCTCATTCTGGCAGAGGCCCGTTTCCTTCAGATGTCATGTCCCCCACAACATGTTCAACTAAGTTACTCCACTGTGTCCAGATATCACTTCAAAGAAGAGAGCCTTTAGCCTATCTGCCAAAACATTGCCAAACTAATAAGGAAATGGCTCCAAAGCCAGCACACGCTGTGCCCGGGAGCTGCCAACACGAAGCATCTTGTTCTGCTGCATAAAACACGCTTTAGTAAGGACATTACAAGCGCATTCCTGAACAGACCAATCAGATCCCATTCCCTACCTTGTGATGTCAAATTTCCCATTCAGCTGAGTGAGTGCGCTTTCTTGTGCATCTGGGATGAGAGTCCGCCATGGCACTGCATGCCTACTCCGCCTGCTCCCCCTGCAACATTATCAGCGTTTTGAAAAAGTGTCCCCTTTTAATTATCCAAACATCTGTGCCCGACATTGGTGGAACAGATCCTGGAATTGATTTCTGTTGAACGCCTCGATTTTTCAATGGAATACTAGGTAAAATAAAATATTCGCCTGCAGCCACCTCCAGTACTTAAGTGTAGACCCCTCACTGACCATATACTTTTGCTTCAAAATACAATACTTGTTAGTGGAGGATGGAGAAGATACTTCTTGGTTTGATGATTGACAGGGACACAGTCTGAGAATCAGTCAGCACCCTCACATATTTTCCATATAGGTTCCAGGGTGCATGACCCTGAAGAACGTGCCCTCCCCCCGACCTCCCTTGGCATAGCTCACCTTTTTACATAAATCCCAGGCCATTGTTTGCTTTTCAAACTAAAGGAATGCGGTCCAACTGCATTTTAAAACAACTTATTTTTCTTCCCCGTCTATTTCCAAATCTTTTTTTCAGAAATGACTTATCGACAAGTCTTCCCAAATTTGCTACATTTGCAAAATATGTTCATAAAGTTTGTAATGTTTAAGGGTCTTTCCCAAAATCCATTGCCCTCTTTTCGCTACTCCATGGTCCGGTGGTCTGTGGTATACTCCTTTTGCACATCGACCCCTGGATCTGCTCTGACAGCCTCTAGCCCGGTCCATTCCCAGTTTGGGGGTTTTTGTGTCGGTCGTTGGGCTTGTCAAATTCCACTGATTCCCACACCTGCCGGGCAATGCAATACAATCATTCCACAATATCCGCTTGTGCAGCACCCGAAAGGCATGAATAACCACTCCCATCAGCCTTGCCTACAGCCATTTCAGCTGTACCTTTTGGGAGGCAAACAAACGATAGCGTGAGCGCACCTTTTCTGTGTCAGAGTGCATGCCGATAAACACACATCTTAGTGGCGCCTCCTCGCCTTCCTGTGATTCAGTTGGCTTGTAAAAAAAAAGCTGAGCCACGTGGGCTAGGCAGTGTGAATGTTGCCATTGTTACAGGGTGAAAGCAGCGGTGGACTGGCCTATATGCAACTCTGGAGATTTCCCAGTAGGCCTCTGCACCGTGGGCCTCTTTTTTGGTGGAAACCTATTTTATTTCCACATGTTCTCATAGGAAAAGGGTTGAGCTTGCTGAAAATGTGTAATATGGGGCCATTTTGAACATTATTTCCAGGGCCTCTTTTGGTTCCCAGTCCACCCCTGGGTGAAACATGTCAACATTAAGGTAGTTTACGAACTGGGATAAATAAGGGATGTGACCTCCCCCCCTCCAGGACCTCTCTTAGGGATGCAGTGGTACTCAATATTTAGATGAAAATCGGGAGAGGGGGACATTGCTTCCAGCTAATGCCCATTGTGGACAGAGAAGATTGAACCACGAAGGCAAGGCAATCCTTTTTAATGCTCAGCCATAGTACGAACGCCATCGATCGGAAAGTACGATGGCTTCAAATTCATTTTCAAGTGGAGACTGTTGGCCTCCCTGGTCTCAATATAACCATCATGCTCGCCCCATAAGAAGTGTAGACCATATCAGATTTGATTTGGGGAGTTTTATAAAGTTGGTTACTCTAAATTACTTGGGGGAACCCAATCGTGGGCCCCTTGCTCACTTTGCTCAGAGAGGCACAGCTCCACCTCACTGACGAGGCCAAACAAGGCTGAAACACGTGTCTGGGGTTTCTGTTGGTAATTTTGTTCCAAGGAGATTTGCCTGGCATTTTGGTGCTGGACTGCCCTTATGGGCGGGACAAAGACTGATACGCAAATGGATATTCTTACTTTGTGAAAAGTACAGTGAGCTAAAAGCGATGGCTGCAGACTCTCAAAGTGGGGGCAAAAACCACAGAACAGGTTATCATGCCATGTTCTTTCTCGAGAGGCGCACCCGCTACCTTTTTTTGTGAGTTTTATAAAGTGCAGCCATACCCCCAGAGACTTTTGGATCTACTGGATATCAAAGAAAATATACAATTGGAATTGCCTGTTGACCACTTCGGACAATGTCCTCTCTCCAATCATTCCCTACTGAAACTGATCACCAAAATGTTTAAAAGTACTCTACGGGTGAACAATCCAAGTACCTTATTCTATGGGTGAACAATCCAAGTACCTGAGAGCTTTGTTCTGCTTCACTGACTCCCACAGGCTGGCACTCAGATCATGCATTCACACTGGGCTTGCAGTGCTTCTCGAATGCCTTTCATATACATTTCTGAACATCAATTTTTAGATCCCAGGAAACGGGCCCTAACCCAGAACCATCCTGCATATTATCTGCACACCATGTGGACGTTATCCAGAGTCACGTTAGATTGGGCAAAGTCCACTGAGACCAGGACTCAATTTCTTACCATTTGGCTGTTCTTCATATTGCATTATCCACCGCCGCAGCCACACAGCTTTATCCCCGAACCCCATCTGTGTGCCCAATTGGGGTGCATGTGCCCCTTCCTTATTCCTTGCGATCACCTGTTTGCATGCTGGGTCTTGCAGTG
This sequence comes from Ambystoma mexicanum, assembly GCF_040938575.1. NCBI lineage: Eukaryota > Metazoa > Chordata > Amphibia > Caudata > Ambystomatidae > Ambystoma > Ambystoma mexicanum. Next base: position 266,959,658 of record NC_090937.1, read on the forward strand.
GCGTAGATGCTGCCACTGGCTAATTTAGAAAATGGTGGCCTGGGGTCTTCCACAGTGTTGCTACAGCTTCAATTTCAAAGTGGATTCAGATGAGTTGTTTTTAACATTGCAGAGAAACAAGCCATATCCATTTGTTTCATCACATTCTAAAAGTTCATACCATACATGGTGCCACCCTCATGTACACGCAATCAGCCTCACCATCTTGAATTTCTATGTGTATTTAGTCTAGACAGTGGAAAGTTAGCCGAGCAGTTACACAATGTGGCGCATGGTGTTCTCTATCCTTCCGCCAGATTTTGTGATGCAACTGAAGGTGCTTTTCAGTCAACTCTCTGGGCCAGTGCTAGGCAGGACCTTTGGTGTGATCAGGTGCAACAAAATTACACAACTATGGAACCACTGCCCTAATGAAGCCGACTGTATTTACGTAACTCTCAGTAAGTGAAGATAAGTGGAGAACCTGAATCAAATTCTTTGCAGAAAATAGCAGACTCAGTGGAGAACAAATCTTGCACAGATAACCAATACATGCATGGGGACGATTTGTTATAACATGTATGTGCTCGAAATGCTGTATTTATTGCAGGCACACACATCACAGTGATGTAGGGCAAACCTGAGCCGTCAGTCAACATTTATGGAAGTTGGTAGAGGTTATCAGACGTGCTTATTCCAAATATACTACAGGCATAAGCGCACAGATCGAGCCCCTTGTTGCATTTGGTTAAGGGAAGTATTTCAGGGAGTGTGTTAAGGGGAGTCTTAGAACATGGCAGCAGGACATGGCAGGACACAATTGTTATCTAGCACATTCCTCTATATTGCAGTAAGACTTCGTTTTCTTGAGAGGCCTGCCCTTTTTGTAAGGCTTGCCCCCAAGCAGACGCATTTCTGGGCAAAACTCAAGACTCAAGGCACATAGAGGCGCCACCACAGGGATTAGCGAAAAGCGACAAGAAGCAATTAATGTACATTGGAAGAAAGTGCCCGATCCAGCTCCTTAGAGAGGCTTCTTCTCAAATTCGGATTGTTTTCCTGAATCACCTGCACCCAGGTATTCCCCATTCACGATGTGTGTGTTTAGGGGTTGGGTCACTAGTTGTGCTCCTAGAAATGCGTCACTCTGTTCATATGAAATGCAAGGAAGGCTGCAGTGGAAAATAGCTGTCGTTTGTGGCTCTGTTTCAGTCACACACCCATAGTAATCAGAGTTGATTTCTCTGATGTTTTCACAAATTGTGTTAGGTTAATTTCGACAACCCAGATTATTATTATTTTCGAAAGCGTCGAAGTCTTGTTTGCTCCGATGTGGTCCCTTTTCAGTTTTGATTTACCACCAGTAGGCGTGACAGCAGCTCTCAGCTCTTATCTCTTGACGGTTGCCGCCCGCGCCTCTGGTTCTGCTTCCTGTCAAGCCTGTCTCGGCTGTGGGCAGGTCCTTCCGGCTCCCTGCATACTTTCTGTACCTGCCGTTCAGGAATTTCTGCTCCGAGCTAGCTGTTGCTCTTGGGTTTCAGCTTGGCGTGGTGATTTTCTGGGTGGATTTGGGGCAATGGTACGCATGCTTCTTCGGTATCAGTGGAACTGTTGATTTGCACCTCCACCTCGCAGAGTTTCTAGACAGTTCTTAGACGTACGCATTTTCATTTGTCTGCAGATTGATCCAAATGAATATGTAGTACCTGTGCATGACGCGAGAGTCACCCCTTTACACTAATGTTCAATGCACACACATTTGGCTTGAAACATAAAGGCTTGTTTTGGTTTGAGATTCTTATGTGCTTATTGCCTCCAACCAGAGGCCGCATTACAGAACGTTTTCAATAGCGCAAGTGAAATTTTGCATGGTTTCAGTACTTTGAGAGAAATTGTTCTAGGTAAAAAAAAAAAAAAAAAACATTGTTTTCATATCTTTTTTGCACCTGGGCATGGTTTGGCCTACTGCCTAGGCTGAGTGCTATATCATTAACCGTGTGGCTCACTTCTCTCCGCATGTTTGCTCCCTTATATCTCGCTACAATGGAGACGTTTTTGTTTACATGTTTTTGGGGTCACAACAATAACATAGGCATTCGGGTACTGATCGCCCAACACGCGAAATATCCAACAATTACATTTTTGCTCCCTTTGTACGAATAACTGGGCCACACCAACTCGTCTTATTGAGGCAAAACAAGGCCGCAATTTATTATTGCATATTTACAACCATAAACTTAAAAAACAAACATACATTTTTAATAGCACAGACAATCGGCAGCACCTTTCGCTTAATCTTTCTCTTCATTAGCACCCCCCTTTATCATTTAGTCTCTTTTTATTCATCTCCAGTCAGCTCCCTTTCTCTCATTATCAACTCTTTACATAGTATACTTAGGTCTCACTCCCCGAACCTCCCGGAGGCTCCCGCTCAGAGCTAATCACATTGACAGCCGCCTCTGTTGGGCTGCAGGGAGCACTGTTATGCTTTGCTTTCCAACAGCCAAGGCTGGAAGCTGACAACAAAACGGGGGGGGGGGGGGGGGTGCACCTCTCTATCAGACCTTCGCACCCCGCCGCCATGTTAACTAACAGGGGTCTACTTACTCCTAGTCATTCTTGTCCTGCGCCAGAAGTTAGTTTTAGCACTGCTTGATCACCTAAGTAACCGCCTGCAAAATACATAAAAAACATTTGAAAACTGGCAACATAAATTGTGTTAGGGTGTGGTGGGTTTGATGAAGCTTGACTTTCAGCAAGGGGGTTCTGCAGTGAAAGCGACAGCTCCCCTTTGAGCATCCACTATTTAGAGGCCCCAACATGGCCCCTGATGTCACCCTCCAATCAAAGCATTCCACAGGGAAAGGGGCTTCCTCCCCTTCCTGTTCGCAAGCCACCTTTTGGCTTCCGTTTCCCCTTCCTCAGGGTCACCCCTGCTTCCTGATCCTTGGGGCCGGGGGGGGGGGGCTCGGTCCACTGCCATTTAAGCCCTGGCACCCATAGCCCCTTATTTCAGGGAGCCGTGCCATATGCTATTATTGGACGGCACAGTGCCGCTCAGGGTTAATGCCTGCTGGATGAGCAGGGGCTTTGTGTGTGTACCTTTGCAGTGAAGTTAAGGACCCAGTTCTACACAGTTCAGTCATAACATGCTAGCTCATTATTTTGTGTCTGTTGTAAGAGCAGTGTATACTGCTAATTTCAGAGTCATATTGATTGAGAGGATCAGTTCTCTTTGGACTTTTTATGCATTTTTGTACAACCATGAGCGCCCATCACTTAATTCCCTAGGGCAGGAGTCTGCAACCTTTGGCTCTCTAAATGTTTTACACTACAACATCCACTAGGCCCATCTAGCATAGTCAGTGGTGAAGGATCATGGGAGTCATTGTCCAAAACGTATAGATCTGCACGTTTCAGACTGTTGCCTTAGAACAGGAGTCTGCAACCTTTGGCTCTCCTGATCTTTTGAACTACAACTCCCAATAGCCCTAGTCAGCATATTAGAATTATACCTTTTAAAAAAGAAAAAAAATGATGAGGGTTCATGGGAGACATCGTTCTAAACACCTGGCGAACCACAGGTTGCAGACACCAGGTCTAGAATGACTTGTTTTCGGAAATGCAAGGCACGCAGGATAGCCAAATGCATCATCACAGAAGGATGTCATATTCAGGAAGAGCACGATTGCCTCCTCAACCCATAGTTATTTAAGGATGCATATATATAGATTTAAACAGCAGAGCCCTACAACACCGGAGGCATTTAAAACAAATTGCCCTATAGCTCATTATTCACATACGTCCTAGGACATCCACATTGTCAACACCTTCCAAAATGTCATCAGATGGTTCAATTCTCGACACTCTAGTGGCAGACTGTTTCCGAGCACTATTCAAGTATTTATTACACCAAAACCTAGGTACCAGGGAAAGTGGTTAACCTGTATGTGTGAGGGGTTGGGGTTTTATATAGTGCAGATCTTGCTGGGAAGCAATCGAGAGCTGTATAAAACGGGCATGACCTAGGAGGATGCTATATTATAGCCTTATAGTCCTACAGACGGCTCGTTATAGTGGGATCATTTTGCCTTGGTCATACATTGGTGATAATGACCCGTCCTGAGCACTTTAAGGCTATTAGCACATAATGGTAGCAGCAATACATGTTATGGAGCTTTGGTGCTGAAGTAAAACACGTTAGTTTAATAGTGAGACAGTATGTCGACAAATTGAGATAGTCATTTGCATGTTCTTTTTATTTTGTAAGGATATAAAAGGTTATCCTCAAACGTTAAGCATTTCAATCGCAAACTTGGTAAACTGGAGTGGGTTTAACATGAGCATGCATTAGGGGTCATGTACAATTTAGCAGTTACTCTATAGGAATGTGAAAGCATTGTCCCATGTTTTAGCTTTCGCATTGATGTGCTAAAGAACAAGTTGCAGTGAAAAAAATGGTTCTGTATTCTCTTAAAGAGGAAATATCTTCTTGAATGGCGTCTTACCCGGAAATTGCATGATTGCTTCCCTGGCTGCTTTTGAAGTCAGAATGTTCAGAATTCAGTCATTACTAGTACTTATTGACTGCACTCTAAACATTCTGAATGGCTCAGGACGTAAATAACCATTTCGATGTGCTAATATTTAAGGAAATCCTAATTAGAGTAGTTGGCAGGACATGGAGAGAGGGGCTACAGAGGGTTGAAGGTGGGGTACAGTGTCTGGCGAATAAAGGTACACTTGTCTGGGTGGTGGACATAGTCTGTAGATTAGTGGTCCCTGAGATGATCTTTAACCTTTAGAAAACAACTCTGACGTATGACTATGCCATGCAAGTGCTAAAAGGAAGCAGCACTGCCATGGGGTGCTTTATACACGCATGTAAGACTCATGAAGTGACATCTCCACGGTCTGGTCGCCTACACCCAGAACCAGTGCCAGTTTCAAATGCGGATTTCTTTTTGCTCTAGCTGGGATCTTAGGCTACAGTGATTGCGCTTTATTGACGAGTGAATTGATGTTGCTCTTCGAGACCGCATTGCAACACAGGCAACAATAAACTAACAACTGCTACCTGCAAACCATCAGATGGAGGATATCTTTTTAGGCTTCCTCACCAAATCAGTGAAAGAAGATTGGTCCAGTACCAAACCGGCCTATGTTTCCAGTGATAGAATCTAGCCTAACATCAAACGTAGGCCATCAACTTTTCAAATGCCAACTCAGAGTATCAATCCTAAGGAAGAGCAACAGCTTGGCCTGAGGGTAAACTACTGTCACAAGCCCTGTCCCTGTTACATACAAGCACAGTTTACCTCATTCAGCCGAGATATTCCCAAATACCCAATTAACCCCTTTCTCTCATCCCCGTTTCCTCTGTAAGACAAATGTATGTTAGCTTGGCTCACGCCAAGAATCCAGAAGGAACATACCCGCCAGCCATTTGCATTCGATCCCACGTGACACATCAGTCCAAGCATTGTTTGTTGGCAGCAATTTCAGCAGTAATTATACTTTGTTTTCACTCGGTTCTTCACCTTTAAGTCTATTGTGTGGGGTGACCAGATAAAAAAAAAGGGACAGGCCATAAACATAGAAGTAGGACTAAAGTAAACACATAAAACTATAGTCCTACTTCTATGTCCTTGACTTTCTTGCGGAGGTGGGGGTGTGTGCGGACAGGCTCACTCCTCTCATTGAAGGAGAGCGGCCGGGGAGGAGAAGGGGGAGGAAATAGGGGCATGAAAAGCATTCATGCCCCCATTTACGGGCAGGGAGAGTTGCGCAGGGCCCAATTTCGGGATTTTGAAATCGGGTCCTGGCAAAAATCGGGACCATAGCCACCCACCGTTCCAATCCCCGGACAGGGTTTATAAAATTAAAATACTCCCGGGACCCCGGCACGGAGGGCGATTTCCCGTGACTGTCCCGGGAAAACCGAGATGTTTGGTCACCCTACTATTGTGGGAAGAAGGCCTGGTAGGATTGATGCAGTCACCTAACCCAGGATTCCCAAACAATATTTGCTATTGTCAGATATCCCTAAGCGCCCCTTCCCCCAATACCTGCAAGGGGATTTGTGGCGCAAGACCCTATCTGAATGTGAATATGTTTTCTTGCTCAATTTGGCCGCTGTTATGGGCTTTTCCTGTCCTGTGCCCCTTGTAGACTATCAGACTTGGGGAACCCGTTTGGCTGACGTGGACATTTAAAATGATAAAAAATTTGGTGTTAGCCATGGATTCATTTTGACTGCTTTTTTTTGCACATCAATTTATCAAAAAAGGCAGTGGTAAAAATGTAAGAAAAGTAGTAGTGGAACTATGTTCCCTGCTGGCCTGCCCCACTCCCAACAAATCCCATTGCCACCCCCCCCCCCCCCAAGTACACCTGCTGTTTAAGGGAATGTTCAGTGCAGTGCATCGAAGCGCAAAGTTCAACTACTTCCTACACTTTTATTTTAAAACGAGAACATTCCGGAATGGTTTCTTTTTTGAGATAAAACTATAGGAGCAGTAAAACATTTTTTAAATAACGGAGAGAGCACCGCTCCCACCCACTTCGACCACTGGAAAATTGCTGTTTTACATAGTCCATATGGGTTGTAAGGCTTGGGCTCAGCTCTCATTTCAAATGAGGCTTTTAGGACTCAAATGCAACGTTGGGGAATGAAAACTAACACCTTTAGCACGTGATGAAGCGGTAGATTGTTGTCTATTATTGCTGAATGTGCTGCACACTCCCTCCCTACACACTCCTCTGTAGCAGAACTAAATGAAATGATATTTTATTTATATCGCGCTCATACACAAGTGTTTCAGAGCGCGAACTACAGTTAAATAAGTAACTATAACCACTGCTGTAGTGCGGGCCCCAGCAGCACCTGAGATGCGCGAGCGGGGCCTGCTGCCACCTGTCATCTGAGGGACCCCTCGGACTTCAAAAATAAATTGTTTCTTTTTGAAGTCACTCTGCTTCTTAAATAAATTATTCCTGTTGTGCTCAGGCAGAGTATACATCTGATGATACTCAAACACCTCGGGCAGCCGTCACGTGCCTCGAACAGTCCCTTTTCTGACAATCGGAACCTTTTCACCTGGACTTTGTGACCTGCGAACCCCGTCTGTAGAGATTGATCCCCAGAGTAACTTTGCTGTCCATCACACACTTACTCAGCCCCTCCCCCCATATGACGGATTCTACAAGCTCCTGGATGCACAGTGCAGCATGCAGAGGGAATTAAAGCATGGAGTAGAGGAGAAAACTATTCAAAGGTCCAATCACCTAGCTTTCCGAATTAATTTTTGTCCAATTACGGATACACACGATTCCTTGACAGAACACTAGAAAGCTCAAGTGAGACTGTAAAATGGCGACCGCAAGTGAGGTGGTCTGCATTTTGCAATCATCAAGACTGGGCCTTCGTTAGAGTGCAAGAAGGGCCTCTTGGTGCCACCCACTAGAGGTGACGTTACAGATTTTCCTTTCGAGAAAACACCCTGAAAGAACTACTTGGGGCACCCAAATAGATTCTGACTGCGTTGAAAAAAAGATTCGACGTCGACTTTGAATTACCCAAAAATAATACTGCATATATACAGTAGCTTTTTCACTCATATTAACCCAGTCTTTCGAAATAGGCGATTTTCGTACCACAGAAAGAAATGTCAGATTGAGAGAAAAACACCCCCCCGTCCCCACATTCTGTCTGAAATGTGTGTTTTGGATCCCCTGTTAATGGATAGTGGAACATTTTTATCCTTTGTCAGCTTTTTGAGGCATGCTCTTGAAAGTATCTCCCAATAAGGACTACACGTTGCTATCTCCGATTGGCATAAATGCCTGCCATTCCACCCATACAAAGCATGTTAAACATTCTGCCCTCCTTATTTGTCGAACATTTTACACATATCTCCCAAAAATACATTTTCTTTGCAGACTCCCAGCAAATACCACTCTCCTTGGGAGCTAGATTAAGGCCAGAATTGCAAACATTTCCCCACAGGCAAAATATTTACCCAGTCCCCGTTACTACAACTTTACTATTAGATTGTGGCAAATAACCAATTTTCTTTCCACATTTTTCATATAGGTTAAAATGATTTTCTTTAAAATGTATCAAATAGCCTACAGGTTCATCTATTATTGGTTCAATTATATACTTATTGTATCAATAATACAGGCATTGCTTTTACAACAGATTCAAATGCATATTAAATCAAAATTGAGTCTTCTTACACAATTGATCATCTCCATCACCTTACGACATACCAAATATTATTTGAAATATAAAATGTCCACTTATTTATATTCAGCACTTTCATTGTAATGATATTCACAACACATTTTCAAAAAAAGACTTTTTTTTAGAGTCATGGTATCCTGCCTATCGTCACGATATTCTGAAAAAGTCAAATGTCCACATCAATGATGTGTTTGGTATCACGGTCTCAGTGAAAACGTATTTATTTATTTATTTTGTGCTACATTTTACAACACACATTTCACAAATAAAAGCAATACAACTGAATTTCACCACACCAGTTAAATTGTCTAAAATACACTTGTTACAATACATTCAACAAAAAAGTAAAATACAATTCAAACCTTTTAATTTCATCTCAATCATTTCATTAATTTATCAAAAGTTAAAATCTCAGAAATTCATGTAAATATTCATTAAAACAATATCTCCATAAAACAATGTTTCATTCAAAATACCGCTTAAAAGACAATCTAAAATCTTATCTTGTGTTAGTAGTAAATTATTTCTTAAGTAGTTTCTTAGTATATCTTCATCTACCAAGACAAATTCAATTACAAGCCTTTCATTAAATATGTATTCCTTTTATGACTCTGACCCAAATATCAAGTCTAAAAGCCTCATAACAGCAATTAATAAAGCAGTAGTTGGATCACAAAGAAGAACATGCCACAATCTCTCTTCACCATCCACCTCTAAATAATGAGAGAATTTAGCAAATACGACTCCCTGATCATTACTAAAAGAGGGACATAGCATAACTAAGTGGTGCAGCATTTCAATTTGTCTCTTACAGAAGCTGCAAATTATTTCCTCTATAGGAATTTTCGCTCTAGTGCCCAGTACTTCTAGCGTAGGGAATACATTCAATTTAAGGTGCAACCAGATTCACCTGCACCTCCTCGTCGGATATTTTTGCATAATGGGTTGTAGTGAATTATAGGATTGATGGGGATGACTACAAATCCCATCTTTTTTTATTGTAAATTCATTTAAAATAAACTTTATACAATACATGGATAAAACAAACTCACACACATTTACAAAATAAATCACAATTCAATAAATTCAAGAAAATTACATCAATTGATTAAAATTCGTGTCACTCAACAAAAGCCTCTAAAAAACATTTAATTCTATAATAAGTTTTTAAAATATATTTCCAATTCATATTAGTAGCAATGTTGGTCTACCCTGCAACATAGTCGACCATACATGCTCACTATTGAAGTGCTCAGTGCGATGTACAAAACAACTAAAATGTTCCTCTCGCAAATCACAGAGCAGGACACATTACTATTAGATGTTTCAGACACTCCATGGGATCTTGACAGAACCTAAATATTGCACTTTCCCGTTGTTCTCTCAATACATACTTCTCGCGTATGTAACAGGTTGAAACGAAATTGCATAAAAACTTCACTAACATGTCTATCTGGACATTGTTTCAAAGAGGGAGGAAGAGTCCCTCTCTTTTTAAAATCCAAATTAATCTTTAGAAAATCTATAATTTCCTCTCTCATCATATCTGGTTGCCCAATCTGTTTGGCCAAACATTTTTCTTTTTACCTTTTCAGGATTAGATAGCAACATCTCCAAGGAAACATCAAAACTTCTCATTATTTTTTGACATTGTTCGTGAAGTATTTGAAATGGATTTCCTGTCCCTATCCCCATTTGAGCTCCCATTATTGCATACAATGAGTCCTGGGTGTATACAATTAGTTTACGAAATAATAACAGTATTTTCAGTTGAACTAACGAGGACAAGGAAATTAAGCCCAATACAAAGTGGGGAATAGAAAGTGGTAGACACTGGGACAGGGAGAACCTTCCTCCATATCATTCCTTCAAGTTTGTTAACGGTCAATTATTGTCCCACTGGTTAAATATTTCTAGACCATTTGTTAATGAAGGTCAATTTTTCCTGTATAAAATGATACCAAAGGCTGAAGAGTAATTCAGAGATTAATATATATATATATTTTTGTTTTCTTTTCATTTGGCCAGCATACCGATTCCCTCGACCCCAAAGTGCTCTGAGAAACATTTGAGTAGCCTATGTAGGCCGATCGGAGTCCTATGTAGGAGCAAGAGATAATCAGTGTACGAAACCCAAAAGCAGCGCTCACCTCCCACCCTCGGAGCAATAAATGAGGCTTTGCCAAGAAACTTCCCCACGTCTGACAGATACAAGTTGAAAAGACAGGTGATCAAGATGCACCCCTGTCCAACACCACGATCAGTTTCTATCGGCCTAGATAAATCACCATTTTCTCCAAGTCGCATCTCACCACTGTGTTACTGTGTAGTTGTATCAAAATGTCCACCAGTTGTGTCGGAATTCCCCTGTCAGGTAGCTTTAACCATAGCCTTGCACTATCAACTTTATCACAGGTAAGACTTGGGTTGATGCTAGCCGCATACAGTGGATTGTTACCTTCTATACAGGATTGGTCTACTATTGACTGTACTAGGAGGCCACTTGCATCCGTTCCCATTTCCCTCCTAAAGCCTGTTTGGAATCTCAATAGGATGTTTCTCAAGTTATTCCACTCTTCCAAGCCCCTCAGAGCACTGTGCAAATATTTTACTCTCCACTTCAGGAGAGCAATGGGGCGATAGCTCACTGGATTCATGCGATCACCTTTTTTAAATGAAGGCACTATAACCGAGGTGTGCCAAGAAGGGTGGAGAATCTTGTTAACCAAAATATCCTGAAACAGAATATGAAGTACTCTAGCCCACATTTCTGGTTGCTTCTTGAGCACAAGGTTGCATAGACAATTTGGTCTAGGGCCACGAGAGTTCGAAACAGATTTTATGATTTTCTCTAGAGGTTCAATTGAAATGTCTAAGATCCAAGGACCATTGAATTTTAAATTTGATGGTTTTTCACCCACATTTCTATACAGTTCCTCAAAGTGGTTACACCAGGTTTCTTCTGGAAAATGATTAATAATTTCAGAAGATTCAGGCCCAATTTGCAAGTTAACAATGTTCCAAAAATGTATGCTTTTTTTCTGCAGAACCATGCTCAACATCTTTTCTCGGTCTCTTTGTTAAGAGGAGAAACCTATAGTTCTTAACCCAATTTCTATAGGACTGTCTATCTTTACAGATCTTTTCTTTTTTCGCCTCTTTGTTATAGGTACTTGATCTTGAATCTTTAATTGTTGTATACGTTTTTTCTTACCTGTACAGTTTAGATGACTAGTACTCGAAATCCCATAATTCACCAACCTAGATCTATTTTCTATCCAGTCATTTTCGTATAGGTGTTTTTTTTAACTTCATTCGGTCTGTTCAGCAGGGTTTTCTCTGTGTTCCTAGTTTTTCCCACAGCACAGATCGTTCTACATACTGTCAAAGGCCTTTGTTATGTCTAGTTATGTAAGAATGTCATAGCATGCTATTGCCATGCTTCAGTGCTGCCGTGTTTTTTATGCCTACATTTTTTTCGTCTCCAGAAGACATTTATCTGACCATTGCCGACTGGGAGATAAACATGAATCATAGAACTACAGCCCACTATTTAAACGTTGTAATTATTACAATGACATGGGTATGCAGGTGGTGATAGTGTATGTTATCCTGTTTCAAACAAATAATAACGATGTCTGATTTTAATATTACTTTCGCCAAAGCTCTTTACATAGAACATATTTATATTCAATATAACCCAAATAAAGTTGGTGCTCATTTATCAACTTCGGGCCGATGAATGGCTCAGTTGGCCTTGGCGGGATTTGAACCTACAACCTCCAAATCACACACAGATTGCAGCATCGAGCACTCAACCCACTGATCTATCTTTCTGCCATATTATGTAATTACCTACATCTTGGCACCGTGGAGGAGTTACTGACTAACTTTTGCAACCATCACTCGGTTACAAACCAACCAGCCTGAATTTCATGAGTGCACATACCTGTCTGGGTGGACAGTGACCCTCCTCCCTCACCCTCCTCTCAGTTGCTGCACCGGATCCAGACAACTCCCACTCCATCCATATCAGTATAAAAGTGAATTCATAGTTAAAAGTAAGTTGACACATTTGTACCCAGAACAGTTTATTCTGTGGACTGCCGTGTCCTGTCTACATCAATGTGTATGGCTATAAATGGCTGCATTCTGCCGCATAATTCTGATGCACTGTTAGCCATTCGCCTGGTTCCTTCTCCTTTAGCTATTCTTACGATATCCCTCTTTGACATATATCTGTACTGAAGGCAGAAGCATCAGCGTCCCCAGACTCACTCCCCTCGGCACAGTGCTGGAAATGGGAACAATTTACTGGGGGCACCATCTCATCCTTCGAGGGGCAGGGCCATGGGGAGTAGGAGGTGGGCCGAGGGGCGTGGTCCCAGGCCAGGTCACTCACTACAGTATCTCTTCATAGAACCCAATCCTGGCTATTTGCATAAAAGCAAAGATCATTATGGAAATATATAAGTCCAGAATTTTAAATTTGAAACCGGTCTTATTGTGATTCAGTAAGAAACCCTTTTGAGCGAATGATGGAAATTTGGCTCTGCAGTTTTAACTGGTCACGCTAATCATCCTAAGAAAAACAACATTTCTCTACATTGCAGGACATATATACCAGTCTGGACAACTACAACAAGTATGTGAGGCTTTAGCTGTTTCTGTATTCAGTTCCTCATGCCGAGTCTGCTGAAAGTATCTGTTTGTTGAAACGTGGGTTGATTGTGCATGTGATAACGCAACTTCAGGACAGATATTTCCTGTTCTGAAGCCGAGCACAATCAACCTGCGCTTCACCAAGCAGACCACTTTCAGAAGACTTTGCAGCTTCAGCTTGCCCATTGTAGTGCCAGCAAGCCCCTGGGTCTGGGGCAGGGTTGCAGTGGCAAGGCATGCTTTGCTGGAGCCCCGCCATGTTATGGCCCATTTCCTGCGCTGCCTCAGCAGGTAGTCTAGTCATAGAATCTGTCTAGGTGACCTTGGACGTCCTTGAGAAAGCTTAGCAACACGCGTCCGGAATAGTCTAGTCATACAGTCTGTCTAGCTGACCTTGGACCTCTTTGAGAAAGCTTAGCAACACGCGTGCGCAAAAGGGAAAGGAAGGGATGAGTCATTTGGGGGGGGGACAGCAATCTCTGCTGAAGTTGTAGATGTAATGTGGGGAGTCACAGCCAAATGCAAACCGCTTGATTATTGCTTTTTTCGTTACATGGATTTCTCTTTTTTTCTCCTTCTTTTAAACCAATGTACGTATGCCATGTTATGCGATTGATATATTTTTTATGTAAATGTAGTTATTTAGTTTATCTTATTTCAGTAAGAATGTCTGTAAAGGTTTGCTTAAACCAAATACACATTTAAAAATAAAAATAAAAAACTTTTGGAGAACTGTCACAGTCTGGGATTGGGCGTAGAAGGGCTCCATGGAGATCAGATCTGCGTGGACATTTGAGCAGCACACGTTACACAGGGTGGCAGCTCTTACCAGGGCCTGATTAATGGAATTTTTGCACGGTTCAAAGTGACTTTGCACTGCCGACCCAAAACCCTGATTCATGGAACTGACAAATTTATTTTTGCAGTGTAAAGTCACTTTGTACTGCAAAAATACACTTTCCACAGTTCCATGAATGAAGGTTTGTGTCCGCAGTGCAGAGTCACGTTTGAGCAATGCAAAGTCACGTTTCAGCAGTGCAGAGTCACGTTTTCAGCAGTGCAGAGTCACTTTGAACCGGGCAAAAAAAATCCATGAATCCAGCCCTTAGTGTTATGAGGTCATTGGGAAAAGGGGAGAAGTGTATTCTTTGGCAAGGCTGTGTGTCTTTGTCTACCCTACTAATTCTTACTTGGTCTCCAGTTCTGTCTTCTCAGTATGTAGCCTCAGGTGGCACCTGAAGCCCGAGACCCTCAGGAGACTGTGCTGGCACTATCTGCCAGCAATCTCTTTCGGGAGACTTTACAGCTCCAAATGAGCCTTGCCATCTTCTTAAAATCCAGCGCGACTTGGGGTCCTCTCCTAGCTATGGCAGTGCATGGGCTCTGACTCCTTAATTCTAGGTCCCTCGTTCAGTGGCAATGCATTGTTGCCCTAACCACCTCTCTCTTAGCAGCTCTGGGTTGTATTTGTAGGCAGGATAGGAAGAAGAACTCTGGGAAAGAGGGTTATTTCTTTGAGCACTCAGTGCATGGTAATCCCTGGTCACGACAGCAACTTTCTGAAATAGACTGCAGCTGCCATGCCACCTAGCTCTAGAACAAGCACACTGCAGTCCAAGGAAAGTTGGTGTCGGGGGGAAATTCTGCCGGGGTCGGCCGGGCCGTCCGCAGACCTCCGGGCAGGGAGGCCCCAACTCCTCCCGTATATCCCAAAAGAGATAGAGTATGAGACACACACAAGAAGCAAGGTGACTCTGCTGTTTATTAAACACAAACGGCAGGGATGGGTCAAGGATCATACGCGTCTGACCTGACACACACACAATCGTGGGACTCGCAGGCCCTTTTTACTGTAGTATGACGCGCTACCTGCGTCACTTTAGAAAGTTAACAAAAAACCTATCGCCACTCTTAATTGGTTGCTCGAGTGGTAGGGTTTGTATAGCATACGTATAGAGAATAATATGAGTGGACGAGTTTTAGTCAGGCGATATATCTGGGTTGTCCCTACAATTAGATACATGAGAATTGTTACATGAAGACTCCTAATGATTGGTTGATGTTAATGGCGCCAGTGATAAGAACCCCATGTTCTGATTGGTACGCCCGTGAGCTTCCCAGCCTGGGACCATCGCTGTTCCCAGCTCTCGGTGTACCTGCAATGTGCAACAATGTTTCACTATGGGTGCATGCAGACAATGTGAAGACTTATTCATGAGCTGGACGGCCGACTACTCCCACTGTCGCAGATGTCCATTGATCCTTTCAAGTGTATCTGCCTGTGTCTTGTAACGAGGGATCCAGACGCCTCTTTCCTCCTGGGCTTGGCATCTCGTCAGGTTCGGCTTGGTCACGTGAGGTGGGACCGTGTTTGAGGCAGAATTCTGCACAATTAATATTGTTTTTCCACTGTGTGCCTGGTTTAATTGCAGGTGCGACTTTGATGTTGGTGCACGGCGTGCAAGGTTGCAACATCGTGCCCTTGATGGTCTGCTTTTGGAATGTGGGTTTGCAACATTACGACCTTGGCTGTCTGCTTTCGCCAGGCTCATTCTGCAGGATCAGCAACCTGACTCTTGTTCTATTAACGTCCACGGGAGCTCTTGCTTGTGGCCTACTTAGGCCTGGTGTATAGGTGGAACCGTTTGGTGCATAGGCGCTTTAGGTTATAGTCTCATATTGTCTTATGACCAGTATTGTGTCTTCGTTATAATTCTCATTATGGCACCTTGGTTTAGAAGAAGCGTAAGTAAGCTCTTTAGACGAGTTCATGGTGCGTCTTGCGTTTCTGCATTTTGAGAGCCTAAGTGAAAAATAATAAAGATGCACGTCTGTGAGTATGTCTGTTGCCTACGTCATAGCACTGAGTATATTCTTCGTGTAGATTGGTGCAGGAGTGTCCAGTGTGTATGTTGGCACAGGTGTGCTATCCGTTGGCTAGGTCGTCATGGCATCTCTAACGACGTATAGTTTTAGTCCAGTTGATCCATGCCGCAGGCATCGGCATGGGTAGGGTGGGCTGCTGGGCAGGCATTATGTTCCTGTACCAGGGTATCTGGTCATCTAGTAGATGGGCAAACTCTTCTCGTGGCGGGTGCTTGGGCCGTGAACCTTTAGGCCAGGCGCGAGAGGGGGAAGATGGGAGCCTGTTTTTCCATTTTCCCACTTCATTGGCATGGGAGTGATGGCACCGCCGTGATCATTCTTTGTAATAGACACATAGATGGTACATCAAAATTGTTCAACAGCCCACAAAGCCTGGTTACCTGTGCATCCCAACAACCTTCACCCATTCGGAGTCAGGCCAACCTTTATTTGTGCAGGGCTCACCGCTTTACACTCCAACAGAGCGGTTGTTTAGAATGTAGGCCTACGAGAGTGCAGTGGGCCCACTGGGGGTGTACTTTGGTACACACTGCATGCTTTTATGTCATATCTTGTGCACCACTGAAGCAAGGCAGGACCATGAAAATATGAAGAGCACTGCCACCAATATAGTCCTGTGCACATTTTAAAAAAATGTAAAGCGGCCCACTTATTTTTCATGGGTGTTAATGTTTCTTTCAGAGATTGTGCCTGCCACTTACTATTGTACTCATGTGTTTTGGTTCATTTGCGTGGCAGGGTGTGACCTGCGTAAGTAATAGTCTAGATTGTGAACAAGACCATTCACAGTGATAGCATTAAGGGGTAACATTGATAAGATGGGCCAGGAAACATGGGAAAGCAAAAGCCGTTTTAATTCGGGTTCACTTCCCGCCTGGAAGAAACCATACTGCCTGAACGCAGCTAAAATGTTAACAAAAACTCACGTACAGTTGTTTTTAAACACCATGCTTTGGTATGTGGCTGCTTTTTCTCAAATGCGGTCCAACCCTGCACCCTCACCCCCCCCCCCCCACAGAGCCCTCATAATGGTTTGCTCCACAGAGGTCAAAAATAGAGCTTCCGAACCAAGATTGCTCTACTTGACTGAGTGAATGAGAATGTGCAAATACGGTAAGGCAGGCGCACCCCAGAACGAATCCCTTTTTCGCGCCACACAAACAAAAAGTGTGACGATGGTACAATAGGAGCCAGAATGCTGATATGGAATAGCAAAGCTGGGCTCAAAAGATTAACCTTATGAAAGTGACTGACGCAGTATAACTGATGTGACTTGGAACATGCCAATCTTTTGTGGTGATTGCAGTACAGGTGAAAGAGCATTGCACACTTACACATGGCTGGCCCCAAGCCGTCTGCTGCCATGGCAAAGCGTTTTAGCTGTAAGTTGGTAGTGCTCAGTAGGAAAAGGGAAGCAGGAGTAAGGCACCTGGGACCTGATTCATAAGAGTATTTTTCAATAGGGTTGCACCATTATAAAACTAGGGCCATATTACAGATAATTTGCCTGGCAGGCATGCAATTATGCAAGGCGTCGACAATGGGGGGGGGGGGTGTCCTAGTGGAAAGTAAACAAAACATTTCCTTCAATGCATTTCTGCGCCAGAGCAATGTTGGCCCTAGTGTTAATACCGAACAGTATTTGCACAAGGGCAAACTTTGCTCTTGTGCAAAAAGTGCATCTAAACTATGTTTATTGTATTAAAGCAATCACTGCCCTGGTATTAATACTGTCCAAAAGTGTCCATGCACTGGTGCAACATTTCTGCAATGTGGACCTTGCAGTGAGCGTTAGGAGGGACCGTTTCAATTAAGAAGGAAGTGCGTGTTCCAAAAGTGTTGATACTTTTAAAGCACAGGGATGTTCATGAGCTCCTGGGTGAATGGAGAGCCGCTCTGTTTGTGAATTATATATCACTGTAATGCCTAAAGCAGGCATTTAATGGGGCTTCCTGGCTAAGAGGGTGCTGAAATGGTCTTCAGCATTTGTATTGCAACAATAAGATATCACACTGTGCTTGTGACGGAGCCACAGGAAGGGGAACTCTGTGTTGACAAAGTGAACAGTTTTGGCTTTTATGATGTAGGCATGGGATAGGCATTTGCCAGGCACTGCCATTATGGTATGGACGGTTCATGAGGTAGCAACTGCTGATACATTGTGGGAATTCCCGGGCATATGAATACTTTGGGTCTCATTGGGAGTATGCTGGTCTGGAATTAACGTGCCAGTAATTCCGTTTACCGGCACGTTCCAGACATGCATACTGCAGCCAGTGGGGTGGCCCGATTTACCTGCAGCCAAGCGCTGGAGGTAACTCAGGCACTATAAATATATAAAATAAAATAAAGAGTAAGATGATTCTTTTTCTCCACTCACACCCTTCCACCAAGATTTGGAACCTCTGTTGGATCTTCCGGCACTACAAGTCCTGAAAAAATGGACTGCATGGTTAGATTAATTTACAAAAATAATGTTTAATCAGTGTGTTTCAACAAACATTAAAGCATAAAAACAACCTGACATGACACAGTGCAGCTTCTAACAATAGAGACAACAACTTCTGAAGCATCAAACACAATTCATACAATTTCACAGGACACAGAAGATATCACATAACAAAACACATGGGTGTGAGTGGAGAAAAATAATCATCTTACTCTTTATTTTATAAATCGACCTCCCTGTTGGTGGAGAAAGAATAGGGACGTTTACCTATTTGAACATACCGGTAACTCAGGCACCCCACCAGCAAAAAAAAATCGTTTTTACCAGCACCAGTATTACTGATACCAGTAATACCGGCAATCCCCTCCCCCCCCGGCCCGCTCCCATGGAATGGGGATTAACCTACCGTTGCCGGCACCTGTAATATAATCTAAACAGTAGCTCTGTTTGCCAGTATCCCACCGGATTTATCAGTGGGATACCGGCAAACACTTAATGAGGGCCATTGCTCAGTAAATTCCTATCTAATGCTTAGAAAAGCACCACAACTGTTGGCTTTGCCAATGTTTGTTTTAACAGAAAGTCAATGTGAGGAACAGATGCAAGGACAAACACATTGCCTAAAAATCAAATGGCTGAGGGCACCCTCTGTTAAGTCAGTTTCATTAGACAAGGAGCTTATTCACAACTGGAATTAAGCCATTACCCTACAGAAAACTGCTGATAACAATGGCAGTCCGATAAAACAGTTAACAATGGCAGTCCCAATGGAGGCACTTTTAAAAATGTTACTCTATGACAGAGCTAGCTCAAGGAGATCCCAGGAAGATGTGCTTTTTAGTGGGTACGAATGGCCATGGGCATGGCTATTCAATGGGTGGTTAAAAACCAAGCATCACAGGCTGTGTGTCGCTCCTCGCCGCCCTTCTCCGCCCAAGTGTACTCCTATGCCAAAGATTTGGATTTATAGATCAAAACCAAAAGATGGTGCTAAAAATACTAGTAGGGTATGAATTGGTTGTATTGTATGATGCCTAGCCTTGATCATTACCTTAGGTCTGGGTGCCAAATACATATGTTTGTCAAACTAACCAAGCAGGCATTTTGTACTTAATTGACTATTGATGGTGGTGTGCTTGGTGTGTTTGATGAGATAAGTCTCTAGAAACTCCCCCACTTCAGTCTCATTCACAACTGGATGAAAGCTGGCTAGAAAAGGGCTCTTTTATAGACCCCCGAGTTTGCCTCCAAAAAGTCATTGTAGCATATTAATTGTACATAAACGGTAACAGGAGTCTGTGACATAAGATGCAGTTATGAAAATAAGATCACCCTGTTTATTTATTGTTTCCTGCCAGATGCCTCCTGCTCCTACGCACTGTAATTCTAGGTGTTGTTATAACCAAACGTAATGGTACTCAATGTGTCAACCTTGGGAGGGGGAGGGCTTTGTGGGCAATGTTGTTATTTAAACCTGCCTCTCAAAGTAGCACACCGGCCTCTGAGGCGAGGGCTAAAACCGGAGCAATTTTGCTTGGTGGCAATTTGAATTAGGTATTCGTTTCTAAAAACATGTTGGTTTGCTTGTAACAGCCCCAATGACATCCACTTTCATTCTTCCTTTCTTCACTGAATGGCAAACACCGCTCAGTAGAGTGTGGAGAAAATAATATCCATGTTATCCACGTGCTGCCTCTGCCACAAAGAAGCAAGTAACCACAATGACAGCTGGAAAATTCACAAACCACCCAACAAAAGAACTCTTGAGGCTGACAAGAAGGGATATGCATGGCACAGGGGAGGATTAATACACCACATTAACTATCGTCACCGCAACTGGAAGTTGTGTCAACAGCGAAGACCTATCGTAAACCAACGACTCCCCTTGAAATGTATGCAGGCGCCAGGGCCACCAACGGATAACACCCTATTGGTACATTTTCTGCACAGCTATCAATATTTAGTCTGCCACCCGAATAAGACAGCACATAGTATCTATCAAGCCACTGCAGACACCCTAACACACAAGTAGTGAACCCCAGGAGCGAGTAAAGGGAACTTTAAACTTACTTCTTAAGCAATTCCATTCTGTTGAACTGGGGATACATGTCCTCATCTCACCCCTCTTGGAAAACCCTCTTTTACAGCAAGACACATCCAAGTGCCGTCTGGTTTAAGTGGAAAAGCTTGTCCCAGTATCAGGCTGCTAATGTCTTAAGGAGGCTCCTTACACCTGCAGGGGACCCCAGTACCTCCATACGTCCTCCGTACTAGGTCTTACTAGACAAACGTGTAGTACCTCACTTTTTCACCCGAGGACCAAGACAATGGAATCTTCCCGTGTGGCTGGCTGCACTCCATTGGAGTTGTTGGTTTCTACTGACTACACACATTATCGATTAAAATGAAAATGTCTGGTTAAGCCCCATCTCCCTCCAGCTATTACCTAATCATACCGACTCCTATGCATGCAATACAAACGTACTAATTAACATCTGGGTGAGCTCCAGCCTTCCTTACACCTTACTAGCCATATATAGCAATTGACTGCACACTACGTGAGGCAAAACTCAAGTCTACAGGCAGGAACCAGTGAAAGGTAACCAGTATACTTGGATGGACAGACTGGCATATACATTAAGCCAGTAACACAGGTTCCATTTAATAATGTTCCCGCAAAAATGTCTCCTGACCAAAAGTCGCAGTTTTTTGCAGAATCATTATTACATTGAACATGCAGGAAACACACCCGCAACCCCCGATTTTTATTTTTTAATTAATTAATTTATTTTTTACAAGGGGAGCAGGGGCCATCCCTGCAACCCATCCCCATACATAATGTCACCCTATATAATATCGCCAATATCTTTTCCCAGTGACGCTATGTATGGGTACATTATTACCTGATACCATAACACAGATCTCCGCATGGGAGCCAACACCCGGCGATGGTCTCAAGATATTCTGGAGCAAAGATTACATGAAGATTCCTGAATTTTCGCTAATTTTCTCTGCATCAGTTCATTTCAGGATGATGCTGGCCGTCACTAGGCACTGATGTAACTTAGACGCTTGACTGACTGCATTCAGGACATTTCATTCAATCAGCATCTTTTGAAATGTAACAAGGTTTGATATCAATCTTACATAAAAAAAAGTTATAATTTTGGGGCTTAAAAGAATATTATAATGTGTATCCTAGAAGTGTAGTTATTTAGCTGAGTGTGTAATCTTAAGTAAGTGTGGGCCCTCATAGTGTTCCACCCTATTGTTATTTTTCACTTCTAAGTGCAAATCATCTTATAAAAAAAGAAGCAAGTTTCTTTAAATAGATGACTTGTTTGGATAAAGTATTGTCGCGATATGGAAAGCTCAACGTTGTATCCACGGTTGTACACACAGCATGCGTCACTTCCTGACATGAACCACTTCTGCTGTACTGCTGATATGGGCAAGCTTGGTTTCTCCGTTCTCGTAGCGCTTAGCAGCCTAGGCAGCTCTTCCCTTCCCATCGGGCATCCACTTTTAAACCTCAAAACCACACTGCCAAAATATAAAATTAGGAGGTGCTAGCTTATTGACCATTAATTTTGATTGGACCCCTGCGATCATCTCCACCCTAAGGCCCTTCCTCTCTCTAGGGATATGCTCCTGGAGTTATGAAACTTAAACTATGGGAGGGATGAATCCACCCACTTGGGTTTTCATTTTTACACGTGTCTATTTTTCTCTGGAAAAGTCCTATATATGGCAAAAACCTTTATTTTACAAATAAACATAACAATATATACATATTTAGATTCCCCTAATCATGTCGCACTTGATGAAAGTATTGCCATGTTTGCATGGTCAAGTAGGATTTTTTCACGAATTGCTCAACAATCATAACAGTTAGTGTCACCACATTTTATATACAGTTACATGAATCCACAAGCCACTAGCTCTCGACATCTCTACTTTGCAACATTTTCTGGGAAGCTGGGAAGCTATAAACGCATTGTAGGTTGTAGCTGGAGTTCCCAAGGTTGAATCTTGATAAAAGTTAAACAGCACCTGGGCCTTGTCCCAAGCGTTACAGTCATCATTTACAGTGATAATTTAATAGTTCCTGTGCCACAGAATGGTCCTGAAAAAAATCAATAACTGATCTAATAACTGACAATAACTGACATAACTGAATCTGCCTACCTCAGCCTTTCTACTCAGACCACATTGAAAACAAGACCATGCTCACCTGGCTCATTGTCATCATGTTCTCATTCTGCATTATACAAGACAGCGTATTTTGCAGTGGTAATAACTACATAGTGCTCAGTAATGGCCTTGCCAAACTTGGATGCCCAAGACACTTCCCCATCCCCTGCCCTACTCCTTTCCTGCCGACTATATCACCCTTCCCTCTCTGCCTCCAGCAATACCACACTGTCTCTAGCACTGACCGCCTACTTGTTACCCCAGCCAACACTACATCGGACATAACGCTGAGCCACCCTAAACTAAGCTTGCCACGTCAGACTAGGGGCGCCAACCTTAATACTAAGCCCACCCACACCAAATATACACCCAAACACCCCACAACCATGCCTCTAATCAACCTACTCACAATTACTCCTAACCTCACCACCCGTAACAATAGACTAGGCACTAGACTCCCCATGACTAGCAAGCTTTTTGCCAAACACCATACTAGGTCCACCTATAATGACTTGGCCTCCAACAAACCTAAACCACTCCCCCTAAAAGGTGCACTAGTGAATGTCAGATCACTTGGTGCCCATCACACAGAAAACGCTGACACGATCCTAACTAATTACCTTGACTTCCCTGCCCTGACAGAAACGTGGCTGCACGAGGCATCAGGACCTTACCTAACCTTAGCCATCCCGGACAAATACTCTATCCTCAGAGCCGACAGACCTAATGCTCAAGGAGGAGGTGTAGCTATTATCTTTAAATCCTCCTTAGACCTCAGATCAGTCACCGCCTCTCCATTAAAATCCTGTGAGCATCTCACCATCAAGCTACAAACCTCCCCTAAAAGTATGATCTCCATTCACTTAATATACTGACCCCCAAGTCCCTCGGGAGCCTTCGAGGAAGACATCACCTCCTTAATAGCTGAGAACTCCAAGCCTTCAGCACAAACTATTATCCTCAGAGATTTTAACCTGGGGTACAAAGATCCCAATGACACTCCTGCCTCATTCCTAGCTAATGCTCTAGCGGAGCATGGCTTTACATAATTTAGCTCCCTACCCACCCACCAGAAGGGTAGGATCATTGACTGGGTCACAACTCTTAACTGCATCATTACCTGAAAAATCCCACAACCACTCGTATGGACTGACCACTACCTCATTCCATTAGACATTAATATCAATTACCTACCTGATAAAAAGTGCCGAACTGCACCAGCCTGTCCAACCAGGAATAAGCGTAACATTACTGCTGAAGCCCTAATCCCATTGATCCTCCCCACCCTCAACGCACTTCCTGGCACAGCTGACCTCAATGCTCAACACCTACGACGACTCCATGGCCAGTGCCATTGATACCATCGCCCCACAAACTGTGCAAAGGAAAACCCAGAGCTCACAAACTCATGGTACACCTCTATATTGCTCGCCCAGAGTGCACGGACAGTCATTAATCACCAATGCAATTGCAGAGCCAATACTTTAAACGCAGGTAGACGACGCAACGACTTACAACCACACGCACTCTTAGAAAATAATGAGCACTTATACGGCTATTTATTCAAAGCTTGGAAGCAACAAGTGATAACACAGAAATAAATCACAGAAAAGACAGAGAATTCAAAAGAAAATACATCACCGTGGGCGTAACTGAATCCCTCATCTCAACAGAAGCGGCTGGAAGAACCCAATAACAGCCAGGCCGAGAGCACAACAGTCCACAGGTATGCCGCACGGAAGCGTCCCCCCTCCGATTGAGGTCTTTGTACTTGTCCCGTCTGACAAGTTGAGGGGTTCCGCATATATGCACTCCTCAAAAAGGGGTGGTAATTTCTCAAACCTTCTGGCAAATGCACTTGCGCATTGATGGGCAACCGTTGGTTGCCAGCTGGGTCAACCGACAGTAACCTCAAGGAGCAAAGCACTTCCCTCCTCGAAGAACAAGCGCCATGGAAAACAGTCCCATAACTCATAAGACATAACAAAGCCAGCTTTCCCAGCAGAATGTCCTTGACTGCATACCAGGTTTGGAAAGCATGTTTTCTTCAGCAAAGTAAATTCAGCTCTCAGCGAAATAAGTACAGCTTTTCACTGCAGCATGAAGTAAATATCCATTATGGCTCTGAGTGCTCCCAGAATACACTGCGCACCAGCGCCATGTTTCAGCTCAAGCATAACAACCCCCGAACTCAAAATTGTGAGAAAAGAGAAAGCTAAATTAGAAACACTTTGGAAAACGGCTCCCTCTGTCGAAAACAAAAACAATCTAACAAACTTATCCTCCCTATATAAAAAGGAGATAATTTGCACCAAGAAAGAAGCCTACAACGTCAGGATAAAGCAGGCAGGGTCCTGCACCAAAGAATTAATTAATATACTGATGGAACTAGAAAACCCTAACCCACCCACGGACACCTGCATAAAAGATAAACCCTGGTGCACCAGCATCCAGAACGCCCTTGCCAACAAGATTGCAGGACTACAAACTAAAATAGAAGATAAACGTCAACAACTCTCCAGTAGCAATCCCACCAGCCCTAGTACACCGCCCAACGACTCTAACTTAGGCTTTACATTCAAAAAGGTAACGATGTCAGAAGTACAAAAAATTATAGCTTCTCTAAAACCCTCCAACTGCAAAGGAGACAGCTGTCCCGCCCAGATTATAAAAGACGCAGGCAGAGACTTGTCCCCTTTCATCACTAAATTAATAAACTTATCCTTCTCCACCAATTCAGTCCCCAGTAACTTGAAACAATCATGGGTTCTCCCCCTCCTAAAAAAACAATCCCTAGACCCTGCCATACCAACGAATTATAGACCGATCACCACAGTCCCATTCTTGCTAGAAATCCTCGACAGAGTTGCCTACCTGCAAATTCAGGACTATTTACAGACAAATCAATTGCTAGGAATACGTCAATCTGGCTTTAGACTGCTACATGGAACAGAAACTGCCCTTGTGGACCTCAAAAGACAGATTGATGAAATCAACGACAAAGAAACATGCCACCCTACTCCTCTTGGACCTCTCTGCGGCCTCCGACCTGGTCGATCACAAAATCCTCTCTAACCACCTATCTCCTGCTGCTCACTTCTCCTCCTCTGCTGTCATATGGATACAATCCTTCCTGGCTAACAGAACCATGAAGGTTTTCTGACTTCAGCCGCAGCACACCCCATCCCCATCACCTGCGATTTCCCACAAGGCTCATGCGTCTCGCCTACTTTGTATAATATATTTACAAAGCCACTCTTTGACAAACTGGACCGTCTGGGTGTCACCTACACCAACTACGCTGATGACACCCAGATACTCCTCACCCTCTCAGGCAACTATGACACCGACTCTATCCGGATTAACGAAACCTTCTCCATCTTTCAGGCATGGATGGCCGCACATGGCCTTTGCCTGAACGACGAGAAAACTGAACTTCTCCTTGTCGGCTCAACCAATAACTTGCTGAAACTTAGCCCCAACTACAATAACTTCATCGTCGATGGAACACTACCCCACTGTCAAAAGTGTGAAAACTCTTGGTTTCTATCTTGATGCCAACACCAATCTCACTAACCAAATTAACATGACTGCCTCGGCTACTGCCTACACGGGTAAGCTGATCAGGGCATGTAGACCGCTCCTATCCACTAACAGCTGCCTCACGCTGGCCAGGGCACTCATACAGTCCAAACTGGACTACTGTAACAACCTCTACTTAGGCGCTAACTAATACATAATCAACAAATTACAAGTACTCCAAAACAACGCGCTGCGAGCAGCCTTAAACATCTCCACGCGAGAATACATATCTACAGCTAGAAAATCCTGCAAATGGCTCTCTATACAAAAAATAAAAAATAAATAATAATCAACCTAAAGACCATCTGTCTCACATATAAAGCCCTAAACCAACTTGCCCCATCTTATCTCACCAACAAATTCACCTTGAAATCTACTACCAGAATCACGAGATCCACTAACACACTTTGCCTAACAGTGCTCAGATTCACCCAAAAAGAGAGCTGGAGGATCCAGTTTCACGCTCCTTGCCTCCCAACTCTGGAAGACCCTTCCCCTCAACATCATGTCTACCAAATCCTTTCAACCTTTCAGGAAACAGATTATCAGATGTTTACTGGAAAAAACTAGCACTCACCATCTTCTCTGACCCACTCTTGACGTCACTGACCATTCTTTGATTTGAACAAACTGTATTATGCATATCTATAACTGTAAATTTGTATATAATGCACTATGTTAAACTGTATCTAATGCACCTGTAACCGCGTCCTAATACCGCCCTTTTACCTCTGGGTCTGGAGCGCTATATAAATAAATAAAACAAAATGTGATTCTATATGTAACCCTATAGCAAAATAAATGATATACATAGTTTGATTTAATAACTTTGCACATTAAGTTTCATTTCTCCTCAGCCATGTGACCTGAGAATTTGAGGTCTTTGGTGGTGTTGGCCTGAAATGAACCCATTAGCCCTTTTTCTCCAAGTGCTAAGGGGTCATCATGTTGCTAAACCAACTCCTTAAGAAGGCCATATAAGAAGCCTTCATAAACTTACACTTAAATCTGCTATGCTATTGTATTCACGTTGAAGTGTCCTGCTCCAGTGCTTGGTCCCCCAATGCAGCCACTTCATGTATTAGTACTTCCCCCTTCTCCTCCTAATTGCTCTTAGCTAATCTGGAATGCTCCACACCATGAAAGAGATCAGGGCCCTCCTGTCTTCTCCCCTTGGGGCGCTACACAGTGACTTTGTTTGCAGTTGGCACCTTACAGAACACCGATTAATAAACCTTCTGTAAAGAAGGCCCATATTTTTGTAGTGTGGCAAATGAGTGGATTTGGAAGTAAATTTGTAAACTGTGGACAAAATCTAACTATGGCTCCAGCCCAGGATCAGACAAAACCAATTTCCTGTCATTAGTTAGGTAACTTCTACATAGATAGTTATTTGTCATGACAAATCTTTGATTCACATGTGTACTGTAAAAGCTCGATTATCCGACACCACTGGGAAGCCTATAGGAATGGGTAATTAATAATGCCAGTTAACTGAATTGTGGTTACCTGTGCTGGATAACAAAGAAATCAGGGCAGATAAGCAAGGTTCCTGGCTTGTTTGTTCTTGTCTTCACCAGAACTGTTACTATAACTGGCAATGGAGGGGTTGTTTTTATTGTAGAATGTTCTTTGAACTTTCATTTGTTTTGTCTCTAATCATTGGGAGTATGGTGTAGCAGTAAAAACAAGTGGTATTTCAAATACTTAATAACTAATTGAGAGGTGTGATCACCTGGGATATTTACTGTGTGGGGTACAAAGAAAGTACTGCATGGAGCAAATATACTTGTTTATTGGTCACTTGTTAGGCGCTTACACAATTAGCAAAACTGTTTCAAAGCGCCCACAGGGCAACAGGGTGGGGAAAGGGGAAGGTAGACAATGAATTACAAAACAAATACCTACTATGCCTTGTGAGTGTTCAGAACGTGCAAGTGCACGGGTGAGGGGGGGAGGGATAGGTGCTGTGGTTCTCATGGAAAAGTGCTAGGGGTGAAGTGCTTAAGAAGGGAAACTGAAGGGAAACTACCCTTATTTACATCATGAGGCACGTCCTAGCAGTGGCGTAGCCACGAATCAAATTTAGGGAGGGGGGCACTGAGGGGACCAAAGATAAAAGGAGGGGGGGGCCACAGACAAAAGTAGAGGGGTGCCTATAAAAGGGAATGTGTGACATCACAAGCACTCCTGCAGAAAAGCTTTTGTACACACCAACTACCACACTCCACTGTACCTCCGCTCCCATCAGAATGTAGGTACGAAACCATTAAGTCACTAATAACCCAAAATTCGAGGTTTAGTGCACTACATTCTGATGGCAGGACTGCAGGATGGTTTTCATTGTTTTGCGGTAGCATTACAGATGTGTGCTGTGTCTTTCTGGTTGATTCCAATAGCACTGCAGTGCAGAGAGTAGCCCAGGCAAGGGGAGTGAGGGGGGGGGGGGCTGGGATTTCTGAGGGGTGGCACAGCCCCCCTGGGCCTACCCTAGTGACGCCACAGTATCCTAGTCAACTCATGTCGTAAATATTCCATGTGTTCCCAACTCATAATGACATTTCTTTGCCACCTGGGGTAGCCCTCTGCACCCTGGGCCTCGTTTGTGTCATAGCTCCACATTTTCCCATAGGAAAAGGATTGGGGTTGCTAAAAATGTGTCATTTGAGGCCACTTTGACATTTGTATTTCAGGGCCTCTTTTGATTCCCAGTCAGCCCCTGCTGGCCACTGCGCACTTCTTCGGAACCAGGTGGTACTTGCAGCTGCTCATGAAACACTGAATCGTGGCATGCTGGGCTTCCAGCGGGTTGGCAAGTGGCATTCGGTGAGGCTGCCAATGGAGAGATGTGACGAATGGATTTGTTTTACTCGGCACGCGAGAAACACGCATTGCTTCATTTTACTCGTGTATTAAGAACCCACGTGAAACGTACCCCCATTCTGGAAAACGGGGTGAAGGACAACGCGACAAAAGCAGTTCATCGCTCATTCTCGAGTAAGAAACGCTTTGCATTATTTCTGTTTCCATGTTCCTTTGGAGCAGCCGGCTCTCGAGCGCAGCTGTAAATGACAGCTGCTCTAGTTGTAATTTCCTGACCAATCCCAAGTACCTTCTGATGTCTGCTGACACCGCAACCGCCAATGGGAACGCGCGAGCGCTGTGCTGACATTATGAAGATTATCGATGCGACGATACGTCACACGAGGGGCCGCAGGAGCCACATACGCAGGACGCTTCTTTGTTTTTTCCAGACACCGGTACACATGCTGCTTTCAAGTGGCATCTATACTCGTTTGTACTGTCTGCATTACTGTGTTCATCCAATGGCCGTCATGAACTCGCGTTTTCTCTTTTTTCAGTCGCACCTCTGAATAAGGAGTACTTTGTACGAGTCCAGGGCTCCAGACAAAATGTTGAAGGGCCTAATTTTTGGAGTTCAGAGTCAAAACATTTTTAGGGATTAAATAAGCAAACCCCATTCTCCCTGGGGCTTCTTTTTAGGCGAGTAAAAATATATTTAGTCCTACAACGGATGCCTTTTTTAAATTCATAATTATGTATCTAGTAGTTGATGAAAATGGAAAGGTGCATTTTTACTTTAAAGTTCCTTTTCAGATCACTCAGTTTTATTATGAGAGTTCCTTCCTTCCCGAAATAGTGCTCGACTGGTACCAACTGTTGTGCTGTAAGTGTGGAAGAAGATGGCAGACTGCAATATGTCAGTTGTGTCCTATTCATTTTTGTTGGGAATGATTTCCTGCTTTACAGAACACAAGTGGCTGGTACGCTGCTTATCTGTAGCGCTGCAGCATCTCCACCAACTCTTTGATTTTGATGGGGGCCTTGCATCGGCCTGATGGGCGGCGAGGGGATGATGCACTGTACAGGCTGTGCACTGCAATGCTTCAGCGATGGCAGATTTGCATGCTGGCGCTAAAGCCCCCGGGACTCGTACGGTAGGGGGAAATGTGCAGTATCCGTGAACAGTGTCTAATTTTAGGAACAGCACACTGGTATTCTTTGATAGTAATGCAGAAAGTGACATATGGACTATATCAAGCATTATATTCCAGGTGGCAAAACAGACCAACTATTTAAGCTCTCTCTCTGAACATCTGCGTGTAGCTTGCAGGGCTGTGACTCGGATCCTGGCAGCGCCGACTCAGCCCTTTATCCTTCTAAGGTCATTACTTCGAAAACAGCTGGGTAATAATCCTTTATTAAAGTACTTAAAAACGAGCAGAATCTGGTCTGAAGTGCAATATATATATATATATATATAAAATATATATATATATTGTATAATGATGCTAGTTACTAACACCTGGCGACTCTATAATTATTATAATATATATGTGATTATGCATGATTATCCTCGATGCCCGGGGTGACATTTACCTGCGCGAGCACCTGCATGACACCATGAAGCCACACACATGAAATTATGGGGCATCTTTCGTTTTCCGCCCATCCTGCAGTTGCTTTGTACGCTGCAACCTGCAACTAGACAGGTTTGTTGCATAATGCAATCCAGCAAAAGCACCCTGGCGTCTGCATGACTTTACTGTCCCATTGTACTACTGATGAACATTTAGAGTAAAGCAGATTGTCCTGTGCTTAGGCGTGCCTGCAGGGTGCTGCTGTTCTAAAAACACAGGACAGAACAGGCCACATTGTTTCATTGCATTCAATGTCTCTTGGGGAATGACTGTTTGAGCAACAGTAGTTGATGTCATTTCAGTGTAACATTGATATCCTCTTGACTGTTGTTACTGTGAAGGATGCATTTTATATTTCCTAAAATATTTGTCCGAATGTCACAATCTACTTATGAAAGGTCCCCACAACCCATAGACTGTTCATTATTTTTAGGCACATGAAGACATGCTTCGTCAGCAGTTTGGAGATTGAGGCTGGGGTATAACATCATACCGTAGCACCCTGATTTCATAGGGCCGCAGGCTGGGCTTGCACTGCAAACTTTGACTGCACCACTTTTAGGATTTTACGGTAAGTGTTAGTAAGTTAAAGTTGTGGGGAGAGTAGACGGTCTGGGCCACAATAGCAGGTCTTGGGCGCACAACAACCCATCGGAGAAACACATTGCTTTGTGTTGTAGTGTGTACACCAATATACAGATTCTTCTATCTATCTCACAAGTAAGTAGCTTCTGTATTTGATGTTCGCGCCTGAAGGGCTGGTTTTAGATTCACAAGTGCTAGCAGTACATGCACGTCAACCTCAACTAAAAGTATATTAGTCTATATCATGGTTCTACATGGATACATTGAAGTAGAATATGTTGTCGCCGTTTACTTAGCAGTAATTATGTGGTGGCTTTTTTAATGGGGGTTCCTCCCCATATAGCCTCACTACACCCTTACCCGTCCTATCGTCATCCACCCCCCCCCTATACACACTAGACCTCAACATGTGCATATCTAATTTACCGCCATGCAGTCATTTCCGCAAAGTAAATGAAGTAATACTTCATTACTATGAAGTAATTTCTGTTGATGAAACAGTACACGCTATATCACATGTGTAATTTATATTTATGTATCTGATAAATACATGTACGAGTCATCTCAACTGTATGGTATGACAGGTGACACACAGGGGCTTTCCGGGCCAGTAATCGTGCGCTAGTCCAAGGTGGAAGGCCAAAGCCATTTAATCTCTTGCGCCCAAGTTCTGTGCGACCAGTATTGACAGACTCCAATTCTGCAGCTCTGACAGAGCACTTAATTCTCTTTTGGTCGATAAACTAAGTACCATTACATTAATAATAATTGCAATTATATCAAAAGCAGTACACATATGGAGTGAATCTCTAGACACAAAACTGATTCTATAATTATTATTCCTCATTTCATCCACTGTGTGCTGCGTTCTGAAAGGCCACCATTAAAATGTGCCTTTACAAAACCCTTGAACCCACCTGCCCATTGCATCCCCAATGGGCCCAGGGGCCACCCCAATATCAGAGACCCTGTCTGCGCCAAGCAATAGGTAGTTTGCTAACAGCTTCCTTACAAACAAGGATATTGTTTCCAAAAGAAGTCTTCCTTTTACTCAACGCCAATGCAGCCCATGATATGTGATAAATAAAAAAATATTATCATTGCATGTTACATTGGGAATTTTCTCTAGGAACTGATATCATCTGTTACTAGTACCCAAGTCCTAGGCACTCAATTTGTTAATCATGCAAGGATGAAAAGCTAAATCTACCTAAACCTCTGTCCGTGTTTAAGGCATGTATAAATCGAACCACGTCTGTGGACACATGCCAGAGGCATGGCTCCCCATCCATGCACTATAGAATGCAGCTACGGCTATATCAAATTCAGTCTAGATGTTCGCATAGCCATCCACACAGACCTGTGACAAGCCTTAACTACCTCTGCCATTAGTATACAGCGACAACCTATGACAAATTTGGTCTAGCTGGGTACACATCGAGTCTCCTGCACTAGCACTCTGTCCTAACCACCATCAGCACCCGCCAATGTAACTGACCTCTGGGTTGGTTACTGGAACCTAGCCAGCCTGCCTCAATCCTAATCCCAGCAGACTGCACACACTCATTTTAAAATAAATTTAGAATTCCATACCTGGTTTTCAATCCCTGAGGGCATTCAACCATCAAGCGCATTGAGGCCATAGAAATGGAGAAATGGTGCTATATAAATGAGGACTAGAATACAATGCAACACAAAAGATTTGAACCTGTGATTGTCAGGTTACTCTCTGTTCTTTACAGTGGATCCATTAGTGCCTTGCGCTATTTATGCCAGCGTGCACATGCAGCTCAGATATGATTACACTCCCAGATGCAAGCAGTCAAACGTGTAACCAGACTGTGCACATCCTGCAACAAAATATGTGCCTTTATCGGATCTGTGAAAAAGAGTGTGCCACGTACAGCAATGGTCCAGAATACCACGTCTGTAGGCAAGAAAGCCCCTATGAATCTGCATGACCAGCCCCCTCCCAACATGCACTAGTGCTATTTCTGTGCCTGTCGCCATGAAGAGATAGTTGTCCTATCAACTCATAAGTGAGGGTATGCCATTAACGCATGAACAATGTTAGAACTGTTTAAGCCGTTATCCATTCCCAGGACAAAACAATGCACGTCAGTTACAACAAATAAAATAACATTTTCAAAGGTATACTTTTAATCAAAATCAATTATTATAGCACTATGTTATGTTACTTGACATTTTCACTGTGCAAGTCACTACCATAGTGATCTTAAAGCACTGAGGGCCCGATTGTGAACCAAGCGCAGGGAGCATACCAAATACCGTGCGTCACAGCACCTTTTCCAAATGCTCAGGGAGCACGCTTGTTTTGAAGTGTGCCTGGGCGTCAGCGCAGTGAACGACTGTGCACGGTCTGCAACCCGCCTGTTTGCTTAGATAACCGTGGATTGCACATCGGCAGCAGTTTCGTTAAATAAGTTAATTGCAATTTAATGAAATTTCTGCCGAGACATGATAAAACAAAAATGAACGAGTACAAACATTGCAGGGTGTTTGTGCTACTGCGAAAAAAAAGAGACATTTCAAAGAAAACTAGTGACTGCAAGTTTAAGCAGCATTTTGGGGTTCGGAAAGGTCTCTTTTTTTTGGCAATGAAAGTGTAAGATGTGCATTTAACAGTGATGGCCCCATTCCAGTGGTGTCCCAAACAAGCTTGCAAATGTGCAAATGACGGCTGGGGAAAGGAGTGCAGGACATCAAAGCCCTTCTGCGCGGTTCCTCAGCGAAGCTGGGGGCTTGCAGGGTGTAGGCAGGATGTAACCCACATTACATCATGCTTACCAGTGATCAACCTGTGCTATCCGTGGCACTCCTCCACAAAAGAGAACCCATAAGACACAAAAGAGGTCCTGTGTATGCCTGCCACTTTTTGGCATTCGCTAAAGTTGACAAGTTCCACGAGAATCGGCATTTGAATTCGTCGAATATGAAAGTGCCGGTTGCTAGGTTGGTTTACGAACCATCCTAGCAACCGGCGCTCACATTTCGAAAGTTGCGCATTCAATCTGATTTAGGGAAAACATGACAACTTCAGAATATGTGTTAAATACAGAGAATGTCAAATGCTTTCTTTGACATTTCCGGTACTTAACACCATGTTACGAGTCCTTGTATATGGGTGAGAACATTGTGACCTCGCCTAGTCTGTCAAACCAGTTGCTGTCTGGGGGAGGAGAGGAAAAGAGGAAAGTGAAGGAAGAGAAGGGGAAAGTGGGGGTGAAAAGGTGAACAAAATGGAACATACGTGGGTAGCAATCAATAGGGTGAAATTGCACATGGTAAAATGATCATGTGCATATGGATATTGGTAAGAGATATGTTTTTAGTAAGAAAGAACAGGTACATCATAGAAAAAAAAGAGACAACCTTACGGAAAAACTCAAGTTTAGGTGTTTTTTTTTATATCTGAAGTGTGCTGAGGAGATTTCATAAAGACTGATTATGGATGGGTAACGGCCTTGAGATGTGCTCAAGACTTCCAGAACGTTTCGGTGGCTATTTATCCCAAATGGTTATGTTGACACTCTCCCTTGATAAGAGTTTCTATGGTCTGGAAAAATCAAGCCAACTGACAGCAGTGTCTCAGAACCAAAAGTTGGCCATCTATTGAGGGTATGAAGATAATACAACATGAAAATAAGGCAATGATGTATTCCCACCCAAAAGGCCTCAGTTCTAAGAAAGAAACGAAAACAATTCTTGAAGGACTGGGGGTTTAGTTGCATTAATTATCCTCCAGAGGCAGGGGGTTCAAATGCTAGTTAGCTGTGCAAGAGTGGGATATGTCCCACAATCGAAGTCAGACACTAAATGAATCAAGAGACATTGTAATGTACAAGAAATAGTCAATGTATTATTTGCAGTAACTAAAG
The DNA here is from genome assembly GCF_040938575.1 of Ambystoma mexicanum. Classification (NCBI taxonomy): domain Eukaryota; kingdom Metazoa; phylum Chordata; class Amphibia; order Caudata; family Ambystomatidae; genus Ambystoma; species Ambystoma mexicanum. Next base: position 266,994,584 of record NC_090937.1, read on the forward strand.
AAAATGTGGGAGCCAATCTGAGTGGACCCTTCCCTGTGGATAGTTAGTCAGCCGTCTCGCATATGAGATGGTCGGGAGATTGGTCAAAAGTATTAATCGCGAAATAGATTTTTTTATTGTGGGAACTGATCGATGATTCTAATTTCTTTTATGACGAGAGTTCCAAAGTTGAAGTGTGAGAGTTGAAAAGGAGGGTCCTCCTGATTTCTTCTTTGAATAGGTCAGTACCACCAAAGTCATGAGTGAAGCTGATCTAAGGTTTAAATTGTGAGTGTGTTCGCTTTTGCTTGCATAACTTATGGGCCTTTTCTATGAAGCGCTTTGAAAATGATTCTAATGGTTAAAAAAAAAGTGATTCTCCTGCCTACTGGTAGCCAATGCAGAGAGTGACATGCCAGTGAAATGGGATCTCTGAAACACAGGTGCCATAAGGTCCTTGTGGCTGCATTCTGCACTTTCTGGGCTCCATCAATGAGGTATGCTGGGGCACCTAGCTAAAGACTACTGACAAATAGCCTAATCTGGAGATCACCATAGATATTATTCCCGTGGACATTTGGGTAAAGGCTAAAGATGTAGTTATATGTAATTTGTTTGAAGTTATTTGGTGGATGGAGATTACATTTAAAAAAAATGTTTTAGGGATATTTTATTGCAATGAAATTTGTCTCAAAAACATCAACACATTCTCCTTCGACCAGATATGCTGCGGCAAAACCTCCCATTCCCAAAAATGGGAAAATCTCCCCAAGGGCTTTCTGGTGTTTAAAAGCATGGTTGGTCACCACTGTGATTTGAGGTTCAAGGCAGTGGTCGACGTGTACGGAAAAAAGTAGTGGAACTATGCTCCCTGCTGGTCTGCCCCCGCTCCTCACAAACCCCATCGCCATGCCCCTCCCACATGCAATCCAAACTCCGAAACAAACACCTGCTGTTTAAGGGAATGTTCAGTGCAGTGCACTGAAGTCTAAGTTTCAACTTCTTCCTATACTTTCATTTTAAAACCTAAACTATTCCGGGATGGTTTCTTTTTTAAAGTAAAATGATAGGAACAGTCAAACCTATAAAAAACATTTAAAAAATAAAAAAAGTAGAGGTGCACCCTCCCAACCGCACCCGTCCACTTCGACCACTGGTTCAAGGAAAAGGTTGCGATACAAGGTCACCTCTAGGTTTCTAAATACCTGACAGTCAGTTAAAGCTGCAATGTATAGGTCCATTCCTTTTAGGAGAAGGGTTTTTAAGGATGATTTTCTGGAGGCAAGGATTTCGGTTTTTTCTGGATTCAGTAAAACAAGGTTATGTGAGTCGAGTTGCTAGGTATTTCAAGGAGAAGTTGTGCATCATCTGCATAATTGTAGCATGAGAGGTTTAGGAAGTTTGGGAAGGTGTGGGAAAGTGGAATAGATAATGATGGAACAGTAGAGGGAGAGTGAGGAACCATGCGGTACACCAGAAAGGTATTTCATGAACTCTGAATGGAAGGAATACATATAAATGTATTGTCATCGGTCAGTTAGAAAGGACATTAAACAGTTGAGGGCTCTAGCTTCAATCCCATTGTGAAATAGGCATTGATGGAGAAGGTCAAGTTCAACCAGATCAAATGCTGCAGATACATTGAGTAGTACAAGAGCAAAGGCATTATTTGTGTCTCTGCTAACTTTCAGCTTTTGCCCGGATGAAAAGAAGAAAGGATTCTGTGCTTGGACAAGGTCTGAAACTAGCTTCCGCTGTGTCCTGATGTCTTGGTCTTCTCATAAGCTAGTAGTAGGCAGCTTTACCTATATTTGTAGCTAAATAGCAGCAGTTGGCAAAGGCTCCTCAGTTATTAATATTGTCCTGACAGACCCATGATTTTTTCAATCCAGGTTTACCGTAAACTGCGTTAAAATATGAGAGCACGGTCCCAATAGTGAAAGACTTGTTTATTAGAGCTCTGGCAACTTCAGCCATATGGGGTGCACTAAGAAGTGATTTGAGTGGGGTTGCGGCCCCAGTCTGTCGTAGAGCATTCAGTAGAACTCTTTGTAATAAGTTGAAAGGGGGGGGGGTGTATGAGAGAAATTCATTGTTATGGGGAGGTTGTAGGGGGAGAGTAGTGCAGTGAGAGGGTGTGGTTTTTGTTTGAATGTTAGAACCTCGCATGACTGCATTGTGGCGAAAGTGGCCCTAGAGCAAGTTCTTGGGAAGAGGATTCTTTGGTTGATTGGTGAATACAAAATTGGAATTTTGAGATAACATTGAAAGCCTCCCCAAGAGGATTTCTTTCATTAAGGAGTACTTGAGAGTATTATTTTGATTTGGCTTTTTATGCATATGACTTATAGCCTCTTCTGGCTCCAACTCTCTGCAGGTCAAATGTTTCCCCAAGCAGAGAGTGGGAGGTATATCCCTTTCCTTGGCTGGCTCCTCCCTCTCCAACAGCCTTCCTTCCCCCCCTTCGACTTAAGGCAGACCTTCTAAAGTTCCGGAAACTTCTCAAGACTTTCCTTTTCTCCTCTTCCTTCCCTCTCCCATCCCTTGCTAACTCTTCCTCTGCGACTGGGGACGGATCCCTTTTGAGTCATACAGGGGCCAGACCACCCCCACCACCAGGCCCCCCTACATCCTTTGCTAGCACTTGCCCTCTGGCTCCCGCTCACTGCCCACTGCACTCATCCTCCGTTTCTCCCCTTTGCCCTGGCACTTGCCACCATGGCCCACCCAGCACTTCCCTGCCCCCGGGGGTACCCCACACCCGCACTTCTCCCTCAACAACCCCCTCTGCACTTACAACCTTCTCGAGCACTAACCGTTTTTTGTTGTTCATGATCCCCCCGCACACCCCCATCTTGTCTTGTGGGGCCTGGAAACACTTGTGTATAGGCACCATACAAATGTCAATAAATAAAGAAATTCATGCAAGCTAGTTTTAGACTTCATCTGAGATTCTTTCTACAGGTGTAGAGAAGTGGATCGTTTGCCTGGTGTAGTGTTTTAGGTAATCACAGAACCATCAATGGTTATTAAGTGACTTTGGGATTGTGTCGCTTTGCAGGGAAGGATTTTGTTGCTGAAAGGGTATGTAGATCATGGAGAGGTTGTCGATAGTTTCCTTTAGCAATGTAGTAAGTTTGTTTTCAAAGCTAATTCATTGTAAGTTCCTATGCAGGCATTTGTTCCTGACGTAGAATGTTCAGCCCTTACTGGCAGAATCACTGAGAAAGATAGCACCAACTAGTCGACCAATGGCATCACTAGATCAAATGACTCTCACCCTCAGGACTAGAGGTCAAGCGTGGGTAAATCTCACGTACAGCCAATTGAACCTTGCCAAGTGTGTCAGAAGTGAAATCCCCTCCCTTTTGACCTCTGATGAAATCACAGTAAAAACAACTGTGTGACGTTTGACCGTGCACACATTGCGAGAAGTCATATCACTGGAGTAATATAAAAAGTGCATGCAAGAAAAAAAATCTCCTTTCATCACCAACCATACGCACATGTCAATGCCATCATGACATGTTACGATGTAGCATCATATGCTCACCCATCCTCTTCCAGAGACATCAAATGCCCAGACAAGGCCTCAAATGTCAAGTGCAGCTACTGCGAGTCAAAGCCCTGTTGCGGTTTATTATGCGGTCACAGTCAATTCAGGGAGTTCCTTTCCCCCAATGAATGTGGTGCACAATAAATCATTACGATTTTGATTCGGTTCAGTTTGGTAAGGGCTCCAACCTGTCTCACACCCAACCCCAACAAGTACCCGGTGCCCCAATGGACTAAGAACCAGGCCGGTTGTAGTAAGAATAGATTTATTAATTTATTTCAACCAAATTTCACAATCAGACTAACATCAGCAACAAGTGCTGTGGCAACACGAGAACAAAAATGACTTCCCTAAGGTCACCAACACAGAGATATTACTGAGATGTGTAGTCACAATATATTTTCAAATCACCCATCAATACAGAAAAATAACAATTCAGGACATACAGCGATTGCTGATTTACTTATAATACTCGTCTCCCAGCAACTCCCACCCTCCAAACATCAATTATACTTGACCCCTCTGAATTGAAGGCCAGTGGCAGAGATTGGGAACACAATGAGAAAATCGTTGTGGGATTCTGATGAAATGAACTCTTTAGAAAAGGGGATTTAAGGGGCAAAATCTTTTACTTCTTACCCGAGGTGCAGGATGAGGGAAAGAAAAGCACTGAATTTTGTTTTGCCACACCTATAAAGAACAGGCAGGGCGTTGTGGTTTTGGTCAGAGCACAATGGGAACCAAGGGGCAATTTCATTTTGCACCCTGCACATGCAAAGAAATACCAGCCTTCACCCCTGTGATTTAAAATGAGGGGGATCAATGGGGAATTTCGTTTTGCATCCTGCACAGTCAAGTGGAAACAGGGTTTTAGGATTAATTCTTTGGGCAGATCTTTGTCTATACCGGCTCAAAACACACTGGGAAGAGCTTGTTGGTTTTGAATGCCAACGAAACACATCCCGCGATTTCTATAGGGGAATTCATTGATTTACTTTAATTAAATATGCTAAGGATCTACACAGACAAACAGGATATTTTGCTATGGGGAAATAACTAGAACAATACTTGAAAAATGCAGGGCCTACACAATCTATGACTTGGGGATAGTTTTACTTACAGAAGAGGCCTTGGAATGGGCATCAGGGAACAGCAGGGCAACGCTGGCACAGCAAGGGGGTCAGACACAGATAGTCTGCTCTGAATCCTAGAAGAGGTGGCAGTCATCCTTTAAATGTCTCCTGGTTCCTGTCTCCAATGCAAGATTTGGGCCTCTCTGCTTGGATATTTCTCGCAAGAGTTCAGCAGCAGGTTGCCTCCCAGAATAAGTGAAAAAGCCCAGTTTTAATGCAAACTGGTCTACTTTTAGGGCAAATGACATCACAAACTTTCTCATGTCTCTCAGTGTGGATGCTATGGTCCAGGATAGAATTAAATGGGAATCACGGTGGCAGGTAAATGGTGTGTGCCAGGATGATCCCTCCTAACAGGTCAGAGCGGTGATATCTCTGATAACCATCACCTGCCTTCATCATACAGGCCTGCAAGAGAGCCCTGTGAATGAAGGGCTTGCCTAAGAACTATTGTTCCAAACAGCAGCCGCGAGTTCGAATCCTGGCAGGGCCGATGCAGCATTTAATTCTTTTGAGGTCAATAAATAGAATACCATTAAAATGGTTACTTATAAAAGCAATTACTTCTTTGATTAGAAGTAGAAAGGATTCAACACAATGCACTGTACTGAAACGTGACTGTAAAATGGGCAGTCTTTTTTACATTTTCCTACTGGGTTCCACGCCGGGGGCCAGATTACAAAAATATTTGCCCTGGTGCAAAAAAAAAAAAACATCAAAACTATACTTTCAATGCATTATTTTACTGGAGCAAAGTTTGCCATAGTGCTACTACTATTCCCTATTAGGACCTGGGCAAATTTTGCCCTAGTACAAACATGCATTGAAAGTATACGTTTTTTGCATAAAGGTGTGTTAATACTGTGCAAAATTGCACTTGTACCAGTGCTAGGGTGACCAGATTTTCAAAACTAAAAACCTGGGACAGCCAACAATATAAAAGGTCTGCCCCTCACAGCCCGGCCCCCAACCCTGCACTCCCACTCAAACCACCCCCACCTTCAACCCCTCTTCATCCCACAGTATTTCCATCACTGTTCCTGCATATAGATTGCACGGTTTTGACAGCTGATCTTAGCATGTTACTAAAAATAGCTTTTTATCTCATACATATTACAGGTCTTGTAGTTCATTTAACGACCGGTCTCTGTGGCACCATCCGTTAATGTGCTTGTCTAGGACTGTGTTAGGGGTTTGAGCCCAGCCTACAGTAACAATTAGTCTATTATAATGTTTGTTTTAATATTTATAATGCGCGCCAGACCCGAGGGGATCAGTGAGCAAAAGGCATAAAGAGGATTGTTCTGCTTCGGTTACATTACTGTAAAGTACCATACATTATATACACGTTAAGGCAGGAAACATCGAGGAACAATTATATACAGTATGTACAGGCAAGACAAGTGGTATTATCTGAGTGTGGTAAAGTGTCAAATGTCGTTTTCCTTAATCGAATGGAGGAGGTTGGATCTAAAGTGAAGATAGTGAAGATACTTGATAATTGTTGCAAACCCTTCATTTCTCGAAAACCCAGAAAGTTTTTTAAATTTAAAAAACTCTAGGGACAGGGGGACAAGGGGCCCATTTCCAGGACACTCCCGGTAAAAACTGGACATCTGTTCAACCTAACCAGTGCAAATACACGCCCTGGCAGACTACAGGGCCTCATTTCTCTGTTCAGGAAAAGAAGGCAGTACATCCAGCAGTCACATGTGGGTGCGAGCAGCTTGAACCCTTCCGCTGCCATAAAGGTGTAAGATGAACGGCTGTGACTCACCTGTCCCCTTGGAGAAGTGCTGTGTTAAATCTAACGATTGTTTACATTGGCTTTCAAAGGAGAACAAAAGATGGCTGTCGGGGAATCACTGCACGCACTGTGTAGTGAAGACAGGTTTCACAAGCAAAGTTCAATGTGATAAGAGCTGCCCTAATGGAAACGAGCTTGCCGTGTACCAGGCCTGCTCTACTGGTCTCACAACTCTGTGCACCAATGGGGAGGACGACCTTTTAAAAGAATGCGTAGAGTAATCGTTAGGATGTGGCCCTGCAAGTTAGTTGCTCTCTGTAGCCAATTTTGTGCTAAACAGAGCCTCTGCGTAGTTGCTAGTTCACCCTGCAGTGTGCTGTAGATAGCAGCAGTCTCTATGACATTAGGACTACATGCAAACCTGCCCAGGGATTTAACTTGTCATTTGCTGTGTTCGCACTGAATATGCCATTGGCTATCTCAGAAGAATAGACTGTCCCTTTAAGGGCGTGAAAGGAGAGTGCAAGAATGTAGCCGGCTGTAATGCAATTATAAGAAATATACCCATACTCTGCCCCCTCACCTCTTAACAGCCCTTTCTCCCAAACCCTTTCCTGTCAGGCGAATGAGTGTATTTTACATCCATCTATTCCACATTTTAAGGGCTTGGTTTAGCAACGCCCGTGTATTTTTAGTGCTTAGGTATGGAAGAATGAAATCTCACGTAACGCCCATATTACTTACTAAGCACAGGGAGGCTAATCATCACACTCGGAGGACTCGAAAAACCTACTTCACATATGAATGAACTTTAAACGCAATATCATAAATGTATTTTATTAAACATACATGCAATCATATAAAAAGTACATAATAAATATCCAATAAAATTCACAATAGAAAATTCACAATAGAACAATTCATCCATTAACATAAGACACCTATTAAAACCATACAGCGTCACTATGCACGGTTTGTTCTTCAAACATTGGAAGCAAAATACAAACAGTATGCAATTCAATGTTCGTCAAGTAGCTAGAGAGCCCTATGAATTAAGGGCTCGACTAAGAGCTATGGCTGAAAACAGCAGCCGCAAGTTCGAATCCCGGTAGGGCCGATGCAACATTTCCTTCTTTAGAGGTTAATAAATAGAATACCATTAAAATGGGCACTTATAAAAGCAATTCCTTCTAAGATTAGAAGCAGAAATGATTCAACACAATGCACTGTACTAAAACGTGATTGTAAAATAGGTGGCCTTTTTTTTTTAAATGTTCCTGGTGGGTTCCACCTCTGGGACCAGATTACAGAAACTTTTCACCAGTGCAAGTGACATTTTTCAAGTTATAAGCGCTAGGGCAAAAATTGCCCTGGTGCAACAAAAAAAAATACCCTATACTTTCAATGCATTTTTGTACTGGAGCAAAACTTGCCCTAGAGCTACTACAATTTCCTATTAGGACTTGGTCACACTTTTCTCTAGTACAAAAATGCATTGAAAGCATGCGTTTTTTGCACAAAGGTGTGTTAATACTGTGCACAATTGCACTTGCACCAGTTCTAGGGTGACCAGATTTTCAAAACGAAAAACTGAGATGGCCAACAACATAAAAGAAGGACTCCCCTCACAGACCGCCCCCCAACCCTGCACCCTCCACTCAAAACCACACCCACCTCCAACCCCCTCCATCCCACAGTATTTCCAGCACTGTTCCTGCATATAAATTGCATGGTTTTGACTGTTGATATACGCATATGGCCACCATCTCTTCCGGGATATGGGCTTCCCTTACCTGGACCACTTCCTTTTCCGTACCTACTGTACACAGATGGATACTTTATCAAGCGAAGGGAATACCGGATGGAAGTACTGTGACAAGGAAGAGGAGGTCTAGGTGTTATGAAGATGATCAGCAATTAATCCCCCAGTGCCCTTTTCTGTACTCACCAAAATGCGCTGAGTGGTCGTCTTGCGGGCTTCACCTTCACTGAAATCCCCCTCTTCCTACCGCACCTCGCACCGGAATGTTTCAGTTTCCAGCATTCTATCCCTTTCCATTTTTCCTTCACCCCTATACCGCCGCTGACATTTTCTTGCCTCATATACAGCATTTCCAGTGTCCATAACGATTTTCTCAAACATGTTCCCACAAATCTTCAAATCCGCGTCCCATGACATCTAACTTCCTGATGTCTAAAACACAGCTTTTTTATGTCACTGTATTTCTTAATTTTAATAAATCGATGCAGTATTCAATATTTCATGAATATATTGCTGCAGTATTCATTATTTACTCTTTTCATTTTATTTCAGCACTAACTAATGGATTAAATCGTTTTCAAATTAATTTCCAATATGGCTGCCAGACACCATCTGCAACATAAACAAATTCAGCAGTCTAGTCTTTGCCCTAATGCACAACACAGCCATGTTCCATACGCGCTCAGCATCAACCCTCACTGTATTTTTCTGCAGCCAGTATGCCACTCTGCCCTTATTAGTGTCCCGGGAAAGACACCCGCCGATTGACATGCTGATTAAGATCAGATCTAGGATGTTGCTCTTGATATACATAGGCTCCGTGATAAGCTCTTGAAATTTGCAGGACTTTAACATGGTGGAGGGCTTCCTTCAGTTTATTAGTTGCTGCATCTCCTAAAAGGCAGAACTCCATGAGAAGATGTCAATGAGTTGGGTGATGGAGCCATGCTGATGAAATCTGGGACTTTGTAAATTAATGTTTTGCTCGGCTAAGAGGGTCTGTACATAAGATCAAATGTGTTAGTTTGGGACGTGGAGAGGGGAAGTGGCAGTTGAGACATTGAGCCTTATTATAGGTTTGATGGTATCTCAGCGGTAAATCCACTGGGATATCACCAAATGGAATTACTGTTGCCACTACTTGGTCCGGCAGTATTGCCGACAGATTACAAGTGGCGTTGTTAATCTACATTTATTTGGAGTGCATAGGACTGCATGATACATTTCTGCGAAATCGGGCGGAAAGTTAGCAGATTTACCTCCACCTCATAGCGGGAGGTGGATCCTTCCACTTTGTTCTGCGGTGCAGTAATGTGGTGGTACACGGTAAAACCGCCGCATTTAACCCACACTGCCCAACCTGTAATCAGGCCAAACTATATGGAGCTGTGAGACCTATTTTCCTGTTGGTTTAGGGACTGTGGTTATGGGCCATGAGACTGCAAATCATTCTTTGTGATTGTGGATTGGATCAACATGTCGCCTGCTGTAGAATTTGTGGATGAGGACATCTAGGATGTGTGTGAAGAGGATGTGAACTGTGTTTCTTTGATGAAGGATGTGGGTTACTAGGAGTATGCTGGACCGGAAAAGAAGTGCTGGTATTTCTTTATAGCAGCACATTTCTTTACCGATATATTCCAGGTTTGCTGATATGGGTTGACTGACTTAGCTCCAGCCAAGAGCTGGAGGTAAATCATGCCCCCAGCAGCAAAAAACAGCCGATATTTCCTGCAGCGCAATTACCGGTGCAGGAAATACTAGAAATCTCCTCCATGAAGTCCTATTGGACTCCATGGAATGGGGATTTACTGCCATTGCCGGCACCTGGATTATCCCGGTAATACGAGTATATGAGGCGCCGGTAATAGTAGGTCAGTTTCCCGGTATCTGGGCAGAATTACTGGCCGGATACTGGGAAAATCATAACAAGGGCCTATCACTTGATGGTGCATTTATTAGCATTAGGTGTTGTATTTAATAGGGTAAGTGTGAGTATATGTGGTTGTGGTTACGGTGTATAGGTTCCCAGTAGCAGGCATATGGTAGTCAGGTAACTGAGGTGGTAGACGCAGAGCAACTGGCCCAACGCTTACCAGGTCCTAACATGGCTAAATAAAAGTCCCCCTTCTCTTCCCCACCTTTTCCTCAAGACGTCCGACACTGGATGCTCGGGGCCTGTTACCGTAAGGGGGGGGACGGGTCTGGAACCTCTGTTACCTTCCCGTCCTGTGCTGCTTCCACAGCCTCCTTTAGCAATCCAGAGGAGAGAGAGGCTTGAGGTGTAGGAGTGATTAGTCCGACAGGTAATTCTGTGCCTGTGGGTGGCATCCCCTAATGATCCAGGAGGAAACACCGGTTGCTTTTCTTTTCTTCCTGAAGACATTTGTAGCTCTGGTGAATTACTTTGCTATGATCATGCGGGATCATGCTGGTAAAAATGACACGCATGTTGAAATAGCATTTAAGCCAATACAAGGTCTGCCACCTGGCAACTGATGATGCCATTTCATTCAGAACTTATCTAAGAATATTGTTACAAACAACAACAAGATGTGTGGAAAACTGCAAAAAATGTGTTGTATTGCATTAAGAAAGTGACTGGGTGGATAGCTTGCAAGTTAAGCATTTCCCTCTAATATGGGTCTAGCATGCACTTCAGAAGTTCAGATTCCACCACCTCCGACTCAGCACTTCATCCTTTCAAGGTCAATACTATTAAATTGGGTAAAATTGAAAGCTGTTATTATAACACTTAGAAGCGTGAGGAATCAAGCAAGAATCCCTATATACATACTTGATTGTATTATTATATATTATCTGACATACCTGCACCAAACCCTTTCCGCCATTGCTCACTTGAATGCACTATTCACTGACTTGCCTCTCTTTCTGTCACACGCCCTAACCTGTCCTGTACTCCTAGGCCCTTACTCCTGATTGCCCAGAACCTCTTCTCTGTTGCAAACCAGCCTTCCTTTCTTCAGCCTCCCTGCCTCTCAGCCCTCCACACCCTTCCAAGGCATCTCATCCCAATAACCACTTGCTTAACCCCCACTCTCACCCTAAATGATATCACACCCAACCACTCTCCCAATCAGAAACAAGGCAAATTGTTCCAAGGTAGGTAGAGTACTACCACATAATACTAAATAATGAGTAAGAGTATGAATTGCAGTTGCTACAGTCTGTTTTAATCACAGTTATACATGACATAACAAAACTTGGTCAACTGAAAAGCTTTTCCACTTAAACAACTTTGGCACCACGTGTTTCCACCTTTCCTGGGTCTTTAGCAAGGCAGGGCGTATAGGTGTACTTCCCGGACACTAACAACAAACTGGCTGGTACTACGTGTTCAAAAATGGGAGAAAATTATGTCAGCTGGTGTGCAGCAAGTAAAGTTTGCTTCCAAAGGTTCTGGACTGTTTGCAGACTCCCTTCATCTAAAGGTCTTTGGCAGGACTCTCCTTAGCCTCCCCTCATCAATATAAAGGTCCCGGGGAAGACTACATCTCCCCTCTCTTCCATCCAAAGGACCTTGCCAGAACTCTACCTGGCCTCTCCTCCATCACAAAGTCCTTGTGAAGACTCGGCTGAGCCTCGCCTCCATCTAAATGTCCTGATGAAAACACTGCCCCCTCCATCCAAAAGCCCTTGTCTGGACTCTACCCAGCCTCCAATCCATCTAAGGGTCTTTGGCAGGTCTCTCTTCCTCCATCTAAAAGGACTCTCCTGACTTTCTGATCCATGCCTCTCCTAAATCCAAAGGGCATTGTTAGAACTCTACTCAGCAATCCCTTGTTCTAAAAGGCCATGACAAGACCCGACCCAGCCACCCCACCATCTACAGGTCTTTGCCAGCACTCTTCCCAACCTCCAATATTTCAAAACCTCCATCAAGGCAGCTCTCTTCAAAGAAGCATTTCTTCTCACATCCAGCTGGTGCCAAATCCTACCAATCACAGATTCTCATCGAATTAAACATACCACAGCTGAAAAGCAGTAATCATGCCTATGAACCCTTAAACCTCACCCGCTATGGAAGCCACATGTGCCCGGAATTGCAGCACGGATTTGAATGACATTTTCCAAAAATGGTTTTTCAGGAACTCCCTAAACTGGACATTTTGTAGAAATTCATCAACACTTGGAAACGTTATTAAGGAAATCAAAAGACGCTGTTTTCAGCCTAGTCCCATTCATTTTCCCATAGTGAAAAGGTGCTTTGATTGAACACCCATAGCCCTGAATCCGCTGGACAGATCTGCACCAAAAAATAAACAAGTTGGCCACAAAGCGCTGTATATGTGCATTTTGCTGATTTGGGGGGAATCCATTCAGCAATTTTGAAATATTCCACAGAGAAGGGGTTGCCTCCTGCTCCCGAAAACCTTTTATATATCTCCCATGGTGTTGCAGCAGAGAGTGTGAGATGCTTTTCAGAAATGAAAAGCAGACATTTTTTTTTCCTCGAAGTAAGCGATTCTTGTGGTAATGCTGAGGGAAGCCGAAAATGAAACGCCCTCAAAATGATATCTGGAGAAGAAGAAAATGGTGTATTAATATCAGGCTGCAGGGCGCGAGGGGTAAAAAAAAGAGCACATGTGCAGTGAGGGTTTTTTGTGGTGGGATGCGAACCTGGTTGGGCTGAAACTTTACGGTTTATTGGGGGAATCCTACGTCAATCTTGCGATATTACCGTAGTAATTCTGTAAAATGCGATAAGAAAAAAATAGCACCAAACGAACCGGACATTGAAAGGGATAATGGCAAAGGGTCTGGGGGAAGTAAACATGGTTGGGTAGAGGGGGGGCCTAGAAAAGGAGGAGGGGGGGTCACATGTTAAGTGCCAGCCAGCGAGGACAGGTAAGAAGGTTTAATTTTCAAGCATTTTCCCTTTACTGCAGTAATTGGAAAATGTTACCTTACCACTGGAATTGCACTGTATTATCGCGGGAATGATTAACCAGAATGATTCCTGCAGGAAGAAGGTGCCATCAAAGAAGTTATTCATTGTTAGCACAATGAATTAATCGCAGGTACAAAAAAGACAGGAAAAACATCCAATAGCCATGGAGCACTGGGGCTTAGTCATAGTCTTTTAAACTTGCAAAGCGGTGGGATCTACTAAATTGGCAGAGGACACTGGCAACGGCCCAAGGCTAGAAAAGCCTGAGGCTGCTGGCTAAGGACATAAGGCATGGATGGCGGGATCTCGTTAAGTATTACGGAGGGGGCTGTGGGCCTCAGTCGGTAGATTTGGGCCACTGGCCATGGCTGAAGGCCATAGAGTGGCCTTTCCTTTTTTTGAGTTACTGTTGCAACATGGACAATGACCATGGCTGAAGGCCATGGCTAGGGAGCCACAACGAAAATATAGGATAGCAAAACCCTTGAAATTCACTGAAAAAAAACTTTAGTTAAGAGAGAATTAAACTGAACTCATTTATTGTGACAATTCCCTTGAAATTCAGCGGTTGTGGGAAGTGATCACTTCTCGCACCCGCTAAATTTCAAGGGTTTTGTTGCGATAAATCATATATTATTTTTCTTGATACTGCCTATTATCTTTAATGAATACACATCCAGAGTTTTGTCTTGAATCCCTTCATTGTTTTTCTCAAAGCCTAGTTTAACAAAGTGGTTAGTCCGCAATTTAACGGTAAAATGGTGACGAAATAATATGCTCTGTGGGAAGAAGGGAGATGAGTAGGCAGTATGGTACTTTTGTTAAACATGCATTGGCAAAATAACAGCTTAAGTTTACTTTAAACATGTTAGGGCACTTGCCAGACACTGCTATGATAACAGTACTTGGCAATAGGATGGCAACAGCTGGAAAATGGTGCGAGTACCTGGCAAATAACTATTTAATACATATACAGAAGCCAACACTGTTGGCTTTGCCAGGGCTTCTTTACTGAAGAACTTAAGTGCAATGAACAGATGTAAGGACACACATACTGTTTATAAAGCAAGTGGCTAGAGGCACAATTGGCTAAGACTGTTTTATTACACCACAATCTTATTTACCATTAAGGCTAATAAAACTACTTTGAAATAACACTGGTAAGTTCTATGTAACAGAATACTTGATGCTACTTGTGATAGGGCTAGCTCAAAGACATCACAAAAGGGTGTGGTTTGGTTGGAGAGAGGCAGGTAGTGGGTGGAAATGGCCATAGGAATTAGCATAGCTGTGGGTGGTCATTGATTGGGCAAAAAGCCAAACAACACTCACAAGCTGTGTGCCCCTCCTCACATCCTATCTCCCTCTTGTCTGTACTCCAATGCAACAGTCTCACCTTATAGGTGGTGTTAAAGCACCACTTTATAGCCAAAACATAAAGGGTACATATTCTTCCACTTCCTCTCGGCTTTCTTCTGTCTCTCTTGAGCTTTCTGGAACATCAAAAGGTGCATCTAAACATCTATAGCAATGGGTTGCTTCAATCTAATGCAATGTAATTGTTTATATTGCACTGATGCCATAGAATGACCAAGCAAACTAAATTACTTTTAGGCAGGTCGGACTGGGCCATAAAATTGTCTTGGGCACCATTGAAAAAGTGGCCCATAGTTGCAAATGGCAATTCATTCCGTTTGTGGCACTGTTTGAATAGTACCCAAGGTTTTTTTTGGGATAAAATATCATGCAAATTGTGCACTTTAACAAATATTTATTCAGCAACACTGGTCAAAAAGATTAGCTGCCTAATGAAGTAACTCATCAAACTGACCCACATTGGCCAAAAAAAACTGGCCCACTTTGACCGGAAAAACTGGGCCACACCAGCATTTTGCATTTTTGTTTCGTTTTTTTGCCCTATAGGCCAGCCAGACCCTGCCTATAGGTGCACAACGGCAGGAAGTAAGAATGTTAAGTGCCAGTTCTGACCTATTAAAGCCAGAGGATAAAAGGTTGAGCACGCCAGACACTTGGCTGTCAGAGGACAGGGAGACACACGTAAACGGGCTGGTTTTGGTCCGGTGCGGGTATGTGCAGTGTGCAGCCTCTAGATTCACACTCCTCCTCTTGCTGCAAGTACTGTTGTCTTGTACTGATATTGACCAGCATGTCGTGAGCCGACCTAGTCAAGCAAATCCAAAATAATCCCAAAGCTAGATTAGAGGTGCAACGGGGTGACTGTTCCCATATTTGCCACTCCTCCGTGTTGGGTAGCCCTGCAGTCCACCTCATACATTTATATGGGCTTAAAAGATGGGCAATAATACAAAATATAATGGACATGTTTTTAATGCAAGTTCCTATGTAAAATTTTACAGAAATAATGTTTAAACCCATTTAAAAATCAAGCACTAGGAGGCATCCATTTTGTGGAATGGACGAGCCTCCTTTGCTTGAGTTAATCTCTGCCCTCACGAAACTAATGAAACAAAAGCCACCTGCTGGTAGCTTTTATTACAGCGGCGGCTTTTGCTTTATTAGTGAGACGCAGAGAAGTGCTTTTATAAATACAACCTTGTTGTATTTATGATTTCCGTGGTTAGAAAACCATGAAAATCATAAATACAACAATGTTGCATTTATAATTGCAGTGGCTTTCGCTTTGAGTCTCCCGGGCTACCCCGGCTCAGAGGAGCCCAGGAGACTCAAAACGAAAGCCACTGCAGTCATAAATGCAACACAATTGTATTTATAATTGCAGTGGTTTTCTTTCTAAGTTTCCCGGGCTGCTCGGGGGAACCTCGGGAAACTAAAAAGAAAACCCCGGCATTTAGAAATCCAACAACGTTGTATTTAAAATGCAGGTACTTTCAATGCGGTTGTATTTATGATTGTGGTGGTATGAATATAAAAAGTAAAAAATAAGCACTTACCAGGCAGCAGCAAGATACCAGCAGGTGGCCTTTGTTTCATTAGTGCTGCGAGGGCGGAGATTAACTGAAGCACAGGAGGCTCGTGCATGTCATAAAATGGATGCCTCCTAGTGCTCGATTTTAAATGGGTTTAAACATTATTTGTTGTAAAAATGTACATAGGAATCATTAAAAAGATGCTCATTATATATTTTGTATTATTGCCCATCTTTTAAGCCCATAACATGTTTGAGCGCTCTATTCCTTTAATATTCCTAAGCCCCCTGATAGGCTTGACACCAATCCCAGACTAAGTATTCAGTCAAGGAATTGTAAGAACACCTCGCCAATCAAATTAATATCTCTTCTCACTGCACACCTGGGCTCCTTAGATCACTTTGAGAAGGCCAATGACTTGTTTAGACACCTCATTTCCACACTTGAAGGTTCTATCAACACCCTCGCTCCTATCAGATATCACCAAGTTAAAAGCAAAACTGTTGAGAAAAATTGGTTAAATGAGAATATTATCCTTCTCCGACAGGAGAATTGGTCCGTGAACGTCAAGGGCATTTAAACCCTTTCCCACTCACTTTGGCTAATTATAAAGGCCTTATCATCTAATATAAGGCAGCCATTATAAAGGTGAAATCTACGACTTACAATGACAGGATTTGTCAAGCCAAGTCTAGCTCCAAGGAGCTTTTTGCTATACTTAATAAGACCAAACCTTGTCTTGCACCTGGTCCTATTCAAAATGATGATTGGTGTCAATCGATTCACAATGCCTATACCAACAAGATCATTGTGCATCAAAATGCCACTCATGTGTTAAGAAGCGCTCTTAATTCTAGTGTTTTGCCCGTGCATCCTGGAGAATTGGCTTCATCGACTACCACTGAGCCGCCCATCTTTGCTTTCTATCCCTGTACCGAACCCTTTATCGCCCAGTTGGTCTCACACATGAAATTGTGTCGGGGGGACGTTCGTCAATCTAGCCTATTTATTAAGTGCTTTGATGTATTGTGCCCCTGGATTACGAAACTTGTTAATCTCTCCTTCTCTGAAGGATCTGTTCCCCTTCTTCTAAATGCCTGAATTTCCCCCCTCCTGAAGGAGAATCTTGACCCCTTTGCGACGGATAGCTACCGCCCTATCACTAATGTTCCATTTATACTAAATATCCTAAGATTTTAGATAAGGCAGCATACACACAATTTCAGTGCTTTCTCGAACAAATTAATATTTTTGGGACCCATCAGTACGGCTTCAGAGCTCATCATTGTGTGGAGACGGCTCTACTGGGTCTCAAAGCTAACCTCATTGATATCTTAATATCGTGAATCAAGGCCATTTTGCCATTCTGATGCTTTTGAATCTTTCTTCGGCTTTTTATCTTGTGGACCACGTGCTTCTAGTTGAACGACTTCAATCTGTAGTTGGCTGCTCTAGTTTAGCAACCTCATGCATCTCCTCTTTTCTGGGGTAACGACAGGCCAGAGTTAGTGGGGATGCCCATTCCATGCCCTCTCCCGTCACTTGTGGGGTGCCTCAGTGTTCTTGTATTCCCCCCCCATCTTTTTAATGTCTATATTCTTCCATTTCTGGCAATGCTGGACAACCTGGGTGTCCAGTATACCAATTATACTGATGACACTCAGGTTGTCATGAAACTCTCTCGACAATATGCCATGGACTCAGCTAATCTTAAGATCTATGTCGCCATTCCTGAGGGGATGGGCGCTAACTCGTTGGCTCTGAATGCCACCAAAATTGAGCTTCTGATTGTGGCTTTGGCACCTAAACTTAAATCCTTTCCTTCAGAGTATCATAGCTTCACCATTCTTAATGCTGTTATTCCGGTGGTTAAGAAAGTGAAGACTTTCGGTGTCACGTTCGGTTCAGAACTGCTCATGAAACATAATGTGGCTCTTATACGTAGCTCCTGTGGCCTTGTCAGTCAGTTGCTCAGTATTATTTAACCATTTGTGTCAACCGAGAATGTCACATTCTGGCTACGGGCCTCATAAATTCACGACTAGGTTACTGCAACAGCCTACTGAGTGGTTGCAACCAGTCTGCCTTTTCTTCCCTCCAAGCCACTCAAAAATGGTGCAATGCATGCCATTACTGGCTTGTCTAAACATGCTCATATTACAAAAGCAAGACAGAATTTGCACTGCCTGCCAGTAAAACACAGAGTGACGCACACAATTCTCACTTTGACACACAAGTGCCTTCTCGATTTAGCACCCAAACATCTCTCAGCTCGACTCAAGCATTATATTCCAGCACGCTCCCCAAGATCCGAGAATACACTCAAACTTGTTTAGCCTCGGTTCAGACTGGTGTCCGCGGGTGGTCTGAGCTTTGATGTGCGTGGCCCACGCCTGGAATTCTCTTCCGTTGGCTCTTAGATCCATTTCTTTGACTTTGGATTTTAAAAAGGGACTTAAGACAATGTTGTTCAATCAGTCTGATTAGTTGCCCTCTGTCTCTCCCCCTGACAATTCAACCCATTCTGACTTACTCCTCCACAATTTGTCTCTTCCTGTTTTGTTTTGTGTTTTTTTGTGTGCGCCCTGAGGCCTGTTGGCGTGTGACGCACTGTATACGAATTAAAAAAATAAATCAATCCCAGGGCAGCTTTCTCACGTAGCATAGAGGGAGTGTCCACCTGGTTATTTGATGGATTCCTTACATTTCTACAGCACCCACAAAACCGCGATGGGTTTCTTGGCACTGACACCCGAGTAGATAGCCGCACACAATGACCTTGCAGCTTATTTAGACATTGTTCTACTGCATTGTGACATTTGCTGTTGCCATCCTACCTTAATGGAACATGTCCCCCGTGGATAGATGCTGACCTTGTTTCCATCTATCTTGCAGCTCTAATTTTGTGCTCATGAATTTGAGCCGACACCTTTATGAGATTTTTGTAACATGGTTTGTTTAATAAGTTGTACCAAACATGATTGCTAGCCATGACGATTATTGAACTGTACCTTTCAATTTTGCATACTTCAAAATCCCTCTGTGCAAGCTGGCAACATAAATGGATGGATTAAAGCATCTGCAGCAAATGTCGGTGGCTAATCCTAAAGTCCTGTATGTGGATCGGGGTGGAACATAATATATTTTTAAATTTATACCATGAACATCTGCACTTACAACCAAGAGCCAATGAATATAAAGGCCTCTATACAAATGGCCCCCCATTTGTGTTGGGACTGGTAGCGTTGATGGCCTCCACCCAGGTGCTAAATTCCTCCACAAGTAAACCTGACCACAAGGTACCTTTTAACACAGTAGGTCATTTGACACGTGTTGGGCTTTTGATGTGGAGAATAGGATTTGAAGTGTCAATTAACATCCACGAAATCTGAGATGGTGGCATAAGGATGTTGACCAGCAAACATTGCCTGCAGAAAGTAGAAATCTCATCGCAAATTACATTACCTTTCTGTCCTGTTTGGCCGATTCCACTAACTCCCGTTCCTCCCCACTCTCCTCACCTGATTCAAAGTCCTCAGGTTGCAGTTGCCTGTGAGAGAGATAGTCCTTCTCCTTTTTGTGTTGAAAGTATCTGTCTCGAGAGGAAGCCACAGTGAGTGCTAAAGTATAGCAAACCTGGGGCCCCCTTCCCGAGACCAGACAGTACGAAGGGAAAAAGCCTGTACAGGCAGAAAAAACCCTCCAAGGAGTGCAGCTGTTTGAGAGGATCTGGAGCAAGCAGTTGTAGTGGAGTTGTAGTGGAGTTCTTGAGGCAGGTAGCTGATGGGAGCAGGCGAAGCCGGACATCCAAAGCAAGAAGGATCCGGAGAGAAAGAGAGCCACCGGAAAGGGTACCAACAGAGAAAACAACTCCGGAGCAACAGGAACCAGGGCGGCTGAATGACAGCGCAGCCGTAAGGTAAGGCAGAGAAGGCGGGCGTGGAGAACAACGCACCGTAGAGCTGAGAAAAGAGGCGAGGAGAGGGAAGGAAGAGAGAGAGAGAGGAAGTACGGGGAAGGCGGACCGAAAGTACAGATAAGTGACCGAGGTGGTCAAGGCTGGAAAACTAGCGTGTAAACCCAAAGGAGCGAGCTAGCGCAGTAAAGGGGGCTGCAACGCGGCAATAGCTGGGAGAGGAGGAAAGAAATACTACCAGCGGCGCCATGTTGGAAAACCACTAGACCGTAGGGTGCGTAACAGAGAAATCACGTAGCGGAACCTCCGCACGCCCTTCCAGCGCGTAACCGCCAACGCGGATACAAACGCCAAACAGGACGGCGAATGACACTTTCTTCTTGACTGATCAAACCTTCCACCCAGTTCGAAGACCCCCTGATCTGCCCAATCTTCAACAGGCACCGGGGACTAAGGCTTGAAATGTCACCTGAAAGCACCATCCCCTTCTACAGCATTGATGTTTCCATGTAATGTGCTCCTGCACTATCTGAATCTCATCACAATTAGAAGTAAACCACCCACCGTGGTGCGTACGCATGCACCAATTCTGTAAAATGGTTGCCTGCTAAACAACAATGAGACTCTACTCAGAGCTCCACCTGGTTGGACCAATGCACACTCATGCTTTAAACAGCAGCACTGAGCCAGTCTGCATACTCTTGTGCCATTTTATCAATCCTCGCTCAGCCAACTGAATCTTCGTGCCCACACTTTCTTAAAGATACTCTTGTGCCTCTGCACCTGTGATCCCTTAAAAATCGAGCCACTTGGTCCTGGACTAGATAGACTCGCAGCAGCCCATGCCGCCCCTTTTCAACTAACCACCCGGGTGGTGCATCGTCTGCCCAGCTGCCACGCCTGGCTGATATCTTATTTTTTAAAAATATTTATTCGCCTACAGAAAATTCTAATTCCACTCATAAAATAGAATATTGTCATTGACACTGAGTAAAAGAATGCAGAAAAGTCGAAGCAGAGAGGGAAAACAAAGAGATGGTCATAAAAGACTCCATATCCACAGAATGTCGAAAATAAAACAAACGAACGGGGAAAAAAGGCCGGGTATAAAAACCAACAAATGTCGGATAAGGGGAAGAGTGGGTTGGCGAAGATATCCCCCGCATCCCTTGATCGAAAATAAGGGAATGTAAGGGTGGTGGGGGGGTTCCCCACTTCCATAAAAAGGAAAGCGGGGAACAAAACTTTTTTTTTTTTTTTTTGTTTTTTAAATGGCCCCTGCGGCAGAAGTTCTGCCCATCAATGGGGAGGCGGAACTCACGCTGCGGGGAAGGAGCTGTGCAGAGGAACAGCAGGTAAATGATGAGCAGGAGGTATGTTTTATGGGTGTTGGGGGTGCAGGGTGGGGAGAGAGCAGACCAGGGTCATGTACGCGATTATTCCATGAGGAGCAATGCGAATTCGTGATTTTCGTCAACGAAATAATCACGTACATCCATCCATAAGACTCACGTTATGATGAGCATCTTCAGTTTATCCATCGTATTTTTGTTATTTGCAAGACCATACTAGAGAAAGGACACAATATTGCCATCTGATTCTTTCTTCTTACACATTGCCCTAATTCAAAAAAATCATGTTTGTGTTCGTTCCCTCTCTCTCGTTCTCTCTTGTTCTCTCTCGTTCTCCCCCCGCCCCCCAACTAGGGCTGGGCTAAATTGTTAGATTCTGTTCCGACAGCCGCAGAAGCAAAATCTGTCCGATTTCAATCCACTTTGCCCCAATTAGCTTTTCAGTAACCCCTGAATATCGAAAGGGGCTGCTCAAAGTTTCCTGTGCCACTGTGTGAACCCAGCACCAATCAAAAGAGCCGCCTGATGTCTCTCATGCCGTTGCGTGAACCCAGCACAAATTGAAAAGAGCCACACAAAGTTTCTTGTGCCACTACACAAACCTAATAAGAATTTTAAAAAATGTGCAAAGTTTCTCGTGCTGCTTTATAACCTAGTGCGGATTGCCAACACTGTGCAGTTTCTTGTTAGCGAGTACAATACATTCTTCCTGTTGTGTACTAGAGTGAGCAGTGAGGTAATACAATTGATTGCTCCTACTGTGACCTGGAGAGCAAAACTAGGTAATACAAGAGATTGCTCTTACTGTAGCGGACAGTAACAGTGAGGTAATGCAAGAGGTTGCTCCTGCTCTGAGGGAGAGAGAACATATTTTTTATACAATTGCCAAAATCCAAGAGAACATTGAATAAACCTCTCACAGCAATAGTGCCCCCTGAACCTGACACACACACTGCCCCTCTGGACCTAATTATCTCCTCCCTCTCCCCCGGCTCTCTAAAAAAACAACTGCCTCCTTCCAACCTACTTCTTACTCTGATGATATAATCCGGCTTCCATCATTAAACAATTGATGGGCCCAGCACTCGGTGTGCTCTTCTGCATCAATAATGCCTCTACCACAGCAGGGTCATTCCCAGACACCCTCAAGACAGGTCTCATATGACCTCTTTTGAAAAGAACAGCTCTCGATCCATAGGACCCGGGCCGGCTATCAACCCATTACAAACCTCCAATTTATTGGCAAAATCTTGGAAAAATGTGTCTCTACACAACTACTAGCATCAAGACAGCCACCATCCAGGTGGGGGATGATGCCCTCCAAATCATTGATAAGGGCGACTCATGCCTCCTTGTCCTCCTTGACCTCTCGGCTATATTCAACATGGTCGACCACTGCATCCTCCTCTGCCTCCTTGCCGACAGGATGGGATGCTTTGGCACTGTCAATTGGTTTACCTCCTACCCCTCGGCCAGACACTAGGCCACCAAGATGAACACAGTACATTCTAACTCACGCCATGTCACATGTGCAATCCCCCAAGGTTCCATCCTCTCACCAATCCTTTTGAATCTTCACATGGAGCCGCATGGCCATCCACCAGTACACAGATGATACTCAATTGTACATGCCAGTAAATAGTGCAAAGACATCCTTTTTCTCTGCGATTACTTAGCTATCATCCAGTCCTGGATGTTAACTGCCTATGCCAAACTAAACCCATCCAAGACTGAAGTCGCCCTCATCAGTCCGCCCACTAAAAAACGTGTCCAACAACGGCTCAAGGATATACGCCTAGAAGGATCTGATCCACAACTCTGATTCAGCAAAATGCTTGGGGTTCACCATTGACAGCAGCCTGTCCTTCCAGAAATACATAGGTAAGAAGGCCCAAACATCCCGGCTCCAAATCTCCACCGTTCACAAAATCAAACCCTTCATCCCACCGCAGGACTTCCAGACCATAGTGCAGGCCCTTGTAGTCTTGCACATCAATAGGGCAGCTGTCCTCCTGATGAGGCTCTCAGCTGCTCACTTGGATCCCCTAAAAGCAGTCCACAATGCTGCAGCACATCTTATTTTGGGTGAATGGAAATTTGACTGAATCACCCCGCCCTACACAAACTACTTTGGTTTCCCATCCAGGCAAGGATACTGTTCAAGACTGCATGTGTCATCTTCAAAACAGTCACGAGTAGCACACCAGCATAGCTGGTGGATAAGCTGGTGGTTAAGTTCCACATATCTTCACACATCAATTCAACCAACCAATTTGAATCACACCCCTCATCTGCAAAGAGGGTGTGATTCAAATCGGTTGTGATTCAAATCCTTTTCTTGTCACGCACCCACCCTCTGGACCTCAATCCTAGTGTCAGCTCAGAATGTCCCCACAATTCTCCAATTTCGCATATCTCTCAAAATGTTGCTTTTTCAAAATCTGACCAAGGAACAATTCCAACGGGGACACATACTGACACGTAGACATCCACTCACAGTACTGCACTACTGTTAATGCTGGCTACCAGCACTCTTTACAGTGCTCTGCTGCCCTTGAGCTAGATCTGTGCTATCAAGAAAATACAAAATAAAAAAGTGAGATAATGCATGTGATTGCTCCTTTTTTGTGACATGGAGAGAACAGTTAGGTAATACAAGTGCATTCCCCTACTGTGACATAGAAAGAACAGCAAGGTAATACAAGAGATTGCTCCTACTGTTACGAACAGAGAACAGTCAAGTACTGCAAGTGCTTTCTTCTACTATGACATAGATAGAACAGTGAGGTAATGCAAGTGATTGCTCCTACTGTTACAGCAGAGAAAACTGAGGCACTACAAGTGTTTTCTCCTACTATGGTATGGAGAGATAAGTCAGGTAATACAAGTGCTTTCTTATACTGTAAAATACAGAGAACAGTGAGGTACTATAAGTGCTTTCTCCCACTGTGACAGAGATAACCGCAAGGTAATACAAAACGTTGCTCCTACTGTGGTGGACAGAGAACAGTAAGGTACTAAATGTGCTTTCTCCTATGGTGACAGCGAGAACTGTGAGGTAATACATGAGATTTCTCCTATTGTGACAGAGGACAGTAAGGTAATACAAGGGTTTGCTCCTAATGTGACGGAGAACAGTGAGGTCATGCAAAATATTACATCTACTGTGACGGACAGAGAACAGTGAGGTTATACAAGTGATTGCTACTACTGTGACAAAATAGCCATGTAATTGACAATCCTGGTTTGAGGGTGAGGGAGGCTTGAGGTGAATGGCTATAAGAGTTCTGTAGAAGATGGGACGGCACCCTCAGTGGGAGAGGCCAGGATAGGGAACAATTCAAGATTGCGTACTTAGTTAGGGAGGTGCTCGAGGATAGCGGGAGAACTCTGGAGCTGGAAAGAGAGATGAAGTTTGTGTAAAATTAATCAGTTGTGCATAAGGTGGTCCTTGTGATCAGCCTTCAGAATTGTGTAAGTGTTTGGATTAACATGCACAGTGCTGCATTGCTAGACAGTTTCATTCAAGCTTGACAAATCTTATTACAAGTTCTAAATAGAAATCTGAACAAATGTTGTGGAAAGTGTTACTCAGTAATGACCATTTACATCTGAAGAAATTGGGGCACATCAAAGAAATATCGAGGGATGTGAAGCTTTGCTAATGCATTCAGTGGATTAATGAGAATACTTGGAAGGGAGTGTGGGAACATGATTATATCACTTCCTTGAACCAGGATAACTTGGTTCAAAATGTGCCGTTACCATTAGATGCAAAAATTATGTTCGTTTTAAAGCGATATTGGCAAATCAAATAATATAGCAGTTCTTTGCCAATGTTAAGGTTGCACTTCCATCTGCACTGGCTCCCAGTGGCTGCAAGGATTAAGTTCAAAACCCTCTGCATTGTCCACAAGGCCTTCTGGGGTCTGGGGCCTCAATGCCTTCAACTCTCTCTTCCTAAATATCTTCCTTTTCAAGCTCTTCGCTCATCCACCTACAACTCCCTCAGGGTCAGTCGCTTCTCCAAGCAACGAGTTGGTGGTAGATCTCTTTCCTTGGCTGGGGCCTCCCTCTGGACCAGCCTCCCTGCCTCCCTAAACTTGAGAACCATCTCTGGTTCCAGAAGCACCTCAAAACCTTCCTCTTTGCTTCTTCTTTCTCTCCTCCTCTCCCCTGCTGAATTTCTGGCTGAAACTGTACTGGTTACCTGGCCACCCTCTGATCTCGGACCCAGGTCCCCTCCCCCACCAGTTACACACCTGCACTGCCTCCCTGGCAACTTCCGCACTTGGGGACTGTTTTCTGTACTCTTACAGTCCCCCACCAGCACATGACACCTCCTGATGTCTGCACTTACCCTTGCACTTGCCACCAGCTGGCCCTATTTCTCTTATTGTTATTTATTCAATTTCCCCATGTACTGTACTGTTCCCTTTTCACCTCCCACTCCGCACTTTTCCTCTTCCCCCTTTCCCTAAATTTCCACATCTGAATGACTCGGGCTAGTAGTTTCGCTGTCTCGGTCTTCCATCTGTTCCCCCCTCACTTGTCGCGTCGCGCCATGAAACTCTTCTTATAAATGCCATATCATATCTGTCATGCTTTTTTGGGGAAAAGCTGCAGAAGAAAAAACACATTGTAAGTAAGTTAGTAAAGTGGCCTTGTGTAGCATAGTTCTGCCAATAATGTTGGCCTTTCTATGCATGGCTCTGTAGGAACAAATGGCGGGGGCAGTGTTAGTGGTAAAGGAGGATAGGGAGGTGTGGAAAAGATGTGGTGTAGATGATTGTGGGTCATAAGCACCGTTGCCTGTGTTGTGAGGTGGGTTCTACTGTGTTTGGTGCAGAGTTTGATACACTGGGCGCGTTAGCTGTAAGGGCCACCCCATCATTTAATGGAGCAGAACTTGATGCACTGGGAAGGGGTAGTTTGTTGAAAGGAAAAGGACTGGGTCGGAAGCTAACTATTGTGTTGGAGACTTTTTGGGTCATATGATGGGAAAGTAAGTATTGTAAGGGTAAAAGATGTTAGGAGTGAGAAGTGGGTGATGGAGGGGTACAAATCTGGGAAAAGGAGTAAGGTCAGTGCTCCGATACCTCTTGTGGTGAGGTGGTAGCATCCTCGCTTTGTTTGGGAAATTGTGGTCTGATTGAGAGTATTGTAGGAGATCAGATGGGCATGGGGCAACAAACTCCCTGATTGGGCTTGCCTTTCCATTTAGTGGGCCTTATACCATACTTGGACCCTTTGAGGAGGGTTAATGACGTGGTTGGCTTAGTGCCTAGTTGCTTTGTGATCTGAGCTATAAAGCCACTACTGGTTTCTCTTGGGTTGCTTTAGATTTGTTGTTGTTTTATCTAATTTGCTTAATTGACGAACCATGTTTTGAGTTGCTTCCTGAGCGTCAGGTGGTCCACTTAAAAGTGAAGATGCTAAGGAAGTGAACATCAAAGTTTGTTAGACAGTCTGAAAAAATGGAATTCCCCTTGTCTCATTCTGTTGACATCAGGATCACAGAATAGATCAGTGTTAATCGACTTAGGTTTCCTTGACGGTGTGTAGTGCTGGAAGGTCCTTGTCAGACAGGCTGTACCCTCTCTATGCTAAGCATGGTAGTAAACGCAGAGGGTTTTGAAGGGCATTCTTTTCTTATCAGGGAGCCAATAACGCTTTCGAAGTGTAGGGGTTACATGTTCAAAAGCGTTCATCTTGATGAGCAGTCTCACCAGCAGGTTTTATTCGCTTTGTAGTTTTTAAAAGAAGGGGATGACAGTAGAGGTCCTATCCAAATCAAGCGCCAATAAGCTGGCACATACTAATTTTAATAATTTGGGGTGCGATTATGGGTTCATAATGTGTTGCACAATGGGAGTTGAGGGAGAGCTGCCTGATATCATTTGAGTTGGAACTGCTGATGAAATTGCTGGAGGAGACCCGGGGAATACTAAAAGCTGTCTGGGGCCCAAACCCAGAGAGGCAAAGGTATTAATGCTGGGGGCCATTTTTGACTGAACCTGGAGAGTCCTTTAATCAAGCCCTGATGTTTGCCCCAGGTATCTAGAAGCCTGGAGGACTTTTCCCAAAGTGCAAAACCAGAGATTCTATGTAACAAAACATGTTACACCAAATAAAGTCTTGTGGGGATTTATTTGATTGAATAGTTTTCCCATTATTGATTGGGTAGGCAGACAAAGTAGATCATTTTTATTTGTACTAAATAATAATGTTATTAACTTCCCAACAGCCAACTAACAGCCAACTAACACGGGGTGATTTTGTTGAAATTTGAAATCAACATCACTTCCAGTGTGAATAAACATGTTACAAGGCAACCTCGTAACACTGTTTCCGCTGCCTGACATCCCGGTGCCACGGGATATTATGGCAGGCGGCATAAGGGTAAATCCCTGTTCCCCTGGAGTCACATAGGACTCCATGGGAATAGGGTCACTGAAGCACCGGCACCACTGCTAATGGTGTCAGTGCTTCAGTGAAACCACTGAGGGTAGGGGCCTGAATTCCCGCTAGGGAAGGACTGCTGGGAGATCCGTGCCCCTACCAGCAGATTCTTACCCGGAAAGGGTGCAGTGCATTGCTGCAAGCACCCTTATTTCCGGACCGGCAATCTTTTAACGAGGCCCTGGGCTTTTGTGCTGGAGCAGAAAAGTGTCTTGCCAAAATGAAATAAAGGGAAGTCCCTGATTGAAAAGCACAATCTCTAGTGAGAGTGGGAAAGTGACTCCTGGTAGAAGAGAGATTCTTCATTGCAATCTGGTGAAGAAAGAAGGGCTCCATATATATTATGGTGTTTTGTTTTTAAAAGTCTGTTGTGCTCCAACACTGTTAGCATTTCCAAGTGCGCAGGGATATTAAAAAACACAACGCTGCATGTGTGAAATTGCTTTTGCAAATAGAAAATTGGTGCATATAATTCAAATGAAACTTTGTGTGAAGTATAGTGGCAAACATATGATCCGGGCATGTTTCAAGGCGCTACATGTTATTAAAAGTGAACCCCATGCAAAGTGTTTTGACTGTACATGTTATTGGGTTAAAGAGTCTGTGTTATTCTGAACCAACCAATGCTGTCAATGTGTGAAAATAGACTTGTTAGGCAAGAAAAGAATTTAGGCCACAGAGTGAGGTGGCGTGATTTGCAATTTTGTAAAAATATTAATTTTCCTATTCATTAATATATATTCTTTCTATACGCTGACCTGGTGCTTGGCTTACCTGTTGCTAAAGGGTGAGGCAACTATGTGGTTTAGAGACAGGGCTAGATTGAAAATAAAAGGAATATTGGTCTGGCGCTTTTGATTGGGGATGGAAAGAATCCCCTATGTCGATTGTTGCTGCCTAAATATCTCCTTACAGTAGCAAAAGAACCTTTCACTTTTTTTACGTTTATATGCAAGAATTAAAAACGAAAGTCTGATTAGCAAATTCGCAGCCATGCCTATTCAATGGATTATATTCACTTTTGGGGAATTTCAAATAAAATGGAAAAGGTAGAAGCACTCCAAAATCTAGGTTTCCAGATGGAGCTCATCTTTTTCTAAAATATTTTTTGAACTCTCAAAGTCTGAACTAACATACAAGCAGTTAACGTTATTGGGGAATATTATTGGTGCATTCCCTTTCGAGTGACGTTTCTGTGTTCCAGTGAAAGGCCTCTATTGAGTGTCTGCTGCTTCAATGAATGGGTGCACTGTGACTAGCAAAGTTTACCCGGAAGTAGAATGAAAAATACACCAGCGCAATTGGCCAGACTCTGCATAATACGGACCTAGAGAAAATAACAGCGTGAAACAGAACCGCAGTGCTGGCATGTGTAACTGGGGTGTGGGTGCAAAGATTTGGTACAGCAACTCCACAAGCATGTACGAAACACGCTTGATTGGGAGATTTGTGATGTGTGACAAACATTTTGATGCGATTAGCAGAACACTACTTTGCTAATGACTGTTGCTTGTAATTGGCAGATCATTAAACGCCAAAGGTAGCTACCAGCTCCATATAGGCATAGATGTCATATTGTTTACACCATTCATGGGAGGAGGGCACCCCGACAGAAAAGAGACGTGGAACGGCAAAGCTGTGTTGGCCATATAACACAGGATCAATAGTGTGTTAGAAAGCCCTTGTTCGTGGTGATGCATTTCCTTAAATAACATGATGCATGGGGCAAGTTCATGTTTTGAGGAGGTGGGTGGGAGTGCTGCGCAGTGGATTCGTGCACTGCAGGGCTCTTAAGGAGTATGCACTTGTTGGACATGCGCCCACCTCATCATCTTGCGCTGCATGTCTGTTGGAGGCATAGCGACAGGCTTCCATTCTTGCCATTGCAGAATCAATATCCTCAAGACAAGCATTGACAGGTCAGTTCTTACAATTTAAATATTAGCAGCAATATTAATTCTCCTACGATGAAGGGGGTCAAGAAGCCGAGTAAGATCACCAAAAGATCACAAAGTCCAACGTGGTTTATAGGAATGTTTACAGGGTTGGGCAATGGTGGTTTAATGCAAAAAACATAAGAACCCTTTAACTTGGAGGATGGCTTCTCATCTCTTTAAGGCCCATTTGCCTACTGCCCTTCACAACGAGTCAAGGACTTTGTCCACCTGCTGGTTGTGTGCAGTCACTCACGGTTCTTCGGGTGTCCCAATGCTTCTTTGTTGGTTGATGACTTTTCAGGTCGCCTTACGTCCAATGTTTCCTCCAAACTGCGCACATGTTTGCTGGCTCAGCTTCCCTCTGGGTGTTTTAGCAGTGCACACAGACAATTCACACCTTCCAAAAAATAAGGCACAACTCATGGCAGTTTCCTGACATGTTTGCTCTCTCTTAATAAAGCTAAATGATAAGAACGAGTGTTGATGGTTAGTGGTGTAGCCTATTAACTTTACCAAATTGATCTTAAAAACATAAAAATCCTAAAAACGGAATATACTGTTAACAAGATAAAAATGAAGATGAAACTCTGACTCCATGAACAGAATATCTAAGATATGCCTGCACACATTAACCAAATAACCTTCCTGCTGCACCATAACTTTGATACTTTACCACATATATACATTATGACTATAACTTCCGCCCCAGGACACATTTAGCCATTACCGAACAACCCCGACTCTGCCTTCACTGGCTCTGCAAAAGGTTATCAGATGTGTACCTATGTTCACTTGTGTTTTTTTTGTTGTAATATGAATAAGGGTCAAGCACCGGAATTTCTGTTACTCCTGGTGCTTTAGCGAAAGCGTCACCCACACTATGTAACCCAACTGCCTGCTCAAATATCAGATACCAGCTCTAAGTAAGCAGCCTAACTGAAGTGAAACCTCATCCCAAGATTCATATCATTTGTGCATAAGTCACACATGCACTTTGAAGTAGTACTCTAAGGTACTATAACAACATAAATATAAATGTGCCCTCTAAGGATTTTGAGGAGGCAAATGCCATGCTCAGCCTCTCCTACTTTAGTATGGCTAACATTACCCTATGAGTGGAGAGCAACATTGCAATAAGATTATTATTAACATTATGGAACAAGTCCGGTACTACTCATATACAGTATCAGGGCAACAGATATTCCGACAGCTACAATGCTTTCCACGCAATCTGCATCCTTTCCAAGTTTTCAGAGCTCCATTGGATACAGGTATTAACAAAGGACATGGTAACTCTATGCTATACAAAAATGGTTTCACCAACCACTTGTATAATTCTACCCAACATTATTATATGTACTGCAAAATAATGGTGTGTATAGAGATTCGTGACATTTTCTTAAAATGTCTAGAATATCATAATGAGGCTTTACATGTTTTTTACTTGCAAAGTATTGCGAGAATGCAAATATCCCAGTAAGTGTTTTACTGCTACAATCCCTCACTTTTCAACTAGTATTAGGGCTAATGTAATGCCAAAGTGCGATATTCAACGCACTGGTCACATCACATCGCCAGCTGCACACCCACAAATTGCGCTCTATTCAATTTGGTCTGGCATAGATTTTCCTTTGTCCCAGGCAAATCTGACATTTGCATAGTGAATTGGGCACCCAATATTTTCTAATACTTGAATACATGCCAATAGATCTGCTCTGTGGGTGTGTTGTCCCAGAGATGGAGATAAAAGGGAAAGGGGTAGGAGAGGTATGTAAAGCTTAGCACTATTACGAGCCGTGCATTTTGGTTGCCATACTTAAATAAGTTTTTGATATGCTAAATGAGCTAGCATGTATGCAATACATTCGGAGTCTGTCAAGATAATCTAGGACAGCATTTTTCTACGTTTGGCTTGAGACTAGTGCTGCAGAGGATTTCGCTGCATGGTCCCCCTTGGCCTAATTCGGACGGTATCCTGGTGATCTACAGGCGCACTGCTGTTTTATCACACAAAATGAATCATAATATTTCTATTTCAATTTGATTTGGAGGTTATTGTGAGACTTCCCTGCCTTTTCTACCAGCCACAGCAACACATTCGTGGTTATAGTAATATGACGTGAAACGCTACTCTAGTTTGTTGAATCTGTAAAACCTACAACAAAATAAGAGCTGAATTTAAGAACGCCTAAAAGTTACTTGGAAATGTATGAATACATTGCTTTAAATCGGCAGCAACTAGACAAACACAATCCACAGATTGTGTCAACACTAATCAAGCAAATACAATGGCGTCACTGTGAGCACCGAATGTATGCTTAAGTGCATGTAGGGGATTTATATAGCGCGAACGTAACTGAGAAGCAATGGAGTTATGTTATTTGGCATTTATATAGCGCTCTATATATCACTGGTATGACCTCAAAGCGCTAGTAGGTTGAACGCCCTCTGGGACCGTAGTCCAGGTCAGTTGAGAGAGTAAGGTTATGTTATGTTAAGAGAACTCTACGGTATCTTGGCGCTAGAGAGTCAGGCAGCATCCAAAGAAAAAAGTAAAAGCCGGGCAAGCCCATACCACCTTGCCCAGAATTACTAGACTGCCTTGAGGACGACCAAATGGTCGAAACACGTGTTGGCTGTGCTCAGAATAAATCACCTTACACACATCCAATGGCTTCATCTATGTATATTCTTTGATGTTGTTATGGATTCTGAATCAGAAATTCAAGTATTGATTACTGTAATTTTCTAAAGGTTAGATGATTAGATAGTTTCTTTATGGGTAGCGGCAGCTCATTCCACAGTATAGCAGCAGCTATGGAGAAAGCCCGACCTCCCATCCGTGTGCGTCGATAAGAAGGCACGATAAGCAGATCAGCCGATGGGGAACGCAACTGACGGCTAGGATGATAGCGTGCAAACTTAACCCGAAGGAACTCTGCACCCAGATCATGTAGAGCCTGATGTACTATACAAGCTTTAAACCTGATGCGTTGGGTCACAGGTAGCCAGTGAAGGGGTCGTAATACCAGAGAAATATGGGCTCCATAAGGGGTGCCAGTTGCCACCCGGGCTGCCAAATTTTGAAAACGCTGCAGTCACTGAATGAGGTACAAGGAGTTGCAGTAGTCCAGCAAAGCTGCTACCACCGGTTGACGGAGATGTTCGGGGATCAAAGGGAGCACTTTCTTCAGTACTCTCAACTGAATGTGTCCTGCTTGACAGACAGCTGCAACTTGGCTGTCCATAAATAAAGAAGGCGATAGTGTTACACCCAAGTTTTTCACCTTCCCTGTAGGAACGAGGAGGGGACCAAGAGAAGGAGGCCAGAAAGAAGAAACCCAGAGTGAAGGATCGGGGGGACACCCTACCACCCAGACCTCTTTCTGGTCTTGTTCCAACTTGAGCCAATTGTGGTTCATCCACTCCCCCACGGCCGCCTGGCATCTCTGCAAACACAACGACATCTCAGCCTGATCGAGATCTAAACATATCAGGAACTGGGTGTCATCGGCATAGGAGTAACACCTGACGCCAAAGGAGCGGATGAGACACACAAGTGCCCAGATATAAATATTAAATAGAATCGGCCACAAGGAGGAACCCTGCGGAACTCCACAGCTAAGATGGCAGGCGGCAGATAGAAAGGCGGCATAGAGAGTCTGAGTGCGATCTGCCAGGAACAAAGTGGACCAGGCTAGTACCTGACCAGATATACCCATCAGGACAAGACGGGACAACAGGATGGGGTGGTTGACGGTGTCGAATACCGCCGATAGATCTAATAAAATCAGGGCACCTACCCCACCCGAGTCCACCAGCCTGGCCATATCATCCTGGACAGGGACCAGAACACTCTGTGCCTCTGCCAGGTCTAAAGCCGGACTGCACAGGGTCAAGGAGGTGAGAAGATTCAAGAAAGGAAGAAAGTAATGGAGACACCAGGGACTAAAGCAGTTTACTGAGGAAAGGGAGGAGCGAAATAGGGCAGAAATTAGCAAGAACAGTAGGGTCAAGTGATGGCTTCTTTAGAAGAGGGATCATTCTTGCAGCTTTTAACTCAGGCGGAACTGACCAGGACTGACATGAGTTGTTAATAGCAGCTGTAATTTCCAACAGAAGGTCTGGGGAGATCTTTTTCATGATGGCCACGGGGATGGCATTTGAGGGAGAACATGACTTAATCTTTTGGAGAGCAGCCAAAACTGCTTCTTCCGAGAACGTTGGAAAGGACGACCACTTCGTGGTGCCTACTAGGTCTGTAAAGTGGTGTGAGCAGTCATCATTGCTAGAAGAGATGTTAACAGCATTCAAGATGTTTAGATGCATATCACTAATTTTAGTAATAAAAAATTGAGAAAGATCATCACACAGTTTCTGCGTGGGTCTAACACTGGAGGTAAGTTTATCTGATGCTGAAAATAGAGCTCTGGGTTGGCATAAGGCTACTTCAATTTTCTCGGATACGTGTTGAATTTTAGCTGCTGAATAAGCTGCTAGGCATGACTTCTATAATATTTTGAGAGATGGATCATAGGTGTATGCCATTTGCGCTCGGCCTGCGTCAATTTCAGCCTCCGGTGTCATAGGGTGCACCAGTTATGTGTGAAGCTGATGCAATGGCCTGATGGTAGCTGCATCCTAGCATTAGGTGTGCTTGTATTGATATCAGTTGAATGTGTGCAGTCTGGAGGGTGGACACCAAGACTGGGTTCTGGCTGAGTTAGGCCTGTGTAGGACCCTTATGTGTGCAGCTAGGCTGGTTTGTCATGGGATGTAGCTGCATTTTATTAGAATGATGAGGTGTTCATGGGGTAATGTTCAAATGTGAGCAGCTAAGCCGAAATTGATTGAGGGGTATAGCTGCACTCTAATTGTGTGATGGTGTAGAATAGCGAGTAAGGATAGTGATATGGGATATGAGTATTTGGGTGGAATTATGATCTAAGGAGTTTGCTACAGGTGTAGGGATTAGTTATTAGGAGTGGCGCTAAACAGTTGCATATGTCAACCACCTGAGGTCGAGCAATATGCATCTACTCAGAGAACAATAAGGGGCGAGCAGTTGGAGAGGTGAGTAGTTGGGGGTCAAGCTTAAGACTCATCGAGCAGGTTGTAGTCTATAAAAAAAGACACAATCCAGCAGCATGCTTGTACTCTCACCTTGTTTTGAAGGAACATGTCCTGCCACAAAAACAAATTGTCTTTTTGTGGTTATGCTACATGGGACACTGAAAGGGCTACTCTGAGAAACTAAAGTAATATTCGAGAGTGGCCAAGTTTCCCCATTCCATGAGTGTGTATGACATGCAGTCTTAATTTTACTTGTTGGATGCTGGAACTCGTGGTTTTGTGTTTCCCATTTTAAATTCAGGGCCACAACTCCCAGAATGTAATGAGAAAAAAAAACAGAACTGGATTACCTACTGATTGAATGTATTGGGGAAACTTGAGAGTCCTGAATAAACTGAAACTCACATCTCAGCACCCACTAGAACCCCTATACCAGTGGAACACTAGTCTGGTTTGGTACTGTTATCCAACCTACCCGGAGTAAAATAAAAATCTACTCTATTTTATCATGGTTATGTGGTAGAATTGCCATGATTTTTCCTCAAAGTGATATGTTGCCATGCAAATTTAAACAAACATGTTCAGTTGTGGCTGGTTAGATTAGGAAAAGGGATGGGAAGTCATTAAACTGTGTTCTGGTGGATAAAATAGTAGTTTCACCAGGTCTTCGATTCACATCCTCGCTCGTGATCTGTGATTGTGGTGAATTATCTTGTTGGTTTAGTAGAAATATTTCAATCTTTATTTTTCACGGTGCTATTAAACCTGTTGAGGGAGAGTTATACGTTTGGCCCACCAAGGACTTAACTTGGGAAATGGGCGCACAGAGGTTGGTTTTGTTATTTATGGTGGTTTGATTGGCAGCCCTAAAGTCTCTCTCAATATTCAAAGATGCTTCCTTGAAGCTTGCATACCTGTGTGCTATGCTCTGGTAGAGAAGCCAATGAGGCCATCTATGATTGCTCGTCGTTCTGTGTGGAAAGCACAGTTACTTGGCATTTCTAAAGATAACATTCCTCTTCTCGCGATCTCGGAATCTAAACACCCAGTTTTCTCTTCTCTCCCCAAATGCTCCTAGAGTGTAGTGTTTTCCACAAATTCTAGGACTGATCCAGAAATTGGTCGCATGGTAAGCACAGGAACCCTGTGCCAGAAAGGAAGTGGAAGTAGCTATATAATCTGTAAAAAATAGTTGTACCCCAAAGTAGGTAGCTCCATGGATCAGTACAGCCCACAATCATCTCCCATGGATCTAGGCTCGACTTGATTAGGCCCGTCTGGTGGAAAGAAATATCTGTCCCCCATCTGAGAAGCAGACCCACCGAATCGGTGAAGGCCAATTGGGATTTCCATCAAAAGAGCAGACAAGTCTTCTCTAGTCTCACCCTTTGCCCGATTGTGAAATATCTAGCCAGAGTGCCAGTCATTTGTTTTTTTTTTAACCATTTGACAGAATTTCCCATGATCCTTCAGATGAGGAGAACATGGTGGCAATGCTCTATATGTATTCAGGGTTCTTGCATGTCTCTTAATTCCGGGCACAACCCTTAGCCAACACAAAATACAGTGTCATCCTGTCCCACAGTGACAAGTAACAAGCTCAGTAACTATTTGCTGCCCTCCCCTTGCACAGTTCAGAGCACAATGGGCTCGACTGTGCACCGTATATACCCCCTCTTTCCGTGATGCTCCAATAAGCAACCATAACCCTCGTTAGATAGCCCTCTCTGTGTGGAGCCTCTGCATCGCAGTCACCCAAGCAGCATAGGGTCAGGCCTTGTGATCGGGATCCTAAGCCCGACTTCCATCTAAAATGCCACATCCTGTCTCCTAACACTCCAGGGAGGGCACCCCCACCATGCAACCCTGAAACATGACATCCTTGTACTCCTGGGCAAATTTAGGCATCTCTTTCCTCCCCATCGCTCTCTATATGTCTGTGCCCCAAATTCAATGTACCCTCCAGGGAGAGTGCTAGCGGACAGGGAGGTTCTCTTTGTCATGCTTTTGGGGGAAGAGAGAAGGCCATGCATTCAAGGGAACCCCTGTCCTAGTGCTCTTTTCATATCGTTCCTAAGATCTTACTAGCAGTCAGACCCTGTTTCTTTTCATTGTCCCCTTCCTGATTAATCTTCCAAATAGGAGAGTTAATGTATTATAGATTCCAATGGAGTATATATTTTTCATCCTAGAACTCTTGAAGGAATGAAATAATTAACTTTTTGCTCCTGGTGAAGGTATAGAAGTCCCGAAACACGGTGAGCACAGATTGAAGCTCTGAAATGTGGAATTATTAGTAACAATATTTGAATTTATTGACACAGATCATGTATTGCAATGTAAATACTTGATATAGTTGTAAGATTACATTGAATGTATTTGTTTTTTATATATAAACAATTTTTTCTAATAACATAATTATTGTTTGCTATACAATATCTAAAGGTGTGCAGGGGACGCAAGTGTTCTACAGTTTGTGGACACCGTTTTTTTCCTTAAGAATCTTCCAAACTCACCACCTCCCATTCCTCTCCTTACTTCCCCACCTCTTACCTTTCTCTTCTTTGGCACAGGGGCAAAATGCCTGGGGTGGCGGAAGTGACATCACACAAACCTTGAACTCTGATGACATCACAGGAAGTGATGTCTTTTGACCCCACCCCAAGTGACATCGTGGGAAGTGATGACACACAACCTTTCACCCCTTGACAAAACAGGAAGTGGCATCACATAGCATTGTCCCTCAATGCACTAAGAACAATATGGTTACGATATCACTGTAATATGATATACATTTCATAAAAGAATGGATCACCATATGTAGTGTTAATATCAGTGTGTATAGGCCCATATTACCAAATTACTGTGAATGTAAGCAGAACTCCAACACAACAACCTGGACATCGAGTGCCTGCCAAGTGTCTGGCCACAGACTGGAAACAGCAATTGACCAACACAAGCCCACCCAGAAGACAACCAGAGGCTGTACCTCTTCATGCTTTTACACTTGAACATTACACGCAGGGATTTTCATGTCAATTGTGCACTTTGAACAGTGACCCACTCCTGCCAGTAACCCAGAGCCTAAATATCCCCCAACCATTTTCAACACGGGCACCCCACCATCCACTGCGAGTCGCTAAGGGCCTGCCGTCAACAGCTTTAAATGTCTAGCACCCACTCCCGCCCTCCAACACCTTACACCTCCAATGCCTTGCTCCAACACCATCATATTTAAACAGTGCCACCCTCCAGCAACTCCAGCATTCTCAAACACCATCAACCTTAAGCAAACTAGCAACTTAAGGCTCTGGTACCCTCCTTCAACACCCCGACAGCGCAAGTCTCAATTACCCTTCTCAAACATCTTATATTTGCACACAAATTCAAAAGTCGGCAAAAGGAGTGCCACAGAATCGGCCACAAGTAACATCTGTTATTTTCAGTTTCCAACCAGGGAAAAACACAGTGGTTAGCAATATACAAAAGTTGCCATAGATCGGAATCAGAGACACCATGATGAGCGTCCCTAGATGAGGCAAGCTATGGAACTGGAAGGGTCAGAGACCGGGGGGCACAGAAGGAGTAGAGTGCAGACCCACAAGGGACGCCACAAACAGTGCAACTTTTCAGGGCTCTCGGGCACGTGTGGCACCAGCACGCGCTGTCCTCACCTGGATCAAGCAGTCATCCCTGTTCGTCGTGGCGTCCACCTCAATCGCCATCCCCACTGCTTCTGGCCTCGTAACGAAACACAACATGGTGGGTGACCCCGCAAGGGCGGCTCTGGTTACTGCTACACTGCGGATCCTCAGCTCCCGGCGACGCCCCGTCCTACGCAGGTGCTGATCTCCCATGGTGCGCTTTACCATTTAAAATGAAGAGGGGAGGAAGAGGTCAAGATGGCCTGGATGGAACATGGTTTATTTTGCTTTGAAGGTGTTTTTTTTTTAAGTTGGTGCTTCTGTTAAAAAACAAACAAAACAAAAAAAAACATTCTGAACCCGAAAAATTCCCTTTTTTATTTATCGCCAGGGAGACCACGTGTCAGGGCACGCCCCCATGCGACCCCCAAATGGTTTCCCTGCATAAGGCACTAAAACCGCCAGACTGTGGCATTATCAGCTAAAGAGGAAACCTACATAAATACACAAAGCAAGGAGTGAAAAGGTGTAAGAACATAAGCCATGGTGGCAGTGCCTTTCAATAGCTTATTGAATTTGTTTTGTACATCATCGGGTACCACACTTTGTGAAGTCGTCGCAAGATGGATTTGCACACCACTTTCCTCGTGTTCCAACTTGAGCCATAAATGAGAGCACAGGGTCCTTACCACCTTGTGTATGCAGTGCATGTAGAGGATTCAAGCCCTCAACATTTCCCCCTGAAAGGTGTCCAGCATGTGTTACGCCTATACTTGGCGATGTAGGTGAAAATCATGCTTCTGCTCTCTCCACCAATTAACTTGCAACAAAGCACATTGTAATCTCAGTATTACAATTACAGATCGTCCTACTCTGCTGTCAAGTAGCATGTCAGAGGGCAGAGAGCATGCACTTACAACCTCCTAATGGGGCTGAATTGCGATTGAAAAAAGGGGTTTAGCTGATAGGTGCACACTACCACACAGTGTGAATGCTGAGCTTTATAAAAAGAAATTCAGATTTGGCCAATCAATCTCTGTGTAAGGCAAATGCCTAGCTAAGACCTTTGAACAGGACTCCAGTGCTTCAAACGATTCGAAACGAGTAGCTGAAGACACTCTTGGTTAAGACATTGTCATTATGCCAATAGTGTATTTACAACTACAATCAAGCAATTCAACTCCTTGCAGACTGCTTAGAAATACCACTGGCAGGTCAAAGTGGGCCTAGACTGAAACAATCCTTGTGCTTCGCTCTGAGATTTGTTGGGTTATTTGGGTAGCAGCATGGTCACAGGTGGGTGGAGGTGGCGCCCACACCTCTGCTAAGGAAAAGTAGACTTGGCAGAGTCCCAGCTACCCTGCGCTATTTAATTGTACAGATGGATATCTACACAATAGTTTGGATATAAACCCAGGTGGTTTTATTATGGTAATGAAGACAGTCTTTAGTAATCAGCCGATACATGTTTCGACCTATAGGGTCCTTTTCAAGGCTAAACTTGCTTAGCCTTGCCCAATATGTTTCCTGGGCTGATGATACTCCTATTTAGGCTTCGGCAATACATTGCCTGTCCTCTGTAAATCTGGGCTGGTGGTTGTCCTGGATAGGCTGCCTGCTCGTTTCTGCGTCGCTGTATGATTCAACTCGTAGTTGCCTCATATAGCGACGCATACACCAGCCCAGGCTTAGACCAGATTTACAGAGGGGAAACAACCTTTTGCTGCTGCCTAAATAGGAGTATCATCAGCCCACGAAACAAAGTTGTATGTTACTTCTTGATAGAGCTAGCTCAAAGTGATCCCAGTATGACATGTTTTGGGTGGAGAGGGACAGCTAGGAGTCGTGAATGGTCATAGGAACTAGCCTAGCCATGGGCAGTCAACGGGTGGATAAATAACCAAATTCCTCCACCCCAACCCTCCATAAACTGTGAGTCCTTCCTTGCATGTCATCTTCTTCCTGGCTGTACTTTAAAGCAATAGATTTGGCTTATAGGTGATGCAAGCCAACAGTGTACAGGAATTTGGCTTTTACCAGGCTATCATATCATATGTCCAGATAATCGCACCATGTTTTAGCAGTGTCCCCTATACGGCCACTTAGTACCATTATGATAGTGTTTGGCAAATGCTTATCATATGCCTGCATAAAAGCCACAACTGTTTACTTTGCCAATGCTTGTTGAAATGGAACACGGTCTCTTAATGATGACAAAATAGAGACCAACACATTCATCTGAATGACGATAGGAGTCTCTAAAATGCATCAATTCATAGGAATGTACTCCCAGTACAAGTCATTCCAATGTATGCGAGAGCTAGAAGTACAAAAAACACCACCCATTTGAAATAAAAGTTATCAGTGACAATGATACGTGCTCGGAGTACCTTAGAAGGGCTCCAGCTGCTACTTCACCTCCACTCCCAACGCACTAAAAACCAACAGGACCCTTCAAGCCGGTTTATACATTGTTTGTTACACTGTTTAGTATTTTTGGGAGTATTCTCGTATAGGCCTCTGCTGCACTTGAAAAGTGTCTCCACCAGCGTCTTCGACTTCGTCTCTGGAACAAAGGCAGATGTGCGAGAAGTTGCAGTCATGCGTTTTCTTCTCGTAGATTTGTAAACGCATTCTCCAAAGGTTCGCAGTTTTTTTAAAAAGATAGTTTTCCAGAGTTTCGGAAATTCTGCTCATACCTTTTAAACAGCAAACATAGCTTGATGAACAGTTGTCAAATTTGGCAAGGGATTGTAAATTCGAGATGAAATTCGCAGGCGATTGGTTTGCAGAGGTTCCTGGACTCTGCACGTTACTTTGCGGAGTTGGCACATTTGTCTCCAGAGGATGCGCGCGCACTCTGCGCCAGAGACGGCGTGGAAATGCTTACATGGCGACTTGGCCCAGAACAGCTGAATTTCAACATGCGTGCTTTCCCCTGACTCCGTTCGTTCCTTTCTTCCTTCCTCCGCAGAGCCTCAGCCTCACACCTGTCACCAGCAAGCAGATTTATAGGCTTGAAATAAAATAATATAGTAAGACAACATAATAAGTAATCATCTATGTGTGAACACTTCCTGTGTACATAATTACTCATTTAACATATAAACACTATATATATATATATATATATATATATATATATATATATATATACACACACACACACAATCTGTTGTGTAAAATAAACGTGTAAATGACGTCTGTAAATTAATTAGACGTGTGCACCGAACCCACCTATAGCTCCAACGGATTGAAATATACCCACTTTTGGGTGACTTCAATGTTTTTGATGGGTTCCTGTTTTGGACCCATCTACTTGGCGCAAGCAACGCTTTCCCTCCGTGAGCTCGCGCCCATGGATCGCATGAAGAGCCACACACTAGTGGATGGTAGAGATTTAGAGCAAATACGAGAATGTGCAGAGTGGCCAAACCCCCAGCTGCCAGGTCTGACATTGCTGCACTGTCCTTAGACAGAGAACACTGCAGCAATGTTACTGTTTGGGGAAAATGCTAGCTTGCTGTATCTGTGGTCTTGCGTGTCTTTGCTGTGAGGTCACGGCAAATTCTGCTCAGGTGACATCAGTCAAAGATCTCCTGTTATAACTGTGTTGGGGCAGGAATTTAAAACCATTTGTTGTAAAATGTGCACTGTTGTCACAGTTTAAATGCAACCCCCAATCATTCCATCGATGACATAGAAAGAAAGCCTCGCAGGAATCTATTTTGAGAACAACACTCCCTCAAATATATTCTGCTACATATAAATACGGCATATTTTGAAGTATGGTACTAAAAAAGCAAAGGTCTTTCTCATAGCACATCAGACGCCATGTTCCACAGCATGGCAAACAAATAGTAAAATGCTACCTGACCGTACGTTGCCAAAACCTTAGCAGAAACCATGGCAAGAAGTTAATCTGAGAAAGGCTTTTTTAAAGTTTCTAAGGGTCCGATTCATGGAATTCTTTGCACGGTTCAAAGTGATTTTGCACTTTTGAAAAGTGACTTTGCACTGCCGACACGAAGCCTGATTCATGGAACTGTGCAAAGTGTATTTTTGCAGTGCAAAGTTCATTTTGTACAGCAAAAATGACTTTACACTGCAAAAATACACTGTCATCACTGAATTTGCGTATTAAATCACTAATAAGCGGTTGCATGACTGAAATGTGGAATATTGATCTCCTTAAATCAGAATGCCACACAAACACTCTCCTCCCATATCAGTATATTTACTCTCTGCTCTACACCATCACACAGAGTGCAGCTACACCCCTCAATCAATTCGGCCTAGCTGCTCACATAGGAACATTACCTCATGAACACCTAATTACTCTAATAAAACACAGCTATATCCCATGACAAACCAGCCTAGCTGCACACATAAGCGTCCTACAGGCCTAACGCAGCCAGAACCCAGTCTTGGTGTCCACCCGCCAGACTGCACACATTCAACCGATTTCAATATCTCGACACTTATTGCTAGGATGCAGCTTCCATCGGCCAAGTACATCAGCGGCACACATTACTGGTGCACCCAAGCACCCTAATCTCTCAACTGACCTGGACTACGGTCACCGAGGGCATTCAACCTACCAGCGCTTTGATGTCATACCAATGATATATAGAGCGCTATATAAATGCCAAATAACATAACAGGAATATTGTATCAAAACATACTCTCCCCTGAAGGACATATGCAATAAATAGTGACTGTTAATGTTAATGGATACTTGTACCGAGCACTATGACCACCTAAGTGGTCCCCTGGCCCTCTGGCGGCTCTGAAAAGGGGAGGAGAGGGGGGTGGGTTAGTGGGAATAAGCTAGAAAAGTGCAAGAGAGCAGTGATGTGCTGTTGGCGGCCTCAGCCCGGTGGGTCCGTTGGCTGGGCTTGGGGCGTTTTACGGTCCGTGGTCGTCGTGTGCTGTTGTGTAGGTGTATGTGTGCTTTGTTTTGTTGTTGCAGTGTTGTGAAGTTTGTACGGATTGCTGCGTTTTAGGCTTGTGCTTGGTTAGAATTTGAGAGGTCTATGCAGAGGGATGGAATTGTTAGTTGGTTGGTTGGGATTGCTGTCCTTGTAATTACGGGATTCCATCTAGGTGTTGTACATGCTGACATTCATATTTCTATCTAGATGCGACGCCAGCTAGGGTTCAGAATTCCATACAAGTGTGGCACATGCTAACAATCACATTTCTATCTGGATGCGACGCAAGCTAAAGTTAAGAGTCCTTAGTGAGGCACTAGCATATGCAACACAGGGAACATTTACAATCCATTTACAGAGGTCACAGGTCTTCCTAGGTATGTATTGTTTAGGTTTATGTCAGTCTACGATATGGAAGGTAAGAGAGTGACAGGGGCTTTCTGGAGTAGAGTAATTGCTCTACACCCCACCCATGCCACACTCAGTTGGTGTCTGCTGGCTTCCCCTGCTGACACATCTTGGAGCTGCCTTTGTAGGACCCGCCCTTTGCCTGGTGGCCCTTAGCTGAAGGGCTGCACGGGCAGAGGGCTGCCCTGGGAGGAGCGGTGATGAGGGCCGAGAGGACCAATGGGAGCAGGGGGCCGGGAGGGAAGGAGAATCAGTGGGAGGGCGTGGGTCGGCAGTCAATCAGGGCCGGTGTTGTGGGCCAGGATGGCCAATCGGGGACGGTGGGAGGCGGGCAGTGGAACAAGTTGGGAAGCGAGGGAGGGCTGGGGAACGGGGGCCGAGGAGGGGCACCAGAGGGAATGGGGCGCACACAAATGCTGCTTCTTGACTGAAATATGTTAGGTCAAATTCAAAGTTAGTT
Source organism: Ambystoma mexicanum (assembly GCF_040938575.1). Lineage (NCBI taxonomy): Eukaryota > Metazoa > Chordata > Amphibia > Caudata > Ambystomatidae > Ambystoma > Ambystoma mexicanum. Next base: position 267,038,768 of record NC_090937.1, read on the forward strand.
TGTTGTAACTACAACCAGTTCACGCAGGAAGCAAATTATGCATGTGTCACTCATTGTTAAGTAATATGACAATCCACGAGCTTGCAATGCACATTGCTGTTTAATTAGGCTTGTTTGTGATTTGTAAACAAGATGAATGAGTACATTATGACATATTAGCCACTATAGTGTATAATAAAGGAAATAGTAATGTGTGAATCTCCGAATCTCTTTTCAATAAGTGGTTCAATATTATATATATATATATATTCATATCAAAAGGAAGCGACCAGTTATGATATTGTGTACTATGGCAAAGGTTCCTTTTTAATATATCGATTGTTTGACACGAGTAAAGCCGAGATGGCTCATATCACAATAGGAAGATTTCATGACAGACATGTCAAACGGGTATATTATTTACCTTTTCCCCTGTCCAGGGATTTGTGTGCCCCTGAAGTATGTAACACTCCAACAGAAAGAGTTTCTGATCGGCTTAACATTGTTTTGCTAGCTAAAAATAAGGAGTTCATTTTGCTTTCAATCTGAGAGAAACTATACGCAACATTCCGTTTACTTTAAATAGCCACAGACACGAATTGCCCGGACCTTCTCAACCCACCAAATACAGAAACCTTTCCCAAGCTGCACCTATAATGAACTTCTCTTTCAAAGTCAAGCTTGCGAAGGTCAACAAAATCTGAATCTCACAAAAATGAGCACGCTCCAAATTCATTCTTATTTCATGCCCTCCTCTCCCCCCACTCAGTCTTATTAGGAGTTGAGGTTTGATAGTTCCTCGTATGCATGTTTGCAGGGTCAGACCCTGGGCGGCCTGGAACTCACTTTACATTACTCACGCTTGACATCATTTGGGAAGCAGGAGTACACATATTTCTAGCCATAAAAGGGATATCTGTTAATCCCATGTTTAGCTGGAATACATTATTGGAGAAGAAGTTGAAAAATCGGAAGCGTTGACGAGCTTGCCAATGTCGCTTTCTTCGATTTGTGATACACTTTGGAAGAAGGCCACTCATTACTGTTCATGAGACGTATTACGCGTGGAGAATGATGGCAAAGCGGCCATGTTTTCAAAAGACTAAACACTGGTATATTAAATTTTAACGGTGTGGATACATAGGAGTTTACATATCTTTGTGCAATCTAGCGAGCTGACCTAGAGCACAGGGACCAGGAAAGCTGCATTTAAGACTCTCCCAGATAGTCAATGCAAATAATCAGCTCATTTTACTCTGACCCGTGAGATCATTTTGTATTGTTTAATATGGCAGTGCCTGCCTAGGAGTTGAGAATATATTATTGATTTTTTCTGTGTGTTTAACGATCTCACAAGGAGTTCAGAAATGCCTTTCTGCCTCACATATTTACAGAAAGTGCCGACTGGCTACGCAACTAACTTTGCTATCAGGGTGTGCCCGTGTGTATCTCAAACACAAAATGTTGCTAGGTGCGAAGTCGTTGTAGACACAGACAAATATACACAAGCTTGTTACTTCTCCGTCTAAATGCCTGCCACTTTGTTTTGGTCAATGAGCAAATTGTGTTGTGCTTTTTGTGAAACCATCATTTCTAAGCAAATTACAACAAAAGATTTTTTAACAGATATTTTCAGAAAAAAAAGAAAGGGCCCATTAAAAAAGTAAAGCACCGTAAAGAAGGTAAGCGCAGCAATTGCTATTATCCCTCACACTAGTTCCTGGGGCAGAGGTGCGGATTTAGGTAACTCTTATTCCTTTTGCCCCAATTCCATTTCTGCGGGGTAACTCTATTTCAGTCCTGGGCTTTGTTTTTGCTTTGATGGAACAGTCACAAGACTACAAGTCCAAGAATGCAATTGGTGGAGAAATGAAAATCCAGAGCTGCAGCATGGTGTCCTAGAGGTATTCCAGATGACATGGGCAAATCTGGTAAACTTAGCTTAACCATCGGCCAGGACTACCCAGGGACGTCATTTAGGGGTCGCAACTATGACCCCTGAAGTCTCCCTTGCTAGCCCTGTGGTCTCCATCGCTATCCCTACAGAAAATGTTTTTTTAAAAAGTGTTTTTTTTTTTTAAATATCTTTTTTATTGCGGCTCCTGGGCTGTGGCCAGCAGCATGTGGCTCTTTGTTTCTGCAGTGGCTGGTTTTCTGGTAGCTAAAGCCGGTAAGATAGCTCAGTGGCTAGAGCACTTGCTATTGCAATGTGTGTGTGATCTGCAGGTTGCAGGTTCGACTCCCGGCAAGGTCAACTCAGCCTTTCTTCCTGCTGAGGTTGAAAAATGAGCACCAAAACAGGTTGTGTGATATTGCATGTATATTTGTTCTATATGAAGCGCTTAAGCGTAAGTGCTATATAATAACACATCATTATCCTTTGGCCTTTGAGGTCTGCTTGCATTCACAGTAATTTGGTATTATGGGACTATACACACTGATATTAACGATACATATGGTGATCCATTCTTGTATGCAATCACTTTACAGTGATACCGTAACCACATTTTTCATAGTGTACTTAGAAACAATGCTGTGATGCCACTTCGCTATTTCGTATTCTCCAGTGATAACGTAATCCCCATCGTAGGGGAGCCTTTGCTTCTAGGGGAACATTCTGGTCTCCTTCAAAGCTCATACAGGAGACTGAGGGATGTCACCTCTTATGGCTAAAGTGCTACCATGAATTGTTTACCAATCAGCGCATTGTATAGTTTTTTTAAAACATGGTGAGGAATTACATGAATTCAGACATGCCACTATTGCAAACATCAGTGAATTGTTCTTTTTTTTTTTATAGATGGTCTATGCAACGTATCTGCAAAAATAAGCCCTTTGAAGAAATTAAACATTTTTAATTTTCACACTGCCCAATATGTACTTTTTCGTTTGTGAGTAATATAAATCAGTACATAAGACTCGGCCGCAGTCACCAAATCCAATTTAATTTTTGACTGTTTGAATTCAATTCATTCATAGCTTATTTTGTGTTGGCTGTCATCATAGCACAAATGAAAAATACAATTCAGGAGGTGATGTTGAGAAAAGTGTATTATAATTTTTTGAATTATGCAATTGTAATTTTCTCCCAATGATATTGCACCCTGTGATGACAATGGAACTTAAATTTGAACGATTTTCTGATTATGTATAAAAATGAGTACGGTTAGAATTTGTTATGCTATGAAGCGTTAATTTTGCTTTAATTACCAGCATGGCAGTATCAGGGCTTCTAGGCTTGTCCTTAAATTGGCGTAGTGTTCAATCACCAGGGGAATCCAGACTTTACTCTGCGGAATGAAAAACGAACTGGACAAAAATCAGAGGACGGCAAAGGGGGAATTGGTGCTAAAGATGAAAGCAATGGAGGGATGCAGAAGAGGAAAGAATATTTTGTTACAGCATGGTTGGATGACGGTCCCGATAGTGAAAAAAAATAAATAAAAGTTCAATACAGAAAAGAGGGTCTGAAAATATGTGGTATCAATTGAAATGTGCTTCAAGGCAGATTTAGATAATATAATTGCGATGCTGGAAATGCCTTATGGAGAGACAGGGCCTCCGAGTCCTCGTTCTACCACTTCTCTGTGTTTGCTTTCTCTATGTTTTCTGCCACTGAGGTCCAGCCTGGACCTCTGGCAGTGCAGCTCTTCATGTTTTCCTTTAGGTGAAAAACACCCATGGGATACCATTATGGCACCAATGGGTGGGGATACACCCTTGTACCCCTTATGTGCGTTATTGGCACCTCCGTCTTGCCCAAATAGCAGGGTATCGGATGGTGGCAGCTACATGCTAACTTGTCAGTGGCCTCCATTTTGGGACACCCAGGCCATGGGAGTCCTGCAGAAGGCGAGATGGCCCCTGTGGCCTCTTGGCTTCTATTGCCTTTTACCTTGTTTCCAAAAGTCCTGGGAAGCAATGACTCTGTCCCTTCCTCCTGTTGGATGGAAATCATGTGACCTAGAAGTGAAGCAGAAAAGCCCTGCTTTCTGATCGATCAGGGGTCTAACAGGTTTATGATCAGTGGACTGGGGCTGGCTAGTACCTTGGAATTCAGAGGTCCTAAATCTGGGGCCTTTGGGTGCTATAACCGAGAATTGGGACTGGTGGGGGTTGGAGCCTGTGCCCTACTTCTTGTGGGATTGTATTATACAAAGACGCTCAGCCCTCTTTCCGTGGCCTTGCAGGGCACATTCTTCCCATAGCACAAAGGCTGGCAACATTTTAGGACAATGAAGGGTTTATGGATCTCTGTGGCTCTGGCCTTTCTCATCAGTGTGGAACCTTATTCGTTTCCTCATGTTCGCAGCCTACATCTGGGATGCTGGCTGCTGCACTGCATTTAGGCCTTACATTCCAATAACGCTGCTAATTTCTTTTTTGTTGTGCTGATAATATCTTATATAGCATATGGCATTTGTTCCTGCATGTGCACTACATCTATAAAGCATGCAATAATGTGATTGTGTAGAAACTTTTAAAGGCACCCTCCTGCCCCGTGGTCTCTTATATTATAGCTCGCAGTCTTTGCCTTATTCTAAAACGCTTCGGGGTGCAGGAAGATAGTCTCTCCTTCCCAACACTGGATAGAGGAAGGCCGCAAAGCATGCAACTGTTCGCAGATCAACTACGGCTAGAGCAAACAAGCTGACCTCAATGCAAGACATTACGTGCTTGCAGTTCCAGACAGTTTACTAAACCCAGGAAAAGGCAGGAAAGTCACCCATTTCATAGAAGGCTATTCTTTTGGGGTTTCATGGGAGGATGGCCCGTGTTTGTTGTGCAAGTTTTCTTTATAACTGTTAAAACCTTGTGGAATCGGGTCAATCCCACTTGCAACAAAAATGGTAACCCCTGTCTGTAGTGTCTCGGATCCCCCAGTGAAAACTATGCCAGGCAGGCATACATTTCCCTTCTGCAACGAGCAGTTCTGAAAGATAATTTATTATATGGGGTTTTAGGTTTTTAAACTATAAAACAAATAAAGGAAAACTAGAAAATTCTCTGACTGTCGTGATCAACTACACAGAAAATAGAAAACAGGAGAAAGGTTCATCGAGAGAGGGTCGCAAGTGATTGTCTAGTGGAATTATGAGTTTGGGGAGAAGCTGCCCCATAAATACAAGGTATAGGAGGGCTTTGAAAAAAAAAACGCATTTGGTAACATACAATTTGGGCTTATGTGAATTCGGCAGAATGTCAGGGATCATTGTACTGTTTGAGGGTGAATTTTCACAAAAGCTGAACCTTGCTTAGACCTCATGCAGATGAAATAGATAGCGCCCATGTATACTCCGACCCCCCCCCCCCCATGTCATGCAACAGAGACACCCATTTTGGGAAGGGGCCAGATTGCTCTAAATAAATGAAAAAAAATATATTTGTTCATCTGGCGATTATAATTAAAATATTTAAATTAATCTCTTCAACAGAGCATATAACCTTTTGAGCATTTGGAATTTCGCTTATGTCACTAATGCTGCAGATGTAGTTGCAGGGATCCAGGCATTGTCATGAAGCAGCTAGGGTCTCCAGTTAATGCCCAAACGGGGACCACTCATGGGCCAACACGATTCAGGCAGTTAATATAGCACATTTTAAAGCAATTCAATGGGGGCACAGTACCCTTGCTTAGAGTGCTCCACTTGGCTTTGCTCATTGACCCTTTGCTGGATCCTACTCACTATAAAGTTAAAAAAATAATCTGGCATAGACCACAAGGTCACAACCGGGGCCAGGGATCTGGTTGAAGCCAGGACTCCAAGGGATCTGGAAATATGTGGGCATCTGAGATGCACCATGAGGATGGGCCAGGAGAAGCAATGCCCTTTCTAAACAGGCTTTTTTCCTGGTGCAGAAATAGGGTCCTTTTAACGCGTCTCTAGCCTTGAGACTCTGGCTAAAAAAGGCTTCTCTATTTGCCATAGCAGGTTACATATACCATTAACTATGGGCCTCATCAGGAGTTGGGCAGTAGCCCTTAAATGCAGCAGTACTGCCATTAGCGCTGCATTTAAGGGCTGGCCCAATCACGAGTTGGGCGGAATGTTTGCAGTTTTACCTCAATTTATTTGCTGGAGGTACAAATCTCCACATTCCCCTGTTTTCGGCGCTATTAGCGCTGAAAAACCACATTGGGTCGGACCCAATGGGGAATTGGGCTTAACCACCTTACTGCTACTTTTGATCCAGCGCAAATTGAACCAGACCGAGTAGCGGTAATGCTATTTGCGTTGGCAGTATCCCGGTGCTATTACTGCCGGGATCCCGCCAAGGCACTGATGAGGCCCTATATTGCTACAGGGTAGGGACAGAGTGCCATGAGCTTTCTGAGTTTGGTGAATAGGGCAGCGTGAAGCAAAGAGATTTCAGTGAAGTGTAAACATGGATTGTCCAACACAGTGCCTAATAAGCCAGCGTGTCTGGGAAAAGAGCACTGTACATAATGCAATCTCTCTTTGCCTCACTCTGCCCTATTCAACAAACTCAAAATGTTCATGGCACATGGCTGTTTATTAAGCCCTGCCCTCCCTCATCATGTCTCTACTACGTCGTCACTGGGAGCTAGCCAGTTTGTCAATGAGACATTTCACCTTTAGTTGTTTGTTATTTTTCATCAGGTTATATAGTGTAGTGGTGAAGTGTCCAGCCTGCAAACCTGCCGACTGCAGTTCGATCCCTGAGGTCAGCTTTATTTCATAAGTTCAAAGATGATATTAAAAGGTTGTCATTTTAGCAAGGGGGGACTGAGTCCACCTTCTGAAAAAGTGGGTGGACTCCGTCCACCTGCGTGTACCCTCGACTTGAGCCCTGCTTGCAGCCCAGCATCTAAAAGGGAAAAGCAAAACTATTTGTTAGCTTATTTATCTGTTTGTTATACTGCGCAAGTCACTACCATAATGGTCAGTCAAAAAGTGCTCTGTCCTTCTCCCTGGGGGAACTAATTATAACCCAGCCCAGGATGTCAAACCAGTAGGGGCGACATTCAAGAGGAACATTGATAGTGGTAGAAAGGATGTAAGAGAAATATTGTGGGTGTTGGGTCGGAAAAAGGGGTACATCTGGAGTGCAGGGAGAGAAATGACCTGAAGAGGAAAAATAGGTCACAAGTTCAAATCTCGCTGAGGCCTCCAACGTGTTAGGGTGATTTCCTGTGGTCGGCAGAGCCGTACCCGGGGTCCGCGAACCTCCAGCTCTAGGAAGGCCCTAACTCCTTCCGCGTCCCAAAGAAGTAGAAGGGCCACACAAGAGCAATTGGTTACTGCTGTTTATTAGAAGAAACAAGCAGGGACAAATACATGAAGCGTAGGTTCCAGGCAACTTTTCATCGTAATCGGGCTCGCAGGCCCGTTTTGCACCCGAGTGACGTAACAATTTGCGTCACCTGTGAAAGCTCGTCCCCGAACCTACCACCACTCCGGGTTGGTTCCCCGAGTGGTAGGTTCAGTATAGGACCATATAGTGAAAGGGGTTATTGGTGGATAAGAGGTCAGGTGGTATGCTTGGTTCATCCTTAGAAATTGTTACTTCGAAAAAGCTACATGGAAAGGGTTGGTGATCGGTTATATGGTAATGTCGTCCGTGGTTAGCCCCCCGTGTCCCGAGTGGTCCATCAGCGAGCCCCCAAGCCTGGGACCATCGTCGTTCCCAGCCCGCGATGTACCTGGTGCTGGCAACAATGTATGACTATGTGTCCGTGAAAAACAATGGACAGGTACTGCTACTGCCATTAGAGCGCTCCTTTCCCATCGTCGCCTGTGTCTGAGTTGTTACGACTTTGTTGCAAGAGGGGTCCCAGACATGGGACACCAGTGCTTCTTCAGTCTACGGGAATTGGCATTGTATCAGGTCGGCCTGGTCACGTGATGAGAGACCGTGGCTGAGGCAGAATTACGGGGATTTGATTTGTATTTTGCTTCGGATAGTCATAGCAGTAGCAGGTGTCACCTTGGCTTGGAGAACGCGGAATGTGGATTGCAAAATCGCGACCTTGGCTGCAGTGGCTCCAGCCAGGGGTTGTTCTGCGTTCTCAGCACCTTGTAGCTCCGTAAGAGTTGCTTCTGGCCTGTCGGCTCTGGTCTGAGGCCTACTTTGGCTTGGTTGTATGTTATAGCATAAGGTCCATAGGGTAAAGGGGTGTGCGGTGCAGGGTGGTTCCTTGTACATCGGTCCATCTATAGGTCTTATCTTCAGGATTAGTAGAATGAAGCCTCTGCAAGCATATACACAAACTCTTCCGGCGTCTTGCGTTTCTGCGATGCGGTTGCCGGCCTATGTGAAAAATGATAACGATGCACGTCGTGTGAGTGTATGCGGTCCGCTAAGTCATAGCACGGAGCATGTTCTTCGTGTGGATTGGTGTGTGTCTGATCCAGGTGCGCGGCAGCACATGCATCTGTCTATCATGTCTATGCCGTCATGTCATCTCTAACGATGGCAGTTTAGGTTGCGAAGCGTTTAGTCAAGCTGGTCCATGCGGTCGGTTCCAGCTCCGTCTTGGTTCCCGCTGCGCGTCTTGGGTGGGATGCGGCCTGGTTTCACAGGTGTAGCATGGTCACAGGGTGCAGTGGCATCCGGGGCAGTGGGCAGAGGTGTGAACTTGGTAGCCGCAGGTTCTTTGGCCGTGACGCTGTCTTCCACAGTTTGTACGTGGGTTGAGGGAAGGAACCCTCCCATTCTTCCTCTTCAACCTTAGTAGCAAACTCCCTTTCTGGCAGTTATTAATGTTACAATGCGTAGGAGAGGAAAATAATGTTGAAACCCCCTCCTGAGAAAAGTTAATGGGATCTGATAGTAGCTACAGAAATGTCAGTTCCTTAGCTGTGTTTTGAGAGTATGTGAGAGGAAAGACAGACAAGTAAGTTCTCCCAAACAGAAGCATGACGGGAGGCCACTGTTGTGAGAAAGAGAGAGCGTCCAAACTTTAAAAGACGGCTTGCAGCACAATTATCCATTAAAGATAGCAGTCATTGTGACAACATATTCCAAAGGTGCTACTTTACTGTGCTAGGATAGCGAAGAAGGTCCTGAAATGGAAGTCGGTGAAGCATGTGAAAAGTGCCAGAATGCAGAGAAACAAACAGTACAGAGTGCACCACACACGCTTGCCCCATTTCATTCAGAACTCTTGGGTTGACAGGCTGCTGCACACAGCATCATTTCCTTTGTGTTCTGCACCATGACCTGCTAATGCTACAACCAAAGTTGCCCAATGTTACGTCTATCCAGCACAGATTTGTTATTTCCTTTGCATTCTGGTACCTACAACTCTAAGCTAATATTGACATAGGAGTAAAGTGTGAACACATGAGTGAAACCAAAAAAAACAAGGTAGCATGAACCCCTCAAGCCCGATATAGTGTGAAGGAATATATATATATTTTCACAACCACCATGTGGGTGATCCCGAAATGTGAGAACACAACATCTGTAATCTTCAGGCAACCTGCTGTTTTGTTGTTCTACTACATACATTCTTTTAATGAGGGGAGAATAATAACTGGAGGTTGGGGTGCACATGGCTGCACGAATGTTAGTCAGTATGAATCACCCTGATCAGAAGCAGTGTTCAGAAAACGGCATTGTACATATTTCTTACAGTACATGTCCTGACTAAGGCTTTTTTTTCAAATCTAAAGTTTATTAACTTCAGTAATCACATGACATCACGTTCAGTGGGTCAAAGGGCAATTGGTGGACTGCTACTCTCCCTTCCATTGTGGTAATTTCACGTTAATGCCTAGGCCCCTCCAATTCATTTATGAACCTGGCACCCATGAATATATATGTGCAGTTTACCAGTCCATAAGTCAAATCGTTCACAAAAACACTGTTTAGATATTCTAGGATGGCAAAGACCGAAATCTAATTCCACGGCACATTTTCGATCTATTCCACAAGTATGATTGGTTACATATTCCACATATGTTAAGAAAGTCAGCTGAATTGAACAATCTGCTGGGGTTGCTATGATTGGCAGAACAAATATGCAACTTATTGAAAAAGTCCAGGATGGGACACACTCGGGATTGGAACTTGTGATTTTAGGAGAAGTTCTTGGCAGGAGAATTATGTGGGTGGTTCTGTTAAATGTTGCTAATCCAACCAGGAGGATAAGGGTGCTTGGCATGCTTACACCTGCGCTGCTCTTTAATGTGTGCTAAATAGCTAAAATTGTTGATTGGGCGAAATTCACTGTACCCCAGTTAATGTGACGGCTGGGACACAAGAATCCTAGAAAACCCAAGGCATTCTGGTACAGTAACCGGTTGACATTTTCACGTGTCCAAATAGGCCACCTTTCCCACATCTCTCTGATTTTACAGATTTCACAAACTCGGCGAAAGATAAGGCTGGACCACTCAATTCCAAATTGTAAAAGCACATAGCAGAGGGGGTTGCCCACCCATTATACAATCTGCTTCTGTCATACTCTAAGCGTTTGTTTAGTCCAGCGATTGTAGAACATGTACAAATGAGAAAATCAATCAGCAAGTAATCAAATAAGTAACCCCATGTTGTAAAGGTAGAGTCAGAATTTATTTCCAGACAGCTGTGTGGAAATGGACAGAATACTTGCAGACTATCACTAACCCAAACATTTTGCCTCCAAGCACAGAAACAGTTTTTAGGGAGGTTTACACAATGAGCCCAATACAGAAAATCAGTAAGATACCTTTAGCCAGTAACATTAACAATGGATTTCCTAACAGAACATTTTCTGACTTTGGAGGGCATGGCTTTACAACACGGTTCAGGATCTGTACAATTCTGCTCGACCTACCCATATGGTGCAAACGCAACCTTCAACGCATCTTTCCATTACAAGAAATAAGACCTGATCCATGGTCTAGCACCCATGTGACCATTGGTTCAGACCTCAGGCTGTAAACTGTACCTTCATTGGAGTCAATGGGAATACATCATGCTTGCAAAGCCTTATAGGCTTCTGTGTGTGTGCCAGCTAACCAGCCGTATCACTGCACAACCTCCCCAAACATAGCTACAGTTGCCATGTCAAAATATGAAGGGATCCAGAATCTAACTGATGAACATCAATCTTTAGCCCGATGGACACCCAAACAAAAAGCCCACCCATTGGTCTGCCCCTATGTTCAAAAATAGCAAGAAAACCAGTTTAGCCTTCAGACCAGCTACATACCAGCTAATTATTTACAAACGAAGCGAGGCAGACGTGGGGTTTTGATGGTCCTGGAGTAAAGTGCGTGCTTTGGGCTCCATGTTTTCAGTAACACAAACTGGCGTTGGTCAGTCATTAGCATCAAGATGGGAGGGAAACATTACATCGTGGTATGCTTGGGTCTTTGAGGCCAGCACCTGAGGTCTTTGTATGGGCAATCGGTTGAAATTGGTCCTTTTTAGAAATAGGGAAGTTGAATGCAAGCAACAGGCTGGACTACACTCCACTGCGTTACAGCTGAGGAAATGTAGGCCTAAAAAGTAACAGCCAAGATCAAACTATCTGGAAGAGTACATTTTATCCCAATACAGGAGGAAGCCAAAGATGCTCTGGAAAGATGCGTTGAAGGTTGCATTTGCACCATATGGGTAGGTCGAGCAGAATGGTAGAGATCCTGACCCGTGTTATAAAGCCATGCCCTCCAAAGTCAGAAAATGCTCTGTTAGGAAATCCATTGTTAATGTTACTGACTAAAGGTATCTTACTGATTTTCTATATTGGGCTCATTGTGTAAACAGTCAGGGCTTGCTCGAAAACTCTTTTAGAGGTTTCAATTATACCATTTATCTATCATTTTTGTGCACATGGTGGTTCGAAGGGGAGCTATCAGCTACTCCCATTACCATCTCAGCTGGGCATGCTGAATCCGAGGCATGAGGGCACCAATTGTACAAACCGGGAAACCAATCAACAAGTAATCCTACGCTAGGTAGCAAAGGTAGGGAGAGAGTGTATTTCCGTACAGCTATACTGAAATGGACAGGGAGATTGGCAGAGTAGCCTCATCCCAAGAAAGTGGCCCTCTAGCACAGAAACCTCAGGGCTTTACACAATGAGCCATACAAAGATTATCAGTGAGATTCATTTAGTTGGTTACATTAACAATGGACTTCCTAACAGATCATCCTCCGACCTTGGAGGGTATGGCTTTAACACACCATGCGGGACCTGTACAAGTCCACCCGGCCTACACATGCGCTTCAAATCAACACCCTCAGTGGATCGTTCCACTAAATGTAATAAGACCTGATCTGGAGTCTAGGGCCACATGCTTATTCCACTGGTTCGAGGGCAGTAAAATATACCATCCGCAGTGAAGTGTAGCACGTCACTGAGCATACTTGTGTCCTGGGAAAAACCTCTACATGATGTTGACACAGCCTTATGGACTCCTGTGTGCATGCCAGCCAATCCTGCTTCTCGCTGTGCTACCTCCCCAAATATGGCTGCAGCTGCTGCATCATCCTCCCAACCAAGGAAGCAGTTATGCTCTGCCCTTGGCTCATGGCCTTCCAAAGCCCCCCAGAAATAAAATACAGTCAGCTTCGACAGACGCTGTTGAGTGCACCTGAAGCTGCTTCTTTGCGTTTGGGGATGTGTGAGCCATGTGAAGTTACCACATTATGAACTTCCTATTGAAGGTTTAAGGCATGCATTTAGTTTTGGGATCTTGATAAACCTATTACTATAGGGGTTTATAGTCATAAAATCGAATGACATTATGTCGAAAGTCATAATGTCGGAAAAAAAGTAGAATAAAAAGAATTAGAATGTTTTTTTAAAAATGATTTTAGTTCGAAATGGGGGAGGAGGGGGTTCCCCCAAACCCCCCTTTTTTGTTTTTGTGTTTTACCCTTTTTTTTACTCCCAGAATAAAAAAATTAAAAAAAGAAAACATTCGATTTTTTTTTTCGACATTATGTCTTTCGATAATGTTTTCGACTTTTTTGACTGCACACCACCTTCCTATGAGATCTTCTGCCTACTCGAGCGCAACAGGCACACAAACTGATCCTTCAACCAGTTGGTTGGTGTATGCACTCATTCTCTAGGGAAGGTAAGCAAGTTGTTTGAGAACGAGATGTGAAACTCGTGCAAAGTACGCACACATGTGTTGCAGCCTTTAGGATCGAAATTCCAAAGAATTATCTTTACAGATATCATATTCACTCCAAACTAAAGAATTTGTTAACATAAATGCTATACCACTCTCAGACTTCCTGCAGTGTCCTCGGCACAAGTGCACTGCATTCATAGCATGCCATCCACCCCTCACTTTTAGTTGGCATAAAAATCGAGCTGAGAAGTAATGTCGCTCATGGGCCGCCATTAAAAGCAATCATGCCAAGCACCCAGGCCCTGTAACCTCACCCTAGGCTGGACAGCAAATCGATCCTATTAGGCCCTGCGTTTGTTTCGCATTTGCAGTCGATTGGGGTGTTGTGGCTGTGCTTGCTCGCTTGATCACCAGAGCAGACAGATTGATTGGGCCCTGGGGGCAATTGCTCTAGACATTCTTGGCGAGGATGCGCTCCTTCCCAACTCAACGTTCACCATAAAATACCTGTGTGTTGTTTTAAAATCCGATTTGGTTACCATCACCAGCGAGAAGCTTAAAGATGAGCCGAGTTACATTGATCGGCTGGGACTGCTGTACAGCGCGCCTACAAGACGGACGTTCGGGGTCATGTGAGAACAAAACGCGAGCGTGTGCACGGAGGGAGGGGCTGCGGGCTAGTTCGCCACCGAGGTGAAGAAAGGAGTTAGGTCACTTTAGATTAGCTGACATCTCGCAAAGCTGATTAGGGCGTTGTAAACCTGCAGCTGCCGGTGCAGCGGGCGCTCTCATTGATGGAAATTAAAACTAGGGCTGCCACTCACTGCCAAGCAGGCAAACATGGAATATTAAAAATGTAAACTAAAGCTGCTACCCTGTGAAAGAGAAATACCATAAAGAGAAGCATCGCAGCACCTTCAGCAAATAGGCATGACAACAGGGCAGTTTCCAAGAAATATGGATCCTATGGCAAACAACTAAAATACGCCGATCATTACGTACTATTAATGCCAGCACTGCCACCAGGGGTGGACTGGGAACCAAAAGAGGCCATGGAAATATTTTTCAAAAGTTGTCCAATAATAAACATTTTCACCAAGCTCAACCATTTTCCTATGGGAAAATTTGGAAATGCAACACAAAAGAGGCCCAGAGTGCCAATAGGCCAGTCCAGCCCTGACTGCCACAAAGGCACCCAAAGCCATGCCCAAGAGCAGGCGTGCTCGTTTTGCCTCAGGCACGCGCATGGAGGCTGGTAGCCACATCCACAAAGGTGCAAAGACTACCCACTCATTCAGGGACCACACCTGAGGCTGATTGCTATCCCCATCCAGCAAACACTCCAGAGCGTCTTTTGCCATGCCCTCCTGCTAGGAAAGGATGATTGCTCACAAGTGGGGATGCCATGAGCGAGCCAAGCGACAATGCTGCCTCTTGTGTGCACCACACAAATAAGCAATATGAAATGTTCTGCAGTATATTATATGGTGTATGAGGAAGAGAGTTGGTGTAGTGTGTGCGTGTCGATTGTGAATTGTGCACTGATGAGGCAGGCCACTGCTCGGGCTCTTACCTTGGGCAGCAGTGCCGTTACTGTCAGGTTGGCCCAACCTCGAGCTATATATTGCCATTATTACCTTTGAGTCAGACCACGCAGGTGCTGAAGGCTGAAGCTTATAAAAAAAGAAAAACATACTTTTCAATCCTGTGGTGCCACATCTGAGAGTGGGAGTCCATTTTAGTGTTGATTACGATGCCATAGTCAAAACTGAAAGAGAACTCTCTGCCACGAAAGTGTCCAGTTGCAGGAAAGAAGGTAAGTATGCTTTTCTTTTTTTTATCCTTTTCTTTGTGCTAAAGTACCCCATGTGCTTGCTCATGGGTGCGAAAAGCAGCATGGGGGAGGAGAGTGAAACAAGGGAGCGATAGAGTAAGAGCGGTTGGCACAGTGATGGGGGTTCAGCATGCAGCCTTATAGCAGAGAATACAGCCCACGTTCACAGCTCCCTGATTGGCAAGCGCCCTCTCTAAGGGTTTGACTAAGACCATCTAAGACTATGCTAGCCCCCTAGCTTTGCCAGCACCGATTTTTGTATACCGGCACACATGCCAACCCTCCCAATTTAGGCGGGAGACTCCCGAATTTTTCATAAAAAACTACTATTTGTTACTGTCTCCCGCCTAAAATAACAATATCCCCAATGGATTCCTATCGGGAAAATGCATTCTCCCGATTTTGGTGCTGAAATCTCCCTCTCAGGGGGTTGGCATGTCTGTACCTGTGTCCTATGCTATCATACTATGTACTAGCGCTGCTGTGATACCTACAGGTCTATGCACTGTAAACAGATTAAAAAAAAAATATATATATATATATAAAATAAGAGTGTGTAGTATAATACCTTCAATGAAGACAGGAACCTCTGATCTGGTGACGATGTATTTATTCACTTAGACAGCTTTGTGCAGCATGCAGACACATTTGTGCATTAAAGATAAAGGCCAACGGGCCTAAAGTGGCAGAGAGAATGCTGCCGTGATGATCTGGGTCCAAGTCGTGTAAGAAGCGGGCCCCGTAGCAGGAGGGCTATGCAGGACGCACCTTCGCGTCCTCCGCTCGTCCCGTAATGCGCGCGAAGCGCGCGGGGGCGGAACTTGGTCCACTGGCGAGATCTCGCGAGAGCGCGGGCTCTCGCGATGTCTCTACACATCTCCCCTTTTCAACACACATCAAACTCATTGTAAAACATAGTCATTATATCTCACCGGTCTTCTGTGTTCCCTTCTGGGACGATCAACAGTCTGGGTGAAATTCTCTTGTTGCCCATGATCAGGATCTTCACCCAATGGTTCCGGTTCAACTTCTGTTTCACCCCTCTCTCTGTCGTCTCTTTCTGGTTCTCTTTCTTCGCCTGCTCCAAAATCCCTTTCGGTTTCCGCTGGTGGTCTCTCTGGGGTCTTTGCTCCTCCTCGATTCTTCTGGTATAATGCTACTCTTTCTAAATTCCACGCTCGCCCATCTTCCGTGCGGATGTGGTTTGCCCCTTTGTGGATCACTCTGATGGGTCGGCTAAACCGAGACCCTGTGCTTTGATCCTTCTTTGGTAACTGGATTTTGACCAAGTCTCCCTCTCCGATGTTTGACGTCTGCTTGGTTCTTCTTCTTCGATCGCTCCATGATTTCATGCGTGCCTTGTCGCTTTCAATTCTCCAGACTACTTCCGCCATGTCCACCGCATCATCCTCACGTATTTTCGACAACCATGGTGGGATCAGCGTGGATGCAGCACTCCTCCCTCTCAACAATTTGAACGGGGATATTTGGGTGATCCCATTTAGTGTGAGTCTGTGGGCTGCTATGGCCTCCTTGGTGGTTTTGAGCGGGTCCATGCCCGAAGCTGTCGCCAATTGGATGGCGCCTTTTATGAACCTGTTGGCCCTTTCGACAAGCCCATTTGCTTGTGGGTGATACAGGGCCGCTTTCTTTTGTTTTATGTTGTTTCTTTTTAAGAACTCCTCCATGTCTTTCGAGACTAGTTGCACCCCATTGTCAGTGACTACTTCCTTGGGAAGACCTTCCCTCTGAAAAATTTCTGTAAGTACTTCTATTACAGTTGCCGTAGTTATGTTCGGGACAAACGCGGCCTCCACCCACTTGGATAGGTAGTCAACCAGTACTACGCCGTACCGGTGTTCCGGTGCCATTGCTTCCAAAGGTCCTATGAAGTCAATGCCGACCTTTGACCACACCGCTTCTGGAGTTTCTGTGGGTATTAGGGGTGCTTGGCGAACCTTGAGTCTCTTGTCACTGTTGAGGCATTCATGGCAACATTCTATCATGGATCGAATTTCCTGGTCCATGGATGGCCACCAGTAGGCCTCTCTCACTCTGCGACGGGTCATGGTGTTTCCCAAGTGGCCCGCGTGGGCTCTACCTAGGATGATTCTTCTCATACCTGTGGGAGGAATAATCTGGTCTGACTTCATGATTATTCCCTCCGTTTCCGATAGTTCATCCGACACCTTCCAGTAGGGTCTCATGCCCTCGGGTAACGCCTTTTCACTCGGCCAACCTTCCTTTGTCCATTTGCGGATCATGGCCATGGTGGGGTCTTTTCCATCTTCCTCTTCCCAGTGTCTCTCACTGAGTTCCAGGTACTCTGGCGCTCTCACATCCATAATCGATGCCACTATGCATTCTCTGTGGAGGAAAGTGGTAGCTTTATCCTTACCCTCCGGCAGTCTCGACATGCAGTCGGCTTGTGAATTTTTCCAGCCTGAAATATGCTGGATCTCAAACGTGTCCTCTTGCAGCTTGGCTGCGATGCGTGCCAATCTGGGCGTGGATACTTTTGTGCCTCCCGGGCTAAGCATATGGATCAGGGGCTTATGGTCAGTTACCAACTTGAATTTGGTGCCCCATACATATGTCCTGAAATGCTCCACCGCCCATGCGCAGGCCAACATTTCTTTTTCAATGGTGGAATAGTTCTGTTCCGCCTCTGATAATGCTTTCGATGCAAAGGCCACAACGTGTTCAGTGTCGCCTTTCTTTTGTGTGAGCACTGCTCCCAGCCCATAGGCACTGGCGTCGGTGGTGACAACCGTTTCCCACGCGGGATTGAATGGTTGGAGGCATGGTGCTTCTACGATATGCTGTTTTATCTTCACCATCGCTGTCTTTTGGGGTTCTTGCCACACAAATTCCGAGCCCTTTTTGAGTACTTCTCGAAGGGGTGCCGTGGTTTCGGAAAACTTCGGTATGAACTTCGCATAGTACTCAGCCAGTCCCAGAAATGACCTTACTTCCTCTTTGCTGACTGGTTCCGGTGCTTTAATGATTGCTTGCATGAGATTCTGTTTGGGACTGATCCCTTTTTCTGAAATCTTATATCCTAAGTATTCAACTTCTTTCACTCTGAACAGACATTTCTCATAGCGTAACCGCACCCCAGCTTCTTGTAGATTGTTTAAGACAATTCTCAACGTGGCGTCGTGCGTCTGCTCATCTTCCGCATACACGAGGATGTCGTCCTGGAAGTACACTACATTTTTAACTTTCTTCAGCAAGACGTCCATCATGCGTTGGAACGCCGACGCTGCTGATGACAACCCGAATGGCATCTTGGTAAATTGGTATGTGCCAAATGGAGTGATGAATGCCGTGAGGGGTTTCGATTCATCATGTAGCTGTATTTGGTGGTATGCATTCCTCATGTCCAGTTTCGAAAATAACCTGGCTTCTTTCATTAACAGAATGAGTTCATTTATGCTTGGAAGGGGGTAGTTATCAGTGATGACTTCCAAGTTTAAGCTGCGTAAGTCTATGCATACCCTGAGTTCCTGTGATTGGGGTTTCTTTATGAGCACGACGGGGCTCAGCCATTCTGATGCTTCGATTTCTTCTATAACGCCCTCCATTTTCATCTTTTCCAGCTGACTTCTAAGGGTAGCCCTTGCCGTGGCAGGTACTGGCCTCACTCGGTGCTTTACAGGGACGGCATTCCTTTTGAGTATTATCTTGTGGAGAAAACCCCTGATGTGTCCCGGCTCCTCAGAGAAAAGTGTTGGGTAGTCGCTTTTGACCACGGGTCCTCTCGTCACCCTGACTGACAGGACTTGTTCTTCAGTGCTGGGATCCAGTCTGATCTTCAGCTTGTCCTGGTCGTCCCACCCTAGCACTGCTGGGCCTTCGTGACTGAAATAGACCCTGGTCGTGGTTCCCCTTCCTTTGAATTCCACTTTGGCTTGGATGTATCCTAGTAGTTCGACCGACGCCCCTCCAAACACCGTAGGTTTGTGCTTCGTTGTGAGCACTTGCACCTTTTCCTTTACCACCATGTCCTTGTACGTGCGAAGGGGAAGGATAGTTAGATCGGACCCTGAATCTGCCATGACCCTAGTTTCTATTCCATCAATCTTGATCACGCAGTGGGGCTTCTCTCTCCTCGCTCTTGTGCTGTTAACCATGATGACAGTGGGTCTCCCTTCATCTTCGGAGGATGACTCTTTCTCCGGATTGCGATCTGCATTGATGCTGGAGACTTTCTTGTTCCTCCACCGACACACGATGGAGAAATGGCCAATGCGTTTGCAAATGGAGCACTCCTTGTCTCTGGCTGGGCACTCCCTGTCAAACGGCAGGTGTTTCGTGCTGGTGCACCTGTGACACTTTAGGGGTTCTTTTCTGTTCCCTCTCCCTTCTTTGGTGTCAGCGGCCATCCTCTCTTTTCTTGCATGGTAACCCACTGCCTGTATTTCTGCCGAACTCTGGGCCCCCGTGAGCTCCTTACATCTTCCCGCCGTTTCTTCGACTGCCCTGGCGATCTCAATCGCTTTCTCCAACTGCAGTTCTTTTTCGACAATAAACTTATCTTGGACCTTCCGGCTGTTGGTGTGGACGACCAACATGTCACAAATGAGACTCTCCGCATTGTTGCCAAAGTTACACAGCGCCGCCAATTCCCTCAGCTTGGTGACGTAGTCGTCAACTGGTTCAGATATTTCTTGCTTTCGTGTGTAAAACCGTATTCGGTGGAGCACTGTGTTCTCTTTACTGGCAAACCTTTTTATGATTCTCCTGACAGCCTCCTTAAAAACATCGTCATTGTCGCCAGCCACTGGTACCGGGGTGAGACTCTCAAATATTCTCTGTCCTTCCACTCCCAGGGCATTTAATAGTATGGCCCTGCGCCTAGCCGCTGAAAACCCCGCCCCTCCTAGGGCCTCCACATATGTCGTGAATAGGGGCTGCCATTGTGGCCATGGAATGGCAGGCCTACCTGGAGTTTGGAGAAATGGCGGCGGTGGCGTTGCTCCTTGCATGTTCTTCCGTGGGTTCTGGTGGTGATCCTCGTCGCCAATTTATGTAGTATAATACCTTCAATGAAGACAGGAGCCTCTGATCTGGTGACGATGTATTTATTCACTTAGACAGCTTTGTGCAGCATGCAGACACATTTGTGCATTAAAGATAAAGGCCAACGGGCCTAAAGTGGCAGAGAGAATGCTGCCGTGATGATCTGGGTCCAAGTCGTGTAAGAAGCGGGCCCCGTAGCAGGAGGGCTATGCAGGACGCACCTTCGCGTCCTCCGCTCGTCCCGTAATGCGCGCGAAGCGCGCGGGGGCGGAACTTGGTCCACTGGCGAGATCTCGCGAGAGCGCGGGCTCCCGCGATGTCTCTACAGAGTGCTAATGTACATTCTCTCTCTCTCTGGGCATGTCTTTCACTTGGACCTCAATCTGTATTACTTTCACTTTTATATCTCGAGGTTTCCCATCTGACTCATTGTTAGACTCTCTCTCACCTGTGCTCCTCCCACTTTCGGTATGACTGCTCCAATTCTTCCAGTTTCTCCTCCGCTACTTCTAGCTTCTCATTCACTTATAAAATCTTTGTTTTCCTCTTGCCTCAAACGGTCTGTTTTACACTTGGCTCAATTGATTTCCTCATTCTTTCTCCAATTCCCACCTCTTCATTGTATGTACTTCACCTCTCTCCCCATCTCACTCACTTGTTGCTTCTTTTGTTGCCCCGCTACCGCACCTTCTGTCATGCCTGCGCCATGGGCACATCCATTTTTGCTCCATTTGGACTTTGCTACTTAATGATTATTGTCAACTAACTACGCATACCATAATGCACCTGGCCGCAAGCATTGTTTCCTGGCCGTTCCTATTGGATTTCTATGGAACTACACCCCCCAGAAGCCTTAGAGTCTGGTCCTGCTTCCACCAGCCCAGGAACAGAAAGGGAGGTGGCCGATGGCCTGCAGGTGTGATTCGCCAGGTGAAACCAATTAGCCTGCCTCTGTGCTGGGCTAGGCAGTATAAAGGCTGCTGCCTGCAGTGGCTCAGCCTCTTGCATCTGAGAGTCCTTCCTCCACCTTTCGCGAGTGTCTTCGGATCCTTGTATGCTGTTTACCCTCACTCCTGCTTGGACCCTGCCTTGCAGCTTGTTACACCCTGCTGCCTACAGCCCTAGCCTTTTGGGCTCCCTGCCTTGTTGCTTGCTCCACCCTGCTGCCTCCAGTCATAGCCTTCCAGGCTCCCTGCCTCTCAGCCCTGCTCCTCTGGGCTCTCCACACTGCAGCTGATCACGCTCTGCTGCCTTCCAGTCTCCGCCCTTGCCCTGCCGGGCTCTCCACATTGCAGCGGATCACGCTCTGCTGCCTTCCAGCCTTCGCCCTTGCCCTGCCGGGCTCTCCACATTGCAGCGGATCACGCTCTGCTGCCTTCCGGCCTCCGCCCTTGCCCTGCCGGGCTCTCCACATTGCAGCGTATCACGCTCTGCTGCTTTCCAGCCTTAGCCCTTGTCCTCAGGGCTCCCTGCTCTGCAGCCTGCCTCTCTCCGGCTGCCTTTGCCCTTGTCCTCTGGGCTCCCTGCTCTGCAGCCTATCTCACACCGGCTGCCTTAGCCCTTGTCCTCAGGGCTCCCTGCTCTGCAGCCTGCCTCTCTCCGGCTGCCTTTGCCCTTGTCCTCTGGGCTCCCTGCTCTGCAGCCTTCCTCACTCCGGCTGCCGTAGCCCTTGTCCTCTGGGCTCCCTGCTCTACAGCCTACCTTTCTCCGGCTGCCAACAGCCCTTGTCCTCTGGGCTTCCTACTTGCAGCTCATCACGCTCCGCTGCCTACCCCCTACCTTTTTCCCCGCTGGGTCCTCGGCCTAGCAGCCCTCTACAGCCCTCTGCAACCCTCTACATTCGGCGGCCCTGCCCCTCAGGGTTCACTCCTTACTGCCCGGCCCTTCTGGGATCCTTGCCGTGCAGTCTGCTTTACTCTGTTGCCCTAAGCCCTTTTCCTCTGATATTTCTACCTTACCGTCCCACTCTTGTGGGCTTACTTATTGCCTTCCTGCTCCTCTGAGCTCTCCACCTACCCTTCTGTCCTCTGTTATCATATCCTGTTACTCGACTTTCCCTTCATATCCTTCTGCTAGTTTGCTATCATCTCCTTTCCTGAATTTGTCTGTGGTATCTTCTCTTGTACTGTTTGTAGACCCTTTGTACAGAGCTTGTCTGCTGGTTCCCATCAGTCAACCTCTGCCCCTTCCCTTGTCTCGTTTCTATATCACAGACACCCA
The DNA here is from genome assembly GCF_040938575.1 of Ambystoma mexicanum. Lineage (NCBI taxonomy): Eukaryota > Metazoa > Chordata > Amphibia > Caudata > Ambystomatidae > Ambystoma > Ambystoma mexicanum. Next base: position 267,060,866 of record NC_090937.1, read on the forward strand.
TAGCTGCTGTTCCAAGTCATGAGCAAACAGCGTGGGACTCTGTTATAGCAAACTGTGCAGAAGGCTAGAGTATTTCCAAGGTTCCTGGAATACTCTTTTCCTATTCTGCATACACCCCAAGAGGGTATCCATTCTGTACCTTTTCCCTTGCTACTCTTTCCTACTCTTCGTTCTATTTCCGTTCTGCTGTGTGTGTACTTGTCTGTCCACTTATTTTCAGCACCCAAACTCTTCTGGGTGTCCTGTGCCACTCTTAATAGAGTGCCATCCGTGACAGAATGCAAGAGCCAAAAATTTCTTATTTCATTGGCCGGAAAGGCACACACAGACCTAAGATGCTTTCCTTTCGAGTTAAGAAACCTTTGCATAAACCTATGGTTTCCCTAAAGACAGCAGACAAGAAACCTAGTCTAAAGGACAGACTCGCCTTAGTAAACAAAGATTTACAAGCACGATACTATACTCTCTGGCTACCTGACCCTTCTTCCATGTACAATTATTATGACATTTGCGACTATGATCCGCAGTCCTTATCTGTTGCAGAGCTACAGCAAGAAAATGAATTCTTACAGATCTTGTTAGACCAAACTGTGGAAAACTCTCCTGCGTCTTCTGACAAGCCTTCTAACACCGTAACAGCAAAGGACATATCACTCATTGTGAGAGAATCTAAACCAGAATACGCTGTTGCCAGTGTAATATGCGCAAGATCAGCTTGGCAAGCTCCCCAGAATGCTGGAAAACCTCATTCGACAGGACAAGGCAGTCATTATCCTGAGGTTTGTGCATCTGGTTCCGGGTACAAAAGACCTATACTAACCATCGGTTGTCTTAATACTTCCACAGTATCTATTAACCACAATAACCCTAAGGTCAGTCTTCCCATTGCTACAACCACATTTTCTGCCACACCCGCTTCTGAAGCTGTAGATCAAACTAATGATACTTACCTGCTACACAAACAACTCCTACGACTTAAAAGAAAGACCGAAGACCTTTATGATGACTTTGTTTATTTGTATCACAAGAATCTTATGAAGGGACACAAGTCACCAGACCTTTTGACACTATGTCCAACACCTGACATCTTATCTTTAGAGATCGACATGATAAGGCCTGGAGTTGCCATACAGAAAAGTATACAGACTTTTACCAAGCAGATGGAAGACCTAAATATAGCATATGTATCCCTTCTAGAGATTGACACAGCTCTTTCACCTTCCAGCCGCAGAAACTCAGGTTGTTGTACTGACAGAAAAGAATTAACTCCTCCGGTGGGTCAAATCACGCACACAGTCATTACACCACAAGACAAGGGTGGTCTACTGATTGAAAATCCCTCTGAGTCAAAGGATGATTCCGCCCTCACCCTTGCCTATCGTCCAGTACTCACACCTACAACCTCCTCTGCAATGACAATGGCAGCTGAAGAGACTGGCACAGTTCACACCGAGCATGCTGAAGTGGCAAGCGGGGCTTGCCAAAGTGTGGCTGTGCTATCAGACATCACTCTCGAGAAATTAACATCTTCTGTTTCTTCGATACCCCCTGAATCGCCAGTGGTTGTGGTACCCAATCTACCAGTAGTTGCAACACCTGATCTGTCTGTAGCTGCTATAGCACTCGAACTTCCAACTGCTATTCATGATCTGCCTACTGCTGTGGTTCCTAAACCCCCTGACACATTTGAGACTCCTGAAGTCCCTACTACAGATCTTGAGGTCGCTATAGCTATTATGAATCCTGAAACTACTACTCCAGTTGTTCCTGCTGGTATATCTATAGCACTAAGACTGCCAGACTTTACTCTACCAGTCCCAGGTGTTTTCCAGCCCACTGGCTCTCTCATGGCTCCCTCACACCTAGTTGTTACAGCCTCGATACCCCCTACAGTCATCCAAGATCTCACCGCTGCTGTATCCTCTGAACTCTCTATGGCTAACCCTAATGTTGTCATTACTACTTCGGATGTCTTGGAAAACCTTCCTAAAGATACCAACTCTGCTGTACCTTTGGCTCCACTTTCCAGCATCATACTGTTGCCCTTCAAGGAAAAATCTATCTTGGAGCCTGCAGCAGTTTTTCGCAGTTCCTCTCTTCATGCACACACAGTTGGGGTCTGTGTTCCAAAGACTTCATCTTTTCTGAATTCTACATCCAAGGTTCAGAACATTGGTACCGGCTCCGTCATTCAAGACTCTCACCTTACAACTCGTTTCTGGTGCCTCATGATGTGTCTTTTTGGAGTAAGACTCTTGTACTGTGGAACAGACACTCTTCCTACAGGTCGGTCTTCAGGTAGCCTGGAGAGGGGCCTGGAGAGGGGCATACTGTCATGCCTGCGCCATGGGCACATCCATTTTTGCTCCATTTGGACTTTGCTACTTAATGATTATTGTCAACTAACTACGCATACCATAATGCACCTGGCCGCAAGCATTGTTTCCAGGCCGTTCCTATTGGATTTCTATGGAACTACACCCCCCAGAAGCCTTAGAGTCTGGTCCTGCTTCCACCAGCCCAGGAACAGAAAGGGAGGTGGCCGATGGCCTGCAGGTGTGATTCGCCAGGTGAAACCAATTAGCCTGCCTCTGTGCTGGGCTAGGCAGTATAAAGGCTGCTGCCTGCAGTGGCTCAGCCTCTTGCATCTGAGAGTCCTTCCTCCACCTTTCGCGAGTGTCTTCGGATCCTTGTATGCTGTTTACCCTCACTCCTGCTTGGACCCTGCCTTGCAGCTTGTTACACCCTGCTGCCTACAGCCCTAGCCTTTTGGGCTCCCTGCCTTGTTGCTTGCTCCACCCTGCTGCCTCCAGTCATAGCCTTCCAGGCTCCCTGCCTCTCAGCCCTGCTCCTCTGGGCTCTCCACACTGCAGCTGATCACGCTCTGCTGCCTTCCAGTCTCCGCCCTTGCCCTGCCGGGCTCTCCACATTGCAGCGGATCACGCTCTGCTGCCTTCCAGCCTTCGCCCTTGCCCTGCCGGGCTCTCCACATTGCAGCGGATCACGCTCTGCTGCCTTCCGGCCTCCGCCCTTGCCCTGCCGGGCTCTCCACATTGCAGCGTATCACGCTCTGCTGCTTTCCAGCCTTAGCCCTTGTCCTCAGGGCTCCCTGCTCTGCAGCCTGCCTCTCTCCGGCTGCCTTTGCCCTTGTCCTCTGGGCTCCCTGCTCTGCAGCCTATCTCACACCGGCTGCCTTAGCCCTTGTCCTCAGGGCTCCCTGCTCTGCAGCCTGCCTCTCTCCGGCTGCCTTTGCCCTTGTCCTCTGGGCTCCCTGCTCTGCAGCCTTCCTCACTCCGGCTGCCGTAGCCCTTGTCCTCTGGGCTCCCTGCTCTACAGCCTACCTTTCTCCGGCTGCCAACAGCCCTTGTCCTCTGGGCTTCCTACTTGCAGCTCATCACGCTCCGCTGCCTACCCCCTACCTTTTTCCCCGCTGGGTCCTCGGCCTAGCAGCCCTCTACAGCCCTCTGCAACCCTCTACATTCGGCGGCCCTGCCCCTCAGGGTTCACTCCTTACTGCCCGGCCCTTCTGGGATCCTTGCCGTGCAGTCTGCTTTACTCTGTTGCCCTAAGCCCTTTTCCTCTGATATTTCTACCTTACCGTCCCACTCTTGTGGGCTTACTTATTGCCTTCCTGCTCCTCTGAGCTCTCCACCTACCCTTCTGTCCTCTGTTATCATATCCTGTTACTCGACGTTCCCTTCATATCCTTCTGCTAGTTTGCTATCATCTCCTTTCCTGAATTTGTCTGTGGTATCTTCTCTTGTACTGTTTGTAGACCCTTTGTACAGAGCTTGTCTGCTGGTTCCCATCAGTCAACCTCTGCCCCTTCCCTTGTCTCGTTTCTATATCACAGACACCCATAGCTGCTGTTCCAAGTCATGAGCAAACAGCGTGGGACTCTGTTATAGCAAACTGTGCAGAAGGCTAGAGTATTTCCAAGGTTCCTGGAATACTCTTTTCCTATTCTGCATACACCCCAAGAGGGTATCCATTCTGTACCTTTTCCCTTGCTACTCTTTCCTACTCTTCGTTCTATTTCCGTTCTGCTGTGTGTGTACTTGTCTGTCCACTTATTTTCAGCACCCAAACTCTTCTGGGTGTCCTGTGCCACTCTTAATAGAGTGCCATCCGTGACACCTTCTTACATTCCGTCAACCGTTACCCTCTATTTCTTAATCTCATTTCTTTTACATTCTGTCTTCCTATAGTGTTTCATTCAATCCCCTGATTTCCCCATCCCTCCCGCCCCTCCTGCTTTCTTGTTTATTTGACGCTTGAGGTTGTTTCTTTCCTTCTTTCCCTCTCCTTATCTCTATTTTTCCCTCCCCTCTATCTCTTTCTTTCGGAATTACATTTCTCAAACAGTGACTCCCCATGAACTGTAAGTAATTTCAATCCGGCACTTCACCTAAGTCAACGCCTAGCGTGTAATGCACAACTGTAATCCTTATTTATTTTGTGTCTAAAAGTTATTTTATTCTGAACGAAGTACCACTCATATCACGCCCCTCTCTTGGAACCCCCTTCCCCCGGTCATACTGAACCAGGAATCAGGCTGGTTTGCAAAGTTAAAATATAATCACACTATGTTTAATGGGTATTCAATAATCATCAATGGGGTGATGTAACACTAAGCAATCTCTTTAATCACAATGAGTAATAGTGAGCAAAACAATTCAGCACAGAAACAATACTTTTGTATGGGTGCAGATCAAATAGCAAAGTGGTTACTATTTCCCCCTGCACACCCCTCAACCCCCCAACAGGCAATGTAAAGAGATAGGAGGAGAGAGAGCAGGTATTCAGGAATGCAGAATTCAAACAAGGTAACAATCCCACTTCCGCCCCAGCAAACACAAGAGAAAAATGGAATTGATTGGCAAACTGTCAAAATGGTTTTTAAAGTTATCTTGAGAATGGAATGGGTAAAATACTAAATATGGTTTAAATTGCTGTTATTGTTGAAATTCTTATGGGAGCCGCTTTAGATAGTTACAGGCAAACACTAGCAATGATTTAATACTAAGGAACAATGTGAAATCTGAAAACTGAGGTCGGACGCAATCAAAACCTGTTTTACATGTGACAGAATTTTCCCTAAAACAAAATTCGTGGCAATCTTTGGCATGATGATAGCTACGAGCAGCAGTTGAAATTCTGTTCCTAGCATAAAAACTGAGGAAGTTATGGACATTTTAGTGGAGGTCGTTTTTTTCAGATAGGCACAAGAATGGAAAAACGTGAATACACTTTTAAAAGACAAAAAGGATTTCTTACACTAGATTATGTCTATAGAAAAAGAGAATGCCACACATGAATCTCCACAGTCCTGGCTAGGGACCCTTCACGTGGGGGATACTCACTTTCTTTCTGGGATTCAATTTATTTATTCACAACACTAATGATTTATGATTTTAGAAAACAAATGAGAAAGTTAGCGCAAGAACAGTTCTGACAATTCAAAAATACTCCTAACACTACCGGTTCTGAATACAAGCGAGGATGGATTTAAGACAGGGATTAACTAAGCAAGGTACCTAGGCTAGTGGCACAGTTCTATCTATAGATACTCACTATATGGGTTTCAAACGGATCCGTCAGGTATTCTGGTCAGGGATTCTGGTCCTGGGACAGACTGCTGGGCACACCGGACTGGACTAGGTCTGTTCACAGCATGGCACATGACTAGATTGGGTCTGCAATGGCTCTGGTCACAGCACAGCACAACTGGATTGGATATTTTGGTTCTGGTAATAATTCTTTTAGCAGGAAAGCAGTTACAGCAGAGCCCAGCTTTGTTCCCCTTAGATTTCTGGGGTGGGTTCTGGAATCTTAAGGCCTAGCTGAAAATGGTTCAGCTATGCAATGAGCCTTTCTGCTTGCCAAGGTTCTGGAGTCTGGAGCAAGGAAGCTGGAAGGTTCTCTAGCTGGGTGCTCCGCCAGCAATCGGTTGGTGTGTGAATCTGTCTCTCTAAGTCCTCAGCTGTCTCTATTTATGCTTATGATAAAGGTGTGTGTGTGTGTGCTGGATTATCCTAAGCGCACCCCTTAGGCAGGCGATTGGCTAGAGTCACTTCTCTACCTTGATAGGAGGAGATAAATAGGGTGTCACCATGATGGTGTGAGTTTATGAGTCAGAGAATCCTCCCCTTTTCCCCTGGACATAAAATCTACTTTTGGACAATACATATTTACATGTGTGCAATCTCTATAACAATAACATACATAGATTACATATTTTGTGTAGCAGATACTCCTCCAAACCTCGCCGCTGTAGACTCTTGTGTCTGCTTTTTACGGAATTGTGCCCTTTTTGTCCGGAACACAATATCCAGTTTATCAGAAAATGTGTACAAATGTGCGCATTGAATATGGGCATAAGTGTATGAAGTTTCATGCTTTTGGCATAAATACATTTGGTGTAAAACCATATTTTCCGCTGTTACTTGCCAGAACATATCACAGAGTTCTGGCGCCTCTCAAAACGTGCCGCCGAAAATTAGATTCACAAATCTGTTGTTTACATATTTTTCACAATTTTACACAGTAATTTATCAGTCTTTTAAAAATGTGCTTTTGGCCTTTGTTGAGCACCAAATTGTGGTTTGTCTCCGCCTCCTCCTTCTCCTGGCAGCTCAGAAGCAGTTTCCTCCCAGTTGCTTCTGGGGGAGGCCACTTATGAATCTCCACACTTCCCATTTCCTTTCAGCCAGAGGATGTCCATTGTCTCCTTCCCCGGCAGCCCCAAATTCTACTCCCCTAATCTAATCATCGCAGAGGTGTGATTTCCTGGTGGAGGGAAGCAGAACGGAGATGCCTGGCCTCCGTGGGGGAAGCTGTTGGACTGGTTTGATTGTTTTTAGGCAGGCTTAAATTCAATGTCATTCTGTTACACTTTTTTCTTGGTTTAAAACAAACTTGTAATTTCAAAACAAGCAGCTAGAACGCTTATTCATGATTCTAAACCATGGGATTAAACAGTTACAACCTAGGTTACTCTCAATAACAGGTCACTTAGATCTCAGACATTAGATTTCAGTTGTATAAGTTTACAGTTTTAAAGCAGGCTTCTGACAGCTGTCATGCAGGCGGCCGAGGGTACTGCACCCAGATTTTGACAGATTTCACAGGCGGGCACATTTTTGCTGTGAATGTTTTGATGACAAATTCAGCTTTTCAGTACATTATATGTTCATAATGATTTCTTGAACGAACTGAATTGTAGCACCCCGCAAGAATATTGGATGTTTGAGGGTGTTTTGTACCGGCATTCTGCGGTTTCAGCAACCAAGGAAAAGATTTAAAAGCAAGATTTTGGAATTCTTTCAGCAAAGCACTGCTTTTCCCTCAGGGCTCCCTTTTCACTTGTTGTGAAGCCCAGTGCCATGTTTCAGGAGTGAGATCTCCGTTCTACCACTGACAACATGCATGGTAGATTTGGCAGCCATCTTTGGGTGTTGGACAGTGCGATTTCCATAGGTTTTGGCGCCAGGGTTTTGCGTCCATTTTAATATTTCTGGCACCACCAGAATATAGGGATGCCGCAGGGCAGAGCATAAGTGGGTTAATACATCCCACGAACCCTCCAACCGACTAGGATCCCTTCACCATGCCCCAAAACCTTTTTTTGTTTTCCTTTTTGTTTTTTTGATAAATATATATTCTAGTCTATTTATTTTACTAATCCCCAAACACATTTCACTACAGTGGCAAAACTGACACATTTGTAACCACACTGTAGTTTTAACTCCGACTCATTTATTTCAACAAATGTGATATTGGGCAAATTACATTTCTGAGGTAAAAGGTTTCACTATTTTTGACTGTGTCAAAAGGTGCTTGTTTATTGACGATTGTTGTAGACACATGGACTTCGATGCCCAAGGGTGTTCCAATACAAGGCACATTGAGGCCATACAAATGGGGAAAGGGCGCTATATAAATGACAAATACAATGCAATACAATACATTACTAACCTTACCATTTCTTTCTCTCATCCACCTCCTCCTGTTTCAAAAAACCTTACCCCACTGCCTTCCCACCATATGCTCACTGTACATTACAATCTAGTCTCATTTAACTTTTGTTGGCACTGTCTGCACTTCGGTCTCCATCAACTCCTCAAACCTGCTAGTCTCCCTCTCTCTGGATGGTGTTAATTGTAACAGCTTGCTCAAGTCATGCAGAGCTTCAACAAAGATAAGGCACTTTGCTAACAAGCCCCTGGTGCGCCCCCAGAGCTTATGTGCCCTGGGAAGCCATCACACTGTGACCACCTCTAGAAAAGACACTGGAATCATAGAATCACTCGAAGCAGCCCTGTCTGTGCACATTGTTTACTTCTGCAATGCACAGTGGTTGCTAAACGTGGCCATGCAGGCGCTTTTCACCAACTGCTTATGAATGTATAGTGGTTATTAAGCTCTCAGCAGCTGAATATTGAATCTATCTGGTCCCTCGCTGCTTCAGCAATGGGGTCCTCAGCAGTGGGATTCTGTTCCTGCTGGCCTGGTTCAGAGGAGATGTCTTGCAGAAACTTCGAGACCTGTTCTTGAAGCTGATTGATCTTCGAGCCATTGTGTGTTGGTCGTGGGAAGATGGCAAACCTATCTTGGGGTAGTTAACATTAGAGAGCATTTCCCGCACATCCCTCTTCCTCATCCCAATCATTACATCATGAAGGCTATCTGTCTTTGCACAGAGATTTAACCACATCTGTTCTATGATTTGCCCTCGCTCCTCCGCACCTATAAAGGTGGTGCTTACCTCACACACGTCCCGTTTTTTCTTCTGCTGTCCATGAGATCGGCCGGAGACCTGCTGGGCTGGTCCTTGGTTTCCTGCAGTGACCTCCCAGGTATAGCCAAGGAGTGTGACATCGGGAGGATCTCCTATCTCCCTGCATGTCACAGGGTGCAAGTCAAGGTCATGACTCATGGGCATGGTGAGTAGGGCTCCTTGGCTACCTGAATTGGGACAGGGAAGCCAATGAGCAAGGCCTGTGCATTGCCAGTGGAGCCGGCAGGTGCTGCGCCAAAGCTCTTACTGTCAGGATTAGTCAGGCGAGTACAAAGGCAGCGAATATGGCAAGGGAAATGTGCACTAAATCACACAGTGAATAGCTTCGAATTAAACTACGTGCACACAGGAACAACGACTCATGTATGCTAGAACCCAGGAGTGCAAATAGAGTGTCACAACAAAACCAATATATGAAAAGGGATGTGGGGTAAGCACCTGACTGCGAGGAAAGTCGGCAAGCGCCTTACCCCCAATTGCTGTTACAGGTACTGACAGCGCTAAACCCACTTGGAGGGCAAGCAATGACAGGATCTGTGAACTAACACTCTTGATGGTATTAAATAAGGGAACTAAAGAACAGTACTCACGAGGATGAGATAAACCTCTTGAATGTCAGCAAGCCCACGAACCCTGTTGATGAAACTGGGACCCAGAAAGGCTATAACAGCAATGGGAGGAAAACTAAATACCTAAGTTGGAATAGTGATTACAAATTAGTGAGGAAAACATAAGCATTCACACAGGAGCTAGCTACAACAGCACACCACACCTAATAATCAAATGGGAAATAAATGCAGAAGTGCAATGGAAAACATGGAATGGATCCCAGTAGAAAGTAAGGATCAGGAGCATGGAAAAACGAAATAACCAAGGCAAACTTCCCCCTACCCCTCCAAGGAAAAGACAGGAAGCTAATCTAAGAGGAAGGCTAAGGCATACGGATTTACAGCAGCAAAGGACAAAGTCAAAGAAATATAGAACACAGACAAACTGGGCTGCATCTAAAAGGGGAAAGCACTGAGAAATGCTGCCTGCAAACAGAGGAAGACAAAAAGGGAATCAAGGGAGCAGAAATCAATTTAGCGCATGAATCCGAAATCCAGGGCGGAGGAACAAGAAAACAGGAACTAGGAACTAGGTACATAAGCTAAGAACAAGGAACAAGGGACTAGTCACAACAGGAAACACTGCAACGATGACCAGCGCTGGACTGAAGTAAACTGAGGCTTTTAAAGATGCTTAACGAGCACACCCCTCAGGTGTGCCGCCTGCTGCACCTGCAGCCACAGGTGTTGCCTATCCTCCACCCAACCGTGTCCTGCAAGTGAGAAGGTGAAGCAGTGAGCCAGGCATTCTGGGAAGCATAGTCATTTGATCAAAGTAGCATGCTGGCTGCCAAAAACCTGGAATGGATCCGGAACGGAAGTAACTTGAAAAATAAGGTTTTAGCGCTCCCAATTCATCACAGCACTGTAGCATTAGGTTCGGAGGAAATGTCCAGTAGGGAATAAACCCCAAAACTTGCCCCCAAGTGGCGGGAACGGGAGCAAAGGGAGCGAATCGTGACACTTACATCACAGATTCTGGGACAACGCTGCCGGAGGATCATGCATCCCCGCACAGCATCCAGGCCACATTGGTGAGAGTATCTGCCGGGGCAGTCAAAGAATCAGCAGCAGGTCCCAGTGGCTCTGATGGTGGTTGCCTCTCTGTGGTTCCTTGGCCATGCCTGTATCAAAGAGGCAGAGCCGACTGGAAGAGACCATTTGTGTTAGGGGTGGTGGAACACACTCCAGGCCACATGTTCCCTTTCTTCCCCTTCTCCACTTCTCAGCTACGTTGGAGGGCCTGTGTTCCCCCTTGTTCCCCTATGGAACGCTTTGCGGATTCGGGAAGCTGAGGGGATTTCTATCGTTCAAATAACAGCTGCTACTTGGCAATGGTAGGGACCACAGCTGTTTCAGGGGCCGCCGGTCTTAAAGAGGGTCATTCTCGCTTGGCAGGATGTTACTGCTTGTACCATACCTGTGCAGTTGATTTTCAGACTGACTAGAATGGGAAAATCCAAGAACTAAATGTAAGCATATGGACTCCTCCACATCCTCAGGAACCTGGGAATCGCCTCATGGGAGGATGAGGCAGAGAGGGGGGCTCCAATTTAAGACTCTGATTAAGGAAACCCTCAGGTAGGAACAATCAGCCAGAACATTTCCTCCTCCTCCTAACCTTCATTGTCCTAATCTGAATTGGATGGACAGGCAAACCAATGGGGAAGCTTCTAAACTTGAAGGCAGGGTCTAAGGTACTTTCTCATGCTGCAACCTACATGAAATTCAAGGAGTCCATTCCTGGAGCATTGGAAGATCCTACAGTACAGCAGTTTGAGGAGAACATGAAAATGGGCCTGCCCATGATTCTGGCCATCAGGAGGAAACTGTAAATAAAGGGGTGAACCTGCACTTAAGTCCCTAATCCTTCAGGTATAGTACATAATAATCAAAAAAGTGGACCAGTAGAACTGGATGACACTAACTGAGTTCAAAACATGTCAGATTTTAATCAATAAACTCATAATAACAAATAATCTTTGTATCATAAAATTTGATAAACAATTCATTCCTTCAATCACAGCCACATACAAAACTCATTCAGACATTCATCTATAAAACACCACAGTGTAATTTCTAAACCAGTAGACCTTGGTAATATTTCTACACCAGTCATTTCAATTGTCACATTAATCAGTGACCCAGTCCATAATATCAGGTGTCGTTATACATCCGGCATTCTATTCGACCAGATGATTCACACCAAAAAGCGTCGACACGTGGTTCGGTCAAAGACCTTCTTCAGGACGTAGGGCATGGAGAATTCACCAAGCCCTATTCTCAACATATATGGGCCAGTGGTCAATCTAAAAAAGATTGGGGTGTATGTGGTTATTGAATCATAACACATTTGTGACATTATTAGTCACCTTTTTTGAAGAAATAGGGGTGACACTTTGGTTTTTATCTTTTTTAGATTGGCCACTGGCCCATATATGTTGAGAATAGGGCTTGGTGAATTCTCCATGCCCTATGCCCTGAAGAAGGTCTTTGACCGAAACACGTGTCGACGCTTTTTGTTGTGAATCATCTGGTCGTATAGAATACCGGATGTATAACGACACCTGATACTATGGACTGGGTCACTGATTAATGTGACAATTGAAACAACTGGTGTAGAAATATTACCAAGCTCTACTGGTTTAGAAATTACACTGTGGTGTTTTATAGATGAATGTCTGAATGAGTTTTGTATGTGGCTGGGATTGAAGGAATGAATTGTTTTTTATCGAATTTTATGATACAAAGATTATTTCTTATTATGAGTTTATTGATTAAAATCTGATATGTTTTGAACTCAGTTAGTGTCATCCCGTTCTACTGGTCCACTTTTTTGATTATTACATCAGGAGGAAACTACTGATATAATGGGCGGATCAAGAGAAGATTGCCATTCCCTGCTTTATGAACCAGCAATTCCCCTTTGAAACTGACAAGAAATGACCATTTCTATCAAGGTGGAATTCCTGTTATACAGCTCGACTGGGAGGCCCCCTATGTCCTTAGAAGAGGCCTCATTGAGGGTTCTGAGCAATCAGAAGGTGGACACAGCCATAAGGAAGAGCTTTGCTGGTGGCCTCCTGATCAGGACATCCTGCAGCTACACTTCATACCTTCATACACTGCAAAGTCACTCCATGATAACTTCCAATGATCTATGATTTAATGGAGTCAGAAGAAGACTGCTTTTCCCTCATAGAAGCGAAATACCAGCAGGCCAATTTTATTTCAGATCAGGCCTTCAATGGGGTCCGGGCATTGATCATTACAATGGATGCTCACATTGTGACCAGATGACATATGCACGTCCGTGACTGGAAAACTGATAGTACACAACAGGCTATGGCTCTACAGCTTCCAATTCCTGGCGACAAGTTATTCAACAATGATCTGGATAATAGGGTGGATAAAGTATACAAGCAGGACAAACATGCAGATACCTTGCAACATTAAGTCCTGCTCCCACCCCTGGAAGTAATGGCCAGAGAGTACCTTCAGACCTTGCTATAGGATCTTGGCTGGCCATGGGTGACCTGTCTTTGAAGGGAAGACACAGTCCCCACCTAACCCTCCACCCTCCATCAGGCTTAAACAGCAGCCCATGTCAAGGCTCAGTGAGACTAACCCACTACAATGGATGTCAGATGTTTCAGATCCCTGGTTCTTGACGGTGGTCAGAGGGGGCTACCAGATACAATTTGGGGAGGTTCTGCCAGGCACGGGCCTGGTTTTCACACCTATTCCTCAAGACTCAAACAAGCGCCTGGCCTTTCTAAAAGAACTAGACCTCATTTGTCAGAAATGGGTGCTATATGCAGTCCCCCGGAGTAGGTGGGCAGATGGCTGTTACTCCCTTATCGTCTTAGGTTCCACTTGGTAATCAATTTGAAAAGAGGTAACGCTTTTGTCAAATATTTCATCAGCACCATAAACACCATTATTTTTAAGTGTTCCAAAAATATTCTATTTTATGATAAATTATTATGTTGCTTGGGTCATGGGTCAGGTAATTTCTTCTACTGCTTTTTCCGGCATTATATATCCTTGATGTCTATCAGAATTTGATTTAATGCTGGTCTTCTGAACATTTTGGTCTATTGGACCTCCAGTCTAATTAAATAATTGAACCGTCCCACGGCTGATCTGCACTGAGAGCTAAAAGAAACAGTTGGTGAACTGCCAACTACCACTGGGGTAGAATTATTCTAAAAAAGTGTATTTTGGAAAGGTAAAAATTAATGGTGTTTATGGTCCTGGTGAATGTGATGCACTAATATTTCACAGAAACCGGTCTACCAAAAGATACAGGAATATCTTCAACTATAAGTGTCCTAACAAATAACTACTTGTGCAGTCATAGTAAATGTGTAGAGAAGATACGGGGCAGAATAAAGTCTAGTAGTCAATAATCTTAATCTCTTCCATTTTAACAGGAGCTATCAGATCCTTTGATGGTTATCTGGGGTCACATCAAAGCAGTCATAGTTTGTTTTGTAAATCAGTGTTTTTGAAGCACAAATATTTTTAGATAGTGAGGTGGTGATAGTTTCTATTTACTTCCCATTTAAAAGATCACTGACATGTCATTGCAACCTAGGGAAAGCCACAATAAGCTTGTCTATTTACAAATTTGACAGTGAGTTAGCTTTTCCAAGGGGCCACTAGTCAGTAAGGATGAATAGTTCCCTTCTTGTATTGAGGGATTCAAAGATAATGTGTTAATCATTTTGTTATTCCCCACATTTAAAGTAAAAAATAGCACCTGCTGCTATATGTCTACCTGCATACCTCTCCTGCATGACAGATGGCTGATCTGGCCTTTGTGCTATATGGCCCAAACATGGACACAAAAGCTATTCTACCTTTCACCGTGCAGATCCTGCATATCCCTTTCCTGGATTCTTAGGAGCTATCATGTACTTCTCAGTATGTGACACATATAATCATGGTACTTTGGTTAATGATTTATATCTCGGCTTTTGTACTTACAAATGTTCAGCTCCTTGTGAGTTATTCATTCTTGAACAGTATCAAGACTCGGAACACATTAAAATACCCAGTGGTCGAAGTGTACGAAAAGAAGTAGTGGAACTATGTTCCCTGCTGTCCTGCACCCACTCCCCAGAAACCACATCACCACAGCCCCTCACACACAGAATGCACCCCCCCCAAACACATGCACCTACTTTTTAAGGGAACGTTCAGTGTAGTGCAGCACTGAAAGTGCAAGTTTCAACTTCTTCCTACACTTTCATTTTAAAACAAAACCATTCCGGTACGGTTTCTTAACAATAAAAGTATAGGAACAGTAAAACGTAATTTAAAAAAGTAGAGGAGTACTGCTCCCACCCGCTCCTGCTCACTTCGACCACTGAAAAAACCTGAGAAGATGCGAAACTAGTGAATTATGCCTTACATTTCAATTTGCTTGACCTGAGAAAAAAGGAGAATTCTATGGGCCAAAACTGCACACATTAAACTAAATAAATCCACAATATTATTGCAAATTATTCACAAATATCTAATTTCACTTGCAAGAAAAATTTAAAATGACACAATTTTAAATATTTCCTGCAGGAGAATGGCATTTTCAACATGTGAAATTAATCAAGTGAGCAATTAAACTCAGTTATTGAGCACATCAAAAACAACTTAAATTGACTCCAATTCTATTTATTCTGAAAAAGTGAAACAAAGCTTGGTTGTAGAGGAGGAATAATCACCTTGACACAAAGCAGTGAATATAAATGTATAGGAGAAGAGCCCAACCTAAAAGTCCTCCCGTCCCCTGCACATCCTTATGTCAGATCACTGGCTAGTTATGTTTGTGTCAACAAATATGCACGTTATTTTTGAAAGCTACAGTTCATTTGATTCAAATCAAAAACCATACATTTATTTTACTCAATAACTGACACAACAATGTACAGCTGAAGCCCAATTGTAGACGTTGCTCTATGCGTTTCAGTGAATTAGTCCCCTTTTTCAGGAGCTACACACAATAAAAAATAGATCCGTATTTATTACAATGTTCGCAGACAACCTCAGTTAACCCTCACTACCAATAGTGTATAATACAGCCAACATGCAAAAGGTTCATATCCAACGGTGCCATCACCAGAGTCACTCATAAGTTCAAAAAAAGGCAGTGATCTGTAGCTCAAAAGAAAGTAGTCACTTCATATCCCATCTCAATCTCTGTCATAAGGGAGTGCAGGGGACTGGAGGCCATTTAGATTGGGCTCTTCTCCTACACATTTATATTTACTGCTTCAGGTGAGGGCGGTTATTCCTCCCCTGCACCCAAGCTTTGTTTGACTTTTTCAGCCGAAATAGAATTGGAGTCAATTAAAATTGTTTTTGTGGAGGTTTATTGCTTGTATTGGATCCGTGTTCTTCAGTGTGACACATCCAAGTTATAGTAGCAGCTGTGTAATATCATATAATTTTCGCAAATCAATGACCTTACTGAAAAGCTACTCTCTTGCCTTTTCAGCTGAAGAGGCATCCATAATTCTAGCTTTAATTGGTGAGTTAGAAAGACCATTGGACAGTAATCAGGACCCTGATAAACTAGAATTCAAGTTGGTAAGGTATATCAGAAGAGAAATGTCACAAAATCTTCACACCACCACATTAGTAGAATTATATAAATCACAGAAGATACCCTGTGGCCTTAGAGTCTTTTTAAGACCCACTTTATGCAATGAAAGGGTGCATTTTGTAAAAGAATTGGGATCAGATCCTTAACAAATGTTTTTTAGATTTGATACCCCTCACCATTGAAGAATTGTCTAAATGTCTGAATTCCATTGCCACTGAAATTACGGATCTCAAAACACAACGTATTACATTCAAAGCAGAACTCAAAGTCGTTTTAGAGGATATAAATTTAGAACTTGCATCATACCAACATGACCTTCAGCAGAGGAAACTAAGGACATTTAAGAGAGGAACGTTCAACTATATGAACGACATAGTCCGTACTTGGCAGGAGTTCTACCCACAAAGATCACAGAACAGATTCCCGAATCTGAGTTCAGTGAGATCAGTTTTGGATAAGAGCAGTAATAATAGCTCTGAAGAAAGTGTATAGGTGGCATCTTCAAATGTTATTAGATCCCCACGAGTTGGTTTACCTCCAACCATTCATCCTTAACCAGGATCATCAGGTGTGCTTACTTCTCCTAATAGACCAGCTACCACTTCTTTTTTAGGAAGAAAAAAACAAGGAAAGGAAAAAAGACAAACCAGGCAAAGAAACAAATAATCATGTGCCAAGGACGAGTATGCTCGTCCTTTTTGCATAGACTTGCATAATAGCCTGGCACTTAAGGGTTAAGGACTACATTGTGGTTAATATTTCCTCCAAAACACTTACAGAAGATTTAACTTTCGGTTTTAAATAAAGGTTTGTCGTTTGTGCCAACATCCAATACTACACTGTTTGAAGAAAAAATCAATCTACATAAACTCCTTTGGAAAATTCTTCTGAAGCTGTTCTTTGATACTAAACCACTTATGGAAGAAGCATCTACGAGTTTTGATGATCTTGAGTGCTTTTGATCCGCTTATGCAAACCCAGTTCTGAATATGTTCGAATGGAAGGTATTGATGTAAGATTCATTATCAGAAGACAATGCCATGTAACAACAATAACATCCAAATAGCACAGGTTGAGGGACTAGCGAAAGATGAGCATCTCTTAATCAAGCAAGCAGACAAAGGAGGAGCTATAGTGGTAATGGATTCTAAAAAGTTGTTTACAACTATTGAGGGATGAAGCAACATACATTTTACTAGATCATGACCCAATTGTTTAAATTAATGCACTAATAGGAACTGCCATAGAGAAGGCATGTGAAAATGACTGGATTACAGAAAAAACAAAGAGATTTCTGATAAATTGATTTCTAATTACTCCAGTCTTTAATGGGCTTCCCAAAATACATAAAAACAAAACAGCCCCTACAATGAGACCGATTGTGGCTGGTACTGACAGTGTGTTTTATCCTCTTGCGATTTATGTAGACAGAATCCTGCAACCATTAGTACAGAAAATACCTATGTACTTACGAGATACCACAGATTTCCTGAACAGTATTAGAACTATTGACAACCTTAATCAGGATTGTATCCTTTTTTCACTGGAAGTAAGTAGTTTATGCACTTTGATTCCTCACAATGAGGGTATTGAAGCAATAGAATTGATGCTCTTGAACCCAGACAATGTGAGAGGGAATTAAACATTCACCATTGAACTGGTCACCATCATTTTTTTTCAATAACTACTTTAGATAATAAGGAAAATTCTACGGCCAAGCATCAGGAACATCCATGGGGTCAGTCATGGCCTGAGCATATGCGAACATCTTTATGCACTGGCTTGAGAAAACATTCATATTGGACAATATTGAGTGGCATGACAATCTAATTATATGGAAACACTACATTGATGATATTTTTGGTGTATGCAGGGAGAGCAAACAAGAGCTCATGCTGTTCTTTGAACATTTGAATGAATTGCACTCCCATATCAAATTTGCCTTGGAGATTGGTGAATCACTTCTACATTTTTTAGATGTAGAATTGACAATTTCAAAAAACAAGTTGGTGACAACCTCTTACCTGAAAACCACAGATGTCAACAATGTATTGGAGTATGCAAGCTTCCATCCTAGGGCAATGACAAAGAGTCTACCATATAGTTAGATCCTATGACTGAGAAGGATCATCACAGATCCTGACACATTCAATACAGAATGGCTTAATCTGAAAGAACATTTCCAGAAGAGAAATTACACAGAGGAGGTCATGAGAGAAGCGTCCGATCGAGCTGAGCAGATCCCAAGGGAGTCTCTAATAAGAGTTAAACAGAGGGATGTGGATATTCCACTCCTATATGTTTAAAAATACTCTAGAAAGAGTTATCAGATAGGCAGGATTTTAAAGAACTGCAACATTCTCCATAATTATTCTCAACTCTCCCAGAAATGTCCAAGGCACCCATGATGGCCTAGGATAAGCTCATATAGACCGAAAAACCACCTAAAGATAGGCAGACAGTTCTAAACACTTGCAAAAAAGGAACTTTTCCCTGTTTAGGATGTCATAATTGCAACAGCGTAATGAAGGGACACACAATCAGACACCCACATACAGGAAAAGAAATCAAGGTAAGGGATTATTCTACGTTTTTGACATCATAAAATGCCCATGTGGCTTACTCTATGTGGGACAGACATCGAGGATGGCAAGAGAGAGAGGGACAGAACATAAATCGAATGTCCGAAAGGGCAACATGAAATCAACAGTTGCTCGTCATTTTAAGGAAAAACATCACACAATTGCCCAAATGCAATTCAAAATAGTGGAAGTAGTTAAACCACTCACAAGAGGGGGAGACTATAACAAAAACCTACTTCAAAGGGAGTTGTTTTGGATACACTTGTTAGACATAGTCCATCCTGATTTTGGGTATGATTTACTGAATTTTCTTTATCGCAGCAAAGTGACCAAAAATGTATTTGCTCGGGTCCCAATTTAAACGCACATGCATTTTTGTTTTTTTTTGTCCCCCTTCTCAAATTTTAAGGAAGCGGGGGACACCCTTTGCCCCCAAAATTGCAAAATATCAAACATGGGGAGCGGGGGACACCCCTACAACCCCCGCTCTCCATGGTTGGTATTTTGCAATACATGCAACCAAATAGCCCCGAAGGACAAATTACCCATGCAAAATTCGACCAAATGAGTCATTAGGTCAATTGTTCTAGGTGTAATAGGCTAATACCGTCCATCCCAAGGGCATGAATGATGATTGTTGTTTGAATTGTTTCATTTAAGATGTTCCGACCCATTTCTGCACATGAAAATACATTCAAGTAGACATTAAATGTCTCTGTATGTTAATGATACACAAGGACGGAGGACATTTTAGTCTTAACTACACAATTAGTAATTCCCACTCTTGACACATGTTTATTATGTACTTGACATAAACTCATTTTAGAGCTACTGTATGTCATCTAATGTTAATGAGAAACTATGTTGGAAGATGCATTGTTTATAATATCTAGTTCCCTGTTTTAAAATGTGCTTGAAATGGTCTCAACAGATATAGATGGAAAGTTACGCAGTGACGGGGTGTCAACATGCCTTAAGTGCCTAGAGCTATGTTTAAGGCGACAGTGAGATAATCTGTTGGCTACTGTGTACACTGGTGTAACAATATTATTTACATTAAAGGGCTGTATATACATGGCAATACTGGAGTCATTAATCACGTCATTAATCTAGGTTAGTCTTCCTACATAAATTTTAATGGGGTTATCTCTCATTTTATAGGTTAACAGTATAGGATTGGTTACACCCACAGGAGTTTTTTTTTCACATAGCAGATAAGACTTAATTTGGATGGACAAGGTGTTTTACCTCATTAGATATGGGCTTGCTCCACATGACGTTTTAAGTTCATTATCTAGATTGGCATAATGGATTTACATGCGGGGGTATACTCTGTAGTTTTCAGAACTTCATCCTAGATACACGCGTTACTCTACATGCCCTACTTAAAATGGCTGCCACTTTCTCCACGCTGCAGTGCAGCACAAGTTATCCGAATTGAGAGAGACACGTGATGTTCCCATCGCTAACATATTTTTCGGAAGTACTGTGCGCTGGGATTATCATCGCACAGAACGTTCCTTTGCTGAGGGGGAGACCTTGTTGGAGCCTCTGGAGGTAAAATTAGAATTAGGATTTATTTAATATCATTTTGTCAAGTCTCTAGTCTGTGACTTGAATCAGAGATGGACTATTGACATAGACCAATATGTTGATTTTTTTAGACACCAACTGCAGTGATGCTCTTGAAGTTTTGTGCATTCCTATCCATTCATATTGTCATGAGAAAAAGAGGGACACGTTAAGGTAGGTTTTTTTCAGGAATCAGGTAATTTAGTTTGCCAGCTCGTGTTCTTTCCACACATGGCTTGATTCATTTATTTGTTTTTTTAGTGTCGCAGATTGAGGTATTCTGTGCTTGTTGCAGTTAAGTGATCATTTTATTATTACACAGATATGGACCTGGAAGTAGGTAGAAATACAAACAGTTTAAGATTTTACCTTTTGGGTGGCCGATGTTGTAGTTGCACTCAGGATGGTATCCTGGGGTGCACCTAGAGCTGCACACAATTGGTGAGTATCCATGGTATGGATACATCACTTTCAAGATTCATTGTTAGCCAGAATGGATCTTTCTTTGGAGATCGACATGGGATATGAAGTGACTCCTTTTTTTTAAGTTACAGATCACTGCCTTTTTTTAAAACGTATGAGTGGCTCTGGTGATGGCACAGTAGGATGTGAACCCTTGGCATGTTGTCTGTTTTAGACACTATTGGTGGCAACGGTTAACTGAAGTTGTCTGTGAGCTCTGTAATTAACATGGATCTTTTTATTATTGTGTCTAACTCCTGAAGACTAATTCCCCAAAATGCGTAGCGCAATGTCTACAATTGGGTTTCGGCTGTACATTGATGTTTCAGTTATCCAGCAAAATAAATATATGGTTGTTGATTTGAATCACAATGAACTGTATTTTTCAAACATAGCATGTATATTTGTTGACACAAACATAACTAGCCATTGATCTGGCATCAAATTGTGCAAGGGACAGGCGGGCCTTTAGATTGGGCTCTTCTCCTATACATTCATCAAAGTGGGCACATTTCATGTGAATTACTGCACATTTTTCACAGAGCAAACTCACAGAGTATTGACCCCCCGATTTAAAAATCCACCAAAGCAAACGGCTCTTTGTAGGAGGGCCTTGTGACGGCCAACTGTAACATATTTCCGTATTGTCCAGGGAGTCCATCCCAGTAGTATTTGATTCCAAGTCTCTGTCTGGATAAAAGGTCATACATTGTTCTTTACTTCATAGGTGCTTCCATTCTGCTGAGAAGGAAGATTTGGCATCAAAGCTCCAGATCAGATTCTGCAGTGGGAGCATTTTACTGGCTACATTTTGAAGTTGGAAGTAAAATGATCCTTTGGGGAGTAGAAAAGTACTTCCCATCCCCGATGAGGATATTGATGAGTCAAATAAAACTATAATTTAATTGTAGAAACAGATATCATTTTGTAATCCTTGCTTCATTATACTAATTAAGTGAAGCAAATTAAAAGATGTATTTTTACTTTTAAAATTCCTTTTCAGACTGGGCAGTAATAGCATTACAGATACTTCCTGTGGCAACGATCCGCTGGCACTTCTGATACAAACATATACCTGGATCTGAATGGGTGGGAGCGGGGAGGGAGGCTCATATGTGTGTGTTTCCTATTTTGTGTTGGCAATATTTTTACTTCCTGTTTTAGGGAGTACAAGTGACTGGTTGTTTGACTTAGATAGTGAAAGGCGTGAGAAAGGTAAATAATACGTCCTGGGTCTACTTCTTGGTTTCTAACAGATCTACGTGTACGTTGTGTAAACAGAGGGACGGAACACAGGTTTGCAGACTGTGATTGTTACTTAGTTGTACTCGAGTTGTACTGGAGATGCAAGCTCAAGCCTGAGTCGTTGCTATGACAGCAAACTAAGTTAATACAGAGTGAGTTGGTAAGTGAGTGCCGGCTGCTGGTGTTAGTGAGGTGGAAGCAGAGTGTGTGATTTCGAAGTTGTGCTACATAAGGCACGGGTTAAAAGGAAGAACATCTCTATTTTGTGTGGAGTTCCTTGTAGGACTTGGAGTGCCCTAAGCCTTCAGCAGGTGGACATGATTATGCTGTGAGCTTAGGGCAATACCAGCCCGACTGATACTTCATTAAATTACATCATATTTTAGTACGGCTGTGCCATTGAAGAAGGGGGGCATTCATAAGCAAATCAATATTAACTCCATCCACACAGAGAGTGTGAGATTGCTAGTGCCCAGTCTGCAGGGCAACATCCCATCTGCACAGAAATGCAAGTTACATAGAAGCTTCCCAATTAGTTAAGTAGCATTAGCTCAAGAATGATCATACATCACATTTTTCTTTTCCCATACATTTCTACCACCGTGCATTTGAGGCTCCTGCGAGTGCTTTTTAATGCATGCATGCAAGGGTTTTTCTTTTGCACATTACACTCACCAATATTCATGATTGACAAATAACAGAATATTCCTACACCAACTATTTGTTGTTCCACTGCACAAACCAATCATTTGTAAGTACCAAAAATCATTATTGTGAAAAAGTAAAATGATTTATGTGACTTGATGCACACAACAAATGCATCACACAGACATATTTGTATTAAACTGCTACACATATGGTAAAAAAATTGAATCACTGATTTCTCTCTTTCTCTTCTCAAACATTCTCAAGTATATACCCAAACATACAGGAAACTCCTTTAGAAGCGAACCCACTATCTGCCTTCAAACCTCAAGATTGATTCCAAGTGCCTGTAAAACCCCCAGAATAAGAACTGACCACTCATGGGGAAGAGTGAACCCACCTGTTTTAACCTTTCAGTCACCCCAGTGTGAAAATATGGTATAATGGCAAAAGAAAAAGCTATTTGTGAAGAACTGTTGAACCAGCAATAGGTAAAAGTATTTATTAAACAAGTTTCAACATGAACTCATGATCGGGTTCCTTATTTAGTGGAAAGAAATCATATGTTAACCATTACTTTCTCTAATGATTCAACGAGTAGGTCTCAAAATCCAATCTATAATGACGAAGATCTTAACTTAATACAATAATGTTGAAGCAGTATCCAATCTTTAGTTGTGAATAATATTCACGAAAGGTTATTTCTGCATACATTATTTTTTAGTGAAGAACATTTGTGAAGAAAAAAAAGGTCTCAAGTTTCCATATTGATGGTGGGATCCTGACTTTGTAAAGAAAGCCTCCAATCCTTGTGTGTACAGATTCCTCAAATAATCCTAAACAATCCTTGAGACATCTATCACCCTTTTCTTTTGGCTCATCAGTAGGAAAACTAGCAGCAACATAGGTATTGCAAAATGTGATTAATAGTCTTATATATTGATATTACATGTATGTAATCTAATGTTAAGTGACCTCTTGTGTTTGTTGTCCTAAATAGTGCATGATAATAGATATATTTTTGCTATGTGACTTCATTTTGCACATTTCAGGTCCCTTACCTTTATATATGGGCTGAAAGAATTACTTATTGGTTCAATGTATGTGTATCTAACTATTGTACATTTAATAAAGTACTCTACATGTCAGTGCCTGTTTAAGGATACTACAGATAATGTCTCTATTAAAGTTAGGGGTGGAGAATTGAAATACATATAGCCAAAATTTTGAAGACAGTGTATCATTACATTTGATGAAGTTCTTACCTATGCTGATGTGTTTCTGGGACTATATTAAAAACTCTTTTTGCCCCAGCATTTGTTTATATGCCGATTTTGCATACAGTAAGTTATGTTATGTTATTTGGCATTTATATAGTGCTCTATATGACATTAGTATGACTTCAAAGCGCTGGTAGGTTGAACGCCCTCAGGGACCGTAGTCCAGGTCAGTTGAGAGAGTAGGGTGTCGAAGGGTGCTTGGGTGCACCAGTTAAGTGTGCCGCTGATGTAATGGCCTGATGGTAGCTGCATCCTAGCATTAGGTGTGGTGGTATTGATATCAGTTGAATGTGTGCAGTCTGGCGGGTGGACACCAAGACTGGGTTATGGCTGCGTTGGGCCTGTGAGATGCTTATGTGCGCAGCTAGGCCGGTTTGTCGTGGGGTATACCTGCATTTTATTAGAATGATGAGGTGTTCATGGGGTAATGTTCATATGTGAGCAGCTAGGCCAAATTGATCGAGGGGTGTAGCTGCACTCTAATTGAGTGATGGTGTAGAGAGTAAGTACAGTGATATGGGAGGAGAGTGTCTGCATGGAGTTAAGATCTAAGGATATCGATATTCTGCATTTCAGGCATGCGGTTGCTTATAGCAAATTAATGAGCTTATTCAGTGATGACATTGTTGGGGATCTCATTGAGCATTAGTTGTCGGGTTACTAGGGTTCAATCGCTTCAAAAGGTCGTGGTTGGTATTACGGAAAGGGGCACATTTTTAGAGCTTTGCAGAAAATCATATAGTCTTGGGTGTGTCAAATATGAGGGGGAAGCGAGTTCCACAAAGTTGGGGCCAAGGTTGAGAAGGTGGATCCTCCGATCCTGACAGGGTTAGAGGTTGGAATCATTAGAAGGAGGGCAGTGCTTGATCTTAGGGTGCGGGATGGGAGGTATGGTTTTATCTTTCATTGTAGTATAATGGGCCCATCTTGTGCACTGCACAGTGAGTTATGCACAGGGTCTTGAAAGTGGCCCTTAGTCTGACTGGGAGCCAGGGTTTGGAGAGCTGGTGAGCAGGGACGTCATGTCACCAAACTGCCAGGGGCAGTGGAAGTGACATCACATGACCCTTGACCTCTGATGACATCATAGGAAGTGATGTAATTTGACCACCACCGCAAAGTGACATCATGGGAAGCGATGGAACACGAACTTTCACCCCTTGACAAAACAGGAAGTAGCACCACACAGCATTGTTCCTAAGTACACTTTGAAAAATATGGTTACGATATCACTATAATGTGATATACACTTAATAGAAGAATGGATCACCATATGTATTGTTACTATCAGTGTGTATAGACCCATATTACCAAATTACTGTGAATGCAAGCAGACGTCCAAGGCTAAATGATAATGATGTGTTATTATAAAGCAGTATCTTAAGCGCTTTGTATAGAACAAATATACATACAATATCACCCAACCTGTGTTGGTACTCATTTAATGACCTCAGAAGGAGGAAAGGCTGAGTTGAGGTGTTTATGAACAGACTAAATAAGTGACTCATTCCTGTTTGTTATTCATATTCTTTCTTATTTAGGATCACTGCTCACAGTGTTACACTTGTTGAACCCCCTGTTTTTTTAAGAGGCCTGAACAAGAAAGCCAGCCACTAGAGAAACAAAGAGTCAGATGGTTCTGGCCACAGCCCAGGAGTTTATATTAAAAAGAATACATTTAAAAAAAGTTCTTTTTTTTTTAGGGATAGCAAGGCAGACCTGAGGGGTAGCTAGGGTGACCTCAGGGGTCGCAAGTGCAACCCCTGTTTACCCCCAAATAACGTCCCTGCTGGTGAGATGTGGTCTCATTGACCCAGGGCACAAAACAGTTTTGCAGCAGCATTTTGGGCTCTTTGGAGTTTGTTGAATTGGTATGCCGGGGCTCCTAGGTATAGGGAGTTGGCATAGTCCAGTCTCGACATCACAATAGACATAAAGGTGGCAAGTCTGTTTGGGTAGGAGAGTTAGGGAAAAATGTGTCTGAGAAGTTTGAGGTGGTAGTGACAGCATTTTGAAACGTTGATCTGATGGCAGAGGGTCAGGCCTGAGTCCATAATGCAGCCTAGGTTTATTTTACTGTATCAGAGGGGGGTGAGGGATGGGGGCCATGGGAGTGGATGTGGTAGCAGGGCTGTATCCTGCACACCATGATTTCAGTTTTAGCAGGGTTAAAAATTAGGTGGTTTATACTCATCCATCGATCCATATCGCAGAGATAGGCTTCAAGGTCAGGAAGGGGGTTGGTGCCTGTCTTGGGAATTCTTGGCTTCATTTGGGTATTGCCAGCATAGTTGTAACAGGAGATGTTGTGCATGCAGATGATTCCTGGTAGAGTGGTTATATAGAGGTTGCACAGGAGAGCAGACAGGCATGTGCCTTGGGGTACTCCAGTGTTCACCGAGCGAGCATTTGAGACATAAGGGGAGAGGAGGGTTATTTGTTTCCTGTTGCTTAGGAAGGAGGCGATCCATTTCAGAGCAGTGCCACGGATTTGGAGGGAGTGAAGGCGTGGGGTTGGAGTGTAACATTTTGTTTGTAACCTTGTTGTTGACATTTTGATATTGTCTCCTTGGCATGTTTCTCATATTCTGAAGTGTCATTGCAATTTGTCTTGATCCTTATGAACTCACCATAAGGTATGTTGTTAAATATGTATCTCGGGCAATTGCTGTCAGCTTATAGTATGTTTTTTTTCCTACAACCGGTTTCTTTTATAGAGTGGTTTGTATCAAATTAGTGCCTACGTAAAGTTCAAGATCAAAAAATGCAATTCTTTCGGTATTTTGGTTCATTGTACATTTGATATTGTGTGTGCTGAACTTTAGAAAGGTATGCTAGGGTGGGCATTCATGTTTGCTACATATTTATTGTGATTTCTGTGTTAAAATTAAGCAGCCAAGCGCCATTTTGATTTTTGGTTGCCCCTGCACCTTCCCATTAAGAAACCTGAACCCCAGCGCCATTTTGAATTTTGAATAAAGCTATACGACTCATGAACCATTTGTAGCTTGCACAGATTCAAGTTTTTAGGTGATACACTCATCATGGCGGACTTTTCCTGGACACAAGTATTCCAGCTATTGATTGGTATTTTGTGTCTTGCATCTCCCACAGTAAACCAATCCCTGGGGTTCTTTCTCTGACAAACGTTATCCCAACTCCACCAGATCAGCATCTCTGTCCATTTAGATACACGTACACATATCCAAATATCCATATCCATATCCAAAACATGTAGGACATGCCCATGGCCTTCTCTTTGTGCCTTCCCCACATAGCAGATTTGAATTGCATGTCTCCTGCAATACAGTAAGACAACAACCCTTGCCTGCTGCCATATAAGAGCATGTCATCCTCTGTCTACTGACCACACAGCGAGTCAGCATCCCCTTGGCGCTAGGAACAGCATATCAGCACCCCCTGCCACTTGCAACAGCAAAGCCGAACAAGCTGCTATCTGAAACACTGCGAAGCAGCCTCGACCATGTTGGGTGGTCAGTTTGAAGTATTTTGGTTGAAAAGGAAATTAAATGTAAGCAAAACATGTGTGCACAGTTACATATATTGCAACCAGGTAAATAATCTGGCGATCCATGTTTTATACAAACATTTCAAAGCTTTGCTTTTCTTTTTCTTTTTTCTTTTTTGAACAGAATGACAAGTAGAATTTGTAACAAGCACCTAGACTCAAATATTCTAGGGCTGGTATAAGAATAATCTTTTTTATCAAGAGACAAGATATTGCTTTGAAGGTAATACGTGATGTAGTTGTTCAAAACAAATTCTTTCAAGCAAAGGTGATTTTGCCAATTTGTTTTCAAGAAAATCCCATTATTCCACACAGCAAATTAGCATGGCATTCTCTGCCTGCTCACACGCGGCAAAGCTTGATCACGTGACTCCTGCTAAAGTGCAAAGCAGCATCTTCACTTTGCTGACACTTAGTAAAACCGAATTGTCTTCCCCTGAGCCCCGACACATGGAAAACAACATTTTCTGGCTGCTGATACTCACCACAGTAGAATGGGCTGTCTCCTGTTTTAGAGAAACACAACACCCCTGCCACTTGCTTCATAGTAAAGGGCCAGCGCCCTGCTAACACTGTCCAATCTGGGTACACTGAGCTTAAGCGCTGCTGTGAAATGTACTAGCCTGTAAGACATATTTAACCTGAGAGATAGCGCTGCTGCTAAAACCTGACACTCTAATATGGATGTACCCAGAAAGACACATCTGATTTCAGTGGTCTCTGTATGTATTTATTTTATTTATTTATACAGGGAGGAACAGTGCTCTTTTGATCACAATAGAAGGTACAATGATGTTATAAACTGTTACCTTGTGTATATATCTCATGTCCCTGTATCCACGACAACGACTAATGTAATTCTAAGCTGATGTTATAAGCTAATGTCTTGAATACATATCACATGTCGCTGTATATATGCAACCATGTAACCACTCTGCTTGTCCACTAAGAATAGCGCCCAGATGTCTGCAGGTTGTGTGCGCTCAACAAATTGCAAAATAAATAAATACAATAGATAAGAAATCAGATTTGACAGGAAGCAGTGAGCTTCTAACAATGAGGTGAGTTCGAGTGACATTCTGACCAGGTTGTGAGGCGATGGGGAGTAAATGGAAGAGCCACCAGGGAGAGTACATGGGTGGACATACATAGATTGAGAGCAGGTAGGCGGTACGTCCGGCTGTGTTAGGGATGATGGGTGAAGTGCTAGAGTGGAGGCAGAGGAACAAGGGTACAGAGGCAGGGCGGAGGCAAGGGGAAAATGTTAGCTAGAAGGCAGATGACATGGCATATAACATCTGTATACCATTGTGGATAGCTCTGCTGATGGAGGTCTGTACCAGTACGAAGTCATCTTCTGTGCTGATGGGCCTTCAGCTGCTCATTTCTGAAAAACATAGATAGGTGTTGGAGATGGTGCAGGCAAAGGGAAAGGCAAAGCATAATAGAGATTAGATACCCCCTCTATCTTCATGTGTGTAATTCTAGGTGAATTGGGTTATAACGTATGTGGTTTGCGTTGCCATAGGGGAGGCTGAGGTGTTTTTGTGCTCTGTGGTGTACCAACGAGTTTTGCCACACAAGTATCGATAATTCCCTGGAGTCGTGCAGTGGGGAGATGGCTGGCAATGTTAAGAGGTGCGTGTGTGAAAGGGGACTGTTCAGGCAATGTGCTGCTGCTGTGTGGATCTTTGCTGCTTGGTTTA
The DNA here is from genome assembly GCF_040938575.1 of Ambystoma mexicanum. NCBI lineage: Eukaryota > Metazoa > Chordata > Amphibia > Caudata > Ambystomatidae > Ambystoma > Ambystoma mexicanum. Next base: position 267,089,902 of record NC_090937.1, read on the forward strand.
TGTACTGTAAAATGAAAATGCAGAGACTGAAGAACTGGTTCATAGGTGAGATGTTTGGTTATTCGAGACCATGTCCACGGTTGCTTGATTGCTTGTGTAGCCATTGAGCATAGCAGACCCACAGCATTGTTCTGATTCTTTGTGGTTGCCTGGATTGATTGTACTGGTGAGGCATTTCCTCGCTTCTGTGGTAGCAGAGGATACTTGTATCGGTCATGCGCAGGCAGAACCAGAAGCATTTCCCAGCTTATTTTGTAGTGATAAGTGATCTCACCTAACTGTGGTAGTAAGCACTCCATAAGTGGCTTTGTCACATCCATTCTCTGTGTAACTATTCCCGACCCCCCGACCCCTTATCTGCCCTGCCCCGTCCAACATTTTGATGCCTTTTTCTCAACACTGTCCACATAAAAAAGGAAGTCGTAAAAATACCTGTCGATGAAGCGACGATATACCCAAACGTTGTGGATGCTATTCTGGCATGATGGGATGTTGCTGTGGTCAGTCTAGTTCAAAAAGCAATACCACAAGGCACTCTTGATTTTTCATGTTTTAAGTATCAAATGATCCACTGATTTCATTCTAATACTCATATTCATCCAGATTCCAGACCAGGGTTGTCCAACTACAGGACATGAGGGATGGAATCCTGATGGGTTTTCAGGATGCCTCTCATTAATATTCATGAGAAGGAATTTGGATACATTTAGAATCATTGTATCTAAATTTATCTCATGAATATTAGTGAGGGGTATTCTGAAAATCCAACATATTTCTGGCCCTCGAGGCCTGGAGTTGAGCAACCCTGTTCTAGACTGTGTGGGTTGAGGGATGTTATCCGAGAAATATGCTGTGTTGTTGCCAGTCCAGTCGAAAAGAAACAGTCTGGCAAGTCAGAGTTGCTTATTTCTCGATGTCTTGGGTATCGGAAACTACAGATCGCACGTGTGCTTGGAGGGACATCTTGTGCACGTCTTGTTGCTGAGTGGACCTGGCCTAGGTGCGTTATGCAATCTATATGGCAATGTTTGTCACGGGATTGGCCAGCCTCACTTAAGTGTCCCATAGAACCATTTTTATTTCCTGCCCATTGCCTGGCAAAGAGCCAGATTTTCAGGAGATTCAGGAAGGTCGGGTGGGCCTCCTTTGTCAGGGAATGTTGTATCATTTGAGAGAAATCCATATCCCAATTGATGTGAAATGGGACTCCTTATTCTGCTTTTTTAATCGCTTTTAATGACTCCTGACATGCAAATGCCAACAATATGAAGGCTTTTGTATTGCAATGCAATACTACTTTATTGGAATAACAGCATGGACAAAGCATGGGTGTACAGGGGTCACAGCATATATTAATTGCACATCATTGTCACACAGAGGGGTGGCACCTGATGCTCACACAAAGCATTAATGCTTCACCATTTACAGATGCCATGCATGACCATGGGGATTTTGGGTGCCTTACATTGCGACATGCTCCCATGTATTCTACCATTTGATCTCCCTTTTAATGATGAGTACACATGAAGATTGCTATTTTTCTGTTTATTGTTTACTCATGGGAAGTAATGCAACGTAATGTAAAATAGTCTTGTCTAGCTCCACCTGTGCCATTTTGGAGACTGCTTGGCACTAGGTCTTGTAAGAGAGAGAGGAGAGGAAGTAATTGGGAGGAGACTGAAAGGCAACATGTGAAGCCTGAAGTCTCGATAGGCACACACTGAAACCTGCATTGTGGGCGCATGTATGTTTCTAGGTGATTTGTGGTGGATGCACTTCGGGAACGTTTCTTTTTCGGTTTGCTACTAATTAATGGAACCCAGAGAACAAGGATGGGTTGAGGCTAGAGGGCTGTGTTTCACGTGGGGTGGGAGAGGTGTAGTCTTTTTCTCTCTCTCTTTCCCTCTCGCTTTCTCTCTCTCTCTTTCTTTCTCTCTCTCTCTTTCTTTCCCTCCCTCTTTCTTCCTTTCTTTCTTTATTTCTTCATCTTTTTCTTTCATTATTGGGCTCTTTGAGGCACACATCTTTTGTTGTTTAGATGACACTCATTTCGCCTTTCTTGTATGTTGGTAGACTGACTTTACACTGACTCATATCTCTCTTTAACTTCGCTGGGTGCTGCTCCCAGTGGAGTCTGTTGGATCTTTTGCCAAAAGGGCAGCAGCTATCAAGCAAAGAACGCAATTTTACAGGTGGTATTTAAATGAATTGCATACCTGGCGTTCCTCTCAGGAGTCTATACCCATCTCCCCAACAGCCCTCAAACTCCCCACAGCACACATAGCCACAGGCCAAGAAGAACCCTCCACACACCCCATGTTGCGGCAATTCAGTAACTACGGTTTGAGATTGTTGGTGCATTTCTGAAGAAAACGCTTCACTAGAAGGACGATGAGAAGAGGTGTAAGAAAGATAAAAAGAAAGATAACAAGTGTAATGAGGGTTCCTTTAAAGTGCCCCCAAAGTATGGTGCACCATCCCCTGTTCTAAAAGGGGTGCTGTGGCTGCAGGACGATTAAGGGAAGCATGCCGAGAGTGAAGTAAAGAAGACGGGGGAAGGAATGCGCGTTCCAAAAACACCACTATCTCAAATTCACTGTATCTCCGTCTCTCTGAGATTCTGAACTCACATGAAAACTCGGTTACAGAGCAAGCAAATGAACCCTGGTGCAAGATACTAGGATGTACCCTTCCCTCACAAATGAGAAAAGAGATTAATTGCCCTGCAGATTGATCTCAAGCAATGTGAAGGCTAGCCGTAGATTCAGTTGAAATTGTAGACATGCACGTGCAAGGTGCCCTTTAGCCTAGGTACCAGGCGAGGGAATTCTCCAAAGCGTCCACCGGTGCATGGCATATTGTGCCTGAGGTTTTTATTGCAAAATCTAGAAAGTAGCACCTTCTTCTGTGTTTGTAATTGGCTGATGAATGAGGATGTGAGAATTTTGTTCTATACACTACTAGTGTACAGGCCAGTGTACATGGGTCAAAGTGCAGGTTTTCATTGACACAGTAAAACCACTATGTATCCTAAGCCAACAGCTCCCTCTAGCAGTGACAACAGGCAAAGCTATGTGAATTGGACCACTGTATACCCTAATGCAACAGCTCCCTCTAGTGGAGCATTCTGTGGGTTCAGGCAGCCTCTACTGTGGATGACGGCATCAGACAAACATACATCTGGCCTTTTATTATAAGTATTGATATGTTGCATTATGGAAATGTCATACCATCCTCTTGTTTCAAGGTCTAGTTATGGGAATAGCAGCTTTTTAACAAGCATTTCAATATTATGAAGTAATAGTAACATTTACCAGTATATGGTGCACACAACCAACCAAACTATCAATTGTGTTGTTAACTCATGATTTATGGACCTCAAGGGTAAAGAGTTATGTCTGCCCTACTAATACACACATCTGCAGCTTTAGGTTGCAAAGAAATGTCGGTGTAAAGGCACTGGGTTTATTTAGCTATTTGGGGACATTATTTCATATGTGCATCTCATTATGTTGTGTGTGCTTCATGCTCACAGTAAGAAGCACAGGACAGTATAAAAGATTTACAAATTCTGAGATGTAAAAGGGAGCATTTGTGTCGCTGTCCTAGAGTGCATTGGATTGCCAACAATAGGTCTTTTGCAGACCTTTGAATGCTGCCCCTCACTTTTTTCAGTACCCTGCAAATCCCACTAAACTTGATTCATTTACATTCTACAGACAGTCGGCCTCACCCATGTCAGCCGGTCCTGGATTAAATTGCCGGTATTCATGAATACTGGTACTTTACCAGACCGGCCGACTACTGGTTTGCAAGTGGGGCACCTGAGTTACCTGCAGCTAAAAGCTGGAGGTAAGGAAGGTGCCTTACCGGCAAGGAACACCGTCATTAGTGGCACGGGTATTGCTGTTGCGGGTAATGACGGCAAATCCCCTCATGGAGTCCTATGGGATTCCATGAATGGGAATTTACACCGTCACTCCAGCACTCGTAATCCGGCTGGAATGCTGTCAGACCAAGTGCTAGAAACTGTAATTGCCTTTGCCGGCAACCTGATGGGTTTACCGCCAGGATGCTGGCAGGGTTATAATGATGCCAAATGTCTTTCAATCACTCCCTAATGCAATTGCAGTTTGTAGCATTTTGCTGAGTCTTTGCATTTGCAAAGATTCTAAAAATGTTTAAATTCAATGAAAACCAGATATAACTCTGACCCATGCACAGCACTGCAAAGGGTATCAGGGAGACGTAAAGTTCAGAGGCCAGGATGTCGTAGCCCTCATTGTGTTTTATCGGTGCTGAAAAATGCAGCCTACTGGGCACAATAAAGGGTTCTCTGCCTCTCCCTCCACGCCTTTCTCAAATCATGTGTAATGGTCAGATACCTGACCACTCCCCAGCCAATTAAGATGCAGTCAAAGGGAATGGGAGGGGAAGCACCTGCCTCCTTGCCCCTGCTTCGTGCTTCAATTGCCTACCGGCTACCAAGAGAAGCCCCAGACTGCGAGAAAAATCCTAACGGTAAGTCAAAGTGTGTGTGTGTGTGTGTGTGTGTGTGTGTGTGTGTGTTTGGTAGGACATTTGGGCATGCTAGTGTACTCAATAACCCATTAGATTATAGGGGGTTTGTGTCAATACCACCAGCAATAAGATGTATTCTACAGTGTCATACTGACATATAATGGGTGCAGCCAATATGAACTTGATTTTACAGGGCAATTATGACATATATTGGTCACAGGAAGGGTGAACATGTTAAGGTGTTTTTTAAAATAGCAGTGCATATATATTGGGCACATTCATCATGACATTGGTTTAGAGTGGCAATACTGGCATATCTGTGTTAGAATTAAAGTGTTTTATAGTGGCAATGCTGGCATTTATTGTCACATCAAGCACCAACAGGTGTTCTTACAGTGGAATGCTGGCACAATTCAATCGTGAGCTTACAGTGGCACACTGGCCTATTGTGGGCAACACCAGCATTACAATATTTAAGAGTGAAGATACCGCAGTATATTTGACACAACCTGCATGAAAGAGTAACAGTAGGGAATATATCTTAAATGTCAATATCGGTTGGTAATTCATAGGGTCACTTCTATCCTCCTTTTAAAATTTCGGAATTACCACTGATTGCTTTCAGGAAAGGGGTGGAGGTCCCTGTGACTTATTAATGGTCACCAAAGATCACGTCCAAGAAGGGGGCATAGGTCCCTATTACTTATTCATGGTCATTGAAAAGGCTAAATGTATAGGTAACTGTTTTCTTTTGAATGTGAAAGGTATCAGATGCAATGAGAGGTATGCACAGTATAAACACAGTTTCTACGTTCCATTGATTACATGGGCCTCTATGATGCATCTTTGTAGACGCGTAATTGCCAACCTTGTTGCAATGCAGAGTCCAATGCAGAGTGCCTGTGATGGCATAAGATTGCGTAGTAGCATAATAACAGCACCTACTTTACGATTTAGCTTGTGAGGAGGCATTCATCCTAGATAGTGTAAGATGAAGGTGAGCCGTGTTTATTCTGTTTGTTAAAATGATAGTTATTGTATTGGAAGGGCACACAGAGGTGCACTTTATCATTTGGACAGTGTAGGGCAACCTAACACTGATAAATCGCATCAGCTGAGTATGGAAACATACCTAAGCACTCCAAAGTCCCAAAACAGTGATCAGGAAACCAAATCCACAATACTTCTGCTTTATTTAAGTTTAAAAAGTTCCATAGAATATGTTGCACATCCTCATGGCATATAGAAAAAGTTTTCACAAACCCCTCACATTGTGGTCCTCCCAAAATAACTGGCGCATGATAGATGAAGTCTATATATATTGCAAAAACACTACGCCATCTGAACAAAACAATCTTTAAAGTCTTACTGTGTTCCTATCACAAAACAGCCTTTTAAGCCAAATAAGTTTGTTTCTCTTACAAAATATTACCCAGCACACACAAAAGCAGAGGCCCCTTCAGGATCATACTCATTCTCATACCCCGACCCACTCTTGAAATGATGTCCATTCCTGTCAAGTTCTCTGCTCCAAAATCACTGATTTCCTCCAGAACATAATGCATCTCAAAAGGGATTCACTTCTTGCAACTGATAGCCAAGAGGTGATCCCCACAACCTTCAACCCTTCACCCCTATACCATCTCTGAATACCCTTTTTCATGTTGTCTCTCAATTCCTTATTCATGTCTCCACAATAGAGTTGGCTTTTCTAGACCTCTCAGCTCCTCCTAATCTTGAAACCCTTTCGGCCTCCTTTAAGGAAAATCATTTCCCAGATGCTGTAAGCTCTCAACGGCTTACCCTCAATAAAAAAAAATAAAAAAAAGATTCACTCAAACCCCAAGTGTCCTCTACCTACAGACCCGTAGCTATTCTCCCTCTGGTTTCTAAACTATTGGTATCCATCAACACTCTTCAGCTACAGGAGTATGTCATAAGCCTCTCTCCTCTAGATACGTTTCAATTAAACGTCTTCCCGCCTCTTCAGAGGAGTGTAGCTTTACTTCCTATGTTGGATTACACTCTGCAGTCAACAGATAACAGGGATGTCACCATGTAGACCACAGATTCCTTTCAAAATGTCCAGAATCCGTAGCACATGTTTTCCCAGGGTCTTGGAGTAGTTTCAGTCCTTTCTCACTGACAGGACTAAGCAGGATTATCTTGGTCCTTACTCCTCTTCTCATACCACAACCACTCATGGAGTCCCTTAAGGATTCCCTCTCCCTCTTCATGTCCCCTTTCCCTATCAGTAGATTACAAGTATTTTACCAATCATATGCTCACTATTCACAGCTCCATAGTCACATCACTGACTGTAAAACCTTATTGATCAACTCCAACAGCTGTCTGTAAAGCCATCAAGAACTGAATGTATGTTTGGCATCAAGCTGGCATCAGTTCAACAAAAACACTCTTGTAATGTCAAGCTAACACTGTCTCTTGCCCTCCTCTCTTTATTTTCCAGTGCCCCTCCTGAATGTTAATTCACAATTTAGGCCTTTGACTCCACCCGTCCAGCACCCATATGTCCCAAAACTATAAGGTCAATCAAGCTTTCTTAATTCAAAGCTTAGGCAGTTAAGACTCATACGCCCCTATTTGGCTTAAACGAACATAACTATTATCACAGAATGGCAATGTTTATTGTGGTCCTACTGCCATACATTGGGTCCACACAGCAGAAAACTGTGCTCCTACAGAGGTAATATTGGTAACATTGAGCCATGCATGTCATTGTGTTCCTAAAGTGTCATTATGACATGTATTGTTCACATATGCACAAACAGACGGTGCAATGGCATGCATGCCATATTTTAGGCACAGCCAACATGAAAGTGTGTTCTCAAAAGGTGATACATTCATGTATAGTGTCCATTCAGCATGAACACGTTTCTCAATGGTAATATTGGCATTTAGTGTTGGGCACCGCAGTATGAACATATTGTTCAGGGGCAATACTGGCATACAGTGTTGAGACAGGCCAGCATGGACTGTTTTTGCAAAATGCACCTGTGTACTGTGAACAAGCTGGAATGTATGGGAGATGTGCATGCGTTCACCTACAGAACAGAATATGTTATATAGTGTGCGTCTTTATTTACCCAATATTGGTGACCTCTGTGCTGTAAAGTGAGTTTTCAGTCCATCATATACAAGCGTTTTGTGGGAATAGAATCAGCCAAAACTTTCCCAAATGATTTAGGCTTGCTCGCTGCGCTCACTCTGGCAATTTCAGGGAAAATACATATGCCCCTACACTTTTCAAATTCACCACCTGCCAATGGTTTGGTCACTTGTCCACTACCGGCGAACGCAGCTGTCAGTCCAAAAGAACACAATCACTAATTAATATAAACATGCAATTTTTCTTCCAAGCACCGCTCGTGATTATTATGCACTTTGGTGATCAGTGGAATAGATGTTCTTCCATAATGGCCCGCCATGGGCCTCAGCAGGAAGCAACAAGAAAAGATAGCAGGCAGAAACAACACACAGTGTCAATGCTGGAGAGCGGATGCAGTGTTCATTTGGGCTGCCGTACAGGCCCTTGAATATAGATGACACTTCTTGATGTCACTGATACACACCCGAGCTGCTTCCTGTATTTAATTCATTACTGGGAGAGTTTCACCGAATGAAAACCTGTAATTCGATCTTGACAGCTGTGATTAACAAAATGTATCATAAATAAATAATAAACCTTGCAGAGCAGGGTGGGTTGTTGCGGGTATATGGTCTCATGGATGCATTTGGTGCTCACAGCAACTGGGATTCTCATATTTTGTTTTTCAGCTGTGATCTGACCCATACCCACACTCCTACTTTTAGATGGGGATGTCATTTAATCAAAGGCCTGACTTAGTGCAAGCAGGGATGGTAGGGAATCAATACTAGAGACAGGCATTGCCGATACAGCAGTGCAGCAAGGAAGGTCAGAGTGTGCGAAGATTGTGAGAACCTCACAGGAATATAGGTCCAACATGAATACAGCAACGGATTAACCAACACGTCAATCAAGCCTGCATATGCCGTGCTGTCTCTATCCCGGGCCCTCTGTCTCCAGCCCTCTGTCCACCCAGGTGTACTCTGGATAGCATGTCCTTCGACTTGTATCAATATTACGGTACCCTACTTGTGTGCCCCCTTGATGCAACATGTCCTCATTCCCTCCCATAGAGTGCAGCCACCCTGTCATGTTTCCAGGATCCCCCGCGCAGCACGTCCATCTCTCAAAGGTCACAGGTTCTCTTATGGGGTGCAGTAACACCGTAATGTTCTAGGGCTCTCCCAGAGGGTGTTGCCACCCACTAACGTTCTCAAGCTCTCCAACAGACCACTGTGGCCCTCACGAATGGAGTGAACCCAGTGCCTCCCCCATGTGTGGCACCCCCCACCCCACAGAGAGACCTACAGGAGGGAAGGTTAATACATCTGCATGTGCTGCACTATGTTGGTTGCAACAACTGTTTTATTTGCCGCTCCCATGCTTAAACGGAGGAAGCAGCGCAAGCACTAGACGCCTGTATTCCTCATCAGCCATGCCAAGGGACTCTGTCCAAATGCAGGAGATGCCAGTGGCTTACAATTCCCAACCACTTATTTTGACAGTGCCAGGAACAGGGGCCAGAAGTTGCTGGTGCCACTGACACGGTTTGAATGGGCTGGGTGTGGGGGCTTGGCATGGCATGCCCAATGACACCATCAAGCAACATTCTGGCTTTGGCACTTGCTTACACACCAGCATTGGCAGGGGAAGCCAAGTCCCCAGTAGGCTCAGTGGAAGTGGGGACTCATTTCCCATGTATACTTAATGTGATTCTACAATGCTATCATCCCCAGGGTGAAGCCCTTGCCTTTCTTCTGCCGCTTCATTTTATTCCCCATGCCCTTCCCACTGGCAGAACACTGCAATCTCCTCCACTTTATTGGTCTGGCAGGTAAAAATATTCGCACACCCATTACCATGGGGCTATAGGTCTTTTGGATTTCTCCTCTACCTGCCTTACCCCCTCTTCAGTGTGAGGCGTAGGGTGGGGCTCCCGCACCACCACATTCTTGCTACCTTCCTCTACCTCTCTCTCAGGGAGATCCATCAACTGCTGTGATAGACAATATTAGGGCACATAGCAGTCATTTCCACATTACTCCTGAAATGCAGCCTTGTTCCTTTTTGTAGTGCAAATAGCTACCAATGGGCAAGGCTGTGCCTTCCTGGCTTCAGGAGAACTCACATGTGCATTTGTTAATTATTGACATTCCCCCACTGTCTCTGGGAGGACAGCACTTAACATGAGATGAAAGCTGAACACATACCTTTGTCATGGTTTAGCTGGTGGACGATGCTTACAAATGAACTTGTCAGAGATCATTACCTAGCAAGAAGCCTGGGATACTGCAAATTCCAATTGCAGTGTGATTTGACTGGCCAGCCCACCCTCCCATGCCCTAACGCCCACTGTGGCACTGGCAGCATGCTTCTATTCATGGTCATACAGCTGCTGCACCCACTTTAGGCCAACAGATGGTACTCCCAGCTTTGTGGGGTTCTTTGAGGAACCACACTCTACCTTTTATCTTTACTGCTCTGCATTTCTTCACGAAGAAACCCCTGCAAAGTTTCAGCATTATTCGAACCCAATGTTATGGAGCTGCCTCAATACCCGTTGAGAGGAGCACAGTAGGGGTGGCGGGGGACATTGTGTTACCCTTTGGTTGCGTGCACTGTGTACGAGGAGCTTCAGCATCTATGAAGACACTGGGATAGACCTCTGTGGGAAACAGCCTGGGATTTTCACAAGTGCCCCAATCACCTGGCTAATGCATGATAAATGCCATCCACTGCCCTGACAGGTTTTGTCCTGATGTTAAAATGTCCCAACTGGCCACAGCACCTGAGCCATTTAGAGTGAGGATTGAGGAAGCTCTTAGCCTGCAAACCAATGTACTGAGGTAGGTGAAATGGGTACCTGGGGTCCTCATATTTCAAACAGACCCGTCTCTCAATCAATAGATCTTGCCTCCCATGGCCTTTGGCATGCAGTTTATGCTAATGAGTGGAGTCTCCAGACTGCCCATGCCCCTTGAAAATTCTCCTAGATCATTGTTGCATATTTTCTAAAATGTATCTATTTGAGGGCGAGAGGGATAGAGAGGGGGGGAGAAAGTTTGGCAATGGAAAAGTGAGAACGTGAAATGGGACCTGTCCTCAAGAGGGCAGAGGTAGGAGTGAAGACAGGACACTATGTTGTTCTACCTTGCAAGGGCAGCTCCACTATTCCCCCCCTTACTTAATGACACCACTCTAAGATCTCCTACCACCACAGGCCTAGCCATTAGCACATCACCACGCTACCTCTACAGACTGGTCCTTCCATGTGACTTCTGCTGATTGACCGCTGATTGACCGTTCGTTCTTCTGCACCCTTGCCTGCTGGGTGGAGACCAATTCCTCCTCAATGGCCCCACCAGACTTTGAGTGCTACCACTATACTTCCCTTCCTTTAGGGCATAGTTGCCCATAAGAGGAGCATGCCCATGTCCTCCCATTCCACTTGGGTATGTTTCTGGTCCTCCACAGGCCCTGCCTGTGTGGGAATCTGCAAGAGGTCCAACTTTCCATGCTTCTCTGGTAGCCTCCTTTACCTGATTGCTCAGGTCCTTCTTCAATGTCCCTGGCTCACCTTCCTTTACACGCCTTCTCCTGAAGTCACCTCCAATGCCACAGCACCCTTCCACAACAACTCAGCAGACTGGTAATGCTGCATGGCCTGGGCCCGTGAATCGGAGACAACGAACAGCACAAAGTTCATCCATCATAGGAGAACCCCCCTTCTTCAGGAAGTAATGCAATTCGTACTCTTCCTCTATTTCTGGTTTCTTCTCCTCTTAGTATTGCATGCACACTATCTAAGAGAAATGGCAGACAAACCACCAAAAAAGAGAACCGGGAGAGCACAAAATCACCCAGAAAAAACTAAATCAGCAACAAAAATAACCAAAAACACAAGAACAAGTCAATTCTGGAGAGGTCTGTAGCCAGGAGTGGAAACGGGTGTGTATCGAGAAATAGATCCAGCCAGTACGGAGGCATGGCCTTAAACACAAGAGATTAGTTAATTTTGAATAGTGAGCGATTTTCCACGGATAGGTAGGGTGTTGATGGTGTGAGGGGGTGGGCAAAGATCGTGGAATGGTAAAGGGGGAATGGGTGACAGTATGCAATACCTCGTTGAAATAGTCATGAAGACTGGAGCAGTAATCTAGACTGCTGCGAAGATTAGTGTTTTCTAGCCTGAAAATGTGAAAGTGAGTTGTATTTTATGAGTGTTTAATGGCGAACGTTTTTACATCCTACCTATAAATATGTATAAAGTGGGAAGTGGACCGTAATCCAGAGTCCAAGCAAGGGGAAGAGGAAGGCTGAAATTCACCTAATAGAGCATAGGAGCCTTGTATCAGACTCCCCTTCTCAATCGATCCTTGACCCAAATATCTAATTTCAGCCCTTCTACCTGCAACAATGACGCGCAAAGGGAGGTAAGTATGCTTTTCAGTGTCCCTATCAAGTCTCTGATATCAGGATTAAAACTTGAGCCTTCTACTGCCATCGTCTCACTGAAAGTGGTACTTTCAGCAGGGATTTCATAGAACAGTGACAATCACATGACCATTTAATTTGATATACATATTCTGGCTTATAATAGAATTTTTGGGACATTTGTGGATGTACTTTATTGTGCCAAAAGCTTTACTTCTGCTTGTAGTGATTCCGGGTTGAAGGTCAGCTCTGTCACGTTACAGGCCCAGTTTTGTGACCGTTTGATTAGTATCATTCATCTGTCTCCAGAGCAGCCAGCTCTATAAAATCACATCTGCCTTCCCTTTTCTTCTGTTAGTAGATGGTTCGAATTGCATTATTATTACGCTGTACCTGCAATAATACTTTTCTCCATTAAATTATTCTCAGACCTGGCCCCTCTTCAGCACACACCTATTTTGGAGAATCCTATGTTGAGGAACCAATGATCCAAGACACGCTGAAGTTGGTTTTTGCTGTAGACATAGTACAAGGCCACAATGGTGTTGTTAATAGATAACATCAGAGGACTGGTGCGTTGAAGTGATGTTGGGGTGCTGATATTGTTCAAAACTCTGCTTAGTTTGACACAGTCGACCTTGTCATCTTTCTAGTGAGCCTAAAAAGACTATGTGCCTCATTACAAGTGTGGCGGTAGACTTGCCGGTAAAAACTGCAGGCTGCCACCAAACGTGCACATTTTTCCGGCCCCTGGCAATTGGGAAATACAGGGCCATTACAACCCTGGCAGACCCTGTATTTCCCCATTGCCAGGGGCCGGAATCTTTTACTCCCCATTCCCAATTTAATGGTGCCGGTACATCCGACATGCTCTGCTCGCGAGAGCCATTCTGCCCGCCAGGTCCAACATGGCAGTTGAAAAGGCACCCGCAAGCAGAACTCGTAGTTACCGGACCGGCAAACTTGTAATGAGGCCCTATGATTTTGAGATCTCACTCTTGATTAGATACATTCCTTCTTGTCTGTTAGATGGCAGGCAGTACCACTGCACCCAGTAGCACTCTGGGCGGGGACGTTGCCATATCAGGGAGTTTGGATCACGAGTTAACACCAAAAATTCACTCCTGTTACGGAAGCAGAGTCGCAGAAGAAAGAGTGAAGAAAGATCTATTTTTATTTTGTAAACATTTATTTTTTTTGCCTTTTGCTCCCACATGTGTTTACTCTTGGGTGCTAATGGTGATATAACTCTCACCGGCAGGCCGACCGTGGCACTAATGGCATCGCCACCTGCTTTAAGGGACCCTCGCTTCGCTCGGCCCTTAGCTTGGGCGGCAGGGTGGCAGGCAGTTACCGGAAGGGTCAGCCCGGTGCTTCGGGTAATAGCGCTTCAATAAAAAACAGCCAATCACAGTGTTTTGTGGAGTCTCAGAGCTGTTGGAATTGTTATGTTTGTTATTGGGCCATATGCAGCATCTACTATTGGCGATTTCACTGGAATGTAGAGGTGTGGGGTGGTTAGTGGAATAGCAGGAGTAGAACAAGATTGCTTTGACTAAAGTGGTGATTCATAGATGGCCAGAGAGGCTATACTCTGCTGTAGGTGATCCTCTTTGAGTTATAAAATGTGTAGTGAGGTGTTTTGCTAAAGTGACGATGCAAGGTACATTGGAAAATCTGCAATATTGTGTGCATAAGCATCTCACCTGTTAAACATAATGTATGGTGGTGTCTGTGTTTCAGGGTGCTATCTACGGGGTTGCCAGGTCGCTTGATAGCAGTAGGTGTCTGGAAAACATCATCAGAGCCAGTTTGGGGGGAAGAAGGCCAGGTTTCGGCATGTTAGTCAGATTAAAAATGCACGCAGAAGAAGTGTGGGCATGTGTGTGCACTTGCTTTATTTCATGGGTTCAGTAGCGGGTGGTAGGTGTTAGTGCATATATATATATATATATATATATAAATATATATATCAGGCACATAATACATTCAAAAATATTGCACAGAGTCACAACTCTAGCATAACATGATGAGCATTACATAACATTGAGCACATGCCATCATATATCAAACAGCAAATTGCATTGCATGGGATGGGACAACATGAAATGGCACACCATAATAGGGCAAGCAATTTCGCATGGGATAACTACATTTGGGCGCGAATGTGCCTCTGAACATGAAACTGTGGCTGGAAGAGAAAGTAGTTATTTATGAGTTGTATAAATATGATGTCCCTTGGTATTTGCAGCTTACCTGTAGCAGGGAGGAGACCAAGGCCCCTTACTCACCTGTCAGTCATGTAGAAGCCTACTTTCCCTTAACATATCCTCTTCATCCTGGCTGCCAGCTGCTGATTATCAGTGTGGCTTCCCTGGTCTGTCATTTCTGGGCCCAGGCCCACAAGACTCTTTAGGCTCTCAGCCTATGTGTGACCTGTGAGGGTGGGCCTTAAATAAACTATGAGAGAGACACCCCATGAAGGAACGGTCATGAAAGTAGTCGTCTTATTAATTAAGAAGTGACTGGATGGCTACGTGTTGGTGTGCACGCTGCTGTTTGTATAGCTGCTGCCGAGGGTATGCAGGGTGTGGCGGGTGTGTGAATTGCTGCAGATAAGGAGGCTGCTGCAGGTGCACAAGGTGATGTGGATGTGTAGGATGATGACGGGGTGCTGGGTGAAAAAGGTGCACATGAAATATCGGTGTGTGTGAGCATCTTGGTGCGTTAGAAATGTTGGTGTGCACGGTGATAACAAGTGTGCATGTTAACGTAGGTGCATAGGTAAGGTAGGTGTAGGTGTGCAAGTTAATGTCGTTGTGCAGGCTTATGTTGATGTGCGGGGTAGTGTGTTTCTGATGAGATATTAAATATACCATGCCCGAGGGGAAGATGGCAGGCAAAATGGGGAAGTGAAGGGGAGAGATGCACAGAGAGAGATGTAAGGAGGGTGAGAATGGGGCAAAAGAGAGGGGAACGATGATGAGGATATAAGGGGTGAGTGGAGGGGTGATGAGGCGAGATGATGCATATATTGTATTAACAACCTCTGGCTCATCTTCTTTGTTGCCGTGGAAATCAATGTCATACCTATGCTTACAATAGTTTTACAAAGGTAGCGGGCGCCCCTCTCTCGCAAGAACAGACATGATAACCTGTTCAGTGGTTATTAACCACTTGAGAGTTCGCAGCCACTGCTTTTACTCACTGTGCCTTTCACAGATGGGAAATATCCCTTTGCATATCAGTCTTTGTCCTGCCCAGGAGCAGTCCAGCACCGAAATACAATGGCAATTTCAATCTGAACGAGAGTACCACCAGCAACCCCATACACGTGTTTCACCCTTGTTGGGGATCATCAGTGAGGTGAAGCTGATGCCTCTCTAAGCACAGTGAGAGGGAGACCACGTCTGGTTGCCCCCCAGGAGACCTAGGGTTACCAATCCCAGGTTCCTTAAAAAATAGTTTTACAAAGGTAGCGGGCGCCCCTCTCTCGCAAGAACAGACATGATAACCTGTTCAGTGGTTATTAACCACTTGAGAGTTCGCAGCCACTGCTTTTACTCACTGTGCCTTTCACAGATGGGAAATATCCATTTGCATATCAGTCTTTGTCCTGCCCAGGAGCAGTCCAGCACCGAAATACAATGGCAATTTCAATCTGAACGAGAGTACCACCAGCAACCCCATACACGTGTTTCATCCTTGTTGGGGATCATCAGTGAGGTGAAGCTGATGCCTCTCTAAGCACAGTGAGAGGGAGACCACGTCTGGTTGCCCCCAGGAGACCTAGGGTTACCAATCCCAGGTTCCTTAAAAAATAGTTTTACAAAGGTAGCGGGCGCCCCTCTCTCGCAAGAACAGACATGATAACCTGTTCAGTGGTTATTAACCACTTGAGAGTTCGCAGCCACTGCTTTTACTCACTGTGCCTTTCACAGATGGGAAATATCCCTTTGCATATCAGTCTTTGTCCTGCCCAGGAGCAGTCCAGCACCGAAATACAATGGCAATTTCAATCTGAACGAGAGTACCACCAGCAACCCCATACACGTGTTTCACCCTTGTTGGGGATCATCAGTGAGGTGAAGCTGATGCCTCTCTAAGCACAGTGAGAGGGAGACCACGTCTGGTTGCCCCCAGGAGACCTAGGGTTACCAATCCCAGGTTCCTTAAAAAATAGTTTTACAAAGGTAGCGGGCGCCCCTCTCTCGCAAGAACAGACATGATAACCTGTTCAGTGGTTATTAACCACTTGAGAGTTCGCAGCCACTGCTTTTACTCACTGTGCCTTTCACAAAGACTGATGTGCAAATGGATATTTCCCATCTGTGAAAGGCACAGTGAGTAAAAGCAGTGGCTGCGAACTCTCAAGTGGTTAATAACCACTGAACAGGTTATCATGTCTGTTCTTGCGAGAGAGGGGCGCCCGCTACCTTTGTAAAACTATGCTTACAATACCCAAACCCTCCTGTGTTTGAAGGGAGACCTCAAAACTGAGTAACTGCATGATTGAGGCCTGTTACTGGACGGGCAAGAATTATTATTACTATTATTATTAGTGTATTTATTGAGTGCAAACCTGGCTGCTGAAAGTAATAGAGTACTTTTCAAGTCATAGGGGGAAGTACACAGCGATGGAAGCAGATGGGAAGAGAAAAATACAAGAGCGTGGGGAGTTAGCAATGGAGGAGGGGGTAGCGGGAAAATTGGCAGGAAAGAATCTACAAGCAACCAAGGGAGGAAACGGGGGAGACGATCACCCAGTCTCTGGTTAGATGGGGAGTGGAAGATGTGTGGACCTAAGTCTAAAGGAAGAGCCGTTAATTGAAGAGGAGGGTCATACATTCCTTCCTGAAATGTGGACGCAAAGGGATGTGTATGGTGTTGGTGGGAGGATGTTCCAGCATCTGGGGGCATAAAGAGATGAGACCTATTTGCTGGTTATTTCAGTCTGAACATGTCCTGCATTCTGGCGGATCATAGGCTCTGGAGATTTTGAGCTACTCAGTGATGTAACTTGGAGTCTTGAGGGCTTGAAGATAACACAGTAGATTTTGAAGGTGATTTGTGCTTGACGTGGTTGCGAGTGCATTTTGATGAGGGTCAAGTTAATGTGGTTGAAATTGTGGAGTCCTTCAAGGGTGCCAGAGTAGCTAGGGATTTGACAGTGGATCTGAAGTGCTGGGATGAAGGGCTTGATTTTCCTCAGCAGGGAAAGTTGTACCAAGCTATTGGGGTCTTCCTTGCTATGTGCTCCTTTAAAAAACAGTGTCTGCTTTAAAGAACAGTGTCTGTCGATGCAGAACTCAAGGGACTTGGTGTAGGTGGTCAACTGGAGTGTGAAGCCATCGATTTTCCTAGTGGAGAGCCAGGGCTGAATGGCAGCGTACTTGGTGTTGGTCTGTAGTAGGAATTCGGTGTTGGAGGGGTTTAGATTCATGCATGCACTGGACATCCAGGACTGGATGGATGTGAGGCAGGCCCTGAGCATATAGATGCCTTCAATGGAGGAACTCTCGTGGTAGAGCGGTGTGTCTTCTGAGTGTTGGTGGATGTGCATGTTTTTTGGAGCAAGGAGGGTTCAGAGTGGTTCCATGTAAAGGTTGAAGATAAAAGGGGAGAGGATGGATCCTTGCAGGACTCCACACGTGATGGGTAGAGTTGGTGATCTAAAAGAATCCAATTGCATGACTTGATGGCAGTTAGCAAGGTAGGATCTGAACCAGATGAGAACAAAAATGTTGGTGAGTGTTTGGCGGTCTGCTGTGTCAAATGCGGCTGAGAAGTCATGGAGAACCAGGACACAAGGATAGCCATTGTTGAGGATGTTAAGGGTATCGTCAATCACCTTGATGGCAGCTGATTCCTTACTGTTTCTTTGCCTGAATCCATATTGGTAGGCCTGAAGGAGGCGACAATGTGTTGCAACCTTGAATGCCTTTCACGTCCACCTCAGCTTCCCATTAACCAGCCAGTGAAGTGAGTTCCTGGATGTTTGTGGTCAAGTTCTGGTCAGGAGTGAGTAGTAGGGCATTTGATGGCAACATTTGGCAATGGTGTGAATATCTGTGCTTTTGTTGGCAATACCTGAAATACTATAGCAGTACCTCTCATATGACATGAATACTTTTCGGGTGCAAATGGTTTTAGTGCGTAGTGTACTATAGCAATAGCTGGTAAACTGTGAATGCCTGATGAATGCCTTTACACTCCCATACAAAGCAAAGACTTTTGACTTTTCAATGCTTTAGAAAAGGTTCCATCCTCTCTCATCCATGCAGTATTTGCACATGATTTTCAATTAGTCAATGATTTTCTGATTGGTAATTTTGTTTGCTGAAATAGACCCTCATTTCAATATTTTATTTTTAACTGTAAGAAGTGAAGTACCTCCTTTCTTTTTAACAAACTGCAGCCCCCTACTAACTTGATGCTGGGCATAATAGCGCAAAGTGCCTGACAAAATATAAGAAATGTGCAGCATGTAAAACTGTTACATTTCATTACATTATGTTAGATCTTGCCAGCACCCTTTTTTTAATAAAAATGAAAACTGTAAACTGTGCTGCCCCAGGGTGAGGTTATCTACCAGCCGCACAGCTAAACTCCCATTGGTCGAGGCCCCCTGGAGGGCAGTTGGCTGATGCGATTATAAATCGATGCAGATCCAGCACCACCCTACAGTGCTCTGAGGTGGCAGGAGGTGATCCGGCCGTGTAAAGCTCTGCTCAAGACCTTTGGCTATTGACTGTGGCGTGAAGGCCCACCTCTTCCTCAAGTGATGCCTCCTATTGGCTTCCATAACTTGATTTTTATGATTTGCAGTTCACTTTGAGGAGATTGCATTATGGGATGAAACTGTGCTTCTTGAACACTCCTGTTCCTTGTATTTTTTGAAGGCTTTGTATATGTTAGGCCTGGATATGCGTTGCTTTCCCTTGAGACATTGGAGCACCGCTCTCCATGTTGATTGACAGATGCAATTAGGCGAGGCCTATTCCGTTGTTTTATTAATGTATGCTAGAATTCTGATATAACGTAAAATAATCAGGGCTTGAGTCGGCACAATTTTCCAGCAACTGAATGGTGTCTGAATTAAAAGGACGTTTCTGTAATCTTATCATTGATTCATATAAAAGAGAAGGCTGGGAGAAGGAAACATGCCTCGGTCTGGGAAGGAATGATCTGTAAGCTGAATTACCCTGAGCTGTCAGAGCAGGCCCTGCTCCCAGTGGCTGCCGCTGAGGCCAGCTTTGAAGCAGGAGGAGATAAACAGCTCCCTGTTGGCAGCCATTTGCAGTTGGCAGTTGGCTGACAGGCTTCTGGAAGGTGTGCTCTGCGTTTTCAGGGGCTTTCTAGGAATACTTGTTTTGCCGTGGAGGAAACCTTCCCCCTCCGGGATATGCTCTAGTTCTCACTGCTTGAAACTGCTTAAATTAGGATGTTGATGACTCTTTTAAACGAATCTTAACCGCTTCCCGCTTCCCTTTCAAAGAGCTCTCTTCAGCAGTATCACTGGACAGATGCTTTTGGACACGAGCCTTAATTTTCTGATTGGAATGTAACTTCAGATCAACACTGAGAGGCTTTCTTGTTTGAACCCATTACTGCAGTACTACTTAGACTCTCTCCTTTTGTAGTGGTGTTTTTTTTGTGTGTAAAGAATGAACGCATGCCGTTGTTCGCATTACTACATTGACTAATTTTTTGAATCCACCTGATTATGCGAAATCCCCGGTTATCTGTGTTGGGGGTAGGAGGTTTCATTGTTCCTAGCAGGCCTGTGGGTAAGAGCCTAATCTTTCCCCAAAATAAACCACACACACACACACACACCAGTGAATGCAGGCTGCTAAAGTAGGGTGAGGTCCGCTATTTTATGTCCCTAGCACAGTGAATCCTTTCTCATCACCACGATGATGACAGGCCTCACACGACTGCCATTGTAACATTCCTTCTTCATCTCAAACAAATAAGCAAAGCAACAGTAACCCAAACAGAACCAAACCACCAATCAAGGTAATTTGCACATGCCCGGTTCAGCGGGGCCATCACTGACATATCGATTGTTAGTTCATTTAAACATGAGGCATTCCTCAAATTAGCACATTTCGCCCCGTTCTCTTTGGATAGCTATTGTTCAGGGTCATTCCCTAAGCGGGAGGAGTCCGTTCACTGGGGCAGATCCACACTGACGTAGGTGTTGGAAGCTCCACGTTCGCAAGGTCGCTATCTACACCCTCTTCTGACATTCCTCTTCTCTTTCTCTCGCTCTGCCTCTCACTCCACCTCGCTGCACTCCTTCCTCTAACCAATTCTATCATTCCTCTCACTTCTCCTTGCTCCACTCTCCACCTCCCTCCTGATCCTACTATGCTTTGCACTCCTCCTTTCTACCCTCCTTCCCATTCCTGGTCATATGCTTTTCCCACTGTTCATGTCTCTCTGCCTTCCTCCCGTCTACACTCCCTCCTGCTCTTCCCCTCATCACTGCCGTCTCAGCTCCCTCCTAAACCCACTCTGTCAGGCAAACATCCAATGCAGTTGGTACCACCCCCTTAATCTCAACACCTTACCTTCACTCTCTCCAAACGTGCCAAAACTCACCTACGAGTTCTCATCCTCATGCTGCTCACCACTCTCTGATCTCTCGGTCCTATTTCACCTCTTCCAACCACACCCATCACTTCCACTGCCAATTGACTCTGCTGACGTTTCATACTCTCACCTTCCAGCTTAGGTTTTCTCAGCTCACATTGGGTACTGGTGTCAGATCTTTCTTTGGGCCAATCTCTAGCTCCTCTAGTCCCAACTCCTCCCAACGGCTCCCCTTTTGGGCTGGAATTTCACCTAGTGGTCTTCACAAGGGCCTTTAGCCCAACCCTCATTTCAGCCTCCATTTTCCTCCAGCCAGCTATCCGGTCACTGAGGTAGTTTGTTCTTTGATTCTCTTTTATCCTTCACAAGTCACTGTTCAGACAGTGTTTGGGGAGTGTTTGCGGGTTGTCCCTATTTCTATGCAGTCTCTTGCGAGTTCCAGTCATTTTACCGGACTGTTCCCCTGTAACCATCCTGTGATTTTTGAAGTAGGTGTGGGTTCTCCTATTCAGTTTCTGAATGATGGGGAAGAATAGTCAGTTTTCATTAGGGCAACCAGCAGTTCTTTCTTCTTGTTCTGGTGCGAGTCTTATCTTATGGACCCAGCTGCATTGCTGCACTTGTGGGGGTTTGTCTTGGAATGGTGCTGCCTCTCAGGAACCACCTGAATGATCAGAAACACAGACCTGGGCAGAACAGAAGCTGATAGGCATCTTTCAGAGGAAGATGCACTAACATACATACATGGCTCTAAGCATACTGGGGAGCTGAGGATAGGAGGCCCGCAACTCTGCCACAGCACCTTTGAAGTAGGACTGGATTGGTATTGCCCTGGTAGGTACCAACACTAGGTTGAGAAAGATCATTGACCCAACTTTGACAGTTTCAAACCCGTGACCATTTCATATTCAATGGCATTGTAAATGCTTTGGCTGCCCAAATGTTTTGGACTACAATTCCCATCAGCCCCAGCAACATAATAAATGGTAAGGGATCATGGGAGTTGTAGTCCACAGGATATGCAAAATCACAGGTTGCAGACTCATGAGAGTCTAGGGTGAGGCTATGCTGTATTTCCTATCAGTCCCAAGCAGTTACAAGGGGGCAATTGTGATTTGAAAAAGAATGCAAAAATCATAACATCCTTTAAGTACATTTTGAGTAGCAACTTTACCTGTTGAAATCTCTGCCAATTTACTCAGCACATACTTTGCTTCTTTTTTTATTGTTGCATTGGATTATTACAAACCTTATACATACACATATACACATTTAATTAATGATCACGATTATCTATAATAATTCAACTCAAGCTAAAAAGATAAATGAATGTGGAAAAAAGAAAGCGAAAAAAGAAAATAATAAGAATCCACTTGAACCTTTATTTAAAAACACATTGTGTATTCACAAACAATTATAAAAATAAAAATAAATTTTACGATTCATTAAAAATCGTTGATCCTTTTTAAGTCCTTGATTAATAGTGAAGTCGGTTGACCCCTTAAAATACGATACCAAAATGAAAGCCTAGACAAAAACAGTATTGCACGTAATCTCAAAAAATTCTATACGCTTCACTGCAAGAGCTGAACAGAATATAAATATGTGCTTAAGTGTTTCCGGCTCCCCCGAGAAAAATCTACATAGGTCATTCACACTTATTCCCCTGATGCACAAAATATCGTTAGTGTGGATAAGATTGCCTCTCTTTTTGTTTCCATACAAATGCCCTTATACAACTTTTAGGAACTTATTTTTTATTTATCACAGTTCATATCAAAATTGTCTACCAGTATATCATTTTTATTGAAAATGTCATGGCATCTTCTTTTAAAGTTAGTCAAACAGCCCGCATTTGATCTCATGAATTGATTAAACATTAAATGGTACAATGTCTGGCGGCCTGCTTCTATATGTTTTTATACAGAGCTATAATACCAGAGAAACAAGACCCAGCTCATATATTGCAATAACTGTTGGAACACAGTTCGGAAGATTCAGCACATTTCACCATGGAGCGCCCTCCAATTTTTCAAAGTCATATTTTTCCGAGAAGAGCGAAAGTTCCATTCCATACATAAGAACCAGAATAACCTTCAAGTTATGAAAAGCATCAAGGGGCTTAAAGTAAAGTGACAATACCTTTTTTGAATTTTGGTTTGCCTCACCCAGAACGCTTTGAGCTTCTGCTTAGTAAATATCCTAGATATTTCACAGTACATTGTACCGTTAGTAGGTTCCCATTAATTTCTCAGCACCATTTTGGTCTACTCTTAGAGCCCCTTAATCACATAATAGTAGTCTTGTAAGGGTTGGCCTAAGACTATTCAATACTGTATATTTTGAGAACCTTTCTATTAGCCCCTGTAGACCGATCTGGGATTTGTCTAATAATAAAATGTCATCGCATAACTTAGCATGAATCCCTATTCCATATTCCTTAATGGCAGCATAAAGATGCAGATGCTAGAAATTCTCCCAAGTCTGAAATATTAAGATGAAAGAGATAGGGGGCAAGGATGCACTCCTGTCTAAGTCCGCTTGTCGTGGGAATGAAACCAGTTATCGAGCCTTGCATATTTAGTCTCACTTGTATTCCTGTTTTGGCGTGTATGTAGAACAAAATATCGAGGAGGGACTCCGGAAAGTTCCACCTATGAAGTTTTGTCCACAACTGGGCTCTATCTACAGTATCGAACGCCTGGCTTAAATCAACCGAGGCAACATACCGGGGGTCTGTGCCTTCTGTACTTGCATTTTCAATTATGGAGTGTATAAAGAGGCTGTTTGCATCCGTACTGACCGCCACACTTCTGAACCCTGTTTGAAACCCCAAAAGTCTGTTAGTTTGCAATATCCACATCTCTATCTCCTGCAAAATGCATGGCGAGAAGATTTTGCTTTTACAGTTCAAAAAGGCGATCGGTCGGTAGCTCAGAGGATTTATTCTGTCCTCTTTTTTATATACAGGGACAATAAGTGATGTATTGCTGGTTGAGTGCAAAATCTTGGTCCTTAGTATATCTTTAAACAAGATATACAGACTCGGCGTCCAGATCAAAGGGGCAGTCTTAAGCACTCTATTGGCGAGCCCGTTTGGTCCAGGTGTATGAGAGTTGGAGACGAACGCTATAATCTTGTGTATTGATTCCACTGAAAAGTCAACAGACCAGGCGCCCTCATAAGAAGAAATAAATATAGCTTTAGTTGGACTGCTGTATAAGATGCAGAAGTAGGCTGCCCATTGTTGTTCAGGAATTGGATTAGTCAGCACCTCTCTCTCTACTTGGCTTCCCACTATTTTGGTTCAAGGACCAAAATCTTTTTGCCATAACCCTCGGCCACTATCTTCAGCATTACTTCACCATCACGCTCTGCAAGTATCTATGCGCTTTCGATCAGTTCTTGTATTTTTGCTTTTCCTTTTTTATCATTTCTGTTTTGGTTTCCTGGGCGACTAGCCTTCCCTTAATCATTTTTATTGTTGAGTGTATAACCTTTCCTAATATGTACCTCTATATTAAACTCATGGGAGCGTGCAGAATAGGAAAACAATTGTGCATTCCCACAAGTATTTCTCACTTTTTGAAGGATACATTCGGGGGAAAGCTTCCACGGAAAGGGACTCAGCTTCAAAATTCAGGGCATTAGTGTGCCAAAAATCATAAATCACTACGTTGAAAGCATCAAGTGTTCTCTGATTCCAGACCATTCGATTCTTTTGCACATTAAGGCCAATATTTGTACTATTGTATTTAATCTGCAAATTCAGGTGAACATCAGCGTGGGTCGTAAGCATCACATGGTCGCTGACATCATTAAGTTCCACCAAAAAGCCAGTACATAGGTAAAGTAAGTCACTTGAAAGTGCAATATAATCAATATGGGACGTGGCTGCATCCCGATGCCAAGGGGGTTTACTTGGAATATCTCCTAAGACTTGTCTATTTAATATGCGCAGTTCCCACTTGCTACATACGTCCCTCCAAGACCTATCTGTTCCTTTTGAATGGAAGAATAACTAGATTCTTGAGTGGTGTCCAACAATTTCGAGACCTCTTTTAGTTGGTAGTTGGAGTTCAGTCAGCGGCCATAATAATTTCACTATCTGTAGTCCTACTTCTAAATGTCTCCACTACATGACTAACCTCATGGATAAAGGCCTTAGAGGTGTGCGAGTTGGATGCCAATAAATATTGATGACCAAAACATTTTTCAAGATGCCACCAATCTTGGATTTGAGTTCGACTACGAGCAGATCCCTAATGTCATTTGACACATAGTTGCCTGTTAGGCCGGAATCGTTACAAACAGATGTTAGAAGATCTCAAGATGGTCTCCCCCATCTGGTTCATGGCAGGTTGAAATAACTTTTCATATCCATCCCAGAGTAAAGCGTCCAGGGCACAAGTTTCCCGAAGCATAACGATCGGGTGAATATTAAGAGCCTGGAAGATCTTTGCGTTCTTTAAAAGTTTACCAAAGCCTTGGATGTTACATGACAGTATCGATAGGAGAGGACTCCGACAATTAAAAGAAGCAGAGGTGTTAAAGGTTCCACGTACTTGTACCAGGTTGGGCGTCACCACTGCGTGGAATGGCTACCAACCCATTCCTTTCTTCCAAGATTTTAGGGAAAGTACTTTGAGCATTTAGAAGGGATAACATCTTTTTGGCACAATTACAAGAACAAATGTTTCCAACCCCCACTCTGCTAACCTTCTCACTCAGGGGTTTAAGAGATGAAATACCCTTCTTAGTACGTCTAGCCCCAGATTTAAACACATTAAGACAAAGGTCATATCCCAATAATCTCAGCGATTCTGCTTCCTATAGTAGCATAGTGTACACTGCACGAGATGGAATGGAGAGCGCCACTGTGTGGTCTCTGTGTTCATCTATACATTCTACACATGCTACGTCTGTCATGGTTATTAAATGTAGTCTTGGAATCTATAGAATAAGGCAAGAGTATTATGGCCAGAATGGGATCACCTTGAACATCAGCACAACTTTTGAGGTCCTGTGCTCACCACCATTACAAGAGCCCCCCCCCCTGATTTATATTTTCAATAGCGCTACCACAAGCGGAGTCATGTAACAATACATCTTGGGCTCGTGACCGCGGAACATAAGCGACCCCCCACAGAACCATGGTGTTCAAAGCTGTCACACATTCACTGGAGATGCGTCCTTGTGTGACTGCATTTAATTCAGCTTGGTCGGGTGAACAGACTTTATACTCATTAGCCTGTGGATTCCATTAATCGCATTCCCTCAGCCCAGGTGATGTACTTCATTCATGGGTACTGATGAACTATCAATTCTCTGTTCGTTAATATGATATGGCTCTTGTTCAAGTTTCTTTCAAAGACACCTCTATTATGATCTATATGCTCTTGGGAGGCTTTGTTTCCAATACCAGGGGATTTAGAAACTTTATCTGAGCAGTTTTAAGATCCATACCTCCTTGCTTAATGAACTTGGCGCTGCGACCATTTACATCCCCCGGTTCAGGTGCAATAGAGGACTCCTGACTTCGCCGTTGAGGCTGATTTAATTGCGTTGCCGCATTCTGTTTGTTACTTAATAGCCTCTAAACAGTACTCCTCCCACCGCCGCGCAATCCTTTTTACCGGCCCAAGCTTTTTGTTGTTGCTCCCACCCTATCATTGCTGACAGAGATGGAAGTAGTTTGTAGGCAAACATAATTCTTCAGTTTATCACGGCGGCTCTTGGGAGTATGTACTGTTTGACACGAGGCATCCATCACAATGGGTTCTGTCTGAATTTTTGCACATGACTGTGTGTTTCTGTGGGCTAAAAATTGAGGCAAATTCCTTTTGGGTTTTGTTCTGTACTTTTTCCTGCGCCACCATTGCTGCTTCCTCCTGATAGGTATTTGGCGCAGGAATTTACGAGAGCTATGATTTCCATCCCTAGCTTTGTGTTTGCACTTCTTTGCCTATTCTTTTATCCTGCTGGGGCCAAGCACCAATGTTACTCTGTCATAGGTTTCCCTCTCAACAATGAGAACAGTGCCTATTCCTTCATCAGGCAAAGTTCTACTTCCTCCATTAGCTACCAACTTTGGAGAAAAAAATTGGGGATTGGGTTGTGGTGGAGTTTGCTCTATAGCGATCACATCTCGATTTGGAGGTCTTGTGTACCCAAGCATTTGTTGTTACACGGGTCGAGTTCCTCCAAAATCACTTTAATTTTGCTTAGCATAAGAGTGTGGGCTCTCACCTCATCTCTAATATTGTCATATAGCTCAACAAATGCGCTGAACACAGAATTTAGCACCAATATAGATAGTGAGGTCAACTTAATTCTGTCATCCACATTTTTCAGCTAGTGGTGTAGTGGAGCATCCAATCTGTCCTTAAAGCTTTTAACTGGAGACCCATTAGTCAAGGATAGTAGTTCTGTAAGTAGTGTAGGGGCTCCTGAATGCAAATCTTCATGTATAGGCGAGATTGAACTGTCTAGTAGCCCATCAGTCAATCCTATCAGTGCCGTTGGTGAGGTTGAAGCTTTGCAAACCCTCAGTGGCTTCCAAAAGGCTATGATCATTTATATTGGCAATCAAAATCTCCACTACTTCCAGACTGGGGACTATAGGTCTCCCCTCCGTACTCGTCCCTGTAACTGGGAACAAGTCTGTGATCCTATTACTTGCTATCAGCGTCATAACAGTCAGGTGTTTCTGTTTACCATTGGCCTTTCTGCAATTTTCCCGATTTACTTGAGGAACACCCAAATTCGCCAGAAGTTCATTCACCAAGTCCTCTTCAGACCGGCCCCCGTTCAAGACAGCATTCGTCTCTACATTTCCAGTAGTTTGATGTGCTGATGCGGACTCAGACCCTGTTTGGTTTTCCAATCGTTCAAACCTATTTGCTGCTGAAGAGGATTCAGAATGTGCAGTATCCCGCACTCTGTGCTTAAAGGACATATGCACCGGGACCTGACTCCTCAGCGAGTAAATGGGATTTTCTTGCCATTTTTATGCACAAGAGAAAACAAGTGTAAAGTGTGCGTGGATTGATTGATAGGCAAAGTCACAGCAAACTCATTCACAGAAGTGTTAGTGATGCTGAAGGGATTGCTTATGTAATTTACCTTTTGTGGTATGGGCGGGTCCCGGACAAACCTCTTCCTTTACTCCCGTACTGCCAAACTGGTACCGACGTATCCAAGCCTTGGCCAAGTGCACACACACAGATCGCGAGGCAGTGATCTTTTGTAATCAGTTAGTCAGCAGGTGAGTTCAGAAAATACGCCCTAGGGTGTTAAGGAGAAAAAGCAGCGCGGCTCCTGCCGAACTGATACCGACCTATCCAGGACTTGCCCAAGAGCGTGTGCACAGAGCACGTGGCTATGATCTTTTGTAAGCAAATAGTCACCATCTGAGTTCAGAAAACACGCTAGGGGGGGCTTTAAAGAGAAAGCAGCGAGAGTTCTGACAAACTGCTACCAACTTATCCTAGACTTGCCCAAGATACTTCTAAAAAGACCCCCACCATGGCACTTTGTCTTACAAAGCAATATCAGTGGAGTAAAGAAGTCCAGCTATCTGATTGTGTTATAAATTAACATGGCCATGTACTGAATTTGGATTATTTTGCTGAAAGTGCCTCTAACTAACACTGTGTGTGTTTGGGATGCGTATTCCCTTCTTGGTAGTCTTGTTTGTATATTAGAATGTCACTATGTAATGTCTTACACTAGAAAGCATTGGAGTTTATTCCTGATAAAAAAACCTGTGCAGTGCCTCAGAACCTTTACTGACTCCTCCAGCCTTCATCCCCTAGGCTCCTGGTGGCTGTGTTTCTCTATGTAAGGCATGCATTAGTAAATGCTTACTAGACTATAAAATCGCACAATCTCTTATTTATTCCACACATGGACCGGGAACACTGTTGCTGAGGAGATCGTTCTCGAGTTAAATTGAAGGAAGTTTTGATGTAAGACTGATGGCCGACTAGTAACTTGCTGATTCCCAAGATGAATGGGAGCGAGTAGACTGCGACTTGTCATTAGCAGATGCTTCAACGGGAATGGCTCTATAACTCTTTCTGTGTCCCTCTCTGTTTGGTGCAGTGGCTGCCCCACAAGCCTATAGTTTACAATCACTCGGAGCAGTGGGGCCTTAGCAGCGGCAGCACCCCGGCGGTTTCAGAAAAATCTGCCACCCATCCACCCCCACACCTCGCATTGACCAGGGATGCGCAGGAAGGGGCGCATTTTTCTTTTTAACTCCCTGCTCCGGCGACTGAACAGGGAGATAATCAATGGAGTAGGGTGCTCATGCTAATGTGTAATCACCCTATTCTGATGAAAACCATCTCGTTCCTGCATCAGAGCACAGAGGTAATCATCTCAATAGGGTGCTGATGCAAAGCAAAAGTTTCAGCACCCTATTTTTATTAAATGCGCCCCGCCGCGGGTGCATTTAATAACAAAAGGGCGCCTGCCGCGCCTTCTCCCACTATGCCAGCTGGGCGGAGCCCTTGAAAGACTCCCCCGAGATGGCATGGCAGGGGGCTAATAGTGCCTTGGGGGGGCTGTGGCCCACCCTATCCTAACGACAGCTCTGACTCAGATGCTGTGGCATTAGTCCATGGAATTAGCTCCTGTAGTCTTTCAAGGTGTAGGTTGCGTCCTATTAATGTTAGTGTCTGCATTTTGCCGATTTGAATGTTGATTTCACAGTTTCTATGCATTTACTGCCCTGTGGACATAATGGGTGTGAGGCTGGTTCACATCCTGACTACATGTGATTTTTTTTTTTCTTTTATCTATGGAGCGTCCTGTTATTTCTCTGATTAGTCTTTGGTTTCGTACCTCTTTACATACTTTTCGTTTGCGTGTTGTTTCATCTCCTCATGCAATCTTCCTTTGTCTACCCCAATGCCCACATTCTGCGGAAAAAAGGATGCAGCGTCCCTTGGAAGCAATTCTGTAGGTTATTGATAGCCAATGGAGCTGGAATCGAGCTGAGTTAATGTGTGTTTGGGTAGGTGCAGAATGAGTCATGTGGCTGCTTTCTGTATGGATAGGAGGGGGTCAGTGCATTCCAGGGGATCCAGGAAATATAGGATTTCCATAGTCCCGTTTGGATAGAACTAGTGCCTGGATTGTGGTATGAAAGTCGTCAGGTGGAAAGGATGATTCTAATCTTCCATAAGTAAGAGGTGTAGCTGTAGGTTGCATGTTTTGTTGACAAAAGCTATGTGTTGTGTGAAGGATAGCTGGGTCGGTAGTGCAGCCTAGAAACATGACTAGTGTGGAGGGGGATATGTTTTGGTTCTCTGCACAGAGTTTATTGATCCAAGGGGTGAGATCAGGTTTGTGCCTTGGGTGGGGGCTGTAGACGATGCATTCTGTTTTGTATTACCTGAGTTTAAGGATGTGGCTGGCCATCCAGGTGGTGATGGTGGAGTTTTTGAGGGTGTGGAGTTGAGGGAGGGTGGAGATTTGGAAGTATGTGTTGTCTTTGTATTTGTGAGACGTGATGTTATGGCTGCTCAAAGTCTGTCTGAAGGATTCAACATATAGGTTAAAGAGGAGGTGAGTTAGGGAGGATCCTTGCAGTACCCCACGTGTTACTTTACCTATGACGTACCTGTTCAGTGCATGATGGAAGCTTTTGGTGCTTCTCATGTTTTTTGTGTGTTGGTCATTTGCTCTACCGTTACCCATATTGTATCATTCCTGTATGTCAAGAAAGTTTGACTTTTTGCATGTTTTGCCTTTTCTGCGTGTGAATAAAGTTCGAACTGTTTCTGAAACTTGTTACGGGATGGCCCACATTTACTAAACAAAATGAATACCTTCACACAACAAACTGAATCATACCAGTGAATGCTTTTTTTGTGCAATTGTGTATTTGTATTTGTATTTTATTTATTTGTATTGCGCATCGGGGCCCTGGGGCAGCTGAGCGCATATCTTGAATACATGTTATGCATACATTGACATTGTACGTAATGATATTTACAATTTACAGTTTACAGTATTGTCTGGCCAGACTGGCGGCAGTTAAAACGTAGAACATTTGCATATATACAGGTGTGTAAACAGGCGCCACGAGGACAAAGGCTAGGTGTGACTTTGGTTCCAGAAGCATGACTTTACTTTGTTCCTAAAGATCATGAAGGAGGGCTCAGCTCTGATGTTAAGGGGGAGTATGTTCCATTATTTTGCAGCAAGGACAGGGAAGCTGACTCCGCCCGCACTTTGTAGATTGACTCTAGGAGTGTTTATGCAATGGGTTTGGGCTGTTCTGATAGGTCTGGCTGAAGTGTGCCTAGTAAAGGTGTCACAAAGGTAGGAGGTACATTTCAAAGAACATTGAGGCAGTAAAATTGGTTAAAACTCACAGCTACAGAGGGCACTGAAGCACATGTTTGGGACTTTTGGTGAAAGTAGATTTTCCTCCACATCTCCACTCCACCTACCCGTGGCCAGGCAGGGAGGCAAGACCACAACCCTATCTTTGTAGCCTGTCCTAACAGCAGCCCATTGTGGAGACAGGTACACCCATATCCATCCAGATTTGTGAGGTGCCAAATAAATTCCTTCCCTCAGATGTAAATGCACAGTCGAGCAAAGAGTACTTGTTTGCCATCTCTTTTATGCCTGGAAGGAGGGTATACAACGGCTGCCACCATCCTGACCTAGAGGTGGCAGCAGTAAAACTACTGTGGCTGCCACCAACATCTTGCATTTATTGATTAAAGCAGCTCCCACACACTTTTGTAAAGATAGAATGGGTGTGGATCGGGGCAGGGCAGAGGCATAGATCCTGCATTCAAAACCAACGTTAGCTACGCCCTACAATTGGGAGTGATTACTGAGAGTCAGTGCGGTTGGTGGAAGGAAGTAATAGCCTCCCTCTTACAGTCTTTAAATATATGTATACTGTATGTCATTAAAGTGACCCAAAATGACCCAGAAACCTGATTGCATAGATTTTTTCTAATCTGGCAGGTTAGGTGTATTCCCAATCTTGCCTGATTTGCTCATTGTTTCTAATCCTACCTGTATGTTATAGATTGCATCATAAAATATTTTGATTTAATTCCATCTTGTTATGAAACCTCATGGCAAAATGGCAGCTTGTAAATGTGGTGGGCAGAACACGCATGTGAAGAATTGGGGACGCATCGGCGTAGGGAGATGATATAGTCAGGGTTGGCACGGGTGGGTGTGTAACTAGTTCCCATTGCCACACCTTTTGTTCGTCTGTACATGTCTGTGTTGAAAAGGAAGACACTGTTTTCCAGAGTAAAAGCTAGAAATTCCTTCAGCATGTTAATTTGTAGGGCAGGCGATGCTGATTTTTCTTTAAAATGATAGCCAGTTGTGGTCAGTGACGGATTATGTTTGATGGATGTGTAAAGGGCTTTCACAACCATGGTACATAATAGGTAATTATGTGCCAAATGATTTTGTTAAGGAGGTTATGTTATGTTACTTGACATTTATATAGCACCTTATGTATCATTGGTACGATCTCAAAGCGCTTGAAGGTTGAACGTCCTTGGGAACCGTAGTTCAAGACAGTAGAGAGAGAGTCATAAGGTGCTTGGGTGCACCGGATATGTGTGCACCCAGTGTGGCAGTTGCATGATAGCTGCTTCGAAGCGGTAGGTGTGGTGGTGGGGAGGTTAGTTGGATGTGTTCATTCTGGAGGGTGCACACCAGACTGATTTCAGCTGCTTAGGCCTGAGGAGACGCTTAAGCTAGCGGTGTGTGTTCAGCTAGCTGTGTTTAATTTTGATGATGAGGAGTCTGTGGTGGGTGTTAGTATGAGAACATCTATACCGAATGTGTCATAGTATCGCTGTGGTCTAGTTGAGTGGTGGTGTATACGAGAGAGTAAGCGTGGTAGTGTGATATGGTGGATATCAGTAAAGCGCTTGAGGCCGAGCACTCCATCCGTACGATCTATTCTATCTGTTTTATTTACTCTGTTCATTCGCTCCACTTCGACTGTTCATCCATTTCGTCCATTGCATACATTTAATCTATTAGTCCCTTCCATCTATTCCACCCACTCAACCCTTCATCCACATGATGTACTCCATCCATTCCATACACCCATTTCAACCTTCCGATCTGTTCAGTCCACTTCATCCGTTCTGTCCGCTTCATCCGTTCCATCCACTTCATCCGTTCCATCCACTTCATCGGTTTCGTCCACTTCATCGATTCCGTCCAATTCATCCGTTCCATCCAATTCATCCATTCCATCCAATTAATCCGTTCTGTCCATTTCATCTGTTTCGTTCCTTCCATCCACTTTGTCCGTTCACCAAGTTCGTCTGTTGCATCCACTTCATCTGTTCTATCCACTTCATCTGTTCTATCCATTTCGTCTGTTCTATCATTTTGTCGGTTCTATCCATTTTGTCTGTTCCATCTGCATCATCTGTTCCATCTACATCATCTGTTCCATCCACATCATTCGTTCTATCCATTTCATTTGTTCTATCCACTTCTACCGTTCCATTGACTTCAACCATTCTACCCACCTCATCCTTTCCATCCAACTCCATCCGTTCATCTACTCGATCCGTTCCATCGGTTCTAGCGATTTCGTACGTTTCATCCAATTGCGTTTGTTCTGTCCGTCCGCCATTTCCATTCACTCCATCCATTCTATTCACTCTGTCGGTTCCATCCTCTCCTTCTGTTTTGCTTACTTCATCCGGTTCCATCTGTTCCGTAAGCTCCATTTATTCCCTCCATTTTACCACTGTATCTACTCAATCCGCTCTAGTAGTACTATCCTCTTCGTCCGTTCTATTCAACGAATCCACTCCTGTTCTGACCATTCCACACAGTCCATCTATTCTATCCGTTCTGTCCACTCCATTCACTCCATCTACTCCATCCATTCCGTCTACTCTGCCCACTCCAATCTATTCCAGCTACTTCATCCGTTCAATCCACTTACCGGTTCCGTTCACTTTATCATTTTGTTTGTTCCATTTGTTTAATGTGTTCTATCCATTCCATCCTTCCTATTCATTCGATCTGCTCTGTGTGTTCCACCCACTCCATCGGTTCCATCCACTTGATCCGTTCTATCTGCTCTATCCGTTCCATCCAAGTCAAATAGATGCATGGTCTCCCTGATGAAAGAAGGGATTTTGTAAACCTCTGGTCTCAGGATAGTGTCTATGTAAATTGCCACATTTTCCGACACCTATTCTGAAGTGTATTTCACTTTTTCAGATAAGACAAAGTACAGAGCGCACAAATGAGGGGAAATGTACCTTTTGCATTGCACATTCACTTGACTGTTACAGTCCCATCTCCCCGCACCCGTTGCTGCCAGTGAATCAGTAACATCACGCATAATAGACCGATACACACCCCAGGGTTGGTGCAAAGACACCTGGCAACAAAGACTCACACAAACCTGGTCCTTTAAAGGCCTGAATAACTCTGTATTGAAAAACAAAGTTCAAAATTGGAAAGCATTTTGCCTGCCACTTTAAAGTGGGATTTGCTTTGTAAAGCTAAGTATTATTTTATATTTAGTGGTCAAAGCAGGTGTGGAGTCACAGTGGGTCATAGTGCAATGCTAAACACTATCACCTGGTATAATTTTTTGATGTAGCTAGTCTAGGGCATAATATAGTCTGGATGTCTGTGATGAAATGCATGCTGAAAGAATGATATTAATTAAGAACTGTGCGAAGTAAAAATCCTCTGCATTCCCCTGTCTCTTAATGCCTAGGGGGAGTGAGGTGAAGTTTGGGAGGGAAGAGCATTTTCAACTAAATATCTGTTAGTGGAGAATATTACATCTCCAGCCCAGAAATATAAAGAGGCTGAAATCCTTACATGTAAGACTCTTTTAAAACTGTGCATGTTTCTGGATGGAATGGAATCCTTTAATGTAAAAGGAAAGTCATACACACACACATACATACCGATAATAAAAGTACTGCTGGTTTAGCACCCTGGGTGGGCGCCTCAGCCAATCAGGTTGCTCAGAACGTTGGCTGAACCTCACGGTATAAGCTTGCATTCCAAGCAACCTCAGAGCTGCCGGCACCTGCCCCACCATTTTCCCTCCCTCTCTTGGCCGTCCTGTCTCTGTCCCCACCCAACCACCCAACTCCCACTTACCTGAAGAGGTTGCGGCGTTGCAACATTGTGACTTCTCTCCTCTCAAGTCTAACGGCTGCCAAGTAAATGAAAGCACAGCTCCAATTGAAACCTTGCTTCCATTTCTATGGCGTTCATGTTAGATTAGTATTTCTTTGAAAGAACGAGTCACACATTCGTTTCAACCAATTTTTCAAAGAAATAAATGGCTATTAACATCCCAGGATGTAAACCCGATTTGCTTATACCTATAATGACAAGTTACCCGGGCAGTACTCGCTTCACTTGGGCCTATTAACTCAGTCCGTTACCACCCAGTACAGCAGCCCTGGTAACTCGTCATTATTGTCAAAATGAAATACTGCACCCCACATGGAGGAAACATAGTGTAGTTCTGAGTTCAGAACCGAAAGTATAGATTCCCAACAACAGAATTTGTGAATGCAAACTTACATGAGCCAATACAAACAAGTTGCCTGTAGGAATATGGCCTCCCTTTCATCTCCATGGTGCTACCTTGTAAAAAAAAACTATGAAGAGTGGACGTATACCCAAAAGGGCATCTTACTCTCACAATTTCGTGTTATTGGCAAGCAGATATAATTCGATGTTCTGTAGCAGGGACCAAACCCTAATCTCCCAACATGTAAATTATATTTGTGCCACATTGGAAAAGTACTTATCTGCCATGCTTTGAAAAATGGCTAACAGATTTGATTTGCTAGTCTCCTTTTTGAAAAGCCTCTCTGATGCAAAGCACCATAGGTTTTTTTTTATAAACGTTTTTCAGAAGTTGAGGGCATCCACTTCTCCATCAAACATTTTCAAAACTGCTGAATGTATATACCCCAAACCACAAAAAGGCACATCTGAAAGGATGCGTGCCCTTATTTGCTCCAAAATCGTCCTGTGTTCATTCGAAGCACTTTTTCTTTTTTTGAAAATAAATTTGTACTAAACTGTAAACAGCATGTATTTTACTTTTTTGATACCGTTTCCACCTTTTATATAATTTCCCTTAGAAATATCAGTTCGGTGGGGCCCGGGACATAAAGTTCATCTAAATCTGTCCAGCGAGTGAAATTACCATTTGAAATTGTGAAAAGTCCATATAAACGTTTTACAGCCGCCCTAATTTACAAAGAAGCTGGAATTTTGCAGATATACCCAGTGGGAGAAGTGTACCGAAAAAAGTAGTGGAACTGTGTTCTCTGCAGGGTAGAGGGTGGGTGGAAACATTGTGCAACCTATGACAAGTGTTGTGGCCGGGGCATTCCAATAGTCTAATTGAGAGTAACTAAGGCACCTATTACAACTTTACACTTGCACAAGGACAGGACTGGACAAACCCACTATATAGAAAGGTGAATATGGTCGTAAGAAGTAGAGGAATGGTAAACAGAAAAAAATGAAAGTAGTGGAACACCGCTCCCGATCGTTCCCGCTAACTTCAATCACTGGATATACCAACATAAATAATAATGAATGTCTCTACATTTCTTCACTTTTGTAGGATATCAGGTAATATTATCTGTATAAATAATGTCGCCATACATATAGTCGCCGGGAAACATAAGGGGGTTGCAGGGGTGTGCCCCGCAGATTCCATGTGGTAATATCACAGCAAAAAAAGACGCCATTCTTGTATGGCGACATTTTTGCGGCGATATTATCACATTGAACCTTTTGTAGACCCTAAACTATGGTAGCTCTAGAAGCAGGCATTAATTTTATTGAGTTTTCTCTGGGAAGGCAGGTGCAAAGACAAGTTAGTTAAAATTGTGAAGAAATTTCTTCACAATTTTAACTAACTTGTCTTTGCACCTGCCTTCCCAGAGAAAACTCAATAAAATTAATGTTTATCTTCATTTGGGGGGCAGCCAACACATGCCAAAGCCTAAGTGGTGGAGCATGTGTCTTTTAGCACAACATTAGTGCACCAAGAGACTATTCGGAAAGCGCAATTAGGCATATTGGCTTTTCCTTGACAAACTCTTTACAATCGATAGGACTGTGTTATTATTAGTGTGAAAACGTAATTGGGCAACACACAGTCACATTACCCTTAAAACAGTCCTCCTTTTGATTTGGTTTAGCTCTAGAAGCAGCCCACACACATCATGAACCAACTGTTTCATATACGACCCTGTTCTTGATATGCAACAGGAATCTGAAGAAGGGCCTCTGGCCGAGTTGCCTCGGTGAACTTGCCCTCTGTGTTCTGACATAATGCGGCTTTAAGCAATAGGAAGCGTCACTGTCAGAGGAATGGGGCCACTTTGTTAATGTGGTATGTTTTGTACAACAAACATCCGTTAAATACATGGTGACGGCTCTATGCTACTGATGCATGAAAGCAACTCCCGCAGACGACTGAATTGTTAACCCATTGTCTCGTGCCCCGCATGCCTAGGCATGGATACCTTTAAACCTGTTATTATATCGCTAGCAGCTCCTATAGGCAGCTAGGGCATGTTACACGCTTTGAGCAATGCGGAGTACATGGGCGGACTCCAGAATCAGCACAATTGTGGTTGTGCATGACGATCACCAACAGAGATTCTGTTTTAAAATGCATTACATCCATTTTGGATACAAAGACCGTAAGATAGGTCTGATCGTTGATTGTACTAAGCTTTTATGCCCTGCACTCCATGCTTTTCTTAATTAATGTGGGGTTAAACGCAGATTTGTTAAGCGGCAAATAAATGAAAGGGATGTGATAGGCTTCAGCGGTTTTGTCAATGTGGAAATAACTGAAACGGATCCCTTAGTAAAGTGCCAATTAATGGGTCAGTACCTTTTCTTTCTACAGCAATTTTCAGAATGCATTTTTCTGCCTGTGGAGGAGTCGTGTTGGCAGAGTGCTCTGAATATCTGGAGTCTGGTGCATCAAAGGTGGATATTGCAAATCGTTGGTGTCATTGGTGATCCCTCTGCCCCTTAAAATACAGAAAAAACATGTAATTCTATACCACACCGATTAAAAGAATAGACAGCAGGTACCCACTTCTTTAAATTTAAAGTTCAACAATTCAACTTAAACATTTTTTATTAGAAGTGGCTTGGTCCATGCTTGATTATGTATTGTGAATACAAATACTGTTTTAATGGAATCCCTTTTCCCAGCAAAGCAGAGCAATTTCTCTGCCTTCCCAACAGATTTTATCTGGCCCATAGGCCCACAATATGACCATAGCTGTACAGTTTTGAAGGCGCTTTCGGGATACCCCCTTTTTTTGTTGATGCAGTTAAGAATATTAGCACATGGCTGTTATTATTGACCACCTCTGGGTCAATCATAATCCTTGGAAAGCAGGCTGTTATTATTGACCTCCTCTGGGCCAATCAAAATCCTTGGAAAGCAGTCAATAACATTATGCAAACAATAACTAGTGTTGACTGAATGTCAAGCATTCCAATTTCAGAAGCAGACAGGAAAACTGCAGAACACAGTTCTAAGCATTCAAGGCACATGCAATTTCTCAACAAAAAATGTCTTTCAACAAGACATTTCCTCTTTGAGTGTATCTTCATTTATAATTTAATGTGCAAAACCGAGAGCTAAAACATGAAAAATTCCTTTCCCTTCCATATAGAGAAGCGGTTTACCTATACATCATAATATACAGCCAATATACTTCGCCTTCTCCCTTTCTACGAATGACTGACTTCTGTTTCTCTAAAATCTCTAAAGGTTATGACACACTCTCCAAATGGTCAATAAAATAGTCCCAATCACGTGTCCTTGTCTTTCTGAGCTCATTAAACTCTCTCTGCTGAACTCTTAATTGGCTCCTGAAAATTTGCATCTGTCTCACTTCTATTGAAGAAACCCTCTTCTGACACAAATGACCCAGGAAACTATTACCCATTTTATCTACTTCCCAATAATCAAGAGTCCTTAAAGAGGTGGTGTCAGACCGGATCACTAAGTATATTGAGGGTAGTGGCCTTGGAGATAGACTTAAATCTGGCTTTCATAATAAACACACCACCAGGGCTGCACGCATGCATGTCTATATTGTTATCTCTAATGCTCACCACTCCAAACTCTCTCCTATACTCATTCTTTTGCACATTTTTACTGCTTGGATGGCTCTCCACTGCCTCCTTCTGAACTCTATAAGAACTGAAGTAATCTTTCTACTGGCTTCCAATGCTCTCCCTCCCCCCTCTCCTATCTCCTCAGCCTGACCTTATTACTTTCCCACCCATGGCTCGCAATTATTGGGTCATCTTTGATAGCAGTCTACGACTGCAAAATTTCATCACTACCACTGACTCTGCTGCCCGTATTAATGTCCTCAACATTTGGAAAATGTGTTATTTTCTTGCTAACCACTCTACAAAAACTCTAATCTCCACGCTTGTGCTCAGCAAACTTGACTACTGCTCAATCCTACTCCTTGGCCTTCGTCTCAACGCCTTCCTCCCTTTAGACAAAGTCCTCCACTTTGCTACCCACACTGTCTACAACCTACCCAGATGTCCCCCACTTCTACCTACCAACAACATACTTGTTTGCTCTCCATGCACTAACAGTCTCTTTTCAAGTTCCTTCTACTAGTCTTCAAATCTATAAATGGTTTTGCTCCTCAGTACCTGTCTGATTGTATCTGATTTACTCACCATATCATTTCCATCCAATCCTCCTCTACACTGAACCTCATTGTCCCATCTCATCCCAGTGTTACCTATTTATTCTGTTCTTTCTCCCTACTTGCCCCGCTTCACTGCCATAAAAATCAAAGCCAGCCCAACTGTGTTTCTCTTCAAAGCTCAGCTTAAATCTAATTTACTTGCTAAAGAGGGAGTTCCCCATTCCCTCCCCAATCTGCCCTACCAGACCTCACCACTACCGTCAGGGACACTTAAGAATGCAACTTTGTAGATTTTAAATAATTGCCCTGTTAATGTAATCATTGTAAATCACCAGTTGTCTTATATTGTTTCTGGCTTTTTTGTCCCTGGTATATGTACTAATATGTTTACACCCTCATTAACAGACTCACACATTTTTCTCATCTGTGTGCTATTAACCCAGGCACCTTTTGTGGAAATAAATCTGTCAGCTGTAAATGTGTTATTGTAAGTCCTTTCTGATCGAAATTTGCATTCCTGTTCTTCAAATAAATACAAATTCATAATACAAATATATTACACCCAATGCATGCTCATGTTAAAACCACTCCAGTTCAACCCAGCTTGCAATCAAAATGCTACCTTATAAAAAACAACCTTGTTATTTTAAGACAATATGTATTTCACTTACAAATTTGAGCCATTCTACTGCTTTTCGCTTTACCAGCACAGCTCGAAAACATACCTTGTTATTACCACTTTGTGTTATTAGTGAGTTAGTGATCATTCTCCAATTTATAGCCCTCGGTTTAGCCTTGGGCCGTAATTTGCAGACAAGTCTTTGTTCTATGGTAATAACCCCTTCTGATGTCTAAAAGGCTATTTGGCTGTAAGACGAAGTGAACATTATAGTAATTCGGGGGAGAGTGAGACCCTCAAGTATAGCGGTATTTGAAGTCTGTAATGTGTCAGGCAGTAGTAGAGGTGGTTAGCAAAACAATAGTGAAAGAAAAGGGTTAAAGACAGATATCATACAGGCTGACCACACACCAAAATGGTGGATAAGATCTTGCGGTTTAAAGACAAACAGAAGCATAACCATTATAAGATCTATTTTGTATACGAGCAGTGTGTCTTCTACTTGTGCGCTTGTCATACTGCTACACACAGGTGCCACTGATTAATGCCCATGATGTATATACACTGACATTTTTGACTTTCCACATCAGAACAAGTTACCAATGCAGATCAGAATGATCTCCTCTATCCTACACTTCAAGAAGGACATAAACGCTTTACGTCCAAAGCACATCTTGTCAATCGCTGAGGATTCCACTCAACCCTAATTCTCCTCCCTCCAGAGACCCTCTCCAGCCCTGCTCCCTCTGCCCGGCCCAGCTGTGTCTGCTATCCCGGCACCTTACTTGTAACCTGCGGAGCTCATCCCCTAGGTGTAGTGCTGTGTTCCTTTGCAGCTAGGTTCATGATTTATAAATCACCAACAAGTACACATGTGCCTGGTTGAAAGTCCAGCATCACAGTGAAAAAAAACAACTCGGTGAACTATGCATTTTATGATTACCTTTGAGCCTTTAAGAACCTTTGAGATGGAATTCCATTAAAGACATTGGTACAGCAAACACTTGTTTCCTTTCCCATTCCTGGAATAAAGTGCAGACATCTCCATTCTCAATTCCCAAGGTTTGGCAAGGATTCCCAGCTAATGGCACTGCTGCATATATTTTATATGTTCAGGGTCTCACCATGTGTAATCTGTATAAGACTTAGATTATTTGTTGTTAATGAATAAGAAGTTCACAGAGAAATGTAACACAACTGCAACCAGTGCTCATCCAATGGAGTTGATGAGAGGCATTTTAATATCATAAACTGTTTACAGCATATTCAGTGGTTCAATGCAAAATGCATGCATGTTTCTCATAATACCACTGCAAAACTCACTCTCAGTGGAGGAAAGCCAAGCCATAACGCTTTAGCTCACTATGTGTTTCACTTTCAGCAGAATGGCATGTCAGAAGATGGACGCAGACACTGATTTTCCATATCACTAAATCTTGTATTAAACCTAATGAATAAACGTGTATATTTCCCTACACTAAAGGGTTTTCCCTACCTAACAAAACTAAGGTGCTTGCCAGTCGTCAGTGGGAGTCTAACAGAATATGTCCAGTGTCCTAACCCTACCACTATGTTCATTTCAGTGAACTATTCACATGTAGTTCCTGGTCACTGTTTTTATCAATCCATGCAGTTCTCTTACAGG
Organism: Ambystoma mexicanum; assembly: GCF_040938575.1. Classification (NCBI taxonomy): domain Eukaryota; kingdom Metazoa; phylum Chordata; class Amphibia; order Caudata; family Ambystomatidae; genus Ambystoma; species Ambystoma mexicanum. The sequence continues at coordinate 267,131,568 of NC_090937.1, forward strand.
GTGATTCAACTTCTAATTCTTCTCTTTTATGTGACTATTCTCTATTTCCTTCCTGTTCTTTTCTTGACTTATTTTACTTGTAGTTATCCTTCCCATTTCCCCAGGGTAACTTCTTCCAAACCTTAGGACTCTGCCCTTGGCTTCTCTGGCCTTTGATAATAGTTCACAGTCTCTGGTCTCTCTTTTGCCTTGGCCCTTCTATTAAGTCTTTTCTCTTCTACAGTATTTCGCTTCTCTGATTACACCCTCTTTTTCTGTTTAACCTTAGTACAAACATTTCAGTCTTGAGGTTTCCTCCATCTCTTATTTCTTTACTATATCAAAATTTTCCCCTTGATTGCGATGAGTATAAACCTTCCAGTAATGATTCCCTTTCACTTCATTCAATGTCAATGCTTTATCTCGATTGGGACCGGTATGAGCATTCCAGAAAGGATTCTCTTCCACTTCATTCAGTGTCAATACTTTATCTCGATTGAGACGAGTATGAGCATTTCAGTGATGATTCTCTTCCACTTCATTCAATGCTATTACTTTTATTTCAACTGGGACGAGTATGTGTGTTCCAGTAATGATTTCCTCTTGCTTTATTCAATATCAATGCTTTGTCTCGACTGGGACGAGTATGAACGCTCCAGTAATGACTTTTCATCCCCTATCAGGTCGCTTGTTTTTCCTGTTACCTGCTGTGTTCAGGGATAACGACACCAGGTTTATTATTCACGTAGGACTGTCCCTCTTGCTTGTCAGATTGCCTTTCTTGATTACTCTGCTGTGTTTCCTTCTTTTTGCTGAATCAGTGGTTTCCCTGGTATCTCATTTGCTGGTTGGTTCCAGGTTGGTTCTAGCATAGTGCTATTGGTGTTGTTCACAGGAGCTCTGGGCCACCATGGCTCTGTTGCAGTCAAGCCACCACTCGTCTTTCTCTCTGGATAAGGATGTCTCACATTCACTTTGGCTTCTCTCTTCTCTTTGGTGAGTGGAGTGGTATCAGCGTTGTTCAGGGGACCTCTTGCCCATCCTGGCTCTGTTGTGCCAGTTTGGCTTCTCTCTTCTCTTTGGTGAGTGGAGTGGTATCAGCGTTGTTCAGGGGACCTCTTGCCCATCCTGGCTCTGTTGTGCCAGTTTGGCTTCTCTCTTCTCTTTGGTGAGTGGAGTGGTATCAACGTTGTTCAGGGGACCTCTTGCCCATCCTGGCTCTGTTGTGGTCATGCCACCACTCAACTCTCTCTCGGGATACGGGCCCAGTGCGTCAGCATTGGTTTCTCGCCTGTCTCTGGTTTTCTGACGCTATGCGTTTAATTCTGCAGTTTGCTTCCTTTCGATCACAGGATGCCACGTGTCCATCTGTTTATCTGGGTAAGTCAACAAACAGCTTTATTACTTCACAGACTTCCTCTCTGTCTCTCCAGTCTCCTCCCCTTTCTTTTAGTAAGTAGCTGTGGGACTTCAACGGCGCCATCTCATATTCCTTTCTTTCTGTGTGTTCTGCCTTCTGTACGCCTCCAGAGATCTTTCTCCTCATCTCAGTAAAAAGCAATTCTTCCTTCAAAGAGTAATCAAGGTTTTTTGATGACAATAATACATTTTGGTATGTTCTTCGTACATTTGTTTACTGGATGATTTTGAAGAGATACTTTTGGCAGATTTCTTAAGGAGTTCCTCACAGCAACGGAAGTCTTGTCCTCAAAGGGGGAATCTCTCTCATTGAGGTCCTGTTTGCTTTGTCCCTAGATAGGTTGTTGCAGAGTGTGCTCACCACCCTAGCCTCACAAGATGGGGCTCCCGCCAGGGGAGAGGGCTCACATTCTTGTGATTCGTCACAGCAGCCTCACTTGCACAAAGTGATACATGGTAATATTGGTTTCCATACATTCTTTCAGCTTTTTATTTGACTCTCACAAAAGAACACATTAATGATAGTCAACGATACCCTTAGGCAGCTATCGAAAGGTTTTGGACTACAACTCCCATTAGCCCCAACAATCACAGTTAACTGTAGGGGATCACAGGAGTTGTAGTCCAACATAACTGGAGAGCTGCAGGTTGACGACTGCTGCCCTTAGATCTAAGCTTTGAACACTGTAATGCTTTTCACTTATACACACCATTGTATATTGACACAACTCAGCAACAAACTCAAAACACAGAAGTACACACATTTTGGGCATGATTACAGAAACCTTGCACAGGTACAGTGCAATTAACACTAAGGCTAACGTTACTGTAGTGCAAAAAAAATGTTTTCAATGATGCAAAGAACTAAGATTAGGGAAAACATTGCCCTGGAAAAATGGAGTGAAAGAGAGAAAGGGTGAGAGAAAGAAAGAGAGAGAGTACAAAAGATAGATAGATAGATAGATAGATAGATAGATAGATAGATAGATAGAAAGAAAGAAAGAAGAGTGTGTTTGTGGGAACAGGGAGAGATAGTGAAAGAAAGAGCAAACGGGCCAATTCTTTTGCCTGGATTGCGCTTTCCAGTTACCTGGCTATGCAGCTCATTCGTTTGTGATGGTCCTGCATGCCAAAGTGTGATACTCCCGAGCCAACATCTTCATGTCTAATAACCCGTTTCTTATTTTCTGTGTCTTTATCGGTGCGTTCCGTTGGTACTTGTTCATTGTTCTGTTATTCTTTGTCTTCCTTGTGGGTCATTGTATTCTGCTTCATGTATTACAAATCCTTTCAATTAGCTGGAAAACACCCCCTTTGTCCTGGTGTCCGAGTCAGGGCTAATGCTATTAACTGTATACAATGCACTGCGGGTCAAAAGCAATGTATTTAATATTATTTCCTGCTAACAATATTTCCGTTATTGATTATGCTACCAATATAGGGGCGCCTTTGGCAAGATGTTTAACCCCCTAAGAGCATCTTACTATGTCCTGTTATTTGATATCTGTTATTCTTTCTGATATTCACATAATCCTGCAGTGACGAATGCTACATTGCGTGGACTGGCATGTATTTGCTAGATTTCATCTGGAAAAGATGAATTTCCCATTTGGAATAGCCTTAATCCCATGAAAGTTGATATAGGATCTCCCTGGGCCATATTTGTGCTAGTGCAGCTGTTTTAAGCCTGGCAGGTGTATCTAGGAACCAACTGGATTTCATTTCAGAAGCATGCCCCGCTCTCCCTGTTCTCTCAGGAACCTCTCCAGATGTTTTTGACTACACTTGCCATCAGCCCTTGCCAGTATAGTCAATGGTGAAGGATTGTGGGAGTCGTAATCCTAAACATCTGGTGAACTAAAGGTTGCAGACCTTTTAACTAAAGATTTATAGATGCTGATTCCTTCAACTAAGTGACTCAGAACAGTAGTTCCTTGGAAGTGCTGAGCCATTAATATTCATTGCAGGGATTGGTCTGCGCTAAATATATTATTAGTTGATCTAAAAATGTATTGACCTATTTATTTATTTATTTATTTATTTATTTATTTATTTATGTATTGCATTTCTTACACGCCCAAACCCAGGGGTATCACAGCGTTGGTTACTTGAGGGCTTATCTGGTTACAAATTTAGTTACATACAGTCATAGATTACATCATTATGTTGATATTGACGAACAATAGAAATGCCTTAGTCGAATTTGTCAAATAGCCAAGTTTTGATAATTGACTTCAAATGCTGGTGTGATAGTTAATTTCTAATGTGAGTCGGTAGAGTGTTCCAGACCTTAACAGAGTGTTGCAAATACTTTCCTCAAATATCCCATTATGATGTATATGTCTAGCTGTGGTGCTGAGCTAGTATAGGTAGTCTGGAACCTTTAAAGCTGTGTGCTTCTCAGGCTCTTTAACACAAATATATTTATTTATTCAGGCGATTTGTTTTAGCAAGCTTGTGTTTAGAGCCTCATGCAGCGTGAACTGTATGCCACATTTGATTGACTGTTTAGCTGTAGAATGTACGTCCCTGCTTTCACTGCAATTTTTTAGAAATGCGCTGACCCTCATAGGCCTGAGTTGACAACATGCTATTTCCACTGATTTGGTGACAGGGGTTGCGCAGATTACACTTTATTAAAATAGGCATTCTTCAGGGTGCCCTTCAAGTCAGGCAAAAATAACTGCTTATTTTATTTATTCATTAATTAATTGATTTATTTTTAGAAAAGTAAAACCTCAGGATTTCTTGCTCTAGTGAAACTCTTTTCGAGAAAAAAGGCAGTTTTTTTTGCTTCCAAGTCACTCTATATATTCAATTTATAGATCGACATAGTTTATCAATGAGTACGAAACTCATGTATTATATATTTATTACAGGTGTCAAGTGTTGGGAATGATATCTTGTGGAAAAGGTAGCACAAGACTATATAAGTGAGAGATGAAATCATCAACAGGAAACTGGAGAGAGTGTTCTTTTTTAATCGTTTTTTTAGATCACCCACGGACATGTTTTCCTGTCGTGGATTTCCGGTGATCCCTTCCTTATCTGTGGCATTTTGCTGACCTCGTTGCATACAGACACTTAGCGACAATCTTTATACAAGGCCTACTTTCACAAGACTTGGCCCCCCTAAAAGCAGTCCACCATGCTGCAGCATGTCTTATTATGTGAGCATGGAAATTTGACCAAATTACCCCCATCCTATGTGAACTACATTGGCGTCCACTCCAAGCCAGGATACTATTCAAGACTCCATTTACAAAGCAGTCATGAGTAGCCCACTGGCATGACTAGTGGCTAAACGCCACATATCTGGTGGCACACGCTCCTTGGGCAGCAAATTGACCAACTGGCTTGAATCATCTTGTCCGCAAAGAGAGGACCCGCAACAATCCTCTTATCATGCACCCACCCTCTAGAAATCCCATTGTCTGCTCAGAATGCCACTACAATTCTCCAATTTCATAAATCTCTCAAAACATGGCTCTTTCAACAACAACTGTCCATGGACTAATTCCAATGGACGCACATACTGACACAGAGACCTCACAGTACTGTGCTACTATTAAAAGATGCCAGCCCAAATGCCAGCTACCCACACTCTGTACAGCGCTCTGCTGTTCACGAGCTAGGTCTGTGCTTTAAACAATAAAATAAAAATAAAATAAAAGACTTAAGGCCTAAGTTTGGTGGCAGTGGTAACATTTCCAGTATTTTGTAATACCAGATGTTTTATCATTCCATCCAACTGCATCCATGTCTTTAGAAGGATGCATCTCCCGCACAATATTTAATGTGCGTGCAGGTCTGTCCTGAGTGTGACAGTTTCCACACAGTCCCCACTCCTTCTTTCTTTTGCTCAAAGGGGGTTTCCACTTTAGCCCGTCTTGCCTTATGCTCTTTTGAAGGAGGGTTACCCCCTCACACTCCTTTTTGGTTCCCCGAACCATCCTGCTTCACCCACCTGATCTCCAAGGCTGCTGTGGTCTGTGTTTGCAGTTCTCCTCAGCACCCAGTCCATGCCCCTTCTCAGCCCTTCTTATCCCCTCCCTGTCCCCTTCCACCACCTCCTATCACCTTACCAGACCTCTTCCATCCCGCCCACATCCCTTTCCTAGCTTACGTCACTGGGCCACCTGTTATGGTGCAGAAACTTCCCTGCGTGTCAAAGCCATCGATGTAAATGCCCGTGCTGTAAACGATAGCACGGGCAAGACAGACTATCGGCAAACTATACGTTACGGTCATGAAACCAGTGGTCGAAGTGAGCGGGAGCAGTTGGGAGCGGTGCGCCTTTACTTTTTTAATTGACCTTTACAGCTCCTATACTTTGTTTTTAAAAATAAACCATTCCGGAATGGTTTCGTTTTAAAATAAAAGTGTAGGAAGAAGTTGAATCTTGCACTTTCAGTGCGCTGCACTGAGCGTTCCCTTAAAGAGTATGTACAAGTGTTTGGGGGTGTGCATTGTGTGTGGGAGGGGACATGGTGATGGGGTTTGTGGGGAGTGGGTGCAGGCCAGCAGAGAACACAGTTCTACTACTTCTTTTCGTACACTTCGACCACTGCATGAAACTCTTCATTTACATCAGATTTTGTGTGGTGGAAAGCACCAGCACATGCATGAAGTAATTCCAACATGCAGCAATTATCGATCCCTATAGAGCTCAAAAGAGACTCCCAAATACGGAATAATTGAAGGATCTGCATGTCTCCGAATCATGCAGACCCTTCAAATTACTGCATGCAGTAACAGTATTACTGTTTGTCATTATTTCCAGAGCAAATACTGCCAAATTTATCATCAGGCTCTCGGTTTTCATTGCATATATGAATGTTATGAAGCCCACAGTACGGTTTATTTTTAAAAGGGCCTCATTACAAGTATCGCGGTAAGTGGTACATTTGGAGGTAACTAAGTTACCTGCACTTTTACCACTATACCAAATTATGAATGTTGGTGTTGAGTGGAGGATTCACCTCCAGAAAAACCCTGGAGGTAAATCTTCCCTCTCAACGCCCAAAAATCGGCATAATTGACAGAATCACAGCAGCGGTAATTCCACTGTGGTAATTTTGCAATAAAAGCCCCACTGGGTCCAATGGACCCAAAATAAATGGGGATTTACACCGCTACCAACACTTGTAATCAGGCGGAAATTCCGCCTGACCAAGTGACGGTAATGGTAATTCGTTTTCTATGGATTTACTGTGGAATTACCGCCATACTAAATCTTGACCTCAAATGAATGGAATGAGGGATTAGTAATCTGGGGTTTCTTGGTGTGTTACTAGTGCCTGAAATTGGAAAGTAACTCTGCAGAAGAAGAGGTCACAGCACTGACCGAAGGGGTCTTTCTTAATGAGGTTAGTTCTGTGCGCTGGGCTGAGCATGAGAAGGATTTCATAAGACACTTTGGCCAATTTGTGTACAATGCTCCCAATAGGAAGTGACATTGTGTACATTGTATGCACCGTACATTTGTACTGAAGGGAAGTTGTCTTATAAATTTGATACGAGGGATATGATGCAGACTAAAAACGAATATAAAAACGGTGGCCTTTGCTGGTATCTGCTTGTACAAAAGACTGCCCGGGGTGCACAAAAATAGGAACTGAGCTAAAAATACACGATTTGAGATTTCCAAGAAGTGAAAGGATGAGCGCTCCTGAATTGAAGCTATATCTCAGTGCCTGAAAAGCCATTGCATGCATTTCTTCTCGACAATTTTAGATTTTTAAATGTTAATGATTTGCTATTTATGTAGCGCTTCTGCCAAAGCACATTGAATAGAACATGTGTCATTTATTGACCTCAGATGGATGAAAGGCTGAGTGGGCTTTGACGGATTCAAACCTGTAGATCACGCACAAATCACAGCAGCAAGTGCTCAAACCAGTGAGGTATCTTGCCAGCTTTATTCAGGGTCGGACTGGGACAAGAAATAGGCCCGGCCACCCAATAAAAAGTGGCCAACCCCTCGCCTCATGACCCTTGACCTCTGATGACATCACCGGAAGTGATGTCATTTGACCCCACCCCAAAGTGACATCCCGGGAAGCGATGGAACACAACCTTTCACCCTTTGACAAAACAGGAAGTGGCATCAAATAGCATTGTCCCTAAGTACACTAAATTACTGTGAATCCAAGCAGACGTCCAAGGCCAAAATTATCATATGGTATTGTTTGTTTGTTTATTATTTGTAGGGCGCCCTAGACCCTTAGGTAGCTAGGCGCACAACATGACAAGATTACTTATAGCTTAGTTACATTTGCATCGATAAGTATATACAGGTGCATGTAAACTTACAGTTTACATAGTTAAAGGTATATACATGTGCATGGGTAGTTACAGTAGTGATTATACTTTACATAGTTACAGATAGGTACATGTACATGGGTAATATGCGTTAGTGCATACTTGCTGTCTGAAAAGAAGAGGAGTGCGCGAGCATATGTGGCTATGGTTTATTGGTCATTGTGCCCTAGGTTATTGTATAGCACTTATGCTTAAGCTCTTTTTTATAGAACAAATATGCATACAATATCACCCAACCTGTTTTGGTACTCATTTATCGACCTAAGAAGGATGAAAGGCTTTTTGGAGAAAAAAAAATTGAAAAGAAATATATATTTTTTTCAATTTTATTTCTTCCAAAGCGGCCCAGGCATGTCCAGAAACCGGCCCTACTCCCCAGGGGCGACTTTGGCCCGGCCAGGGGCCGAAAGGCCGAGGGGCCAATCCGACCCTGGCTGTATTAAAAGTTACTTAACACAATGAAGGTTTTAATCAGGTGGGGCAGCATTCAAAAACAATTTTAGTGAGAGAATACACAAATGCATAATTTGATCTCACACCAACTGTGTGCACAAAAAGCTGTGCAAAATAGGGGCAGGAGCTGGATAATGCAGCCATTTTAGAGACAGTTCCATGTAAAACCCATCAATCACACCGGTGAACCCATAATCGAAAAGCACCCTTTGCTTGTAAGCATTTTGCCATAGCTGAGTTTGCCGCTCCTGCTTCAGCGAAGCTGTAGGCCTCAGGTAAGATTGAATATCAGGAGTTGCTTTGAAAGTAATCCAGTTTATCTTGGGTGGTATTTTACTATTCCCAAAGACGTAATACTTACATTATAATGACACATGTTTGTCATTTTCTGGGACTGTGTGGGTGATAAATCCTCAGTTCAGTAGTTTGCCATAACACAGGCACGTGAGTGGGTAAAATTGGATGTCACTGGTGTGATTGATGTGTCTCACCTGGAATGCTCTCCATTTAAAATAAATGCTTTGCCAGAGTTCCTTTCCCTATTTTGCATAATGCATGCATCACCCAAAGCTTCAGAGTGTCTTGCACTTTAAATGATGATATATTTTTTAAGATGTTGTGTTATATATTATATGGCTACACGTGATTAAAACAGCCCTCATTAGTCATTGTACATTTCGACGACTCATTTTGAGCAAATTTGGTCAACCCTGCATTATCTTTTCTATTATGGTGTGTCCCTACCCTACCCCACACCCCGTACCCACCCCACTCCTAAACCCCAACATATTACATGGTCTGCGGTAGCGACCCTGTAGCTATGGTTAAGTTGCATTTCCCATAGGAAGAACAGTTTTTGGACGGCGTATAACTTTGGCGCCGTTCAACTAATTTGCACGAACCTTTGTAAAAAAAATAGACCTGACCAAAGGTTTGGTGCAGTTTTTGTCAAGGGGTGAACATCATACGTGGACAATGATTGGTCAACTGAGGACTGTGCTTTGCTTCAAAACATTTTAAACAGACGCCATGTTAGATTTGCAAACTGTACTCGTAGTCAGTGAAAATTGCAATTAAAATGTATTCAAAACCACAACATTACACAAATGCAACAATTTCCTGGTGTGCAGGGACTGGCTATGTGCTAAATTTCCCAAATCGTGATAGGCTTGAATAAGAAAAAAATGCTGCTTGCGGCTACAGTCTGAAGTGCTAGATGGGTTTTCAGCAAACTTGCGCGAGGAGCATCAGCAAGGACCTGAAAGCATGCTTTTGCAAATATGTCCTGAGTTTTATTTTTTCCAAAGTGTCAAAATGTAGGTACAAAAAATTGTGATATAACTTTGGTGCCTGGGCAGTGGAACTGGCCTGGGCAAGGACAAATGTCTACTCTGATTTGCTTATTGGGGCCTGTAGCATGGCTGCAGCCCATGCCTCATGGATTGTGGACACTGAGCATGGTTGCACAGTATGAACACTGGCCGTTAATCACATTATGGGGGTATAGTGGACACTACACCAGGATGCAGGCTAGGTGCAGTGGATAAAGAGGGTGGTTTGGTCGAGCCTTATGACCTAGAAAATTTAACCTTGACTTGCACCCCCTGAAAATGACACACATCAGTATGTACTGCAAAACATATGTTTGTTAAAGGAGGTTTATGGTCATTTCATATATGTTAAAAGATTCATTATGAATAACGCATATACAGTGCTGTAACATCATGAAACATTTTCACTTATACAAACCATTGAAATTCAGTGAACAAACTTATTGATAAGTTGCACTAATAAAAACCTATGAAATTCATTGAAAAAAAACATTTTTAAAGGGGCATTATGGTTGCAAGGAAAAATCGAAGAAAACAAAAACAAATTTGCCAGTTATGGTAATCAATGCAATCAAAACTGATGCCACTGACAGGCACTGCTAAGACTAACACCCAGGACATCAACGATGACATCACAAATGGCATCATCAATGACAACACTCATGACATAGTATATGACACCACTCTTCTGTAACAATCCTGATGAAAGTCCCTAGAGGGGTTCTGTTTAGAGTGTTTCTAGCAACATATGAAGGGTGATCGGAAGGCTTGTCATGGACAGCTTCATGTATCACAAATTGCACGTATTGGAGCAGAAACATTCTACTCAAGTTTTGTTGTTAATACAGCAATCTAATAATCCATACACATAGGCAATGGCGGCAGCATGGACCATTGAAGTAGAGTATTCATAATCTTGTATGTTTGGCCAGTAGAATCATACGTCCAAGCCTATGAGAATCTTGACTACTAATGTAAAACTTGGAATCAACAGGTAGTGATACAAGAATTACTACAGACATGCGTTAGTATAACAAGTATATGTAGAGCATCATTGCATGTCCATTTGAGGCACATACAGGGAAACTCTAGTAAGGGGCAAACAAATACTATGATCAGAAAATGACACTAAGATTAGAGTTCATCTTCATCTATAAAAATGTTATTGTCTGTTTGGGGCCTGCTTATTGTTCCATGTATGTGCCCCATGAGCTTGGTCCTAACCATAAGGAAAGCACCTTAAGAACATAGCAAAAGGTTATGGTCTACATGTACATCACCTTTAGAGTATGTGTATCATGTTTTCAATGCTGGGACAAAAGTATGGGGTACCCGGTAAGTGAGTGCTCGGGCAAAACAATCAACGTCCAAAAGGTGTGAGAGAAAAGACTACCGCAATCCAATGGAACCGATATGTTACCCCAACCTAGTCTAAGAATGCAAAACAAGCTGTTGTTCCATGGAAGACACACTGTCACATATATTTGGTTGAAAGAAAAAACAAATTACACAATGCAGTCCCAAGTTTAATCAAAGTAGTCTACTTTGAATGGTAAAGTCTTTGCCAATCTTTGCCTTTGCCAACACGTGTTTCGGCCACTTTTGGTCTTTTTCATAAATATCATGATCACATTGAATATGTCAATCACAAATCATAGAAATGAACAAATCCATTGCATGAAAAAGGGCAGAGAGAAGGATTAGACATATTCAAAACACAACCAATAAATTGAGAACATTATGATAAATTCCATACACAAGGGAAAAAACAAGCAAAAATAAAGAAAAGAAGATCAGGAAAAAACAAAAGAAAACTAAATTAGTAATGAAAGATAACAACTTTATCATTCTTGTTTTGCTTTTTTGGCTTCCTCAAAATATCATGCTTATTTACCATGCCAACCATAGTGACAAACCTCAGTGATTTAAGAGTGAAATCTGATACAAGTTGCATAACTGGAAATGGCTTGTAGCCATCATGCCATATCCCTACGTGTCATTGATGATCTGTTGAGAGATGCTTAAAAAGATAATATTGTCTGACAAACATTTCATATCGAAATTGCATGGACACCAAGGATACTGCTAGCAAAAAGCATTTTTTTATGACCGGGGTAGATGATGGTCTCCAATGCAAAGGATACCCTTTCAATATTTAACAATCCGTTGTCAAACATTTATGTTTTGGAACTTCTCCAATTAATGCACCTATGCTGAGAAAATGGATTTCATTCAGGCGGGTGTTTTCAATGCTGTATGATCAGATCAAGTCTTCTGATTAAAATTCTTACTATCACTGAACAAAAACAACCGCCCCAGATATGTGATGTCATCACTGATGTCATTGATGATGCCATTTGTGATAACATCTTTGATGTCCTAGTTTTTAGTCATGGCAGTGCATTGCAGTGGTGTGAGTTATGTTTGCATAGCTTACCATAACTGGAGAATTTCTATGATTTTTAGATTTTATCTTGCAACCAATTCATAGGTTTTAATAAGTGCAACTTAACCATAACATACCCTTAACAGTGTTTTTAGAGTGAATATATATACATCTCTGGCCCCTTCAGTGATTACAGAGATCACCACATTTAATATATATATATATATATATATATATATATATATATATATATATATATATATATATATATATATATATATATATATACACACTGTAGGCTGCCCATAGACTTTTGCCTATAACAATTGCATCACTTTACAAATTTGGATGAAATGTTCCCAAAAACCCTACAGAGTCTAATTGATACTGTTACTATAGTAAAGCATTGTACACGCAATTATCCATTAAATAAGCAAATTGCAAGATTATTAGTTCAAAATAGTAAGATATACAAATGGGGGGAATGTCATTCGTATAAGTTGTGTAAAAATGTGTCTGGTGCAAAGAACCATCCCTAGGATTCTTGAGAAAATTACCCAGCACCTGGGGGACATGAGAATGACTAAACATCTGTCACAGAATGTTTACTAATGAAGGATCCTGAGAGACAGATAACGAGAGGGAAGTGTAACTTTAGATGGCGTTAACTTTTATCCTAAGGTCACATACAGACCAATGTTTGAAAAGTTAAAGTTATCTAGAACCGCATTATATGGAGGCTCACCCTGCTCACTCATTTCTAACACAGCATCCACTAGCAACTTTCCATGAGGTAATGCTCAAAGGGCGTGCTATGGGCCGAGGGGTAGCGAGAAAAGCGCAGGCACAAAATGCTAATATGGCCTCGTTTCCAGCCATAGAAATAGTACCTGATCACTCTTGTGGAAATAAATACCAAGTCTAATGTGCATCCTCCACTCAGCAAAGTCATGAGTCACTCTTCCCTGTGGACCCTGAAAAGGATCCCAGGCCATCTCCCATCTCCTCTGGCCTGCACAGAAGTGCAATTACTTCCACCCACTTCCTACTTTTCCATACTCACCTGCAAGTCTTTGGTGGTGCATTTGACAAAACTACGAATATTGCAACCAGCATCAAAAGTATAGAGACAGAAAAGATCATGTAAGTACTTTCATTGGTGGCTTCACTGATGGGAGCAATATGTGTTACTTGTGTGTGCATTGTATTGTATTCTGTTATTTATATAGTGCTCTTCCCCCATTTGTATGGCCTCAATGTGTTTTGTGGTTGTAACGCCCTCGGTGACCGCAGTCAATGTGGTGGAGGTTCTAAGAGTTTAGTTTAAGAGATGCTTGTGTGCATTTTTGCCGGCATAGGACTTAGGTGGCTGGCGAGGATCCACTAAGCAGCCCAAGGTCAGGCACATGGGTGGGGGCTGTTGGTGGTTTGAGATAGAGTGCTATTGTTGAAGATTCGATGTGTGCCCAGCTATACCGAATTTTCTTTTTTTTGGTAGTTTCTGTATGCTAGTGGCAGAGGTGTTGAGGTACTTCAGGTGTTTCACTGAGGACGGTTATGTGCGCTGCTAGACCGGATTGGTATTGCCATAGCTGCATTCTACGGTGCATAGGTGTTTGGCTGTGCCTGTGGACTGTGTACACAGATGAGGTGTAAGGTATAGTTACCATATGCTTTAATGTAGTTCGGGTGCAGCGTCCTTTGTCCGGTGTGGGGTTTCCTGGTCTCTTTATTTGTGGTCTCTCCGGAGTGATAGTCTGAGCGGGGAGGGTGAGTGAGGTTTATTGCGGTGTGCCTCAGCGAATGCTGCTGGCTTCGCTGGTGTATTTTCGGGTAGGGGTGTTGTGCATCGGGTGGTAGTTTGTCACGGTGAGTCGATGCGAATGCCGAAGTTATCCGTGCTGTGGTTGTGGGAGGGGTAAGGTTTATTGCGGTATGCGGTGTGCACAAGCAAGTGGTAAATTCCAGCAATGGACATGGAAGGAGGCTTGCATGTGTGCGATTTATGCTACATTCATGGAGTTGCTCCAAGTGCATTGTTTGAACATTTGTTCAGTTAGTTATAGGCCCTTAGATGTCGCCTGTGCCATGGCATGTGCTTTCGTCATTCACAGAGGTGAATGTACATAGATCTGCTCAAATGTATCACATCCGTATGGTTTGTTTTTGCACACTTCACGAACATATATGCATATGTTGTGCACAAACATAACATAAGCATGTGCTCATTTTATTTCTATAGATTTGTCAGGTGTAGACAAGACAACTAAAATACCGTAACTAAAAGGCTCTTTAAGGTAATTTCTCTGCAATGTGCTCTTTGCCCTCATGTGGTGAAGGGCTGGAAAGTCTTGCTTTCGTTAGCAGGGCGCTGTGCCCCCCTCAGACTAATGCTGGCGTGTATGGGTATCCAGGACTTGTACTGACCGCTCGGTATTTCATGAACTCTTTAAGTGCCTCTAGCTGTATCCCATTTTTACTAGGGTAAATAAATAACTTTACCCCTCTCCTTGGGGGTGAAAAGATCTCTGCACCCGTTGCACCTAGAGCCCCACAATGATTTACTTCATGAATATATTCCACGAAGCCCGATTAGGGTGAAACACGTTGTTTTGTTTGCATACTATGTTGCCCGCATGTCCATGCACAATCTTTGCAGCTCTGCCTGAGTGCCGCTGCATCTTTTGGACTGCTAGTCATCCCGTTTTTGCCTCTTAAAATATATATATATATATATATATATATATATATATATATATATATATATATATATATATATATATATATATATATATACAAACAAAGCTCATCATCTTCTACCAGTTGCATTCCACACCTATGAGTCTGTGGGGGCTGTGAGTGGGGTATTCCTTGCAGGACGGTTGGCCAGCCTGTAGGACTTCACCATGTTCTAACTTTGTGAGTCTGTTGAGGCAGGGGTCAAGTTAAGTGGGGGACTCATCAACATACACAATGGGATGTGTCGTCAGAAATTAGCATATCAAGGTGAAATATGCACATTTCATTACATTGGCTTTGCATAACCACCCCAAGGTGGCATTTGCCTTTCATAAAATCAACACACACACGCTTTCAAGAGAGGATAGTTTATTCTAATAGTGTTTTTGAAAACGTTAAAAGGTGTGCATGTTTTAAACTCCAAGAACCAATACAAATATTTTCCCTGGAACTTGCATTACCAAAATGGGACATTTCACCTTTAGTTGTTTATTATTTTTCATCAGGTTATATGGTGCAGTGCTGAAGTACACAGCATGCAAACTTGACTCCCCGAGGTCGGGTTTGATTCATAAATTTAAAGAGGATGTTTCTCATTTTAGCTGGGGGGCTGAGTCCACCCTCTTAAAAAAGTAGGTGGACTCCGTACACCCACGTGTATCCTCCTCAACTTGAGCCCTGTGTTGAGGGGTATCTGGTAATTGCATCGAATGTAATACCATCAAATGCCTTACCATCGAAACAAATTCCATCGAAAAAAAAGCATAAAATGCATTTTTTTTTTTTTAAAGGTAAAGGAGTTTAGTTTAATTATAATGGGTTTTAAAGGTTAAAAAAAGGGGAGTCGGGGGGATCCCTTTAAAAATAAAAATTTTAAAAAATGCCTCTGATGCTATTTTTTTTAATGCGTTTTTTAGATGGAAGGGTATATCGATGGTAGAAATTCGATGCAATGACTAGGAACCGTGTTGAGGTGATGTAGAGGTCGTAGGAGGATCAGGTACCGATAGGTCGTCCCCATCACCTGGCTTGTATGAGTCATGGTGTAGGTCTCTGCGGTAAGTATATATGTTCATTTGCAGGTGTGGGGAATTGTTGATGGAGGTTCATGCTGAATTCCATCCCGCTTAAGGCTTGCTGACAGTGGTTGCATGCTTAAGAGGACATGTTGGTCCTAAATGAGTAAAGTAGATCAAAGCACTGAAGTGGATAAAAGAATAAATTGTACGAAATCAGTAAAGCAGTCTAAATTAATGAAATGGATGAAATGATTGAAATGGACGAAAGGAACAAAACGGACAAAAGGAATAAAGTGAAGAGGATAGAAAGATGAATACAGGAGACGGATGAGTACACAGACAGATGGCATGGAATGTAAGAGTGCATGGTATAAATGGAAAGTACAGAATAGACGATTCGATTACATGAGATGGGTGTAGTGCATGGGACAGATGGAGAGCATGGAACGGATCGAGTGCGTGCAACAAGTGACATGGGCTGAACCGATAATGCAGGATGAATGAAGTGAATGGAGCGGGTGAAGTCAGTGGAGGGGATGAAGCGCATAGAGCAGATGAATGCGTAGAGTGGATGAGTGCGTAGAGCCGATGGGTGCGTAGAACCGATGAGTGCGTAGAACCGATGAGTGCGTAAAGCGGATGAGTGCGTAGAGCGGATGAGTGCGTAGAGCGGATGAGTGCGTAGTGTGGATGAGTGCGTAGAACGGATGAGAACGTAGAGGGGATGAGAGTGCAGAATGAATGAGGGCATGGAGCGGATGAGAGCGTGGAGCAGATAAGAGCGTGGTGCGGATGTAGGTTGTGGTGCGGATGTAGGATGTGAGTAGATAGTAGAGTGGAGCGGATGTAGGGTGTTGAGCAGATTTAGGGTGTTGAGCAGATGTAGGGTGTGATGGTGTTGAGCAGATGTAGGGTGTTGAGCAGTTTTAGGGTGTTGAGCAGAGGTAGGGTGCGGTGGTGTTGAGCCAATGTAGGTTGTTGAGCCGATGTAGGGTGTTGAGCTGATGTAGGGTATTGTACGGGTGCGGAGCGGGTGCAGAGTGCAGAGCAGGTATGGAGTGCGGAGCAGGTATAGAGTGCGAAGCGGGTGTAGAATGTGTAGCGAGGAGCAGGTGTAGAGTGCAGAGCGGGTGTAGAATGCGGAGCGGGTGTAGAGTGCGGAGCGGGTGTCGAGTGTGGAGCAAACGGATGATGTATGTGGACGGAACGGGTGAAGTGGATGGAACGTGTGAGGTGGTTGGAAGGAATGGGTGTAGTAGGGGGAAGAAATGGGTGAAGTGGGTAGCAGGAACGGAGGATGGATCTGGAAGAACGGGTGATGTATAAGGACGAGACGGGTAAAGTATAAGGAAGGAACAGGTGAAGTATGTGGACAAAATGGGTCAAATATATTAAATAGAATGGGTGAAGTATGTGGATGGAACGGGTGAAAAGGATGGATCAAGTGAAAAATGTGGTTGTAACGGAAGAAGTATGGGGTTGGAACGAGTGAAGTATGTGAGTGGAACGGATGAACTGGGTGGAACGGATGAACTGGGTGGAACGGATGAACTGGGTGGAACGGATGAACTGGGCGGAACGGATGAACTGGGTGGAACGCATGAACAGAGTGGTAGGGGTGAACAGGGTGAAATATGTGGACGGAAAGGGTGAAGTATGTAGATGGAAAAAATGAAGTATGTGGATGGATGTGGATGGAATGTGTGAAGTATGTGGATGGAACGGGTGAAGTATGTAGATGGAACGGATGAAGTATGTAGATGGAACGGATGAAGTATGTGGATGGAACCGGTGAAGTATGTGGATGGAACGGGTAAAATATGTGGAAGAAACGGGTGAAGTATGTGGATGGAAAGGGTGAAGTATGTGGATGGAATGGATGAACTGGTGTAGAATGGATGAAGTGGGTGGAACGGGTGAAATGGTAGAACGGATGAAGTAGGTGGATGAACGGGTGATGTGTCTGAAACCGGTGAAGTGGGTGGAACCGGTGAAGTGGATGGAACATGTAAAATGGCTGGAAACAGTGAAGTGGATGGAACGTGTGAAGATGACGTATGGAGAAAGGTAACGTGGGTAGAACGAATGAAAGGAGCAGTGCATAAAATGGTTGGAGTGCATAAGATGGCTTAGAGTGCATGGAACAGATTGGAGTGCATGGAACGGATTGGAGTGCATGGAACGGATTTGAGTGCATGGAATGGATTGGAGTGCATAGAATGGCGTGACTTGCATGGAACGGTTTGGAGTGCATGAACGTTTGAAAGAGCATTGAAAGGAACGGTTCTGAGTGCTTGAAATGGTTGTAATACATGGAACAGTTTGGAGTACATGGAACGGATGGAGTACATGGAACCATTGGAGTGGGGTCGATCTCAAGCACCTAAGGTAAACCACCATATCCCATCTC
This sequence comes from Ambystoma mexicanum, assembly GCF_040938575.1. Lineage (NCBI taxonomy): Eukaryota > Metazoa > Chordata > Amphibia > Caudata > Ambystomatidae > Ambystoma > Ambystoma mexicanum. The sequence continues at coordinate 267,149,628 of NC_090937.1, forward strand.
CACGCTTACTCTCTTCTTAACACCACCACTCAACTAGAACACAGCGATACTATGACACCATTCGGTATAGCTGTTCTCATACCATCATTTGCCTCATACTCCCCAACTAAACACTACTGGTTACACACCCTCCAGCCTAGGCGTTCTCCTCAGGCCTAACGCAGGCAGAATCGGTCCGGATAACAACCTGCCACAACAAACACATACTCATGATCTCTCAACCACCACACCTACCGCTAAGAAGCAGCTATTACACAAATGCCACACCAGCTGCAGACATATCCGGTGCTCACATGCACCTTATGACTCTCTCTATTCTCTCTACTGACTTGAACTTCGGTTCCCGGGAGCGTTCAACCTACCAGCGCCTTGAGACCATACCAATGGTACATAAGGCGCTATACAAATGCAAAGTAACATAACATAACATAACTAAATAGAAAACTTAGTTCATCCCTTCTTGATCTATGCTTCATGGCCGTGAGCAGGAAGACAGGTTTCTAGAAAAATTGAACGGTTGGTGATATGTGTATATCTGAGCAATTCCAGTTCATCTATTTGAAGGGTGAAAACAATAGAAAATGTTGCTGCTAAAATAGTATCAGCATTGTATTATAGGTACCCCTTTTCCTTTCCCTATTTTCTTCAGTTTCTTTCCTATTGTTTCTTTTTCTTTCCTTCTTTTTTCATGTTGTGTAATCTCCGCGAGCAGCAGCTTAAAGGTCCTCCTTTAAGTCAGTTTGAATTACATGTCCAGAACAACATTGTGACGCAAACGCTTGACAGCTACTAAATATTCATACAGTAATCTAATTTTGGTGTAGCGGTTGTTTGAAGGCGTTTTGATGGATCATTACATTAAATCAAATAGAATTGCGGCACCACAAATCACGTGAATAGCCAGGATGTTTACAACACAACTTTATTTATAATTACTTCACTCGTCGAATACAAAAAACGTAGCGTGTTGTTTCAAGAGACCTCTTTCACGTTACGTTATTATTAAAATGTAGAACCTTGCAATACGTATTATTCATAGATCCCTTTTGTGTAGTTGGCAGAGTAGTGCCAAGTTCTGCTATGCCCAGTTTGCTTAGAAGTGGCAGATTATGTTATGCTGAATGTGCTGGGAAGTACCAGTATTAGCTGTACCCAGTTAGCATAGCACAGCCAGATTCCATTATGCCCAATTAGAACATCAATGCCATATTCAAATGTACCACGTATGTCAGGAAGGCTACATAGTATTAGGTCCAGTCACAAAAGCAGTGTGAGATTCCATTATGCCCAGCTGGTGCTGTAAAGTAACTTCCGAATATTCATATGTCACACTAAAGCCAGTTATATTGTACAAATATGCCCACCACATCCTCCCAGCATATAGGGCAAATAAAGGGTACCAGTGTATATAAAATATGGACAAGGCTTGAAATATTGAACTGTAAGATTGTAGGTAAGGCAATGTGGCCAAATCTACAGAACCAAACCACTGGCATAGGGGCAGTATGAAAGAATGCCTTCACAAGAGTGGCACTCTTGCCAGGCAGAACCAGCCTTCACTAAGTGTGGATGGATGACGATGGAGAAAGTGGAGCAAAGAGTACAGGGCGGCGGAGGGAGTAAAACTTCGACATATTTTAGTGGCTTTGTGACATGAAGCTCTTGAAACGGCATACCACATTGTAGAGGAGCAGGTGGACACATTTTCCCTAACTCCCAACCCCTCACCGCCATCATATTGGAACAGTAGTAGAAGTGCCCCATGTGTTGTCCCTGTACCGCATCGAGTGTATGAAAGACAAAATGCACTCAGACAACGGTATTGAATGTATCCTCGCACTGAGGGAGTGGAAGGATAGCATGTGGAACAAGATCAGCACACAGTATTAGACATCATGGACTGCTGAGTGAATATGATGAAGGTAGAGTGATGTCATGAAGAAGATATGCAAAGACATACTGAAACAACATGAAAATACTAAGGAGCTACGATTTAACTGAAGTGACAGGAGAAACATGTATGAAATAAAAGTAATCATGTATGCAAAAGAAGATAAAGTAACATGCTGACCAATAAGTGTAAATACGCAGCAACGCAAGGTAGATAAGACATATAGGAGCTTGCTACACGCGGAATATATAACATGGCTAGGATGGCCATAACTGGAAAATAGATGCCTGCTCGCCCTAAGACTCAATCCATTTACCTCAGAGTCAGGAGTTGCTGGAAAACAGCTTTGTGTGCAACATGAAGAGGAGTGTATGTTGGCCTGGGATCAAGGACTCTATTTGTACGAATAGCTGCAATGCACAAAGGGAGGCAGATTGATGATTCATGGACTTGAGACATATTTCTCTGAGATTAAAGAAGAAGAAAAATTTGCAAGAGCCAAGTATTGGACAATTAAAGGTGTATAAAGTCTATACAAGATAAAGTGAGCAAGTCTTTAGACCCCAAGAGGAGCAATGACGCCCAGCATAATTGAATCAAATAGCAGTAAATTTGAGGTTGAAATGGGCAAGTCAAAAACAAGGACCATTCATTAAGCTGTGGATGAAGATAGTGATGTGGTTACACTACCTTGAATGTCCCAGAACAGAGAGCAAGCTACAAAGTCAACTACAGACTGGAAACTTTGGCTCATGGTCAGACTAATGAGAGATGATGCACTAATTGGGACGAGGGGAGTAATCTGACGTGACTCAAGCACCTTGGTTTCGTTTCACTTGCGTGCTGCTAGCCGAGCCAAAAGTCCAAGGTTGGGTGGGAATGCCAACCAATCAGTGGGTCTATGGTGTAATCTGCTATACAATGTTGCCTAGACCAACCGACTGCCATTTTGTCCGCTATAATCAGTATTATACATGTTTAGAGGTAGTTCAAGGTGTGTTTTACAGATAAGAGAAAGCCAATGGTGTACTAATTCCTATGTATTTTATAAGTAGATATCTTCCCCTAACCAATCCCTCCTGTCAATAGGTTTTACAGTTTGCCACGTAGGATGATGTCATAAATGACGCATATTGGGGTATAAAACCTCGGTGTAATCAAGTCTGTGTGTGATTGTGCAAGCATCAGTCTGATGTCTGCCAGTTTGCCCTGCTTTATTAAATTGAGAATAATGTAGTACTTTGCTATATTCTTTGAGTCTGTATGGTTATTTGGTCTGAGATCTCTATTGGTAATCCCATCTAGCACAAGTGATGCTTCAAGGTGCTAGAGCATAACATTGTCTCTGATTTTTTCGCATGTGTATATTGTAACGCTCACCTGATTCCCGCAGAGGCGCCGGTCTTGACTGGGTGAATGCCGTATCTTCAAAGGTGATGTGTAACACACGGTTGGCTCTTTGGGCTGGACCTCTGTGCACTGTATGTCTGACTCGATGAGTAAGATGTCTTAGGTAAGTGAACGCCGAGCTCTCCATCTGCCTCGGGGCAGGGTGCCGTAACCAGTTCCTTCACTGGTTAAGGCTGCAGGCCTCTTGACCTCAGAGGACTGCTCTCCGTCGTTAACTGCACGAACGGTAAGTTCTGGGCGCTTCAAATGTCTTAAGTCTTTTGTAATGATATCTCTTGTTTTGCAGAGTTCCGGCGATGGCGGATGGCGGGCTGATGAGAGTTGAGGATCGAACCCGCGTGAGGAATAGAAGCGCCTGGAAGCACGTAGGTAAGCGCTTGTAGCCTGCTTCACGATGCGCACTAACTGTCTCTTTTATCTTGCAGGTACAAGTTGGGAGCTTTAGAGAAGCTGAAGGGTGCTGGAATACCCACTGGATTCGGCGTGGGAAGGAGTAATGGCACGTGAGTAATAAAGTTGCCCAATGTCTTTAAACGCACCTTCTTTTGTCTTTCAGATGCGGGATGCAGCGCCGAAGGCCTCCGGAGCGTGCGAAGAGCTGGTAAGCTTTTGTCTTTCAGATGCCGGAATGCAGTGCGAAGACCTCCGGAACATGCGAAGAGTAGGTAAGCCTTTGTCTTTCAGATGCCGGAATGCAGCGCGAGGCGTTGGTGACAGCCGATGGACCAGGTAAGAGATGCGCTGCCACTGAAGACCGTAGTGCTAACCTGTTCTTTCTTTGTCTTTACAGGTGCTGCTGAAGACTGGATTCCAGGATGGTAAGCCTTTGTTTCCTTAGGCCCAGGATCAGAAGCAGAAGACACGATGAGCGTTCTGCTGCAGATAATGCAGAATAACACAAAGCAAGATTCATCCATCGGGTGTGGTTTAAATAGCCTCCTGTAGTGCTTAGGTGTCTCCTTCCACAGCCACGCCTAGGTAAGAAAAGAGTTCCTGCTTTCCAGAAGAGTTCCAGTGTTCTGAACCTAGGGAGTGGCTCCTGCCCCACCCAACAGGAAAAGTAGTCCCAAACAGAAGAGGATCCGGGGTTCAACTGGCAGGTAAGTAAGCAGCATGGTCTGCTGCAGGTAAGTCCACCCAAGCATTATGAGCCTGGCGCTTCCAGCGCTGGGACTGGGCATCTTTATGAGCCTGGTGCCACTGGCGCCAGGACAGGGTCCAAAAGGTCCCAATTGGGACTGGCTGGCACTCGGAACCGGAGTTATGGGTCTGCTTCCAAGGGAGTCGGGCAAGTCCTGATCTTTTGGAAGCAGAGATCATGACAGCACCCCCCCTCAAGGCCCCTCCCAAACCGGGCTTCTCCGGGGGTTTGGGCTTGTTAGGAAATGTTCGATGAAATCTTTTGATTAGACGAGGCGCGTGGACATATTCTGCAGGTTCCCAGGATCTTTCTTGGGGACCGTAGCCTTTCCAGTCAATCAGGTAAAATAGTTTAGATTTGGAGATCTTGGAATCCAGGATGCTTTTGACTTCAAACTCGAGTTCTCCATCAACTAGAATAGGTTTTGGAGATGTAGTTAGTCGGGTTTGAGGTTGCACAGGTTTTAATAGAGAGACGTGGAAGACCGGATGTATCTTCATGTGAGGGGGCAAGTCCAACTTGACCGCTACTGGATTTACTATGGTAGTGATGGAATAGGGACCAAGGTATCTTGGGTTGAATGTGCGTGGTCCTTTTAGAGGTAGATATTTGGTGGTTAACCAGACTTGATCTCCTACTTGATATTGGGGGGCTTCCTTCCGATGTTGGTCTGCTCCTTTCTTGTATTGTTCTTTAGCCCTTTGAAGGCGAGAAACGGCTTCCTTAAAGGCTTGGGTGATTGTAGAATGCAGGTGGTCTACTGCTGGTGTTCCAAGATCTTGGAGTGGATCCAACTCCGAGGTTCGAGGGTGACTACCGTATAAAAGAAAAAACGGGGTCTTCCCAGTTCCCGAGTGGACAGAGTTATTGTAGGCATATTCGGTTATCCAAAGGATATCTTTCCAAGTTTTTTTAGTTTGTTGTAGCATGCAGCGCAAATACTGTTCCAGAGTTTGATTGGTCCTCTCGGTTTGTCCGTCGGTTTGAGGGTGGTGGCTGGTCGAAAGTCTCACATCAATTTGAGCCGACCGACAGCAACTTCGCCAAAAATGAGAAATAAATTGACTACCTCGATCCGAAATTAGAACTGAAGGAAAACCGTGCAGTCGGACGATGTTTTTGAGAAATTCTCGGGCCAGAGTTGCTGCTGTTGGTAAGCCTTTGAGTGGAATGAAATGCGCCATCTTGGAGAATAGGTCCACGATTACTAGGATCGTATTGTATCCGGAGCATGGAGGTAGATCGGTGATGAAGTCCATAGAAAGCGTATGCCAAGGGCGAGGCGGGATGTCAAAAGGGCGTAAGAGGCCGGCTGGTTTTTCCTTTTGACTCTTGTTTTGGGCGCATACTCCACAGGACATTATAAAGTCTCTGATATCTTTTTTCCAAGACGGCCACCAGAAGTAGCGCTTGATCTTTTCCGAGGTCTTGGTCATACCGGGATGTCCTTCCATTAAAGAATCGTGATAACAAGAGATTACCTTTTTCTGTAAATCTGTGCTGGGCAGGTATAACCGTTTTTGGAAATATAATAGGTTGTCCTTCACCGTAAAGTCCTTTCCCTGCAGATGCCAATTCTGTATGTCTGCTGGAGTTACCAGTAGCCTGGCTTTATCCTTAACTTCCTCTATGGATTGTGTGGCGATTACACCTAGAATTCTTTGTTCGGGAATGATAGGTACAGGTTTAGGATTGATCAAATGTTCTTCCACTCCCATCCGAGAAAGGGCATCAGCTTTACCGTTTTTTGTACCAGGTCGATAGGTAATTATGAAGTCAAACTCGGCAAAGAATAGTGCCCAACGGAGTTGCCTGGAGGATTGAGCTTTTGCGGTTTTCAAATATTGCAGGTTTCGGTGATCTGTAATCACAGTAACGGTGTGTCGGGCCCCCAGAAGATAATGCCGCCAAGCCTTAAAGGCGGACTTGATAGCTAGAAGTTCCTTATCAGTAATAGTGTAATTGATTTCAGGAGGCGAGAATTTGCGGGACCAAAATGCCACGGGATGCAACTGATTGGTTACTGGGTCCTTTTGTGATAGAACTGCCCCCATGGCAAGGCTCGAAGCATCAGTTTCAACGATGTAGGGGATTTCTGGGCGAGGATGTTTTAAGATCGGTGCAGAGATAAATCTAGTCTTCAAATTCTGGAAAGCTTGTTCCGCCTCGGTAGACCATTCAAAACGTTTGTTTTTCTTTAACAAGGCGGTGATGGGCTGGACTATTCGAGAGAATTCGGGGATAAACCTGCTGTAAAAGTTAGCGAAGCCTAACATGCTTTGAACACCTTTTACGGAGGATGGCGATGGCCATTTGAGAATTGCATCGACCTTCTTTGAATCCATACGCACTCCGCTAGGTGATAATATGAATCCCAAGAATTCAACTTCAGTCACGTTGAAAACACATTTTTCCAACTTAGCGAAAAGTTTGTGTTGACGCAATCTCTCGAGGACCATTTTCACGTGTTTCCGATGTTCAGTTTCCGATGAAGAATAAACGAGGATGTCGTCAATGTAAACAACAACACACACATCTATGAGCTCTCTGAGGACATTGTTCATAAAATATTTAAAGGCGGCCGGGGCATTGCAAAGTCCGAAGGGCATGACCTGATATTCAAATAGCCCATACTTGGTGCGGAAGGCCGTCTTCCATTCATCGCCCTCTTTTACTTGTACCAAGTGGTAGGCTCCTCTAAGATCCAGCTTTGTATATATGCATGCTTTTCTGACTTGGTCCAGGAGTTCAGGGATCAAAGGTAACGGATATCTATTCTTAACGGTGATCTGGTTCAGGGCGCGATAATCTATACAAGTTCTAAGGTCCCCTTCTTTTTTTGGAACGAAGAACAAAGCTGAGGAAGCAGGGGACTTGGAAGGACGAATAAACCCATTCGCTAGGTATTGATCCAGGTATTGTAAGAGGTGAAGATTCTCAGGCTCGGTGAGGGCATAAATTCTACTACAAGGAGGAGTAGATCCAGGTATCAGGTCTATCTGGCAGTCATAAGACCTATGAGGAGGTAGAGAGTTAGCCTGATCCTTCTGGAAAACATCTTGGAATTCTAGGTATTCAGGAGGTAACTGGGGAGCCTCCGAGGAAATTGCTGCCAGTGCAACACCAGGTCGAGGGTGACAAGTAGAGACACATTCTGGAAACTGAACCGTTCTTGCTCGCCAATCGATCTGAGGATTGTGGTTCTCTAACCAAGGAATTCCTAGAATAATCTGGAACTGAGGCGCCTTGATCACATCGAACACGATCTTCTCATGGTGTCCATCTTGACTTACTAGCGTCACTTCTTGGGTGGTATGCGTTACTGGTCCGGAGGCTATCTCCGTACCATCCACCGTAGTAATGACGTCCTTTACAGCCTTTGGACAAAGAGTCAGATTCATCCTCAAAACCATTTCATGATCCACATAATTGCCAATGGCACCGCTGTCGACGTAAGCCTCAATCGCATGTAATCGATCCGGATGTTCAGGGCTAATGAGGACCATAGGTATCACGAAATGCGAGGTCACGGAACTGGTTTTAACGCTCGGCAAGAGGACCTCTATTCTTGTCGGGCGAGGTCATTTCCCTGCTCAGATTTTGTGACCCTGGTAACTGCAGCTCCTACTGCCTTCTTGGCTGGTTTCACCGGACAGTCTCGAAGAAAGTGCCCCGAGTTTCCGCAATAGAGGCATAATTGCAGCTGTTTTCTCCTTTCCCGCTCCTTTTGTGTTAGTGGTCCTTTCAGGCCCCCTATTTGCATGGGTTCCCCGGAGTCTACTCCTTTGGTAGGAGTTGGTGGTTTGGAAAATACTCGAGCATCAAACTTGGAACGATCGGCCTTCCTGTTCTGCAGTCTGTGGTCAATTTGAACGACTAAGTCAATATAGTCCGAACAGTCTTGCGGGGGATTCACTACTTGGGCTAACACATCTTTGAGCTCTCCACATAGACCTCTATAAAACAGCGTAATCCTTTTGTCCTCAGGCCATCGAGTTTCCACTATCAGTCTGTTGAAAGACGCAAAATAAGCCAAAAGGTCTTGATTACCCTGTCGCAATGAAAGGAGCTCATTGTCCAAGGCCTGCCCCTGTGAATGTCTTGCAAACAGTTTTTCCATACTGAGCTGAAAAGCTTGAAAATCATGGAGAACCGGATCATCTTGATTAACTAGCGGGATCGACCAGTCTGCCGCATTGCCACTAAGGTACGAAAGCATGAAAGCTACCTTAGCTTGATCAGTTGGAAAGGCTGCTGGCTGGCATAAGAAGTGCAACCGGCACTGATTAATGAGTACTGCAAACCTCTTTGGGTCACCAGAAAATCGTTTGGGCGGAGCCAGAGGTACATTCCCAGGTAGGTTGATCTGCACTGGGTTCGTAGAGGATGTTGAAGGAAGATTTGCCCCTGATGCGGGTAACGGAGTTTGTCCGTCTTGTGACTGCAGCAATTGTCTAGCGAGATCATCTGTTCGCTCCTTGGAAATAATCAGTTCCCTTCTTAGAGCATTCGTTTCCTAACGGGCTGCATGCACTTCTGCTCTTAGTTCCCCAAGTAACTATGCTAGTTGGTCGGTATCCGAGGTTTCCATAGCGCCTGGGTGGGAGTTTTGCGGTCGGCTTTGTGTTCTGTAACGCTCACCTGATTCCCGCAGAGGCGCCGGTCTTGACTGGGTGAATGCCGTATCTTCAAAGGTGATGTGTAACACACGGTTGGCTCTTTGGGCTGGACCACTGTGCACTGTATGTCTGACTCGATGAGTAAGATGTCTTAGGTAAGTGAACGCCGAGCTCTCCATCTGCCTCGGGGAAGGGTGCCGTAACCAGTTCCTTCACTGGATAAGGGTGCAGGCCTCTTGACCTCAGAGGACTGCTGTCCGTCGTTAACTGCACGAACGGTAAGTTCTGGGCGCTTCAAATGTCTTAAAAGTCTTTTGTAATGATATCTCTTGTTTTGCAGAGTTCCGGCGATGGCGGATGGCGGGCTGATGAGAGTTGACGATCGAACCCGCGTGAGGAATAGAAGCACCTGGAAGCACGTAGGTAAGCGCTTGTAGCCTGCTTCACGATGCGCACTAACTGTCTCTTTTATCTTGCAGGTACAAGTTCGGAGCTTTAGAGAAGCTGAAGGGTGCTGGAATACCCACTGGATTCGGCGTGGGAAGGAGTAATGGCACGTGAGTAATAAAGTTGCCCAATGTCTTTAAACGCACCTTCTTTTGTCTTTCAGATGCGGGATGCAGCGCCGAAGGCCTCCGGAGCGTGCGAAGAGCTGGTAAGCTTTTGTCTTTCAGATGCCGGAATGCAGTGCGAAGACCTCCGGAAAATGCGAAGAGTAGGTAAGCCTTTGTCTTTCAGATGCCGGAATGCAGCGCAAGGCGTTGGTGACAGCCGATGGACCAGGTAAGAGATGCGCTGCCACTGAAGACCGTAGTGCTAACCTGTTCTTTCTTTGTCTTTACAGGTGCTGCTGAAGACTGGATTCCAGGATGGTAAGCCTTTGTTTCCTTAGGCCCAGGATCAGAAGCAGAAGACACAATGAGCGTTCTGCTGCAGAGAATGCAGAATAACACAAAGCAAGATTCATCCATCGGGTGTGGTTTAAATAGCCTCCTGTAGTGCTTAGGTGTCTACTTCCACAGCCACGCCTAGGTAAGAAAAGAGTTCCTGCTTTCCAGAAGAGTTCCAGTGTTCTGAACCTAGGGAGTGGCTCCTGCCCCACCCAACAGGAAAAGTAGTCCCAAACAGAAGAGGATCCGGGGTTCAACTGGCAGGTAAGTAAGCAGCATGGTCTGCTGCAGGTAAGTCCACCCAAGCATTATGAGCCCGGCGCTTCCAGCGCTGGGACTGGGCATCTTTATGAGCCTGGTGCCACTGGCGCCAGGACAGGGTCCAAAAGGTCCCAATTGGGACTGGCTGGCACTCGGAACCGGAGTTATGGGTCTGCTTCCAAGGGAGTCGGGCAAGTCCTGATCTTTTGGAAGCAGAGATCATGACAATATTTAGGGAATTTGTAAAGTGTGAACATGAACCACACTCTTAGGGCTACGTCGAAAAATGTGTTATAATCTGTAAATGTATAATTAATTGATGTAGTGCATTTTTACATGTCCTAAAATAGTTTTTTTTCATTGTCCTCTCTAATGGGAGTGGTTTATTTATAATAATTACCTAGCAGCGTGGGGTCGGGGGATGAAGTGTCTGCCTCCCAGCTAATCAGGGGGCTGGGAAGGGGGTCTTTACCACATGGTAAATCTCCACTCCAAGCCTCCTCGGAAGCCGGAGGCTGCCATCTTCACCTCTGGAAATTAAGGTAAGTGTGCTATGCTCCCTTTCCCCCACTTTACCCCAACCTCCAACCCCAATTTCCCTGTTCCTCACCCACCCCCACCTCTGACCCACTTACCTGCCACTATCTTGTCCCTCACTGGTGCTGGGAACACTCAGTGTTCCCAGTGCATCTCTGTCGAGGTAATGGCTGCCATGGAAAGGGGGAAGGGACTAGGTGTAGGTCCCTTCTGCCTACTTTATGGTGGCCATCTTGCTTTGTAGTTTTTTCAAGTCGAGAAATGGCAAACACGCCATTTCTCAACTTAAAAATAAAAACTATTCCCATCCAGGTGCTACGTGCCGAGATACTAACAGCAATAAACCCTGCTCTACCGGGGCAGTTTATATCCGGGCTAACATCAAACCTCTCGCTTCGCTCGGGCTTCTAACTGGCCTGGGCATTCCCTGGCTCAGTAAAAACCCCACCCATCAGGGTTTCTTGCTTAATTAAATAAGTATACTGCTGCTTATAATTGCAGTGAATGATGGTGATCATAATGATTTAATATTATCACATCAAAGCTAAAATGACTGTAAATCTAATAGTGTCACTAGAAGCCTGGTGGCTGGGGACTAATTGTGCACTCATGGGTTCCCATTCAGAAAATTAAGCATTATTTCCGTTACAGTTACAGTTATAGTCTGCCTTCATTTGACCTTATAGGAATAAACATTTAAATATGTGTTCTGTCTTCCTGGTGCCAAAATCTACAATATCTATAAGGAAAGACGCTTATGAACGGTTAGCTGGCTTGATGAATATTGGCTTTGTTTGTAACAACTTCGTGTTATTTCCAGAAAATAAATCCTCCTCCTTAATGATATGTTTAAAAAGTCCCAGAATACCATACGGCCTCATTACGAGTTGGGTGGTATCCTGGTGGTAAATCCACCAAAATCCCACCCAACTAAATTATTGCTACCGACACTTGGTCTGGCAGAATTAACGCAAAATTACAAGTGGCAGTGACAGTGTAATTCCCAATTTTTTTTGAGTTCACTGGACTCAAAGGTAAAGTGGAATTTCCTCTCCGGTAATTCCGCGGATTCTGTCGATTTTTCGGCAGTGAGTGGGAGACTTTACCTCAAGGATTTTTCTGGAGGTAAATCTTCCACGCCAGACCCAACATCATAATTTGGCATAGTGGTAAAGTTGGCGGTAACGGATTTACATCCAATTTTACAACTTAATGTCATATTTGTAATGAGGCCCATATATTTGCAATAATGAGGGAAGGGGGTAAACTAAACCTCTGCACACATAACACATACCAACTCCATTTGGTAGCATGCTGCAGGACAAGATGTGCTACAAATACACACAGGGCCTGATGGACAGGGTGTTTTTTAATGGGATGGACCCAACACTTTGTGAATCAGGCGCAGAGTGTGCCAGGATAGAGCCCACCACGATGCAATGAAAATGCTCCCTTCTTTTTTCTGAAGATTTTAATACAGACCTAAGCTTTTTGCATGTCCTTTTATACGGTTAATGTCCTATTATACAAAATAAAGACAAGAAAACACACTGGAAACCCAAATATTAAGCCCATGCATTCTCTAAACAGGGTTGGCCTGGGGCATAAAATTATTGAAGGCACCAATGAAAAAGTGGCTCACAGTTGCAAATGCCAATTCATTGCTTTTGTGACAGACTGTTTGAGTAGTACCCAAGGGGGCGGGGGTTGATAAAATGTGATGCAAATTATGCATTTTAAAGAATAGTTATTCAGTAAGACTAATTAAAACTACTAGCCACACAGTGAAGTAACTTATCAAACTGAAAAAACGGGCCCACACTAGCATTTTACATTTTTGTTTCGGGCCTTGCCCTATTGCCCTATAGGTCAGTTCGAAGCTGTCTATGTATTGTGTTTAATGAAATATTTCTATGATTTATATGGTTTACCCTCTTCTTCATTAGCACTTGATTTTTCACTCCCGGATAGTTGTTATAGTATTTCTTTGTTGCAGTTGGAATAACTTTGCTTTCTTACTTTTTGCTTCTTATTCATTTCATTCCCATAGAGCATCCCCCTCAATGTACTGCCAGAATAGCGGGGACAGACTCTAGTACCATGTCCACAGAGTGTGTCAAGGAGCAATGAAGGGTGCCAGCTTTTGCCACATTGCATTTGCTGCTGCCTGTTTGGGGTCACCTCACTAAGTGCAGCCCTTGCATAAGAACAGGACATGATGGTGGTGGCTACTTGATTAATGCAGCTGATGGTTTAGATACAGAGATGAGAAAACGTACGAGGGGACAGATTATCGATTATTGTATGCTCATTTGCCCCTTGACACATCAACTTGATCAGCCACTCGCTGTGGACATATCACTAGAGTCTGTCCTCAATGTCTCTGCAGAAAGCAACAAAAGCACTTCCTCCTTTAACCGGGCACCTCCTATTTTAACTATATAAGCACTTAGCCACTGAAGATGTCCCTCCATACTCGCCCTCCTTCACCTTGATTAACATCCCCCCCTTTTCTCCCTTCGTCCATCTCCCTTTGACCACAATAGGACTTACTTGTGCACTTTCAGTCCCCATAACATGTTTACCTCTCCAGTAAACTGCCCTTACTTTCATTACAATCCTCCCCTCCCTTCATCATCGCTCCTCTCCCTGCTGACCTACTCTCCCCTTCCCCTTCTATGTCTACTAAGCAATTCTGGAACATGATGTCTTGTACCTTGAACGCATTTAGTTACTAACCCTATTTAAATGGCAATGCTCTGTACATGCTTTTATTCCTGGCTGTGAAAGGATGACCTTGTAGCCTTGAAACACTTGTGCGATCTGGCCCTGTATATAAAGCAACACACTTGTGCAATCTGGCGCCTATACATAAGACACTAAATTAAAAATGAAATAATATATGTTTGTCATCTTTGATAATATTATCGTGACGTATATTCAAGCAAAGGGAGGGAGGAGAGCACTGGAGCAGTAATGGAATGAAAGAAGGAAGGAAATAAGGGAGGGATATAGGGAGGGAAACCATAAATTTCACAAAAGGTTTCAGGGTGGGAGTGTGTTCAGAAGAGGATAGCAGTGTGGGCCACTCTTGAATAAGTGAGGAGGAAGAAAGTGAAGCAGAAGCCAAAAGAAACTCTATTTTACTACGATTAAACTTGAAAGAAAACAGGGGCATGCAATCCTCAGTGGCTAAAGACAGTCCTGGAGGTGAAGACACTTTTAGATAGATCTGTATGTCATCAGCATACTGGTGCACCAGGGGAGTCAGACCTACACACCAGATCTCTCAGGGGTTCCATGTAGATGTTGAACTATGTGGGTGTAAGATGATCCCGAGGAACTCCACACAAGCAAGCTGCCAGAGCTGACCAAATCCACCTTCACAAACCGTGAACATCCACCCTTGAAGGATGCAAACCACAGAAAGACAGGGTCGGTCAGCCCCATTCAGAAGGATAAGATGCTCAAAAGACCCTCATACTTAACTGTGTCAAGCTCTACAAAGAGATCCAGAAGCATGAGAAAACACACATAACTCACTCTCCCATGGTGTCCACCTTGTCCAACAAGGTAGAAGATGGGTTTCCAATCATCTTGACCGCAGCAGGAGTGAGCATCAGTAATCACTGAATTAAGTCTGGGTCATATTTACCAGCAGAAATTGCTGTTTAAGGAGGGGTGTGGCAGGCACACTAAATTAAACTAAAACATTTGAGCTTGACCCCAGGCCAAAGGAAGGCAAAGCAAATCACAAAGAATAGGCCACACTGTTGAGCAGAGCAGCTTAACATCAATGGCAATGTATATTCATGATAAAAAATATCAGGCACTGTCTATTGCTAAAATATTGTCTGATCAAATTGAAAACCAGAAGCGCAATCCTAAAATGTGCTTTGCTCCTATCGGCAGGCATTGATCTCTGGTTCTGCCCTGGAAGATGAGGTTAAAATGAGCCTTGATTCCGTTGAGCCATCAAATGTCAGATGTTGGCTTCGACATTGCAACAGTAAAAGGAAAGAGAAGTAAGGCTGCAGTTGCAGTAAATTGGGAGAGACTACAACCTCAGCTAATACATGAAAACTCAGTTTGAAGTTACAGAGCTGTGGGCTCTTCAAAATTAGCTGCCAGGGATTCCGGAACTGAAAGTGATTTCCGAAGAATCAACCAATAAGCTCTCACGCAAAGTAAATAGGGAGCTAAAAAGATGCTGTGCTGAATGGGAGGATCAGAGGAGCTGGAGGTAGGATCAGTAA
This sequence comes from Ambystoma mexicanum, assembly GCF_040938575.1. Taxonomy (NCBI): domain Eukaryota; kingdom Metazoa; phylum Chordata; class Amphibia; order Caudata; family Ambystomatidae; genus Ambystoma; species Ambystoma mexicanum. The sequence goes on from NC_090937.1 coordinate 267,164,633, forward strand.
TGCTGAGTTTGATTATTTAGCCCAAGGCCGTGGGAATACTTACGCAGATTCACAATAAGAATAAGGACTTGGCAAACCAAAGTTGTAGTTTTAACATTCGATTCAATGGTCTGCCATAGGAATATACTAGACATACACAGAAGGTGGAGGTACTATCCAATTACAATGCCAAATTAATCCTCATAGCATTCCTTTCCGAAGATCTCCTTCGAATTGATGATCAGGAACCGTCATCACTTACGTTGGCAAAGAAAAGGCTAAACAGGATAACATTAAGGCAATCCAGAAGGTGTTCCTTTTCAGGTATTCGGTAACTGGAGTCTTCAGACATTACAACCCAAGGATCTAAAGATCTGAATGACTGAGTTGAGGTTCTGTGCAGTGCAAAGTATACTTTTGCACTTAGTGAAGTTAGAGGTTGCACGGGAAAGCTTGTTTAGGTTCTTTTTTGGCCTATCATAAGCAAAAGCCTTTGCAAGAGTTATTTTTGTAAAAATTGCTAGTTGCCGTAGGCCTTCAAGCAGAGAAATGGAGGGCAAAGCCAGAAGGGAGCACATTCTCATAGCTGGGAGGTTTTATTGTTGCTTTATTGTTGAAGGATTAGAGGGTGATTTAAGTAGAGGAGTTAGCTGGGTGTGAAATTGAAGTGGGTGGTTAGAATAGCTGCTCCAATGATCACATGGGAGTAACGGGCCATTGTTGTATTCTATCATTGAAGATGGAGCGCCCAGGCAGGCAAACTTGGCCACTGCAATTCTCAAATGGTGGAAAAGATGCTGGGGACCTGGGAAGTTGCAGTTATTTAAGACGCAAACCTGTTGAAGAGTGCTAAGCCCATTGTTATGGTTACCTTTCCTGAGGTTGGTATCCCAATATGAAAAGGTCGAAATGATGTAATATTGCCACCTGATAGTCTCTATTTTTAAGCAGTGCAGGTGTATACTTGCCTTACTGCACATTGGTAATACTAAGATATCGGTTTGTCCTTTTATAAAGCCCAATCCTAGCTAAATCCCTACTGTTAATTAAATGATAACAAAGATAGCCATCTATCCAGCACCCTACATAATAGACAGAGATGTTACACGGTATTGCATCCGCACATGAGTCACACAAAGCTCTGACACTTTACAAGCAAGAGGAGCAGATAGAATGTGGTGGATCAATGCACTAGTGGAACTTGTAAAAATATAAGGCAGGGTTAAGCACTACATTCCGTCTGTAAAGCTGCAGGGTAAAAAGCAGAAGCAAACACAGGATCAGATGCACTGACGTGGTCACTCTGGTAGCCACCAGTTAACATGCTGTGCAAAGAATATTATTTGAAACACATATACGCAAGTACAAGGGCCTGAAATTGCACCAGTGTGGCACGAAACATGTGTCAGATAATTTTCATGGATTATTTCCCCCCCCCCCCTGCTGTTTTGTAGCATTTTTATGGGTGGAGCGGTGCAGGGTTTTGCCATATTTTAAATGATATATCAGGGCAGTAGGGGCTGGGTTGGGGAAGGGTTGGCAGTGTATAAGAGGGATATGGGGGGCTGGACCTCCATACAAATGGCACAGACAAATGCAGGGACACAGCCGTGGTGAGTTGGCATCTGGTGAAGTGTGCCAGATCTGTAATTTCACAGTGGCCAAATAGTCATAATTAGAACTAACAGTGCATGCATTCCAGCAAGCAATGCGCCCTCTCTTGTAACTCTTACCGCAGGAGGTTTCACTGGAAAGCAATGCCCAGATGCCATGTATCCTTTCCTGAGATAGGGGATTAAAAGATATTATTTCCAGAAGGTGTTTGTAAATAATCAGACTTTCACGTTTAGTTGTGATCATGAGGTTAACATTCTTCGAGACCTCTAAAAATGGAAATGCCATATACCAGTGTGCAGGTGATATTTTCATCTGTTATTTGAAAATGAACTGCTTGAAGAAGGTTCAGAGAAAAAGCTTTTCCTGGTCTGCAAAAGTGCCTTATTTGATAGATGTCGAAAATAAACACTTAATCGATGAAGTGATCAAGGAGGAGTTTTTGAAGTTGATTAAATCTGTGGGCAACAGCAAAAGTGATGTTCAGGGCGGTTTCACTGCAATTCTTTAAAGGCTTTTCATGGTCTGCTGGTATTCGGGATGTCCATTGAAATGGTGAGTTTCACTTGGCTTCTTTTCTAAAACAGTTATCTGGGAGACAGATGCAATTCATATAGACCAATAATGCTTCTTAATATCTATTGCAAAAGGTTGGTCAAAGTGTGTGCCAAAGGCTGTCTATGATTACATCCTTAGCTGGTATTGATCAGCCCAGTTTTATTATGGAGAGCAAGTTAGCCGTTCATTCTCATTTTATGATTTTAGGTATTGATTTCACCACAAAGCAACAATCTCCATTGGTCATTGCAATGCCATACATGGAAATGGCATTTGATATGGTTGATTAGGAGTATCTTTCAATGATACATTTGAATGGTAATAGTGAAGATGTGATTTCCCATCATGATTGTTCATTTGTTTACTGCCTTCTGTAACAATTCCATACCAAATGTAATAAATCCTACAATGGTCAATGAATTAAAAATAGAATGGACCTCTATATATGAGTGTTTTCTCTTCCCTTCCTTGCTTGCCCTATAATTGAGCTGTTAGCAACTAGATCCATCAACACCAGACTTGCCCCCTCGCTTCTACAGTTCACGAAGGAGCTTAAGATCCTCCTCTCCAAGGAATGCCTCCTCCCTAACACCTAGGGCCACTCACCCTCCACTCCACACCACACCAAACCTGAGACTGATCTGTTGCCTCGTGTTTCCTCCCCTAATTGCTTGTAGGCCTCTTGCTGCCAAATTACCCACCCTCCCCCACCCCATCATTAGTGCACCTCTATCTTGTTTCTCTACCACCCTTACTGTGTTCCCCATATGTCTAGTAAAGTGCTCTTTAGCTTCCGCAAGTTAAGACTGATCTTAATAAATACATAATAATAACAATAATATGAATATTATTATTAATAATAATGATAATAATAATAATACATTAAGTGTTGGCCTAAGGGTGACAAATTGTTTAGAACCTTTTAGCATCTCCGGGATTAAAGTATAGGAAGATAATACCACATATTGTTTTGCAATCAGGTATGAAGCAGATTTAGAGTACATTTGCAATAATTAGAACATCTTCAGAAGCCTCTGGGTATAAAATGATGTTTACTAAGGCTGGCATATGTATGTTAACCACAAGTTCCACCAGTCTTAGTGATTAAGTACCAATACTCTCAAAAACCATTGTTGGGAATTACAAGTTTATCAGATAAATGTGAACATTCAAAAACATGCACAAAATCTTACAATGCACCTCTGGCTTCTGATTTCTTTGTTAGGGCCAGTGAACATCAATACATTGCAGGTTCCTATATTTCTATTTTTGTTTCAAATGTTCTTGGTCCTTTTAAATTCTGCCTTATTAAAGAAACTCTCTAGGTTAATTGCAGCATTTATTTGGGCAAAGAAACCCCCCTAGGAAAGCTTGCAGTTTTAAATGGTTCTGTGATAGACAGGGGCTTTGCTCTTCCATGCATGTAAGTGCTACTGGGTGGCAGTGCAAGTATGGTATCAGCGCACATATAGTGTATCAAGGAAAGTTATGTGGCAAGAAAGTAGATGTAGCATTTAATTAGAAATTGGTGTGCTCAACTCTGAGACAGTTCTGCACATCTGGGCCCCCCCAAAAAAAACAGCAAGTGTGCTCAAAATACCCACTAAACAGTCGTTTTGGGTGATTCACACAGTACAGAAGTATTATATAACTCCAACACAGAAGTCTGGAAGGGACCAGCAATTGAATGACAAAAGTTGGAGAGTGCACTACCTGCTTCCAGTCTTGAATGCTTTCTGGTAAGGTGCATAAACGAAGCTCTAGAACTCTGAACATCTACCACCCATAAACACTGATTTTCCTCTGTTGCTAAGAACTTGCAGAGAGCTTGGCAAGCAAGTAAAGTAGTAACATGTGCCTTACCTATGCTCAGTGACGATAATGACAAGGATATAGGTCATGCTTAGTACGCTAGTGCTGTCCACTAATGTAATGACGAAAGAGGTTATTGGGGCTCATTCCGAGTTTGCTAGTAGTTTGGCGGAATTATCACAGAAGTACCGCCAAATGGAATTACTGTTACCGCTACATGGTCCCGTGGATTAACCATGGGATTACAAGTGGTGGTAGGTGGTGTGAATCCCCATGTCTATGAGTCCAAAGGACACTAATGGGATTTTGGCAGAATTACCACTTGTGGTTATTCTGCCGGTGGTTATCCCACCGATTTTGCTGATTGTTCATCAGTAAAGTGGAGGATTTATCTCTAGTATGATGCTGCCAGTAAATCCTCCACTTCAAGTCCAAATTGAGGATTTGGCAAAGTGGTAAAAGTGGCAATAATTCCGTTCCCACCACTTTTTTACCACTCCACCAAACTCAGAATGACCCCATTGTAGTAACCTTGTTTCATATCACCACCTTAACCCCTGTTAATGTACCATTTTTTAAATATTTTTATACTTTTAACATCAGTATTTGTATTTTGTGAGTTAATATCATATGGATGTAAATTGTACTCCATGACTGGTAATTGGCATTTACATTTGAATTATTTTAAAATAGTTTTTTATGTATTTGTTGTGTATTATTATGCTGTATTTTTTAATTGTAAACTTTTTAATGGGTTCCACCCGAAATAATATAAATAATATAAATATTGATTGATTGAATTATGGTTTGCATATGCATAAAAACGTATTGCACGTGCAAAAATGCATAAGTGGCAGTGTAAATTCAAATGCATAAGTGTCAGTGTAAATGCAATTGCATTTGTTTTTGAGTTAATGCGATTGCAGATGCACTCACTGTGTTTGGGTGAGCGCACGCGTACCGCGATACTACCCTAGAAATATTATGAAAATCAGCAATTAAGGAGTTGATACCTGAAAAATAGGATTGGAGGTAGCTACACTATACTTAGAAAAATCAACTGTGCAAATGGGATATTTAGCTGTTGTTTACACCTTATTTCAAGAGATCGCCATAATCAATCAATCACATGGAAAAAATGCAATGTGATTTGGATGCTGGAGTTTCCATACTTGAAAACCATTGGTTGCAATTCATTCTTTAAACATGGATGACTACTTTTAAGTCATGAATGGAGCTTTGTACAATTGATCATGTATCTGTTCTTGTTCTTGATTAAATGTTCTCTCGTAGTCAGTGCATGGAGATGGGCCGAGGTGCATTTAAGTGACATGGTCACGTATACTTTGGGAAGGTCCCGTTTTTCATCTTCTAGGGATTGAATTTGCTAAGCACTTAAAACAATATTGAATCAATGAACAGTTATCATTAAGCCTTTGGCAATGACTGGCCTTACCCCTGTATCTGGTTGTCCAAATGTGCAGGTTGATGAACGTGTATTAATTTCAACACATACAAATAAGGTCACCCTTTACACTTTATTGAACATGTGAGATATTATTCTCCATGAGGGTGCGGCATTTTATGATTCAACATAGTATGGCTTTGCAAAAGACTATGAACATATTGATGAGAAGAATGGTGTTTGATTAAACAAATGTGGCAAAGCAAATGAAAGGGAGTGGGAATATAAATTGATATTTTCATATAGGCTTATGTGGTGATTTCACACTGCTTACAATTTAAAACAAATCAGACATCATTACTACCTGTTGCTATTTCCAGAGATTGTGCCAGATTGATGAGGTTTCCTTTCGACTCTTTTCCCAGGAAGAAGTCATTCCTCTTCTCTGCTCTCTACGCTGCCTTCATATTTGGCGGTCGGCACCTCATGAAACAACGAGCCAAATTTGAGCTCAGGAGGCCGCTCGTGCTCTGGTCCTTGAGCCTCGCTGTCTTTAGGTAAGTGTTTGGAGAAATATTTGGGGTTACTATAGTTGTTTAATATTTTTATTTGTGTTTTTGGTTCCACCTTCACACCGTGGATGGAACTTCAGACTCACTTTAAAGCATTTCTCTCCCACAGAGGCGTTTGCTAGGGGTTTTTTGGGGGCATTAAGCATGGGTCTTTTGGTTGTAGCCCTCGATAGAAGCTCAGGGGCTACAGCCAAAAGGCTAGCTAGCCCTGAGTCCCGACTTTACTGACATTAGCAAAGCCCCAGATCTTTTCCAGACCTAGAAACACCTCTGCTCTCCCAGCGCTGCACACCACTCTAATGTCCGGGCTCGGTGCACTCAGGCATTGGTGTCTGCTGCGTTGCTTGTCCCGGTGTGTGGTATCCGCTGTTCCTTTGTCTGGTTTCACAGCCGTTCTGTTGGTCCCTTAGAAAGCTGTGATTCTCACTGTGGTTGGCACCGCAGGTCCCGTTTGATGCTTAGTGAGAGCGCCGGAGCACCAGTCTGCCACCGGTACACATGTTGCACCGTTTCATGATGAAGAAGGTTATGAGCCTCAACAGATGTTACACTGGGATACACTTTTGAGCAGCGCTGCATGCTATACTTCAAAGTTACCTTTGATCGTATGAGATGCATTTTGATTTAGATATTAAGATTACTTCATTTCATGTGACAGGGGCAGGATTTTTGTACAATGCATCTCCATTTTCTTTGCAATGTTACAATGGCAGAAAATAGGTAACATTTTCTAAAGCTTACATGTTTCTGATGTTTAAGCTAGTGTACATAGTTTTTCTTTTTAAAGTACATGGGCCAGATTCTGAAAAAGCAGCACAAACGAAAGGAGTGCAGAGAATGCTCGTGCATTTGCTCACTGGCGCCCCAAAAGGTTTTGAGAATCTGTCCCCTCTCTTTGCTCTATACAAAGGGGCCTGCACCTTTGTGTCAGGGAGCACCGCTCTCCTGACTTTTGAGGCCCATTTCTTCTCTTTTCAGCTTTTGTGAGGGAAGACTATGCGTTTGTCGTGGTCATATGGAGGAAAATGCACCTTTGTGATGGGTTCGGTGCATAATTTTCTGTGCCATATGTAGTAGAAGTTAAAGGTTTTTTTATGGTGCTGAGTTTCAGCTGTTTGTGTGTTTAAAAATGTCAATAAAAAGATTATTAGAAAAGGAAAAAAAATCAAGAAATCTACAACAGTTACTTATTAAATGATATCCAAAATGAAACGAGCATCTATCCTCAAATAACTGTAAATAAGGGAAACATAAGGTGTGAACTGTGGCCAGAGACAGGGGCTGCACAAAGACCCCAAGAGGTGGATGGACAGGCTCTCTATAGCTAGTGGAGCGGCTCCTGGGTACTGTCCATTCTTGCACCAAACTTTTTTTAAAAATTCTTTGTAATGCCAATATTACTGTCTGGTTTCTGTCCGTGATTCTGAAAATGTTAGGCAGCGTCTGTATTTGTGAGGTACAGGTTTGGGGGAAATTTGTTTGGTTCCAAGTCTATGGCTCCCAGATCTTCAGTGGAATATTTTTGGTAAATGGTGTACCCAGAGTGGTAGGCTACAGGAGGCATTTGGTTTGGTAGAGTTTTCTGTCCTGGACATTGGCCACAAATTGTGCGTTATCAACTGGGGGAATAGGCGTTGACTGTTGGCGCATGCTATCCTGAAGGTTGATGGGCCAGATGCCGTAGTCTAGTCAAAGTACAGATATCTGAAAAAACAGTGATGGCTCACACCTTGCTGGTCGTGTTTTAGGTCGTTGTGTTGGATTGTCCTAACCCTATGTTAAAGCACACTTCCTTATAGTGAATGTCATGTCTGTAATTTGTTGTATCAATGTCTTTGGAACGTTTTGCTTGCAATGGACTCAGGATCTTTTTTGGTTTTGGCTATTAGCTAGCACTTTAAGTGTTGCCTCTAAACCAAAACTATTGCCATGGGAACTGAATATAGGAGTGAGATGGGATGTGAGAACAGAAACACAGCCTGTGAGTGTTTGTTTATTTACCCAGTTATTGACCTCCATGGCCATGCTAGTCCATATGGTAATTCCCACCCATTACCTGCCCTTTTACACCGAAAACACCCCTAATCCCCAGAGATATCTTTGAACTAGCTCTGTGCGTTCTGAGCTGAACCTGGCAGGTAAGGGCTTAATTGTAGTTATAAACCAGCTCAGCCGCATGATTTATAAGCAATGTATTTGTCCTTGCATCCCTTCATTGCACTGAATATCTGTTAAAAACAAGCATTGCCAACTCAGTTTGCCCATCTGTCGTCTTTAGAAAAGCATTTGCTAGGGGCTACCATAATATCCTGAACTATTAATAAATGTTGCAGCTGTTGCCATCTCATAGCCAAGTAGTACCATTATGGCATTGCCTGTAAATACCTCTCCAATGCCTACACAAAAGCCCAAAATGTTTGCTTTGCCAGCGTTGTTTACAATGTCTTTCCTATACTTCACATGCCTTATATACCCTATCACTTATAATTTTCTTATATATATATATATATATATATATATATATATATATATACGCTCTTCCTCCTCTCTTTCTTCCTTTCTTCTTCTACTTGAACTGCCTTTTACATATGTTTTCTTTGAATCCCGGTCTCTTCTTCTACAATGTTTGTAAAAATCATTAAATTGATGAAATCAAATAAATAAATAAATACATTATATATATATATTCATATATATATATATATATATATCTGTTTTCAACTTCAATAGTCAATGCTTCTTTCATCTAACTTCATGCATTTGGTGATGATAAATACAGCATAGGACAAGCAGACTCTTAAATGTATACGCCATCTCAATTCTTCATCAGACAAGTCAGAGAGTGTGGTCAGATAATTGTTGTATCGCTTTATGCAAAAGGGGTGTATTCACAATGCGGCAGCATACAGTTACTCTAGTTTGCCTACTTGTGGGCTTAAACTATATCTGAAAATAGTCTTCAAAGTTAAATTAGATTTAGCTTTCTTCTGTTGGAAAATCCTTGTAGATTGCATCTGATTTGCAGAATAGGGTCCAGTTACACTCAAAGTAGGAAGTCTGACACGGAGTTAGCCTATGCCATGCCATACAGGAAAAATGAAAGAATCACCTGAAAAACAATCACACCTTTAGGTCAGCAACGCCAGGCACCCGTTACTGCTATGGCTGGGTGTCACATACATCTGAGAAACAGTCATCACAAATTAATAATTGTAATTTACTACTGTCGACAAATCTGGGTAAACGGGCGACATTGGTGGTCTGGCATTTAGTACCTTGCTCTGAAGTAACATACTCCTGGTCAGAATCGAAATAAGTGCACATTTTGCAAATGGCCCTAAAATATGTTTTCTTAACTTCAATATAGTTTGCCAGCACATTGTCCTTCTTATTCTACTCAACTCATGCAACACATGTGCCTGCACTTTCCTTAGCTTTTACAACTCTAATCCAACACTCAGAGATGGAGCACTCAGCTGTTATTTACATGTGTTCGGAAACGCTTTCTAAGACACCTTTGTGGATGTGTCACTATACTTATAGAGATACACGTTTGTAGGTAGGTGCCTCTCTGTACGGTACCCCTGCCTTTCACCAGTAACTAGCCTGTCTTGCACCTTTCACTTACAAGCTATGTCTGAAATTCACCAACCCTACTCACATTAAGCCAACTATCAATCTTCTGCACACGGCAAGCTTCTGAAGTATGCTGATGTATACTACAGGTGTTCAGACTTTTGTTCAGCCAAGGAAGTGGTCCTCACCTTTTGGCTCCCCTGATGTCTTGGACTCCATTTCCCATCAGTTCTTGTCAGCATAGTCAATGATAAGTGATGTGTGGAGTCTTAGTCCAAAGCATCTGGAGAGCAACAGTTTGGGATTTCAGGGTCAGTCATGGTGTGCCTAATGGGTCAGAAGAGAAGAATGTGAGTAGTTTGTGGCCCTGGTCCTTTTGAACATTTTTGTGGTGTGTCGGTGCTGTTTTGCACACAACGTCGAACCGATGATGGCATACTTTATGCATTCAGCATTCTCCCGCAAACTTTTGTGAGTCATTCTTGGGAGAATCATCACAGTGTGTGAATATTCCTCGCTTTTCTCACAATTTTAGCATTGGGTTGCAGGTTCCCACCAAACACAGCAAACCTTCTGCTCCTTTTTAATATCTGCATTCTTTCCTTCGGCTGCATTATCTGCAAGTAGGTCTTCACCTACTGTATCAATGCGGATGATACTCAGACTTTTATTAAACTCGCAAATCTTGGCATTCCGTGTATCTAACCATGGGAGTGTCCATGACAAGTAGACCGCGGGATATGTTCTAAAAAGCTCGAGATGAGCCGCATCACGACAGACATCCTGATGGTTTGTGTACTTGGGCTGCTGCAGGAAATTACACTGCCCCTCGTGAGGTAGCGATTTGGCCCCACTACCTGTGCAGCAATGAGGCAGATTTATAGGACCATGGTGGCTTTCTCTCCTGCCCCTCTGCTGGTGGCACCCTAATTAGCTACCTAGAAATAATTTATTCTTGTCCGTTCCCTGAGTTTTCCCTAAATCGTTCTTGCTCCGCTGTTTTTTTCCATTTGAGTTGGCCAGTTGCCCTAATCCAGCAGACTATGCAAAGCATCTGAGCATCTTGATTGATGTCGACTTGTCTGGATTCTAAGGTGATAATCACTTATCAACAAATGGTTTGTTCACTGTTCTCTGGGAGCAACTCGCACTCAGCTACGTAGAGTTCCACACTTTGGGCCCGATTCACAGAGCATTTCCCAATGGGGTTTTGCCATTTTAAAACGCTTCTGTGAATTAGGCCCTTTGCCTCTCTAACCTGTATCCCTTTCCTGTGGCACTCATAATCCTCTCTCCAGGCGCTAGCATGTGTACCCTTAATAGCCGAGCCTTCTATGTGTATCCATGTTTGCGTGCTCTATCACTGTTTCCTCTTTCACAGTGCTCTGTTGCTTTCTCAGCTGGGTCTGTGCCACATAGGTAATTTTGGGACAGGTTGGTGCAGCGCTCACACTTTTGGAATACTGAGCATTTAGGGAACAGAAGATCATCTTTCTTTAGAATTTCAATTAAATCACGATAGGGTCGTAAATTAATTGAGATTCTAAAAAAAGATAAACATCTGTTCCTTGATTATGTGCCATTATTTTATTGGTGTCTGGCAACCATGCGCTCTTGCAGCAAGATGGTGGCATCATACAAAATATAAGGTCAATTACATTAGACCATCACAGTGTGATAATTTTTCTGGAAAGGGAAAAGGGAAAAAACAGGAAGCACAAGGACTTGTCAGAAGCATGGGATGATTTTCAAACAAGTGAACAGGCATATCTTCATGCGATTGCGAGTTATTTTGGAGGGTAAAATTGATGGAAAATCTGTCCCCACCTTGAAGCCTCTTTCAGATTTTGAAAAAGGTAGCAAGACATAGCTGGATGACGATGATATGGTATTTGGTGTTCAAGTTGCAATGATATGATGGTCCTTGCTTGTACAAAGCCTTGTCAGCGAGACATAGGGTTTTATTTCAAGTTTGGCAGTGTGGGAAAAAAGTGGCAGTAATTCTGTCACCATCATTTTCTGACAGTAGCAGGATGAAGTATAGTTCTGGCATTGAATTGAAAGATTTTACCTGCAGAAAGATGCTGGTGGCAAATGGTGGATTTACTGCTCATGGTAAATCAGATGATTTTCCCACAATGTCCTTTGGATTCCGAAAATGGGGAATGGCACTGCCGTCAGCCCACTCATTACCCTGCAGAGAGGAGAGGATTGGGAAAAGGGTAATCTACAGGCTCCAACAGTCACTCAATTCCACCAAATGTCAATATATGTCTACTTACTTCCAGAGGACTGAGTGGTAGTAACGGGAATGGAGTTTGGTAGTAACGAGGTCCAAAAGAGTTATTACTCAGAATGATTTCATGTGTAGCCCATTGCCAAAACATCCCCAAACAACATGACACATCAGAGCATAACATGTCATCAAAGGTATATCTACGCAAACCACATATAACCGTGTTATTCTAGTGCTGACTATACAGTCATCAGACATATCAAAACCATGAAATGTTCTCCCTTATGTACAGGTTAGGTGGGATCATGGGTAGTCAGTTTGTTGGTAAAAACCACATTTGACTTGTTTAGTCACTTAATGCCAATTTTACTTCTGATTAATTCATTACACATTCATGATATTGATAATTTAGTACGATAGCTACATCATATACAGTGTTATTGTTAAGATGGGCCGAGCTTCTCACAGGGAATGCATAGTGCATAATGGCTGTCTCTAAAACTGGATGGAGAAAACATGAATACACTGCCAGAAAGGCAGGTTTGCATTGTCAACACAAGAGGATTCTGCCGCATTTGCAACAAGCTCAAAACCATGTGGCTCAATTACTTCTGGACCTAAAAAAGATCTAACAAAGATCCCACCACATCACACATTCCCTGAAATCCCTTCTTTGCTCGGCAGTGGAGCAAAGGATCTCTGCCAAGCACTTGTGCAGGATCCATAGAGTGTGCGTCATCAAGGGCCAGCTGTCCAAAAGTGTGATTTGCCTGTCTCTTTTCAACGAGAAGACTTTTGGTCACATGGCACTAAACTCAGCCCCCAAATCTAGGAAAAGAAACTTTGGGTTCACCGAAGAGTATACTTAATCATCAGCCAAATCCTCAGTAGTTTCTCAAGTGTTAGCCAAAGAAAATGTAAGGTTGAATCATTATTTTATTTAATAAATCATTTCCCCAACTTAATAAAAAAACTAATTTAAATGAATAAATAAATAAAGCATTTTTTTAAACATTGTGTTCTCATGTTCTCTTCATTTTAATCAACATCACATCCTTATTTAAAGCATACAAGCTAGAAAAGAATAGATCAAACAAAAGCAGGGAACAACTGTATACAAGGCTTCTATGTGTTATTTTAATGAAGCATATTATTTTGTGGTAATTACTTAGTGGAAATTACTTTGAATTCGTTTTTCGATTTTTTTAATTGGGCCTCTTTCTCCACTCACTACAACCCCTACCACAAACCCTCCCTAACTCCCCCTAACCCTTAATTACATCTATAGTATTACTTCCTCACAGAGTAAGTCAAAGTAATTTCAACAAAGTAAACCAAGTACATGACCTAAATTACTGTGTTGAAGCAACGACATACACATGAAACAAGGGATGTTTCATGTGCAAAACTATTGCTACTGAAAGTGGAACACTTCAATGATGCAAAGTGCTAAGTTGAAATGAACAGAATGGATATAGCATGTTACGATTGCCATGGCGAGCCATGCATTTGCAAGCTACAAGGTATCTTACATGGAATGTGAGTTTCCAACCTTCCGTGTCCATCACATAGAAATGTATAATAGCTTCTGTCCTCTCATGCAGGACACACGCTGAGGGGACACGTGAGAAGAGTGTACTCCATCTCCCAACTACTCTGCCCTCTTATAGGCCAAACAAGGGAGAGGAGAGGATTGGGACAAGGCTTATCACATGAATCCTGAAACCCTACAGGCTCTAAGTTGGCACTTGCCTAATGAACAGTCACTAAATTCCACCAAATCTCAATGTATGTCTACTTACCCTACCTCCTTCCCACCACACTAGATTTTGCAAGCCTCTATGGATTTTGCTAAGTCACACTTCAACCCTCCACTGCAACGCACCAGCATATACTGTGCTCTTTATCCCTCTCAGTCCACACAGAAAAGTGGCCTCATTCCTTTTTGGTTGAACACACTGGCCTGTAATGTTATTCAAGAGATTCACCAGCAAGCAGGTTCTGCCAAGAACCCAGTGTGCATTGGGAAAGGCCAGTCACATCTAGCAATATCTGACATGTAAATGGCTAAAATGGCTTTTAATTGACCTAGACGTGGCATCCTGCATGTTGGGAAGTCTTTCTATTTCCAAATATCTTCCTCTCGTACCAATTTCACCAAGAGAGCTTAGGTCTCTGACTATGTCCCTTACATAATTTCCAGACCTCTCTCTTCACGCCCTCTGGCAGCCTCTCCCACAGAGTATCTGGAGAGATTTTCCAACATGATGTTCCTCTGAGAGGCCTCTCAGGCAGGAGCATGTCCCTCTGCCTGACATATAATGGAAGGTCTCCAAAGGAACAAACCATGCTCACCCCTCTCGCTTCCTTGCCACTCCTTTTCTCCAATATGCAGATCTATGCCCCTAATGCTATATTTAATCAGGAATGTCTTCTGACATGGTCATATTCGATTCCCTTCTGCAGTCTGCACTCCATATGTGTCTCTCTGAGTTGCTACATTGCATTAAAATGAGAAGGCAAAATATTCTGCAGGAGCTGAGCAACAAGAATCTCTGTCTTCTGGGCCCAAACAGCTTTTTTTCAACAGGAGTTTGTCAGAATACTTACATGAAACAAGCAAAGCCTTCCCATTATTAATATCGTGTATGCTAACACACTTCCTTGATGCTACAAAGTCTATTTCTTCTTATTTGTCCTGTGCCAGAGTTTTAAGCGGCTAAGTGCAATACATCATTATGGTTGTTTGTAGAAGTGTAACAACCCTGCATGAGAAATGCTCTTGGATTTTCTCCACACCTGCAGAAAATCCTCACATTGGCAGACATCATAATAGGAAAATGAGGGGGAAAAAGATGAAACCAGATTTTTACCGGAAGCACCCGCCTTGCTCCCAAACATCAACATTCACCAATGCACAAATGACATGCAGCTCTACCTCTAACTATCCTCCATTTATGACATCTACAAGCTCAAGGCCTTCCTTACATTGGTCCAGTCCTGGATGTCCACTATAGCTTACCTGAAGCTCAACCCTTCCAAGACCAAATTCCTGCTGCTGACCAACAACACCTAGATTGCTTCACACCCCAGCTGGCTAACTCCTTTGAGTTTGACATCAACTGATACCTCTCCGTCATGCAGCACATGGCAAGAACGACATAAATGCCTTGAGGACAACGTTCTCTCCTGACAGGTTGTTTGTAGATCCCTTGCTGTCGAATTTCCCACCCTCCTCCTCCACCCATTATCTCCCTGCTCCCTTGTATCTCTGCTTCCCTCACTGTGTCTTTCCTCCTATGACTTGTAAAGTGCTCTGTTGCTTCCCGAAGCTAGGTCTGCACTGAATAAATGTCATAATAATAATAATAATAATTATTATTATTATTATTATTATTATTATTATTAAAACAACAATAATAATCCATGCACAATTAACACGTTCCAAGCAGTCGTGATTTATAGTTGGATATTTAATGGCTACATACCTTGCACAGATGGGAGTGCCATGTGATGCAAATGTGCCTGCAATGTGACAACATATTAATGATGCATGTTTTTCAGATTAATGCTTTATTATATAATTTACTTATAACAATTTGCTTCATGGTTCGCTCACTTGTAAGATAAGGAGAGGCAATTAGTCTTGTAAAAGGTCCTTCTTCCACTGTTGTTGGCCTTACTGTATATGGCCCTGCAAGAGAAGAGGGGGTATTTTCAGTGTGATAGCGGGAAAGGCAGATACAAAAACCTGTCTAGTTGATGGGTGTAACTTGGAAGTACCCGGACTGTGTGTGCTGGTATGGTACTATCAGTGTGACAGAGACAACTGGGAATATGATTTTGGGATAGGTTAACCCGGGGTCACATGCTTAAGTGTTTTGGGTAAGGTTACTCAGTAATGGGGAGGAAATGTATTAGGAGTAGAGGTTAATTTGACTATTGTGCAATTAATGTGTGTATGGTATACATAGGCCAGGCATGTGGAGGCCATATGTGTGTGATATGTGTATGTAGTACAAGGTGGCAGATTTTAGAGGTGAGCAGGTTAGTCTGTGAAAGAATGGAAGTATAGATGGAGGTCCTTCTGGAGTGGGGTTGAATGTCTCATCAGACTCAATGACCAAGGTAGTTCATTATATATTTTTGGTAGTGGGTGTTTGATACCATTTTAAATTCGTTGGGGTCCAGAATGAATTTACTGTAATTGATAGTGTATGTCCCATGAGGCAAAGTTAGTAAAAGTAGGTGTAAAGTTGGATGGGTTCTTGTGCTCATTTTGTGGTGGGATTAGCTCAATAGCCAGGTGCTTAGCTGCTTCCTGAAGATTTAGGAACCTTTCATTGTTAGGAGATATTTGAGTAGAGAATTCCAGAGTTTGGTTGCTAGGAGGGAGAAGGAGGATCATTCATGATGCTTTCTGGTCAGGTTTGGTATCATTACTAATGAGTCGTTGATGGATTGAAGTGCACTTGAACGTATGTAGTATGAGAACTTGTTACAGTTGATTTTATCTCACAGCCATGGTAGGCATGGTGTTGGATGCATAGAGCGTTGAAGTGGTTCCTCTTATTGACTGTGAATCAGTTCAATTATTTTCATCCATAAGTGTAACGTTTTTGTTCCATTTTGGACACTTGTCGTTTTTTGGGTAAATATTCTGGTAGTCTAAAGTAAAGGCTGGTGGGGTAGTGAAGTCTTGAAAGTAACAATCTGATAACTGCCATTGCGGCCCTGTGTGTGAAAATCAAGTCGAGCATGATGCATCGCATGCTACGGAGTTGTAAAAACTAGCTTCTTATGATGGTTTTGACCTGTGGTTCTTGCTGTCCATTGTGATTACAAGGTTTCTCACAGAAGATGTGGGCAGTGGGCAATGAGGAACCATTATGTGGAGCCAAGAGATCGCTTAGGGATTAGGAGATGTTTCAACGCAGATCATGAGTTATGTTTCGAGTCTTTTTGAGGTCTTCCAAGAATCCACGTGTGTAAGGCAGGTGAAAAGGTCTGGCATGTCCATTGTTGAGTCATTTGTGAGCTTGTAGATGATTTTACTGCTGTCTGCTTAGTTTAAGCCAGTGAGGCCTGTGTTGTTTATTAGATCAAAGACAGGGTCAAACAACTGTTGAAGAAGGTAGAGGAGAGCTGGTACTTAGGGGTACTCTGCATTTTAGTTTGTGAGTATGTGATCTGAAAGGAGCTTTGTGTGTTGTTTCCATTCTCTCAGGAAGGAGGCAATCAAGCGTAGGGAAATTCAGTTTACCCCAATGTCCCTGTGCCTCGTTAGTAGGATCTGGTGACAGAGGGTTTCGAATGTGGATTCAATGTCCAGTAGTATGACTGTTTGTTTTTAAAGAAGAAGTCTGATGACTGCTGTTTTGAAGATGAGAGCGACACTCCGGTGTTCCATGCAGATGTTGAGAAGGAAAGGAAGACAGTGTTAGTCCTGGTCATTTAGTTATCATTGGGTAGATGCTAGGATGACATGGATCTTCGAGAGAGCCTGCTGGGTTGCTGGAGCGGACTGTGAAGAGAATGTTCAGGCAGATGAATAGATGCATAGACGCTTTTGTCAGTATCATTTCTATGGTTGGGTGAGGCGTTGTTGGGTATCTTCTGTTGAGGTGACCTCGGATTTGTTGAATTTTGTTGCTGAAGTGTGTTGCAGTGGAGTCTTAAGAAGGTGTTGTTAGTCATGTTGCAAGCTACAGGGTTCTTGAATTCCTGGATGATTTGGAATACTGCCTTCTTGTTGTGTTGTACGTATCTAATATGATGTAAGCAGTGGGCTTTATTTTTCAAATTGCTTTGACAATTTCTGCCCTGTAAGATTGTGGTTGCCGATGGGAGGCCAGTTTGTTTGTCAGAAGGTTGCTTAATCTCCATATTTTCTTGAATTTCCAATTTTCTATTTTTTATACAGCTCAATTTAGGAGTAAACTACTTGGCACCTTGCTCCTCTCGTGAGGTTTTGAAAGGATTGTCTGGGTGTTATGCTGTTCAAGGGGATGTTTATCCCGGTGTGAATGTCATTAAGTTTGTCATCTGGTATTTTGGTATGCATTGCAGTAGTAATAAGGGGTTTGGTTGCTTTCAGTTTTTCCATCAGGGTGCTGTCAATGTTAATTCTTCAGTTGTATGCTTCTGGTGATGGATCTGTTTAAAGATGTAAATCTTGCCTACGATGGGGAGGTTGTTTGAAGGATGGTGCATTTTCTGTATGACATGCTTGTGCGGGTGGATCTGTTTAAAGATGTAAATCGTATGTATGATGAGGAGGTTGTTTGAAGGATGTTGTGATTTCGGTTAGTGTCTTTTGGTCCTCTGTGCAATAAGTCTCCAGCAGAATGTGTGAGTTGTTTATGTAATGCCTATGTTGGGAGGTGGTTGGTGAGGTATCTTGAGTTGAAGTGCATGAGGGGTAATTTGAGGTAGCGGATCGAGTTCCTTTCGGTGTCTGTCATTGATTGGGCTGTAGGTGTTGTGAAAGTGGACTCCTTTTGCTTTTCATTTTCTTATTTCTGCTCTGAGCCTGCAGTCTTTATGACTTCTATCCATGATGAGATATTGCTGGGTGAGGGGCATTGGTAGTGCTCGTGGGTCCAGAACAGGGGGTTGGGGGATGGAAATATATCAAAGTGGGCTAGTTGAGTTATTATTGACCTATAAGTAACAGGGGTAGATTAGTCTGAACAACCTTTGGTACATCGCCCGGAAAGGTAATCTAGTCATGAATACGTAGCGTTGTGAGCTACCTGAAAGGCGTGCTCAAAACAAAATAGACTAAGTAAGTCTGGCTATGCAACCAAAATATTTAAGAAATAGAATAGGTCTGTCTATGCAAAGAGTGTCTGTCTTTGCAACAGTTATTTTGGCTGAGGAAGGGATAGAAAGAATGTGACTTTCTAACGAGAATCTGGTAGTGAAACATCTAATCTTAGTACACATTAAAACAAACCAAGCTATGCGATATACGTCTGTTTGTGCAACACACTGATCAGATTAAGTAATAGAACAAGTCCGACTATGATATTTTGGGTTTGGCTATGAAATAATACATCTTGGAAAGCACTAAGGAATCAGGCTTTGAAAACTTTGATTAAGTAACATAATAGAACTGGATATGAAAAGAAGGTCTGGCAAATCAAGTACACCAAAATAAATTTGGCTATGCAAACTAAGTCTGACTATGCAACAAATTGTCTGAGTAAATGGTACACATTTAAATCTGGTTCTGAAGAGATAGTGTGGCTATGCAACAATTATTTTGAGTAAAATGGATCAGGCTGGGCACAAAATAAACAGAGAAAACAATAAAATAAGATAGGCTATGGAAATGAATTCACTATGCAACTATTAGTCAGCTACTGTGGTCAGATAAATCTTTCTCTGCAAAAAAAGTTTGGTAATACATCAGTTAATAAGGGTAAACAATAAACTATATTAGCTGTGCAACAATTAATCTGAGTAACACTTAAATAAATCTGCTTCTGCAGAGTACTACTGGCTATGCAACAGACAGAGTAACAGAGCATTTAAAAAACCTGAAATGTCGTAATAAAATCTATTGCCTTACTTGTTAAAGTGTCTAACATTAACATGTCCATTCTGCATTCTGAATTCTGATTTTTCTGCTAGGCTTTCTTTATACACTCGGCTCCCAATAATCAAAAACTCAAAACATGTTACGTTTATGTTCGATGAAATCTCTTCCTTTAGTGTTTTAGTTTTCAAAGAAGATTTATTGTTGTTCTTGTTAAAGGCAAAACTAATGATACTGATAAATACACCTGTAAGGGTTTATGCACCCATAATGGACGGTTAGTATAATGTACTCATGACTAAAACATTGACAGATATATTCAATTCATAAAGAAGTTACTTTGAGTCATTGATTTTCTCCTGACTTTTCTTAAGTCAGAGCTACTCATATTCACTTTGTGAATGGAATAGCCATCTCCTGGTGTAAGTCAACAATAAACCACAGCAACTTCTTTGCAAACTGCCCTCATGGTAGCTTGCCAAATGTATTCTTGAATTCCATTTACAAAGCAACATTGCAATAGAAATGGGCAGATGCTAATCCCTCTGGATCAGTGATGACACATATTAGCCACCATCTGGTGATTCACGAGACCTCCCACGGGAGACAAGTCACTGCCCTTGTGCACGTGTACACAGGAGATTCACAGGTGTACGGTACTCACCTCGCAGATAAATAAATAGGAGGCACTGCGTAGTTATTCCAGGGTGCTGCGATCGCCGCAATTTCATTGACAATTGTGGTAGTGTTCCAAAATTGTCACTTTCGTGTCAGCACTAAATTTGCACTTAATTGCAGGCACGTAGGGAGGGTGCTGTGGCTGCCATGAAAAGACTGCTCCCAAAAGGCCATTGCAGCTCTCTGCAGTGGTATCAACGGTCCCGGTTTGCAATCGGGTGCATCATTTATGAATGAGATGTTGTGACATTTTCTGAAAAAAATGGGCGCCCTAAAGAAAGAGAGCATTTTACTGTGTGCTGGTTTTACAGTCTCTCTGTATTGTAGATTCTCCACATATGGTGACAGTGCCTCTATGCAAGAAGAGCAGTTTGTCAGCGTGAACCATCTGCACGAATCACACCGCACACTTGCAAGATCCGTTCTTCGTTGGTGTTTATGCCTGACTTACGACTCACCCCAACACAAGCTCCCCTGTCTGTTTTATTTGAGGCAGCACACTGTCCCTGCAATGAGGATAAGTAAACTCCAGCGCTCCAGACGGTTTGGACTACGACTCCCATGATCCTTAACCATTGACCATGCTCGCTAGGGATGATGGTAAGTGTGCCCCAAATCCTATGAAAACCTGAACATTGGAACCCCCAGCTCCAGATGTTGCTGACCCAAATTACCCGGACATAGCAGCAAATTATTCTTACTACAGGCAGGGTCAGCCCTAGGCATGGGCATTCTGTGCTGTTGCACCAGGTCCGCACTCTTGGGTGCCACGCAGCCACCAGCTGCAGCAAGTATATGATGTTATAAAAATTGCCATTAATGGGTTATGTGCTGCTTCCAGGCACAGTGTTTTTTATGCCCGTCTTTGTGAGCCTGTGATGTCAGCAGCCAACCCCACGTGACTCTTCTAGAGACGAGCATTAGCCTGTCTCCCCAGAAGCCCATTAAACCCTATGGGTCCTCACAGTAAGGGCTTATCACGCTCTTTGTTTTGGCATAGCGTTTAAAATGGAAGCTCTTTATAAGTAATTAGTCCATGTAAGAACCATTGTTTTGGACAAGGCGTTCAAAAGGGGTATTTTATTCTGAAAGCACATACAACAAACTAGTTTCATCTTTTTTTAGGACAATTAAAACATGCTGACAAAAGAACTTGTAAACTATCTTGCTCGTTTTCATGTGTTCGCTTTTTGGTGTGTCAAATACATTTATTATTTTGTAGAATATCACATTTCACTCGCATCATGTGAAGCATGACTTTGTCACACGATGCAAAACAGCCAGGTTACCTTTTCACATGATCTTTTGTTACGAGTCTAAGTCTTGACAGAAAGCCTACAAGCCATTTTTTTATCGTTTTGTTCAATTGCATTCTGGTATTTGTAGTATTCAATATGGGAGGAAATAGAGCACCAGTTGTACTCTTTCTTTTTAACATATTTCTATAAAGATGCCTCTATTTCTGGAGTACTTTCGTGATTATCTGTGTACTTTTCAAGGCCTCTTTATAAAACACAGTATTGTTGAAAGCCAAACGTGGCGGCGATGGGGGGAAAAGATCAGAAGATACATTGGTTGTGATGACTTACCAAGTCCATGTGTATGGGAAGAGTGGTTGCTGGACTGAAGGTTATGTTCTCCCTGGTCCTGAGCTGATTTTCAGGGAATAAGTTGTGGGTATATGTGGGTTGACAGTGTCCGCTCACTCTTCATAGAGCGGACTCCATCCCCCCTTAGGTGTTTTATGGCCGACAAGCAAAAAATCTTGTCTGGTCAAGTGTTCGGCCACCAAGATTTGAATACAGAGCCTCATGCTCTCAGGGCAGACACTTACCCACAAGACCACGTGGAAGTGTCTTTAAGGCACATGTCTTGTATTGGTATTTTGCTTTTCATGGAAGAATTCAATATAGATTTTTGCGTTTAAAAGATTAGCAACTTTTATACTTTACAGGCAGTTTTATAGTAAAATCTCCTCTAGCTGGCTCTTATTCAGCTATTGATGGTTCATTTTTTGAAAGACAATCCCCCACACACACTGTTTTATTTTGGAGTCGAGCCCTATTGTTAACATTTAAAGACCTGTGGAATTGCTTTCCCTGATTGCCTAAATACCTTCTCGGCAAATGGGATTTGCCTTGATTGCACTACAAGGCAATCCTGCAGGAAAGGCACTTTGCCTGCCCCAGAGCAAATCTTCTCCTGTAAATCCTTGGAACATGAAGGAAACAGCACGCCATAGTTAATGGCCATAACTTTTGGCTCATTCCATAAATGTTGGGCAGGTGCGGCAGTATGCAAGTACTGTGCCGAAGAAGGGCAGGACTTGGAGTAATGAAGATTACACACATGTACTCCGAGAATGACTTCTGTGTTCCTCTTCCTAGTCCAAATACTTACTTGTGAGACAAACCAAATCCAGTAATGCAGGGGCCTAAATAGTCACTCTGGTCACCAGATACCATGCACACCTGCCACCAACAATTTATTGAGCATTCTCCAATAAGCATGACTCTGAGTGCACCCCTGGACTTCAAACACCAATATGAAACTCCAGTCCTCATGGCAGGTCCCCCAAAGCTCAGACAAGAAGCTCCAGCCAGAGGAGTGATTCTTTCTGTCACCCTCCAACCCCTGCAGGGAGAGGATACTAGTTGCACGACACAGCCCAACAGCCCTTATGGGACCCTGCCAAAGGCAAGAAAAAATTAAACTTCAGAATGTTCAGATACTACAGTGTTACACATCTGGCGGGAGCGGTGGAACATGAACAGAAAAGAGAATGTAAATGAAAGAAGGGCTCCTGATTGTGTTTGTTACCTCATAATTAAATACGAGGACGAGCATGAGGGAAGTGAAGGTAGTGTAGTTACTGTGTGTTTTAAAAATAATAAAAGCATTGCTCGGAGATTAAATTCTTTGACAGGCAAAAGGATCATCTAAATTAAAGGTATATTTCTGGTTTGGACAATATGGCCAAATATATACACCATAACAAATCGACTAATCCAAAATAAGACTCAATCCTGATATTGCCACATACATAATAATAACAGTTAACATTAATATACTGAAGCTCAATTTATTTGATCCCACTGATATTAAAGACTAATTTTGTGACGTCAATTTCTGTGATGCAAATAAGGGTGCCCTACTCATCTTTTCCACCCAGGGCCCCACAAATCCTTGGGCTGGCATTGACTACAGGCAACGCCTTCCCCTGACCACTTCGGAATATCGGGATTGTGTGCTAACAACTGTATGCGCATTCAACATGTTATATATTTTGGGTTCTTATAGAGTGATTCATGCTGTGGAGTCCAGCCTTTAAGTACAGGACCAGGATCTGAACACATGATGTTCAGCATTGTCTTGCTTCCAAAACAAGTGTGTTGCCCCTGAGCTATCTTCCCAGACCATTCACTACCATTTTCAAATTCAGAAAATCCTCTAAATTTAGAAATATATTCTTTACACAATCACTGCAAATGAGGTGTCTTGACATTTACTGGTGCTATGTTGTGAGTCTCTCACGTCAACGAAAACAGGTTTGATCCCAATTTTGTTTGGTCCGTGTTCCATGTAAATTGAAGAAATGTGCTTTGTGGTCTCAGCTCAGCTAACGTGCGTGTCCTTCGCCTGTTTGGGTGTATAAGTGCCTCAGGTCACCAAAACTATCTTCCAACTGAGTATTTCTGGAATTTATTTGGGTTGTGCTTCCATACGGATCGTCTGTATTACTGAGGCCATTATTGCCTTTACTTTGCTTCTGCATTTTGAAAGAGATTCTTCGAGGCTTGTTCATTCAAGAGAAGATGGTGGGTCTCCTGCCGAAGCATTTAGGAATGTGGAAACGTGCACTGTGCCGTAGGGTGAGGCATAATGGTTTCTGTTAAACTGTATCACACTCTTCGCCAGTTGCCAGAAAAATATCACAAAGTCTACCTCCCTCAACCCCCCACAAACCCTCCCCCCGAGACAAAGTAAATATATTAGCCAGTGTTTCCCAGGTAGGACATAGCTAGAAATGATTGTCCATTTGTGACCTCTCAATCACCACAATGGGAAATAGCGAGCAATGTCCACCCGTGACTGCTTGGGTGCCGACATTACAGTTTGGACCTAATGTTGAATGATTTTTATATTTGTAATAATTTTCTTACCCTGTATTTACTGTGCCCAGGGACATCCGCACTGCATAGGCCCCTATTTCTAACTGTGCCCAGGTTGCTCCTACAGGCGCATCCTGGGACTCACTGGCCCAGGCCGTAGACACGCCCACCTGCTTGCCGCTTCTTAATTGCCGCAAGTCGCAGCTGGCAGATGCAACCTTGGACTTTGACATCCCCTGCCGCGACTTTGATTCTTGCAGGGCCACACCTGACAGTCTCTGCTGTGCTATATAAATTGAGGCATTCATTTTTCTCGGCCCGGGTCCTGTGCTTTTGGATGGAAGTTCTCCAGCTATTCCCTGCAATTGCCTCAAGCAGCTTGTGTTCCCCTTTTTTCCATTTATTATCCCACATTCGGGATATAAAAGCTTTATAGACCTCACCCTGAGGCAGTACGTGGAGTAATGGGCCTATAAACATTGTTAAATGCCCTCGCTGCACATAGGCCTTTAGCTCAGTCTTCAGAACCCATAACTCCAGTAGGACCCTTTGGCTCAATCTATAAAGCTTAATTATAACCCTTGGCATGTTCAATTCGTGTTCTCATTGGAGAAGATGCAGGCTATAAGAACCAGTATAGCTCAAAGAATGGTTCATATAACCCACAGGTTGTTCAGAACACTCCATTCCAAGGGGCTACCGGAAGGGCTGGTGCATCTGCAGGCAACTTTCTCCAATATCCTATGCTGATTTGTATACACAGGGCCCGATTCATGGAAATGTGCGCAGAAATCCCGCAAGGGCCGCACACCGAGAAGGACACTGCGTGAGCCTTTGTGCAGAGTAAAAAATGTGTGCCCGAGTATTTATGAAATTGTTTGAATGCCCCCCGGCACACACACATGCAAAGCATGAACTGCCAGATCAGCTACCTTTGCATGCTCCCCCGGATGTGAATATATGCACCCTTCAAACAGACCTGCATCTCGGGGACCCTGCGCAGGATCCCCCGTAACTGTTCCTGGCACCCCGACAGCCTGCGTATGAAAACTCGGTCTAAACTCAGAATATTTGCGTGCAAACCCCCGGAAACTGTTCCTGCACCCCGCTACACTACTTACGTGTACCCCTAAGTTTCAGCGGAACCCCGGTTGAGAATGCGGACCCTGAAATCCACCTTGCAAATCCTACGCGCAAATGTACTTAGGCCTGCCTTCGGGTAGCGGATCGTCTGGAGGTCTTGAGTGGCCATTTCCCGGCCGAGAGGTTGCACGATCGAATCCATGAACACGTCTCATACTGGATAATAGTGGGCGTGTGAGGGACTGCCTGCAGGCTGTCCCTCGGAATGCCCACTTTTTTGCATGTTCTTCCCCATTTTTGGTGTTCCTCCCCCTTCCCAGCCCTCTGTGCAAGCCACGCTCTGCATGGAGTCTCGCGCAAGGCCCTCGACGGCCAGCACAAAGTCAATGCAAGTCCAGGAAAAGTACCACGCATTCGATTCTATGTATAAACAAAGGTGGATTTGCACGCAGATACATGCCCTATTTTCCATGCGAATAATTCCATCAGTCGGGTCCACAATCCTATTGGCCAGTCAAAGGAAATTGGCAGCTGGATTAATAACTATAAATATTGTATACTTTTAAGAGCAACACAGGTTATAGCTGTACAGGACGCACAATTGGGCGCACAGAGTGTTATGGGCCCACAGACCTTGTTAAACACCCTGCATCAGTTAGGCGTTTAATTTGGTCTTCAGGGCTCATACCTCCCGTTATGGCACCTGGGTTCTATGTAAAGCTTGATTAGCACCTGGAATGGAATGATGGAATCCTGGGAGCCAATTGGGATCCAGGTCTTCCAGGCAACAATGGCGAACATATCCACAAACCTGCCAGCTAGCAGGATAAGTATCAGCCATCCCGAGCGTACCAGGCTTCCCCTGTTTCTTCACATCACTTCTCTGCTTATCTTTCTATATCTACCTGCCACACTGCTTATCAAGCCACCTGCCTGGGTACTTCTCACCTGTCCTACAAAAGTTACTTGGCAGTTTAAAACACTTTACCTCTAAGTGAAACAACTATGCTGATCCTTCATAGGACTATAGACAAAAATCCAATACGTACATTGACATTGTATGGGATTTACTTTCTTTGAACAAAAAAGACATAACATCAGAGAGGGATCTTTCTTCTCTTGAACGTAGTTGCCTGTTCACCATCACGGTGCTGATTATATTGGCATGTATTGTTAGAGCATGGCGAATTATAAATTAGTGTTTCCATCACATATCTATATAAGGAAGCACGAATTAGTAATTGATGGAAAATTACATGTCTAATGTGGTAATGGATAAGGTGTTCTAAGTCTCAGATGCTTTTTTTGACACACACTAATAGACAATGTAACATATAAAGCGTAACTTAAAGCCACGCCTATATAAAAAGAATAGTCAACACATGTTGCAGTCTATAAAAACTCATTTACAGCCTGGCACGTTCATATTTGGATAACTGCCAAAAAGCATTGTAATTACGATTATGCCATTAAATCCCATATTCATATTTAGCATAACGCCTGGGATCAATGTGAACGTTTTTTCAAAAGGAAATATAACGTCCAATGCACCAGTAGAAATGTATCTTGTGCCTAACAGAACTATTTAAATCTTGTAAAAATGAATATACCTGGAGTGGTCTGGTCATATTCTACATGCAAACTAGAAAGGTAAGCCTCTTGGACATCAATACTGACATTGTGGGGGTCTTGTGGGGCTATGGCTAAGGAAGGTTTTACTGAGCCCTTCATTACTTGCGGTTCAATGACTCGTTTGAGACACTGAGGGCAGTCACAGAGAGAGAGAGCAGTTTGGTGTTCCTCAGCAGAAGAGACCTACTACTCAGTTATGTAACTAACCCAAACATATACTCCCAGAGAGAGGTCCACACTGCAGACTCTGCTAGAAAGAAAGTGCAGTGCAATATGTGGGCAAGTGGGGCACCAGCACACAATAGATAATCATTGGCAAAGACAATAGCTTTGTTTTTGCCAGTATTCATTGCATTTTACGTATATAGGCACGAACTACCCATAAACATTGGGTGCATCCCAAAATAACATCCATGCTGAAGTGGCGGTTATCACACAACTAACATTTTATATCAGGAGCTGAAACATGTATCCTGCAGCTTACACAGCCTGCTATGAGGGCCAATAACATGATCTCTTTACAATTCAGCCTGGCATTATCAATATTACAACCAACTTAGGACCCAATTAACATTGGTGTAAATAAAGTAGAACACAACAGTTTAACTCCTAGGAATCTGTTTACTATGGGGCCAAAAGGTAGGACTGTACAGCTTCTAAACAAAAGCATACATACCTGATCGATGAGAACATGTGTACCGTTTGCTAACTATTGTTTGCAGCAAGGTGCTGATATTGGTCTGTACCAAGACCCAGCATCAATTTACCTATCATGCCCATGCAAAGAGGGCCTCAACATTCATGCAAACATGCTAGTTATAACTGATGTTAAGAAGATCCGATAGCATGAAGACCATATGTCTATATCCAGTTTTGCAACATTTGAGCAACATTCACGCCTTATCATTTTCCTCTGGGACAAATAAATGAGCTACTCTGTCCTTGAAAATGTGGAACTACGACACATAATATGCACGCTTGGGTAAAAGTGCATCATTTCTGTTGGAGTGACTTGTGAGATGTGAGTGAAGAATGTCCTCCATAGTGTTTCTCTTCTGTGTGCTGCAGCCCAAGTATGATGTCATGGAATGTTGATGACAGTGTTCCTTGTTGAGGTATAATAAATGTTCTAATGTTGTCAGTTGGAGAAAGAGCTGAAGGAGAGGAGTCCCTCAAATGTTGGGGGTCTTCTTATGCTGTTATATACTAAATAAAACTTAAGTATCACTTACCTGTCTGCGCCAGCCTCTTCATAACAATGGCGACGAGGATGGGATGTCGAGGCCACAGCGGATAGGTGAGAGGAGACCCCCAGCAGCCAGCCACACCTGTTTAGCTCCGGAAGGCCGCTGAGGACCCGCGGAGGAACGGTCTGCACCGCCCCAGAGCCCGGGTGAAGAGGAGCGGCGGCCCCATCCCAGTCAGTTGGAGCCGCGGTTCGCCGGGGGGCTGCTCCACACCATCTGTGCGTTGAGCGGGCCCCAGCGCGAACGACAGTACAACCGCTGAGGTCCATCGGCGTGAAGAGACTCCCAGTACGACCTTACCGCCCCAGAACCCCGGTGAAGAGAGGTGGTGGCCTCCCCCCCAGTCAGCAGGAGCCGCGAGTTGCCATGGGCTGCTCCGCATCGCAAGTTCGTTGAGCGGCCCGTCGTGAGTCGCCGTGGGCTGCTCCGCGTCGCTTGCGCGTTGAGCGGCCCTCCACTGTGAAAGACGGGACGGCCGTCTGGAGCCTCTCCAGTCCCACAAGGAACTGATCCATCTCCACTGGAGCAGGCGTGGTGATAAAGTGGGGGCGAGCGGGCCCTGACAGGACCAGAGGCGCAAGGGAGGTTGCTCCACCCCACTCCTGCGTCGAGCGGCCGCCCACCCTCGCAGGTGCAGTCTGCCGCTGTGCCCCTGGTGTTGAGCGCCCACCGTACACCTGCATCTTTGCCAAGTAAGTGCAAGTTTTGTTTCTGCCGCGGATCCTGCACGAGACCCATCCCCACGGTTGTTCGACCTGAACGAGAAGGAACCAAATTCGAGCGAATTTACCGTATTCCTCAGAATAGAGGGTCAAGTTACATCAGGAGGGTGCCAAGACTTTACCGTAACAGATGTAAAAGGGGGTAAATCAAGACTGATTCAGCATTCTGCTGTGTAAAATGCTACTGCAAGTTCGTTGAGGGGGCGGTAACCTTACTGTTGCAGCAAAGAGGGGTTTACAGTGACAGCAAAGGTGTTCCCAGCATCAGATTATCCCAGCATCAGATAGGAAAATCCTTGTGTGTCGACCCAGCAGAGAAGAGTTTTTTTTTTGTTACAGCAAGTACATAAGATCCTTAAATACAAGAGCAACAAAGGAAAAAAAAAAAAAACACTACTCTGAACTAGAATTGCAACTGAAGACATGGCAGCTTTACCCGGCATATCTGGACCACCCATATTTATGCCTACGCCAGGGGCGGCAAAAATTGCCTGGCCCCAATGGCGCAAGGGTTTTATGCATTATATGAAGGCGGCTGGGGGAACGGCATATTCCAGCGAAAGGAAGGTAGCGTTATTGCTTCATTTTTTGGGTTACGAAGGCCAAAGAATTTTTGAGACTCTCCCTCATTTAGCAAGTGATGGAAGCGGGGATGAATTGAATGATTTCGAGTCGGCTCTGATGAGACTAGACAAACATTTCAACCCAAAAAGAAGCACGATTTTAGAACGTTACAATTTCCGCATGCGTGTACAAACCCATGGGGAGTCTGTTGAAGACTATGTGACTGCCCTCCGTCATCTGGCTCTAACGTGTAAGTTTCAGGGAAGTTTTGACGAGCACATCCGTGATCAATTCATGACACATTGTAGGTCAAATAAGATACGCGAGGAACTGTGGTTGAAGGACGAGCCAAACTTGGACGAGGTATTGGACTTAGCCAAACGAGTAGAACATTCGCTGGCATGTGTCGCCAAGTTATCAAAGGCCGAAGGAGGGGACTCCAAAGAAGCCAAGCCGGAAGTATTGAAGGTGAATGAAGGGAAGAACAAGAGGAAGGGAAGAAACAAACAAAAGGAGAGGAATAATACGGAAGAAAGAAGAACTCAAGAGTCGACGCAAAGAGAAGAAAAAAAAGATGAGAGATTGTGCTATAGATGTGCCAGTGCGACACATTTTGCTTCTTCAGTAGTTTGTCCAGGGCGGAAGGCGATATGCAATAAATGCAAAAGGAGAGGACACTTTGGGACGTGCTGCAAGAACTATCAGTTTAGCCAAGTGAATCAAAGGAAAGTCCTATACGTGAATGAAGAGGAGGAAGGGAGGTCATCAGAAGATGACACCGTAATGACTTTGCAAAATGTCATTGTGAACACTGTCAATGTTGTTGGTAGGGATGATGTCCTGGATGATTGTGAGCGCCCTTATACTGTGTTGACCGTGAATGGATGCAAGGTATCGATGATGGCTGATTCGGGGTCGAAGATCACGCTGATATCCAAATCCGCATTTGAGGATGAAATGAAGGGGGCAGTGTCGGCATTGTCGGTGCCAGACATTTGTCCAGGGGAATACAACCAAGAAAAAATTGAATTGCTGGGGTATGTCTGGAGTAAGTTTGAATTTAAAGGACGATGCTGTGAAGGGAAGGTGTATGTGACAAAGAAAGGTCAATCCTTGCTAGGATGGAGAGAGCAAAAGAATTTGGGAATCAGATTGGACCCCAACCATCCAGATCAAGTATTACAAGTGTCAGAAGCATGTTCATCACATAGCAAGTATGTGAGAGAGCATGGAAAGGTATTTGACGAGACATTGGGAAGAGTGAAGGGTTTTCAGCACCAGATATTGTTGAAAAGAGGCAGTGCTCCCACCGTGGCGAAACTCAGGCCCGTCCCTTTTGTGTTAAGGGACAGAGTAAAGAAGGAATTGGAGAAACTTCTTAAATCAGGTGTGATTGAAAGAGCTGGGGGGGTCGAGTGGGTTTCCCCGGTCGTCATTGTGAAGAAAAGTTCAGGGGATCTGAGGCTGTGCGTTGATATGCGCGAGTTGAATAAGTGTGTGTTGGTGGATAGACACCCACTACCCAACATGGGTGAATTGTTGACCATGGTAGGTGGAGGGAAGTACTTTTCTAAACTCGATATGACGTCAGCATATCATCAGGTGGAATTGGAGGAGGGATGTAGGAAAGTTACGGCGTTTGTGACACATGAAGGAGTGTTTCAATTTAGGAGGATGCCCTTCGGGTTAGCCTCTGCTTCCTCAGTGTTCCAGAAAATCATGGATCGCTTGTTGAAGGGGGTGAGGGGTGTGTTCTGTTTTCAGGACGATGTGTTGGTCAGCGGATTGACATTGGAGGAGCATGACAGGAATTTGTGTAAGGTGTTGAAGATATTCGAGGAAAGAGGAATCACTCTTAAGGAAGAAAAATGCAAATTTGCAGTGACTAAAGTGGACTATTTGGGATATGAGGTATCGGGAAATGGTATCAGACCCAAGGAAGAGATGGTGAATGCCATAAAGAGAATAGAAAGACCTATTGATAAGAGTGAACTACGCTCTTTTTTAGGAATGACGGAGTTTTATCAGAAATTTGTGATAAATTATGCTGATAAAGTACATGAGATGAGAAAAATTTTGAGGAAGGGTGCTGAATTTGTGTGGAATAGTCAGTGTGAGGCGGAATTCAATGGTATAAAAGAAGAGATAAACTTAGCCCAACCTTTGGGGTGTTTTGACACAAGAAAGCCATCCATCATCACTGTGGATGCTAGTGAAAGAGGTTTAGGTGCGGTGTTATCTCAGAGACAAGGCAATGGGTCTGAGGAGGTGATAGCTCATGCCTCGAGGGGCCTCAAGGGAGCGGAAGTGAGGTATTCCGTTCTCGAGAAGGAGGCGTTGGCATGTTTCTGGGCGGTGGAGCGATTCAAAAACTTTGTGTGGGGTGTTCGTAGTTCGGACTGATCATAAACCGCTTAAAGCCATATTCGAGAACAAGGGCCTTGATAAGGTTTCCCGCAGGGTGGCAGGATGGGTCACCAGAATGCAAACGCATTGTTTCAAGATGGAGGTTATTCCTGGGAAGGAAAATATATTGGCTGACAATTTATCAAGGATGAGAGTAGTTGATTCTGATGTTGTGGAAGATGAAGAGTTGGAATTAGTGTTCGTTAACACAGATGGTATAGTGTCCAAGCAGGAGTGGTTGGAAGGGATGAGGAGCGATGAGAATATAAATAAAATAATTCCGTATGTTGTTTCCGCCGCATGGCCCAACAAAGTGGAAGTGGCAGAGGGCGCGAGGCCGTATTGGGAAGTGAAGGATGAATTGTCGGTCATCGGTGGGGTATTGTTCAGATGGGGAAGGGCTGTGGTTCCGGTTGGACTGAGGAAGAGGGTGATAGAACTGGCACACAGTGGTCACATAGAAGTTACCAAAACCAAAGGGGTGTTGAGGGAAGACTATTGGTGGCCGGGCTTTGACAGAGAAATAGAAAATTGTTTAGAAAATTGTCAATTTTGTGTCAAGAGTGGGAAGGGATCAGTGGCTAAGAAGCAACCTTTTGTGGACGTGGGTCTTCCGTCCAGGATATGGAGTGACCTCGCCATGGATATCCTGGGTCCTGTGGAATTGGGGTATGGGCGTGGAAAGTTCATAGTCTTGGTGGTGGATCTGTTCTCCAGGTGGGTGAATTATAAAATTGTGAGAGATGTCACTGGAGAAACCATGATAAAGACTTTGCAGGAGATATTTTCCAATGAAGGTCTGCCGGAGAGTTTGTTGACGGACAATGGTCCCCAATTTGTAGGGGGGGATTTCACCAACTATTTAAGGAAATGTGGAGTGCGTCACAAAAGGACTTCATTATATCATCCCGAATCGAACGGTGTTGTTGAAAGGATGAATAGATGCGTGATGGAGAGTATTCGCATGGGGGAAGAATGTGGATTGGATAAGTTGGCTGTAATACAGAATAGGATCTGGGCCCTAAGAATGGCGCCTCATTCAACGACAGGGCTGTGCCCGTTTGAGCTTATGAGGGGCAGGAAGCCATATTCCATGGCGTGTCCGCCGTGGCTGGGCAGGAGTAGGGAAACTGATTTGGTTATTGATGAGGTAAGAAAGTCGTTGGTGAGGAAGAAGTCTGAATGGGTGGCGCGTGAAAACCTGAAGAGAGGTAAAAAAGAGTTGCGCGTAGAGTGTGGAGATTGGGTTAGGATCAAGAAAGGAATTGTAAAAAGGAAAGGAGATTCTCTTTATTCGGATCCAGTCAGAGTTGTGGCGGTCATGAAAGGGGCCGTGCGTGTGACTGGAGGGCAAGTGTGGAATAAAGATAGAATTGCTGCGGTCAAGAGAGGGCATATATAGCATGTGCCAGTACTGGACAGATTTAAGTGTGTTATTGAGGTCATCAACATGAGACCCTTGAATTATTTTGTGTTATTTTGTGTTATCGGACTTTGGATTATATAAGTGAAGTTAAAAAAAAAGGGGAGATGTGTTGGAGTGACTTGTGAGATGTGAGTGAAGAATGTCCTCCATAGTGTTTCTCTTCTGTGTGCTGCAGCCCAAGTATGATGTCATGGAATGTTGATGACAGTGTTCCTTGTTGAGGTATAATAAATGTTCTAATGTTGTCAGTTGGAGAAAGAGCTGAAGGAGAGGAGTCTCTCAAATGTTGGGGGTCTTCTTATGCTGTTATATACTAAATAAAACTTAAGTATCACTTACCTGTCTGCGCCAGCCTCTTCATAACAATTTCATCATAATGGAGTTAACGTATCATACATTACATCACATATTAGGCTTTCAACATCCAGCCCCCCTAGAGCTGTTCATTCTTTCATAGCCTTCATTTGCACTATTTCCATTCCGACCAGCACCACACTCCCCAGTCAGATGAAGAGGAGGAGTGGGAAAGAAATATGCAGATTTTTTTTCTTTATTGTACATTTTGCTATTATGCAAGCTTTAAGCACATTTTAAAACACATACATTAAAAACACACATGTTAGTATTACAAAACAATGCTCAATATCCATACATTATCCTTAACATTATCTATCTAAAACTCATGATACAAACAACTTTAATATGCACCATTTTCTAAAACTGATGGTTTACACTCCATAAAATCAATGCAGATGAACGTCAGATGCACTTTATTTGTTCTCAATCAAAATTAATATTTCATTCCAGATCTTATGTGCTGATGCAGTTATAGCCACCGCCTCTGCCCCGTAAAACCTGCTCCAAAATTGATCATACACAATTTGGTCTATCGAGGTAACAAAGTTACTGTAACCCCCTCTTAAAACAGGGGTATAGGATTGTACATGATGTCAGGAGACGTTGGCTTGATTCTACAGTTTGCCCACATAATCGACGGAGCCGATCCTCAACAGGAACTTTCTTCCTTGCCCCAATGTGTTCCATTGTGGGCAATATGCCCATCCGCAGTTGCAAAATAAAATGTTCAAGCTCAATGCTACAGAATTAAGTTAGATAAGAGCAAGGGGTATTTGTTTTGATGCTTAGCTCAGAATATTCAATATATCTCTTTTTAGATGATCATTTCTCAATGTTATCCACTTTATACCAATGACCAGCTTTCCTCTTCAAAATCTGTTCTATGGATGGGTCATTGAAAGCTTTTTCTATTGACATTGCTTGTCAGTGCAATGCATTCTTCTGTAGATCATATAAAAATGCATTTTTTGGGGCTTTATTGTAATTCTTCCCAAGTAAACTTCGTAGCTTATTTTCCTTGGCTTTCTTTTTACTAACTTTAGATATAAGAGGGTTCTTTGTATCATCCATTTCGACACCAGTGTTTGTGCTCCAAATTCCATTCTTAGGACCTCTACCGGCACAGAGGATGGAAGGTTGATGATTGATTGTAATATTCTACCCTCTTGTTTCCCTAACCAGTTAGTATGATGCCGTGAGAGTACAGACAAGGCATAAGAAAGAGTGCGAATGATACTGACTTGATATATCTCCAGACCTTAGATGCTATATCCCCCTTTTTTGCCCTAAAATGTTTAGCTGCATGCCATTTTTTCCAAACCTTCGATGTGAATATTTCTTCATAATAATAATTAGGGGGTTTTACTTTGATTCTGGAACCCAGATAAACATAATCTTCCACAACCATGAGCTTGACGTTATTTAGTTTCCAGGTTTGCATACATTGTTCTGATGTACGTCGCCCCAAACACATTACCTTTGTTTTGGATATGTTGATAACCACGAGGTTCTTTGCAGCAGAGG
This sequence comes from Ambystoma mexicanum, assembly GCF_040938575.1. Lineage (NCBI taxonomy): Eukaryota > Metazoa > Chordata > Amphibia > Caudata > Ambystomatidae > Ambystoma > Ambystoma mexicanum. Next base: position 267,199,679 of record NC_090937.1, read on the forward strand.
TTGTTATTGCATCCATAGAGCATTGCAAGCCAATTGGAGTCGTGTCGGACAAAATGGTGTCATCGATATATGTCAAACATGAGACAGACTGACCACCTATTTTTGGAGGAAAATTTCGAATTGGTCTAATAGAATCTATCATATCCACTACATATAAGTCAAAAAGCATAGGAGTGAGTGTGCAGCCTTGTTTCAGCCCACGATTTGTTCTTCTATAGTTAATATATTTTCCTGCAAGGCTCAGTCTAATTGAGACAGTTGTGTATGTTTAGAGAGATTGTATGTGATATAGTAGCTGGTGGTCCATCCCCCAGGCCTCTAGTTTTCCCCAGAGCAACGGACACAATATTAAATGAAACACCTGGCTATAATCTACATAGCAACAATATAGATTGTTTTTAATGCCACAGTCTGCTTCTGCCATTAAATAATGTATTGCACAGATGTTATCTATTGTGCTGTGCATTTTCCTAAAACCTGTCTGGAATGTACTTAGCAAGTTGCGTTCTGACGCCCATCGAGTAAGCTTTCTGAGTAGAATCGAAGAAAATATTTTCTGGGAAGGGTCCATCATAGCCAGCAGTCGATAATTAGCTGGGTTGAGTCTATCACCTTTTGTATAGACTGGGATTAAGATGGACTTGAGCCAACTATCAGAAATATTTCTGCTGTGCTCTAGTTCCCTAAAGGTTGTATACAGACCTCTGGCCCAGAGCGGAGGATTTGACTTAGAGAACACATTTGGGAGGCCATCCGGGCCAGGGGCACTTGATGCCCTTAACTTCCCTATGATTATAATGAGATCATCAATATTGTAATCCAATGGGGTTACTCGCAGCCCATTGATAGAACAGATAGTCTCAGGGTTTTCACTTTCAGGTACTGTGTTTAGTTCACATATAAATGAGCTCCTTAAATGCTCAGAGACCTGGTTACGCTCTATAAGGAGGTTTGGAATTCATTAAAACACGAACAGAACCTACGGGAGTCGCTTGTTTTTAACCAACCAGCCAAAAATAGCCAGTTTGCATTGTTGGTAGAGTGTTTATGTTGGCGAAGCCAATTCCTGTATCGAGTGGCCATGTTTGTCAATTATTTTTGTTTTTCCCCCAGCTGTCCAAGTTGTCTGCCCTCTGATCTCTGCCCTAGCTTTTCAATAAAGCAATTTTTGCTAATGTATTAATATATCGAATGTTCTGTCTTGGTCTCTGCCAGGATTCCCCAACCCGGAGTTTTTCCCTATTTGCATGGTATTGAAAATATTTTCCAATAATTCTCCCATATTCCATCCCTCCCTCTTTCTTCTTCGCTCTAGCTCTGCTTGGTTATTCCCCAATATATTGTTCATCTCTTTTAACGTCAGTCCATAATATGTGATTTCCCTGTTTATTAACCCCCACTTTTTCTTTCCGAAAGAGGGGAGGCCTCTCAGAAACACAGTTAAGAGTCCAGCTTAAGGTGGCGTGATCAAACACTTAATTTGTTTCAATTTTAACTTGGCCACAATACCGAGCAATAGCCAAATCTGTAATTACATAGTCTATATGAGAGTGGCAATTGCCATTTGATCCTTACGTAAAAGTGTCATTTCCCTGCTCTTTGAATGGGAGACATTCCAGATCACATATTTATGAATTGTTTCCACATTCGATCTTGATTCCCAACTTGCTCCTTCCTCAAATACACATCCCCTGTGATAACAATTTTCTTTTAGGGTGCTTCTCACACCTGTCCTACAAAAGTTACTTGGCAGTTTAAAACACTTTACCTCTATGTGAAACAACTATGCTGATCCTTCATAGGACTATAGACAAAAATCCAATACGTACATTGACATTGTATAGGATTTACTTTCTTTTAACAAAAAAGACATAACATCAGAGAGGGATCTTTCTTCTCTTGAACGTAACTGCCTGTTCACTATCACGGTGCTGATTATATTGGCATGTATTGTTAGAGCATGGCGAATTATAAATTAGTGTTTCCATCACATATCACATAATTTTGCCAATTTTCCCAGGTCCCGCATGTTGTTAACCAATAATCTTTGGGTACCTGATTTATTGTAGGATTTGGCCCTGCCTCGTTCTTGGCTTTTGTGCAGCTATCCATAGATTCTCACAACTTGATTGTGGACTCACCTGTTGAGGCTTTTTGAGCTTTCTCTTTGCAGATTCTGGCTGTCCGCGTTTCTTGAAGGTGCGGGTCTCGTGGAGGTAAGGACGGACTTCTGACGCCACTCTGACGGTAGAAATGGCCAGAAGTACGGAGTTCAGGGGCAGTGCAAGGGCAACCGCGAAAGATCAGTCCTGGAAGGAGTATCAGGGGAGGCGGCATGAAGCGGCCGAGGTCAAGCATCCGGAAGACTTCGGATATCCTGGAGCAGAGGTAAGCGGTCTAAGGGCAACCGCGGGAGCAGTCCTGGAAAGAGTACCGGGGAGGCAGTGGAACACGCCACGGTTATGGATCTGGAAGGCTTTGGATATCCTGGAGCAGAGGTAATCGGTCTAAGGGGAACCGCGGGAGCAGTCCTGTAAGGAGTAACAAGGAGGCACAATGAAAACAAGGATAGTTTCTCTGAGCAAACACTGGGAAACAGCAATCAGACTAGGACTGTGAGCGGATTGACACGCGCCGAACCGCAGGGGCTGGGCGCTTATCTAGCCTAGCTAGAAAACTACACCGCTGATCAGAGAGTGGCGTCTCCCATATTGGGAGGGGGTGGAAGGCATTCTTGCACATCGTTGTATGGACCAGGAGCTCCAAAGGGGGCGGTGGTGTGGTTTCATGACATAGATTTGACTAAGATAACAGTTGATGTTGTATTGTCATGTGTAAAGTCAAGTTCTTGTATGTTTGAGGTGGAAGAGGCTATGACATCAGTGATGGTAGTGGGATTTAACCATTGGTCAAGAGGACCCATCAGGAAGCTAATTCGTGATTTAAGTTTTATTACAGGTACATGGCTTACCAGGGAATTGGAACTTTTCTATGTTACTTACTGTATTAGATTAATTTTGGTTTTGATTTAAATTGTGTTTCAATTTCTTTTTGTCCTTTTTATGGATATTTTTTAATTTTGTGCTCTATTTTGGGCTCGCAAATTTGCATTCAGTCTCTGTGGGTGTGGGCAAGATTGTGATCTCCTCATAGTCCCAACCTGAATAAGTAGCAGGTGACTGATGACTGCAGGGAGTCATTTTATTTGGTGTGAAATGTGGGTCTTTAATTGTGCTGGGCTTCGGGGACTTTCTTCCGATAGTAAAGAGTTTGATGGTCTATCTTGTGGGCATTGAAAGTCCAATTGTGAGCTTTCTGATATGTGTGTTGAAGAGTTTATCAGAAGTGTATCAACATTTTTTCCCAGTATGGATTTAAGATCCATCTGTTCCTTTGCTATGCTTGTCGCAACTGAGAACAGTGCATCAATCTTGGTGATTATTAAATGTACAGTTGCAGAGGTTATATTTACCGCTGTAGAGGTGCCAGAGCTTAGTTGACCCGCATGTGTTGCATCTTTTTCATCACCTGAGTACGAATATTCGAATAAGTCTGTTGAAGAGGCTAGCACCACCAGATCCGGAGTGTTAGATAAGTTAGTTCCCATTATGTTTTCCAGATCAGTGTTGTGGGAGGTGCGATTTCCTCCTCACAAAGAGGCTCTTTGTAGGCCTATGCACATTTTTAACAATTGTTGTTGTCAATTGTGGGCGATAGCGTTAATGCCTTATGTCATCTTTCAGACGATGGGTAGTTTGATCTTCAACTGAAAGGTCGGGGGGAGGCAGAGCCTCAAAATATCCGGTGATTGGTGGTTGGTAACCAGCTTGGTTGTCCAACCTGTCTTTTGCACTCATAGTAGTCTGCTTGCTCACTGTGTTTGTCATCTTTGCACTCTAGGAACTTCTTCTCTGGCGAGCTATTGTGCTGCGTGTTCCGTGTTTCCTGCTGGATCGTTTCATCGCTGGGCACAATGGGATTACCAAGAAATTATCGAAATCGAAATGTCTGAGGGAGAAAAAAAAGAAAATTATTTATTCAAAAATAGCTATCGGTTTTGTCTCCCACAGACATTTTGGACCACCTGCTCCACCACCCCCTTACTTACTTTCTGGTGGCACCCAGTGAAGTGTGCTGCCGCCTCCGAAATTCCCCTGCAACGCTGGTTCCCTTCAAGCTCCATTGCAACTCCAAGGCCTAGAATGTGGATTAAGAGGAGCAGGGGACCACCCTGCAACCCCCTCTCCTCTTGATCGTCATTTTTTCCATTCGTTTTTTTTTCATATGCTATATTCGGCATTTTCTCCTGTTTGTTTTTTTTCCATACATTTGTATGGATTCCGGCACAATGCACCGCTACAGCGAGCCATGCAATAAAACCCTGCTTTGAACGATTTAATTTGTTAGCTTAGCAGGGTGCTGATATGTAATGTTGAGTCATGGCTCAAAGGAGTGACGCAAGCCTTGCCCCCGCATTCACCGCTATCAGTATTTCACAAAGTTAGAACAAGCAGAAGGAAGTACAATACCTTAGTGTCTGTTAGATTTCAGGAGAACACTTAAGTCAATTCTCAGCATGCCAGGTCTCTCCACATCTCTCCACAATGGGGGTGCGCAAGCCGAGGAGGGTACATAACCAAGTCCCAGCTGGTCCTAGGAAGCAAACTCGGCTTGCCAAGTAACCTGACCTGTCACACTCCATCACACTGCAAACATTCCTCGCACTCCGCTCGCTCTGCTCCAAATGGGGTTTAAGTAGTGGAGTGGGTTGTCCCAAGCACAAAGCAAGTGATTTGGAGAAAAGACTTCAGAAGCATGCACTTTGTGGGTAAAAAGCAATGAGGCACCTCCAACACCGCAAACACTCCTCGCAAAAATATGTAGATATGAAAGTGGCTTTTGAGTTCATGAATGAGGAGTTTTTGTAAAAGTCACTGAGGAGAGAAGCCCTCACACATGGGAATGTTGTGATATTCGAGGCAATTCACAATGGTAATGTCACAAAATTCAGATCAGATAGGGCCAAAATGGAGAATTGACGAGGGAATTTTCTGCAGGTATGTGCATCAGACAGGGATGTGTGAAATGTGCTACTAGGGGGGTTTGCACTGTTCTTACATTGAATCCTAGATTGATGTTCTGCAATCCGTAAGTGGGTTGCCCTGGAAGTTTGGCCCACATACTGCACCCACATGGACATTGAATACAATAAACCACGTTCATGGTCTTGCAGTTCGACAAAAATAGAAGGCCCCATTACTTGCTGCCTAGCATGAAGAATTGAGCTTTCTTGCTGAATTTACATGCCTTGCAGCTACCACATGGAAGTGTCCATGTAATGTTTGCAGATTCCAATTGGAACTGGACGATCTATCCTGTTTTGACCACGAATGCACCAATTGGACTTTCAAATTCTTTGACCGTTTAAAGGCAAAGAGTGGTGTAGATTAATTAGGTAGGCAGCTCTCTAAAAGGGACTAGTATTTCTTTATCATTCCTTCAGGCTGAAAGGAAATGGTAATGTAGTTCAAAACACAGACCAGTTTGTCCTGTGTGGACACTCGAGTTTTGGGCTGAGTAAGGGCTTCCTGTGAGTGAAATGTGCTCTTTTCATGGAGTGGGAACCAGTTTCCTTGGGTAGCCCTGTGCTTTTAAACGGGCATCCAAATTGTTAGCATGCACATAGTAATCCTGTACGGAGGTGCAAGTGCAAAAATGGAAGGTTCTCCTTCAGGCTTCTCAGGTGGAAGCTTGTTATTTTTGTACAGTGAACTTGTCAGCCAGCCATCCAGAGACTTAATGACCAAGTCTAAGATGTGAATACTATTGTGGCTGTATTCTGTGGTAAAGTTGATGGTGGAATGGCACTAATTAATCCAAGAAACAAACTCCTGCAGAGTGTCCCCACTACTGGTCCAGATGAAAATAATATCATCAATGCAGCAGAACCATTTACAGTTCTTGGACCGGTAAGGGTTGGTGGCTGGAAGGACAAATTCTTCTGCAACAGAGACCATGAAAATAACTGCAAGGCTTTTTGCAAAGACTGCACCCATCTCAGTTCCTCTGGTCTGTAAGTAGAATTGGTTGCCATATTTGAAGACATTTTGAGCATAGAGCTATAGTTATCAGTTCAATAATGAATTCTGAGGGTACTCAATGTTGGAGGTTGCCTTTTATTAGATGTTCTGTAACTCTTTCGAGGGCTTGGTCCTGCGGTATATTTGTGTATAACGATTTAATATCCATTGTGAGCAATAAACTAGAGTTGATATCAACTGTTTAATGGTTGTCTTGGTATCTTTAATGTATGTGGGAGTCAGTTGGCTGATTGGATGAAGGAGGAAAATTTGTGAATCTGGTAAAGACAGATATAGGGAGAGCTGTAGGAAAGGAACATGGTGGCTATTTTAGGGAAATTGTATTTTTATTGCTCGCATCTTAGTAGGTTATTTCTTATTTCATGACTTGTAAACAAGCCATTGTATGTGTATATATAGTGCATACTTTTGTGATGTATTGCATGTGTTATATCTAAAAGGCTTTTGCTACACAATAAAAGTGATGATATTTATAACGAGAGAAAGAACTTACAAACAAGAAACAAGAGAGAAAATGAGACAGAGCGAGTGAGAGAGACAAAGAGGGGAGAATGGAGAGAAAATTAAGAAAAGCAAATGAACTCAGTTAGCAAATCTGCGCAGGTGAGCTGTGTGGCATGAGTCTGCAGAACAGCTCCAGGATTTATCTTCTCTTGATATTTGCAGGATATGGTCAAGGCTTAGCACTGAAAGTAGGTAAAACATTATGCAGCGGGGCCTGCAGAATGGGGATAATAGTTCCCTACATCTCAAGACAACCATTTATGGGAGGAGTGTGTTTGTGGCACTTCAATGTAAGACAGGAAGCAGCCTAGATGGAATTGTGTTCTGAGGAGGGCTGTGGACTGACTGCAAGGTTTTCTGAAAGTTGAACTGGTGGCTCTTTATAGTGTTCTATACTGAATGAAGCCTTGATGGCACTTTAAAGTCCAAAGTAAGGCCGGCCAGAGCTGTGGGCTTACGCTATCAGTGCTCCCTCTGAACGTCCTATGGCATAAATATTGTTTGAGTTAACACAGAGGTTTGTTCCTATAGCAGTGGGTTCCTGTAGCCTGTGGCTGTGAGTGCAATGTGAGAGTGGTGTGCTATTACGAAGACTACATTCTGCGTGTCTCAGCCCTGTTGGAAACATTGGGGCAGGTTTCTGGGGGGAAACAATGAGGTAAACATTGTTCTGTGAAAGAAATTGGCCCTCTTTACGGGTCCGGCGGTAACCATGCCGGTAAAACCGGCAGGTACCTGCCGGACCCGTAAATAATTACTGCCGCTAGACTTTCTGGAATAACCGGGCATTACAGCCCCGGCGGTCCAGTAAGTCAGGCGGCGGCAATTGTTGATCCCCATTACCATTTGAGTTCAATAGGACTCACTGGGAATGGGGAGCGTGGAAGCACCATCACCATTTATACCGGTGCTGGTGCTTCCATGAACATCTGCGGCCGGGTGCCGTTTTGCCCGCCGGGGCAGACCTGGCATGCGGAACGGCACCCTCCCGCAGACTCGTAATATCGCCGTCCCGTAAACCGGACCGGCACACTCGTAATGAAGGCCATGACTTTTGACGTTTAATTTGTAGTTTTACACAAGGTAAAATGACTAACCTCATGTCCTCTGTCCCACCCAACCATTGTGGGCAAAAAACTAAGATTTGTCAAAACTCAAAATGCATTCAAAAGAATTTAGTCAATGCATACAAAGATGCTCTACAGCTTTATACCGAGGAGCCTTAGTCCCTCCATGTAGCGTCATTCCGCCAAAGCCTGCCTTTTTTCTCATTTCAAACATCCCCCAATGCAAGGATTTTCCGGGAAAACGTTTGGATGTGAAGGGCTTACCCTTGAAGAACATAGCATGAATGCAATCAGCCAGTGACCACAGAACTCGGGGTTTGTATCAGATTTCCGCCTTGCCCGTGTACCCCTCTACTCCCATTATTGTAGCCACTCCCTCAATTGTACAGCACTCCAATGTAATACCATTGCATAAATACATGAAAACAAACACATTACATTGATTTGATTTTTTTTAAAAGTATTTCATAAAATGTGTTTTTATGTGTGACAGTGTATGTGTGATGTCTTTGCTGTGTTTTCTGTGAACTTGTCTAGTCTCACCACAGCGTGAAACAGTATCTTTGCGTTCTGAGAAAGGCTGCATACACCAGGGATTAACTGTTTCCAAAACTGCAAAACTACACAAACCTAATTATCCGAGTCAGCAATGCCACTGTACTAGCCTCGAACGGGTCTGAATATCTGCGGTGGCAACGCAGTGTACAACGGCCGCCATTTAAGCGATCTTGATAATAACAGAGGCGTGATTAATGTGTCTAAACACGAGCAGCTGCAATGCAATTGCTGTAGTTTGCAAATATTAAACACTCCTGTGTCCACTTAACAGCTCCACTACCGACTGCACCTGTCCTGACTTAATTGCCCTGTGCTAAATTAATTTAGCGCAAGAATGGGGAGAGAGCCTATGTGCTAATTTTTCATGTTAACAGCATCTGGAAAGACACAGGGGCAAATTAATTACCATGTGTATTAAAAAAAAATCTCTCTAACCTATAGGTTCCTTCCAGCACCTCTCTCACAATCATAGGTCCCGCATTAACTAATGGATAATCCGGTCTGTTTATGAAGACCTGTGTGTGTGTGTGTATATATATATATATATATATGATTGGAGAGGGAGGACTTTGCTGCACTCGTGTTTTATATAGTACCTTAATTGTTGGGTGTGTGGTATTTTCTTATATTTCCTATGACATTTTATGTACTTTGTACATTTCTTCAGTATTGTTCAAATAAAAATAAAAAAAACAAGCAAACACGCAGTAATAGTGAAAGAATTGTCGCATTCTACTTTTTTGTTCTCGTTTTTTGCTTGTTTCTCTTGGTACTTTACCTCTCCGTGGTTGTCATTCCAAATCGCCATGTAAGTGACGTAAATAGGAATTAGTCATTTCCTTCTTATCTCAATGACTTGACACAATTTTCATAGAATTAAGGCAGACTGAGCTTTTTTAAAAACATCTTTTATTTATAAAGAATTTCTTTCATTTAACCCTGATTAATATCATCAGTCTCGACCCCGCCAAAACAGACTATATCTCACATTTGTAGGGCAAATGTTCATATCTTGCTTCGTCTTCCTCTATCTCGGGGACGTGCATTGTTGTATCACTACTGTGCGCAAATATGTCAGTTTTACCATACAGCTCCACATGCGATGCAACATATTCTACATACAGTTGCCATCGTTATGTTTTTGGCTCTGTACCCACCCTGTCCTGTATTATCATAAAATTGCTTTCCACATCCATGTGTTCCATCAGGCTCCTCCCATAGTTGTACATTAACCGTGTGTACTCATCCACACCCACTGTGTCTTTCTTGTTATTTGGCCTGGTATGTATCGCTTGACCCCACACTCTACTTTCTGCATAGTGCATGTGGTTAGCTATGCTTATCTTTTCGCATAATTCAGCCACTGGGAGTATTCCTATAATACATTAGGTGTCCTCGCGTGCCTCCTGTCTCAGGGCAACTTTCACAGTGATCTAATTGAGCAACGTTTAATGTATGTTTCTATTTCATTGGATGTTGCGTATTGTTAATATGGATTTTCAGAATGAATCCTATTGGTGGATTCTGAGAGGCCATCCTATTATAGAGAACAGGGAGAAGACACTGATGTCTCGCCAAACCCAATCAAGGTAGATAGCAGAACAGTAAGGCTTAGACTCAGGATGGAGTGAAAGTGATCCAGAGCTACGATGAAACACACACACAGCACGCCACTAATTAAAGTTAGATAGAAGATGTGCACAAATAGGCCATTAGTTAATTGTCCTTTGAATATACTCCAAGCAACGTAAACCTCATGCAAGTATTGTCACCAAACGACTACTATACACATGTACATGTATTGATTGAGGGGTTCTCTGACAGAACAGCAACACTTTACCTTCAAAAACAGTTATACAATTAAAATAATTGTTAAACGCAATACTTTACTGTGTGTGGTAAAGGAAGTGAAAGAAAGAACAGTTAGCAATCTAGAACCAGTTAAAGACAGGTAAGTAAAATGCTAGGAAGTAGAACACCCACAGGAAAACCTAGATTTAGGTCCCTTGTTCTAAATGGGTTCTGCGCTACCAGGAAATGGGGCCTAGTGCCCAAAAGGCACCAGCTCCACACAGAAGTCCACTTTTCAGGAGGGTGTACTATGTGATTCATGAACAAGAGTTGCCAAATCCAACAATGTCAGGTAAGTTTTCCAGAACTCGAAAAGCAGAGTAAGCAACGGCCCTCCTAGAGTCATCAGTGGGCTGCACGTCTTCGTATGGGTCTTGGCTCCAATGATGATCTGCCGAATGACTGCAGGAGTCCTCATTTTATCCAGGTTTTGGACTGCAGTTGCCCCAAGCCTACCAATGGTTAGGATATGCACAATTCAAACTGACAGGGCCTGTCCAGTCATGGGCAATATCAGGCCAATATATCTGACCGCAGACTACCACCTTGTCTGTGAAAGCAGAGGCGTAACCCAGGAAAGGGCTTTCTAGAAAAGGCAATTCCAGACCCGAAAGGGCAAGAAGAAGGTCAAGGCACAAAATGGCCAAAAACCAGACCAAACTCTCGTGGCATGGCCATTTTAGAGTATATGGTACTCTAAATGGCGTTAATAGGCAAAATGCAAAAGTGCACTAGAGAAAAATAAAAACACACTAGAAAAATATCCACTGCAACTAGACCATCCAGGAAACATTGAGTCTGCAACAGTAATGTTGTCATAGAAACAGTTATAGGAACACAAAGTATTCCAACAGCCCTTCACGGTAAGGTGATGTGTGTAATTTTAAAATAACAAGAATTGTGCTAAGTACTCCCGGTACTGATAGTCTTAGGGGCCGATCTGTCTCCCCATGAAAGGTGAGCAAAAGCAAAGTAGGTAAGGCTGATGAATTTACTTACCTCCACAAATGTCAGGTCAGAATGCAGACAATAGCAAAAAGCTAGGGCGTTCCATTGAAGTCTATGAGAGGAAACAATCATCTTTCCTAAGAGGTATGTTCTCCATGGGTATTTGATTCAGGCCAGTTTGTACTTTTAGTTGTTTGAGACATGCATATGCTGAGTAGGCAGCATCTTGCCCATGGCCTGTCCATTACTGAAGATCCTATGCTTGGGCATTTGTTTGGACACTCTAAGCTGTCAAATTTATTTTAGCCTTCTGCCAATTGTTGTAGCCAACGAGAGAATTTATAAAATATATTTGTAACTTGAATATAACTAGGGGCATTTTTCTTGTATCTGTGCGTGTTGTATCAGGAATAAGCCTTGGATGTGCCCAATGCATTGGCATTCATGTGCGAGGGTCAGTGTGCTATCTTAACTGCCTGTGAATGGTTATTTGCATCATACGGCATCCCAAGACTCGCAACACACGTGTCCATGCCTGTACCGCTATGCCGCTTGGGGTTAATACCGTCACCATTTTTCGTTATTATGGATGGAAGCTTGCTTAGTTTATATGTACACGTTCCTCCCTTCACAATCACCACTGGAGTTTAAAATCTGTCTTGAGCCCAGTTCGACATACGCGGGCCGTGTTACAGAAAGTTTGCATTAGTACAAGTGCAAACAGCACTAGGGTAAAAATTGTCCTGGAGCAAAAAACAAATTCTTTCAATCCACTTTTTGCAGCAGGGCAAATTCCGCCATAGTGCAAGGGCTGGGCAAACATTTTTTCAATGCACTTTTGCACTGGGGAAATGAGTAGGGCACTATTTGCTAATTGCACTAGCTCTGATACCAACTTCTTGTGATATGATCCGTCTTGCCGTTGTATTGCACAGTATAATCGCACCATGCTAGAGGCTGCAAGTCCTCCTCTTTTTTATCTGCTTGTTAAGATTTCCCATTTTACCCCTTTTGAAGGGAACTCTGAGGTGTACACAGTGTGAAGATGTTGCATGCTACTATTTGGAGAAACAAAAACGTTCAGTGTTGTACACAGGCTGATAAGATGAGTACAATATGGCCATGCACCATTAAGATGCCACTCCGTGCCACTGTATGGGAGTAACATATAGGAAAAAAACACAGATACACTTTTGGTAATTCCAAAGGATGAGCTGGGGTGGGGAACTGAGTCCCCGAATTATACACTCTTTGGGACACCTCATTTGAGGTGAGAATGTTTCCAACTGAATTACAGGTTACAACATTGAGGGAAGTATGGAGTACTATCTTTTTGGGTGGATTGACTCATTATAGGCAACTGTCTTCGGAACAACCACTGACTATGTTACTGCCACCATTCGTCTTCTTCTGGGTTGCCGCATTCCCAAGTGTCTGTGAGCCGGTAGCTCTAAAGAGGCTACACGGCAGTATTTTAAAATATGTGTCTTCAGGTAGCCTGGACCCGAGTCCAGAAAGCTCAGTAGATAAGACAGAGAGTCTTAAAGCTATTGTGTGTTGCCCCCAGGAGCCGTTGAGGGCAGTTTAGCACAGAAGGTATGTAGTTACAGGGTTTCAAGTCAAAGATCACTCTGTGCAGCCAAGCTCTAACTGGTCTAGAGTAAGTGAGTTAGACATTTTAGGAGACACCAGTAGAGACTATTCCAGTAGCCAAACTGCGGGATCATTATGCCCATGGCCACTTCCTCTCTTGTTCAGGAGGGGAAGGATATGTTTGAGCACATTCTGTTGAAAGTGGGGTTTTGCATTAATCACTTAGGTCTGGAGTGTGAGGAAAAGAACCTAATCAAATACCACTGCAAGGTTTTCAGGTGAAGAGTAGACAGTAGAAGAGGTCACCACCATGGATGGTCAAGAGAACTAGAGTGAAGGGAGCATGGACACATTAAAGTTAATAATCTCTGTTTTTGATGCATTCAGATAAAGGCTGTTACCATGATATGATATGATAGGATATTTTATTTGTATTGCACACGCACACAAGTGTTTCAGAGCGCGACAAGGCAAATGAGGGGAACAGGGGAGGACAAAACAACAATCTTACTATGCCAAGTGAGAACGTGCAAGTGCATGAGAAAGGGAAAGGGGGGAAAGTGCATGGAAGGGGGAGAGTGGAAAGTGCGGAGCAGAGGAGATACAGATAAATAATAATAAATAAAATAGATAATGGAGCAATAAACAGGGGTAGTGCAGCCAGCAAGTGGTGAGTGCTGTGATTACGGCAGCAGAACTGGGTAAATCTGACACGTGCATCAAAAGAGAAAAATGGGGTGTGTGGGACTGTATGGGTACAGATACAGTCCCCAATGCAAGGGGTGGCCGGGAGGCAGTGCAGAAGGGTGGCAGGGTGAGCAGGTACCTGGGCCCAAGGGACAGACGGTGGCCAGGTGCACAGTGCCAAGAGAGAGCAGATCAGCAAGGGAGAGGGGGAGCGAAGGCAGATGCAAAGAGGAAGGTCTTGAGGTGCTTCCGGAACCGGAGATGGTTCTCCTCAGGTTTTAGAGTGGCAGGGAGGCTGTTCCAGAGGGAGCCCCAACTGAAGACAAGATCTACCCCCATCTTGTTTCTTTGAAAAACGACTGACCCTGAGGGAGTTAGAGGTAGAGGAGCGAAGAGCTCAAGAGGGGAGGTATTTGCGGAGGGATAGTTGAAGGTATTTTGGATTTGGGCCCAGGCCCCAGAAAGCCTTGTGGACAATGCAGAGGGTTTTAAATTTAATCCTTGCATCCACTGGGAGCCAATGGAGAGATTTCAGAGATGGAGAGATACGATCCCAGGGCTTGAGGCCAAGGACAAGTCTTGCAGTCCTGTCCTGGATTAGTTGCAGAGGGCGAAGAGTAGAGACAGGCAGATTTAGAAAGAGGCTGTTACAATAGTCCAACCTAGAGAGAACCAGAGCTTGGGAGACAGTGAGCTTCTGGGGGAAGAAGGGGAAAGGAAGAGTACAGTAGGAAATTTGACTTTTTCGAGACCTCCGAGATGTGGGCGGAGAAGGAAAGTGTGGAGTCAAAGATGACCCTGAGGTTCTTAGCCTCACAGGTGGGGATAGGAGGAGGGCCAAGCGAGGCCGGCCAGAGAGGGAGGGGAAAGGATAGAGAAGGTGTGCCGATGAGGAGGATCTCCGTCTTGCTGGCATTCAGACAAAGATCATTGGCGGCACACCAATCTTGAATGGCAGTTAGGCAATCAGAGATGAAAGAGGGAGAGGAGGTGGCCGAGGGCAGCTTGAAAATGAGTTGAGTGTCGTCAGCGTAGCACTGGAAGTTTGAGCATAGAATGGCAATGCAGTGGGCGAGAGATGCCAGGTATTGGTTGAAAAGCCAGGCGAGAGGTTAGACCCCTGGGGAACACCACAAGAAGGGAGGAAGATAGAGGATAGGAAGGATCCCAGTTGGACCTGGGAGGATCGATCAGAGAGGAAAGAGGTCAGCCAGGCCAGAGCCTGATCAGTGATACCCAGGTGGAGACAGTTGAGCAGGATGGTATGGTTGACTGTGTCGAAGGCAGAAGAGAGATCGAGTAGGATGAGGACAGAGGGAATGTTAAAGTCAAGGTTGGAGAGACGATCTTCACGGATGTTCAGGAGAGCAGTTTCTGTTCTTCTGGCTGATCTGAAACCAGACTGGTGGTCATGGAGACAGCCAACAGAATCAGAATGAAGGCTGAGAGATGGCCAGCTTTTCCAGGAGTTTGCCTAGAAAGGGAGTAATGGAGATTGGGCGATAGTTAGCCAGACAGGAAGGATCAGCTGTGAGTTTCTAGAGAAGGGGATGCACAAGGGAGTGTTTCAGAGGGGAGGGGAAGAATCCTGTGGCAAAGGAATGGTTGCAAAAACCGGCAAGGGCCGGAGCACAGGTGTCAATGTGGTCCTTGATGGTTTTAGAGGAACAGGGATGAACCTGTTTTGACGAGGCTTTCATAGATCGGACTTGTCTAGCGACCTCTTCAGGGGAGAAGAGAGAAAAGGAAGAGAAAAGGGAGAGGGGGTGATTAAAGGGGGGTTAGCAAGCATAGACTGAGGGGTAGAACGAGGGGGAGGGGAGGAGAGGGTGGACAAGATGTCCTGGGTTTTTTAGATAAAGTGAGAGGCAAGGTCATTGCAGAGAGCTTGGGAAGTAAGAGGAGGGATAGAGACTGCAGCAGGGTTGGAAAGCTCCTTGCAGATTTTGAAGAGTTCAGCCGAGATGTAAGATGCCGCAGAGACACAGGATGAATGCGGACTCTCTTATTGGTGCAGACAGAGAGTCGGCATTGCCTTTGGAGCAGGTGACAGGCCAGTTTGTCAGAGGATGAACAAGAAGCCCTCCATTTCCTCTCAGTCGCCCTCCACTTACATTTAAGTGTAGTTAGGTCAGAGTCATTCCAGGAATTACACTTGGCTTTGGACTTCGAGCGGATCCTCCTGATAGGGGCAAGAGCATCAAGAGTATCAGAAATGGAAGAGTAGAGAAGGGACAGGGCTGTGTCTCAGTGTGAGTCAGCTAGAGGAGGAGAGGGGGGAGAGAAGGTGGCAGCGAAAGCCTCAACTGACACACGCTTCATAGGTCGGATGTCCAAGAAGGTAGGTGGCAGTGTTGGGGTGAGCTTGGGTTGTGGGGAAGAGAGTCAGAGATGAGAGGAGAGAAGGCAGTGGTCAGAGGGATAGAGAGGGGGAGGCCAGAGGAGATCAGGACATCGAGTGTTTGTCCTACAGAGTGCGTCGGGCCAGATGGGAGGATAGAGAGGGAGAGGGAATCGCTAAGGTCGCGAAAGAGCAGAGATGAGGGACAGGGGAAATCGAGGAGGATATTGAGGTCACCAAGGAGGAGGAGTTGAGTGGTAGAGATCAGAAGGGAGGAGGAGAGGTCAGCCCACTCAGTCATCCAGTCTTGATAAAATACGAAGCCACTCCTGTGGGGAACCTTCTAGTCAGAACGCAGTCTTGTTATTGTCCACATATGATATGATGTGGCATTTATAACGTACCTGTACATAAGTGTTTCTAGGTTTGGAAGATGGTGAGAAATGGTGCCATGAGTTCAGCTAAGAGTTTCAGGTAAGTATCAAAAAGCCAAGGAGACAAGCTTGAACCTTGGGGGACTCTACAGTTGTAAATAATATCTTTGAAGTGAAAGAGGCCTTATGAAGTTTGCAACTCTCAATTGGCAAGGAAACTTGTAGTTCATTTATAAGATGTTTTCCTGTGCCAAAATAATATTTTAAATTGTTGAGCAGAGTGGAAAGAAAAAAGCAGTGGTGTTAATATCCAACACTTCTAGTGCTCCATCCCTAATGAATAGGAGCATGTCTGGCTAGAATAAAACCGGACTGAAGGTCATGAAACTGGTCACGCGCCTCGCTGTGATCCAAAAGTTAATGCATTGCCAAGTTTTCTAGAATTTTGCCAGTGAAAGGTGTATTTGCAATGGGGCAGTATTTTACAGGGAGGTAAGGCAGGGGCCATACTCTCTTTGTTGGTGAGAGCTGGGGAGGGTGGCAACCTTCAGGTAATGCCCTGCAGCCTGCGTTAAGGCCCTTTGCTCAGGCCTGTAACTAAGGGTCCCGGGACATTACCTGAATCAGTAATGCCCTCACCCAGCTCAGGGTTTATTGCTTAAATATATTTATTTAGGGGGACCCTGCTCATGGCTCATGTGTGTGTGTGGTGCAGCCCAACCATGTAGAGAAATTCTGGTTACACACCTGCACAGCAGTCAAGAAGCACATGACACTTATGAAAGATTCAAAACATCTTTGTGCTGTCCTGGTGCACTGTCCTATTCATTATTGTGTTGTAACCATTTATTTTCAAGCCATCAGACGGATTAGCTGACAAAGCACCAGCTTTTTGCATTTTCCCTCAGCAGAAATAAACATATTAATACTAAAGCCCAAGCAGTCTTGAAGCGAGGCAGCAGTAATTATCTTTGCATTCACTGCTTACTGTGCTGTGCTGTGCTGTATATTACTTTGGCCTCTTCCTTTTAGTATAACAGCTGATGCTTCTGTCCCTTGCTGCAAATCCCAATGCACCAATTCACTACTTTCAAAAGCACCTGGTGTGGTAGGATATACACTGTGGCTTTAAAGGGGAACAGCATCAAATTCCTCCAGTATCAAGGCTACTCCACATTCATTTATTGACCTTGCTTAAGGAACCCAGTAAAATCCAAGGTGTGAAGAAACTCCACATTTATTATACTTTATTGTGTTGGATATTCCAGCAGTTTCAGCAGAAATATGTATTTATTTACTTATTTATTTACAGGAGAAACAATGCTCTTTTGATCACAAAAGAACATACAATAGATAAGTAAAAAGATTTAACGGGAAGCAGCAATCTCTTACAATGGGTTGAGTTTGAGGGACATTCTGAGCAGGTTGTGGAGGGGAGTAAATGGAACAGTCACCAGGGACAACACATGGGTGTACATACAGAGATTAAGGTCAAGCAACATTGGCCATTTTTAAGTGCAGGTAGGCGGTACGGCCAGCTGTGCTCGGGATGTGACCATGATGGGTGAAGCGCTAGAGTGGAGGCAGAGGAAGAGAGGGACAGAGGCAGGCTAGAGGTGAATGAACTCTGAGGTGACAAGGAAGGCTTTTAGTTTGGTTTTGAAGAGATACATGTGGACCGTTTCCAGATGTCCGGGGGAAGAGAATTCCATGAAAGTGGAGCAAGAAGAGAAAAGGAGCAGAAGCGAGAGGAAGCACAGGGAGGGTGAGTAGCCACAAGGGTAGTCGAGGAGGCAGAGCAGAGATTACGAGAAGGCTTGTAAAGTTGTATAGAGGAGGATAGATACAGTGCTGCCTTGATAGATCTATGAGAAGAAATTTAAATCTGGCCCAGTTTTGCCTTGTCAGCCATCCTGCTTGGTGACGGTCTGAGCAAGTAGGTGTGAAGTGAGGAAGTTCAAAGAGAATTCTGGTAGCGAAGTTAATGATGTTGTGGAGAGGACAGAAATGATAGTTGGGAATACCAAAGAGGATGCTGTCAGAGTAGTCCGGTTTATAGAAGACAGGAGTGGTTAAGAGATGCTTGGCAGTGTTGAGAGGAAGTAGGAGACTGATTTTCCTAATATCTAGCAGGTTTAAGTGTGCTTCTGGTCCAGTTTTGGAGATGAAAGCAGAGAAGGTGTGAGAAGGGCATAGATGACACTGAGGTTTCTAGCTGAATAAGAGTAGGGCAGAGTGTCAGGTGGGAACTGTATAGGCCAAGGAAGAGATGAAAGATAGCTTTTTGGCAGGGAAGAAGAGAACCTCTGTTTTGGTAGAGTTTAACATCAGCGAGAGCAAAGCCATCCAATATATAATGGCAGAGAGACAGTTTGAAATTTTGATAGAGATTTCAGAGGAGAGTTCAGGAAAAGAGAAGAAGATTTGAGTGTCGTTCGCGAAGAGTTGATATGAGAACCTAAAGGAGGAGATATATCTGCATACGTTGCTTTGCTTGGATTAGTTTGATAGTATCTAAAACTAATCCCTAAATGCCAAATTCACTGGCAGTTTTGGGATATCCATGCAGTATTTGAATACAGTGAATCTGACAGGGAGTTACTTACAAAATCAACTGTAATCCTGAAAACCTGGGTTGCTTTGGGCTATCCATGAGTAAACCTGGAGACATCTGGATTTGTTCAACTGGTATTGCATCCAGGGAGTTGAAGAGCCAATGTAGGCCCTTTGGCAAACAACTTCTTTGGGACTCGACAAATTGTCTTTTCTCTCAATCGCCTGTAATGAATTAATCCACCCCAAAAGATAACATATCTACTGAACAACACCCTCCCAGCTTTACAAACAGACGGTCAAAATAAGGGACCATGGGCAGCCCACTGAAATGAGCTCCCGATCAGCCTCAGAGCTGCTGGAGATACCCAACTCCACTTTCAGAAGGGACTAAAGGCCTCACTATGCAAACAGGCATTTCCGCCACTGTGATCAGTTGTGGCGCCACTGATATTATTCCTGTTGGCATCAGCACTCTCCTGTTCAGCCGATGACTTTCCAGCTAGTAAACTACTGCCTGCTTTTTACTTGTTGAAGATGCACGTTTAATTTGATCACAATTGTTCCTGCACTTCTCATAGGTGTTTACCCTTCACCTATTACACTTAGCTTGGTATTGCACTTCTCTGCCTTCCCTTTCCTTGCACTTAACTGATCTCGAATGTTCCAAGGCCTGCGAACAATGAGATTGTTCCCTCCCTTTCCTTTTGCCCTGGGATGCTGCAAAGGAAATTGATGGAAGTTGGCATCTTATAAATCACCTTCAAATGCATAAATGTCATCTTGCATTCCATGATATATGTAATTCTATTTCATGTATCCTATTTATAAATAAAATATTACCCATAAGTAGCAGAAAGCTGTATGAAATGAGCCTAAGATCCATGCTTGGATGAATATTTGACACCTGGCATGGAGTGCCTTGCGGCCATACCCAATGAACTGAACTCCTTCCAATACTTTGACACACCCCGCAAGAGCAGGTGTTATAAAATATCGTACTTATAGCCATTGTTTGACAGAGTCACGCAGCCTTTTATGTATGGCGTGCATAATATGTGCAGCTCCACATGCTGGTTGAGCACATTTCTGTGCACCAAGCAAGAGAACAAGAGCACTCATCAGCTGCCAGGAACTGGTACACAGCTGAATTGTAGCCAGACAGGCAGGTTGCGCCCTTGGAAAATGAGGGTGGACCTTTCCCCTCATACCACACCCTCTCAAAGCCACTGGAACTCTGAGAAATCCTTAGTGTGGAATTCCACAGTGAACCTTGATTGCAGGGCAGTTTAGTTTACACTTAAAATGCTCTGATTCTTGAAGCATTAGCAAATTCAAAAAATGCAAGTGTTGAAGTGGTAGCATTTGATCAGGTCTTGGCAAGACATTAATGACGCACTGTAATAAGTACCATTTTGGCACCCTCTTTCCTAAAATGATGGCCAGGTTTGATGTTTTTAGACTCAAAGTGGCAACCTCAGATTTCCGTTTACTGTTTCCACCTGAGGCAGCTGCCATAACTGCCCATTGTAGTACGAGCCATGCTTTTGAGCATGCAAACAAAATATCTCATGAGGCAAACTGTGGCGGTTATATATTTGTAGTGATATCTGCATCTGTGTGGAAGCATGGCTCTCATGCACCTAAATGTGGCTTATCTGTTACACTCCATCGTTGCCTGCTTAGATCAAACTCTAAAGTTGAATGACCTCATTGTGTGCTAATTACCACTGCCTCTGGCGGCATCACCTAGGAAGAGCGTTTCGTG
Organism: Ambystoma mexicanum; assembly: GCF_040938575.1. Lineage (NCBI taxonomy): Eukaryota > Metazoa > Chordata > Amphibia > Caudata > Ambystomatidae > Ambystoma > Ambystoma mexicanum. The sequence continues at coordinate 267,220,024 of NC_090937.1, forward strand.
GGTGTGAGAAAGTAGACAAATGATGCATAAGCGGGTCAGGTTGAGGCTAAGGCAAACCTCCTTCATAGTGTATGTAATTAATCCACCCTGGATATATCAGTGAGCAATTTACACTCACACGTGTAGATAGGCGCGCTGTATTAAATCTGTCACCAAAAAATCTTTACAGACAACAGTCAACTCATGATCTACAGTTCTTAAGATATCTCACTTTAAAAAAGTCACCTTCACTAAAGCGTTTCTCAAACCTCTCGGGCAACATTATAAATACCCAATAAAATAGAAACCTGTGGTTGGACGCCATTCTTCTGCAGGCTTGGGTGTCTGCCAGGAAGAGGGCGGAAGCAAGGGAGGATGCTCTCCTGCTTGGACAACGTTGAAGTGTAAGTGTTCTTTTTGCAGGTAGTTCAACACTGTGATATTTTAAGATGTGACCTGAGAGATACCCTTTTTCCGTGACCTAATTGTCCAATTTCGATGCCCTTCCCTCTGCTTATTCTTTTTAGTTTGGGCTATTAGGTGTCACTTGTGACACCTATAAGCCAAAACTAATTGCAAAAAAGTACAGATAGGGAGAAATGTCAACCAGGTCTGCCTTCCACCATTCGATGTATGAGCACTCTGTGTGCCCTTCGCTGAATTCCTGCAGTTTTGCCTTGTGTTTAAGTATTAGGCATTTGCCAGGCACTGCTATTAGATGCCTAAGTACTTGCACAATTTTACCGCTGCTATCACCAACAGCCAGTTAATACCCCTACGGCTGTGCCTGGCAAGGGCCTTTCCCAAGCCTACACAAAAGCTCAAACTGTTGGCAGTGCTAATGCTTGTTCTAGTATGTGTGTTATCCAGCTTTGATCTCAATAGTCAGCCACACCCAAGTGGGTGTAAAGCTGGAATGCGTGGCTGAGCAACAGTCCAGTTCTTAAGAGAAGCATGGTCCCCTAACGGATGGCATGTGAAAAGAATCAAGCAGAAAGCATCATAGCTTACTATGGTTAATCTCAAGCCAGCAGGGTAGGGGCGAGGGATGAATGTGGACAACATCACAACGAGAAAGGATAGATCCATCCGGGAAGACAGAGGTGAACGCATTGTCCTCACCCATGGCAAAAAACCCACAATTGAATATAGCTCATCTGACGGTCCATAGGTTAATAGCAATAAAAGATAAATGCAAATTTCCCAAAGCTAGAACTTAATGTGTGAAAATGTGACTTCTGCTCTGCTGGAGTAAAAGGATGACTAGAGGCTAAAGCACCACTCACCCCTCACACTTCTGCAAAATGAGAGCCAGCACAATCATAAAGGTAAAACAGGCACAGTTAAGAGATATACCTCCTTCATCTTTTGTGATAACGTGTGCTGAGAGAAGGCTCTACTCTTAACAGCGGTGTGAATGTGGTTCATTAGCAATCAGATCAGTGAAGTGTAACAGTCCGCAATACAGGAATGGGCAATCAAGGCTCTACAAAAATATATATACTTTAATTGAACGCACCATGTACAATAATAACTAACTAGGAAAAAACACCACACAAAACCCACCTCTGTGGAAAGCACACAGAACAAGCAAAGATAGCAAGATGCAGCACTCTGAGGGATGAATCCGGGGTGTTCGGCAAGTACGAACCACAATAATCTTTGAAAGGATATGTTCTTAGGAACAAACAGGATAAACGTGACCTAACCCGTCTCCAATGCCCAATAATGGACCAGGGGACAGTTAGCAGTCAATAGTACCTTTTTGCAGTTCTTGGTGGTCTGGCAGCACCAAACCAGACTTCTTGGCGCTGTGCGAATGATCGGTAGAGTGCAAAAGGCCAAAAGGCTGCAACGGAAGGTCCTGGTGGTTCAAATATTTCGAATTGTTCTTGAAACTCAGCTTTAAACAATTGAATGGTGAAAAGCACTATTATCCTGGCTGTCTCAGCTTTCAGTGACCGGGTCTATTAAGCTTGGTTATAAACCTTTGAATGTTCTTTTAGCATTCTCATTGGACAATCTGTGAGCTCCAATAACTGGCAGAGCACACAGATCATTCAGAACACAAGATTCCAAGGTCGTGGCAGCATGGAGCGCACTTGAAGCCAACTCTCTGCTCCCGCCCAAGTGAATTTTGAACTGTGAACAGGCTCCACCTACATATCCATAGCCAATTCCCCATGACTTGCCAGGCAGGTTTAAAATTGAACAGGACACTGATTGTCCATATTAATGTTAATCCCCCATGCATTACCTCCGATAGTAGAACATGCGAATCCTCCTGTTAAACAGGCCTATAAAGGCATTAAGACAAGAAGGCATGAAGAGTGTTGAAGAAGCATAGGAGAGCAAGTCAAGTTTGTGGAATATATCGCTTTGGAACGCGGTAAGAATACCACCCAGTTAAGTGGTATAAGAGCAAGCAGCTCAGGTCAGTCATCATATAATCATAACTGCTACTTCCAAGTAGAACAAGACATGGCCTCTTTGCAATTGTTCTGAAAAGTGCTTCTTGTGAATGCTGCTGTTGATTTCATGGTGGTAATATATTCCTCTATTTTTGATTTTGAGATATATTTTATCTGCCGCAGGATGACCCTTTTACTGAATAAAATGTACTCCAAATCCAGAACACGACTCTTGTATCCCCAAATGTGTTTGATCTATTGAGAAAGATGTCCTCTGTATTCATCCCAAATGGTAGACTATTGGATGTGCCCATTCATTTAGGTCAGGGATGTAATAAAAACAAAGCCCAGCCACTGATTACCAGAGGCCATAAAGACATGTGGACCATTGATTCCTGGGAGGACAACATGGATTCAACTTCAGCCCCACTGAAAATGTTCTAATGCTGGGATTCATCATAGACAGCAATGCCCCATTAACCACAAGAGAAGATAGGTTGATTGATTGATTGATTGATTTATTTATTTATATAGCACTTTATACCAAGGCGCTGGATGTGATCTTACCGACCACAATTAGAGTGGTAAATTTCATCGCAACACTTTTTTAATTTGGGGGGTCCCCCCAAAACCCCTTTTTTCCACCCTTTTAAAGCCAACCTAACCGGATCCTGACACATTTAACCCCTTACCCCACTACCCTTTATATATATTTATTTAATCTTTTCAGTGTTTTCTGTGTTTTTTCTGTCTTATTGTCTGCTCTGTTATGTACCACTCTGTTTTGTATGCAATAAAATGACCGGATAACGAACAGATATCTTTTTCCTGTGAGTTGCCTTTTATGCTATGTGATATTTGTATAGCGCCTAAATGCTGACCTTATTAATAACATCTTGCCTCTCCTTCCTACATCAGATGACCTAGAATTGCATTTTATTGAAACTTCACATCATAATGGTCTTTTCTTGGTGTCCCCAGGATACCTTGTAAGGCAGCTGTACCAAGTTTGAAACAACGCAGCTAGAGTGGCTTTTGGAGATTTCCTAGAGATCACATCTCTCCTGTCCTGTGCAGTTTCATTGGCTCTCAATTGAAGATCAGATAAAGTGTGGGCCTTTTTGGGTGGTGCTCAAATGCTTCACCAAAAAAGGACCCACATTCCTCATTGATAAATGTGCAATTGGAAATTGGAGAATTAGGAAATATAAAACAAATGAATTATTCCCTGATATAGCAAAGCAAGGCTCGGAGGAAGTTTTTTTTCTGTAATAGCTGCTATCTCTGGAATCTAGTAACTGGAGCAATGCAAGCAATGGATAAGGTAGGTAGTTATCTGTTCCCCTGTTATTCTTTAGAGGGCAGTGCCAATTTATCACGGTGTCAATGGTAAATATATGTGGTATCTTCCATTCTGGCAGCTGTTGCCTCTTATGACATGTTGACTGTGCTTACTCCCTTACGGCACATGAGCCTCAGAATTTGGTGGGGTGAGGCAAATGCCTTCTTCGTATAGGAAGAACATTTGGTAGTTTTGGAGACTGTTTATTCAATTACATATTTGCTTTGTAGGTAGGTAGATAGGACCATCTGATCCCTTGTTGGCTTTTTATTTCCCTTCACATAATTTACTGGCGAAAAGATAACTTAATGCTACTGAGTAAGCAAAGAAACCTTCTCTGGACAACATCTGCTGGCATCGATATTTGGCATAAGGGCAGGACCGGCAAGATCACATGTAATGGTCCAACCGCTGCAGCCACATCTCAGGAGGGGTTCAACTGGCATCAATATTTGGTGTACAGCCAGAACCTGCAGGATCACATGCAATAGTCAAACGGCTTCAACAACATCTCAGAATGGGTTCCACCGGCAGCAATACTTGGGGCACGGCCAGGACCTGCACGATCATATGGAATGGTCCAACCGCTGCAGCCACATCCCAGAATAGGTTCCACTGTCATCTGGCAAGTCAGTTGTTGTGTTTAAATGTCCTGCTTGAAGGGACTCGTGCCATGTACTTGATGACCACGAGCTAAGTAATCTGGGAACGTTCGTGTGACTAGCAAGAGACAAGGTTGCAATTTAGGATGTTTTCAATATGTTAGTTCTATATAGTTCTTTAAAAATGGGGGATAAGAGCACCCATACACCAAAGAAGAAAAGCAGAAAAATAGAAAAATAAGTATGACCTTAAGTTAGAGAAATGTTGGCGCCTATATGAATCGATAAACAAAAATACAATAAGCGAAACAAGCATTATAGAAATAAATGAAAATGTAAACGAGATCAAATAAATTGAACATTTATTGATTCAAACATAAAATGCATGATCATTGAAACATATTTAGCTACTAGTCCCATTATGTCACCTTCAGGTGATTTACCTGCATACATTGAAGGTGATATATGTGGCTTCCCCTGTGTGGTGTTGGCACGAGCACACTATCTTGATTTGGGGGAATTATCATTCAGTGGTCTTGTTTCAGGAGTGAAATATATAAGTTGGCTCCTGGGGAACTCCAACACTAGCTCCATTTCACATAGCCCCCATCTGCTCTACTGCTCCACTTGAATGTGTGCCCTGAGCTCATTTGAGTGCTTGCATAGTGTCTGCCCTCCTTAGGCGACCTGTCACTCTTGATGAGATCGCCTATGCAGCAGAGTCATGGGTCGGACCAGACGCTGCGTGGACAGGCTGTCTGTGATTTTATTCCACGCCACAACCTCCATCTCCAATGTCAGCTGGCTCAAGAAATTGCTGCTCGCAAAACGTTTCCTGTTACGCATCAATTCATTGATACTATCGAAGAACAATGAATGCTACCCACAAGAAAGACAGCTCAATGCATCAATGCACCAACTGCCTAGACTGGTGTGCGACCTACAGATAACGGGCCTGGTGTGCGGCACAGCGGTCACTCATGCCCACTGATGCCTACAGCTACTATTGAATAGGAAGAGACACATGGCCAACAACCAGTGACACCGTGACCTAACAGGTTGCGTCAATGTGCGTCTATCACGAGGAGTGCACCTGAAAGGTAATGACTACATGTACCATCTGTGCACTTTTATTGGTTCAATAAAAACGTTTTTCACCTCCACAGGATGAAAACGCAATTGAAGTGTGCTTATTGGTTGAGACATGGTTTTACATTTATTCAGTGCTTGCATAACATGACCTAAACTAGAAAAAAGGTTCTGTGTTGGTGTTGTTGGGTGTTATTCCAGCAAAGAGGTGTTCACAATAATACAGGTGTATGTGGTGTCTCTGGGTTTATAAAGAGGCAGCGGTCATCGAGGCCTATTGCCCTAACAGGAAGCGGAGACTGGGGGGTGGGGTGGGCATCAAGACAAAGGAAAGGACCTGCAGGTGCTGCGTCTGCATCACTTGCACTGACGCACCAGCTCCTCTAGCGCCATGGTTAGTAGGCTACTGAAGGGTTTCATAATGATAGGAACTTGAGCGCCATGTTGCCTCGTGCTGCAGGATTCCCCACTTGCTTGCAGCAGCCTTATTATGTATGCTTAGTGTACTTAAGCCGCTATATTTTACGTTTCACCCTGATATATATTATACATACGTCAGATGCTTCCAGAAGCTATTATTTCCCCTGGTTACTAATGATTAGCTGAAAATGCAAATTAATTCAAAACTTGATTGATGAATTCTCGTAAATATATATTGCCTACAAGGAGGGGGGGTTAAATAAACGGACCTTTGGTTACGTTTAAATATGCATCTTTCGTTCCTCTTGCCTCACTTTCAGATCTCTAATTGGATTGCTTATTTATTTCAATGTGGCGTTATGTACCTGTTCCATGGGCAAAACCGGCGGGTAATGGCCTGCAGCCCCAGTTAACAGCCCAAGCGAATGGAGGGCCATTAACGTGGGTCCATGGCCGTTACCCCCCCCCCGGTGTTGCCCATGGAACGGGTACATAAGGTCGTTAGCACCCCGGGTTACCAAAGCGGCAACCTGGGGTGCTAAAAAAAGGATTTTCCTTTCTGCATGTGTCCTGTTGTAGGAAGGAAAATCCTTTACCAACATGGCGGCCATGAAAAGGGAAGGAGGAGCAGTGAATGAAGCCCCTTTTCCCTTGTACACATATTTCATGAAAAGTACATACACATGTGATGTCATCAGTGATGTCATCAATGACATTTGTGATGTCATCTTTGATGTCGTGGGTGTTAGTTTTAGCAGTGCACGGTGGTGGCGCGAGTTATGGTTGCTTAGCTTAACATAACTGGCGAATTTCAAGTGTTTTTTCGGTTTTACTTGGAACCATAACGTCCCTTTAACAAAGTTTTTTCACTGAATTTCATAGGTTTTTAGTAGCACAACTTAACCATAACATCCCTTTAACAACGTTTTTACTGAATTTCATAGGTTTTTAGTAGCGCAACTTAACCATAACGTCCCTTTAACAAAGATTTTTTACGGAATTTCATAGGTTTTTAGTAGTGCAACTTAACCATAATGTCCCTTTAACAACGTTTTTTACTGAATTTCATAGGTTTTTATTAGTGCAACTTAACCATAAAGTCACTTTAACACATTTATTTTACTGAATTTCATAGTTTTTTATTAGTGCAACGTAACCATAACGTCCTTTTCAATGGAGGAAGACCACTAGCATCCTAGGTTCTCAAAGTGGGAACCTGGGGTGGTTAAAAAAAAGATTTTTCTTCCCAAACCGGGACGGCTCAGGCAGGCGTCCCGGTGTAGGAAGGAAAATCTTTTACGAAGATGGACACCATGGAAAGGGAAGGCGGGGTGTATAAAGAGAACACAACAGGGCATCGGCGGGGGTCGGGAAGAACAGGAGAGAGACACGGGGCATGAGTGGGGGTTAACACGAGGGAGACACGGGGCATGAGCGGGGGTGGGGGGTAACACGAGGGAGACACGGGGCATGAGCGGGGGGTGGGGAAAAGGAAGACACAGGGCATGAGCGGGGGGTGGGGGGAAAGAAGGGAGAAACGGGGCATGAGCGGGGGGTGGGGGGAAAGAAGGGAGACACGGGGCATGAGCGGGGGTGGGGGGTAGGGAAGAAGGAAGACACGGGGCATGAGTGCGGGGTGGGGGGGAAAGAAGGGAGACACGGGGCATGAGCGCGGGTGGAAAGAAGGGAGACACGGGGCATGAGCGGGGGTGGGGGGACAGAAGGGAGACACGGTGCATGAGCAGGGGGTGGGGGGTGGAAAGAAGGGAGACACGGGGCATGAGCGGGAAAGAAGGGAGACACTGGGCATGAGCGGGGGCTGGGGGGGAAGAAGGGAGACACAGGGCATGAGCGGGGGGTGGGGGGTGAACAGGGGAGACACGGGCCATGAGCGGGGGGAAAAGGAGGGAGACAGACACAGAGCATGAGCGGGGGTGGGGGTGAACAGGAGAGACACGGGGCATGAGCGGGGGTAGGGCAAGGTGGGGCCCCCACCCCCGCTCATGCCCTGTGTCTGCCCTGTTCCAACAGTGCTGACGCGGGGCATGAGCAGTGGGTGGGGGGGGAGGGAGACACGGGGCATGAGCGGGGAGTGGGGGGGAAAGGAAGACACGGGGCATGAGCGGGGAGTGGTGGGTACCAGAGGGAGACACAGGGCATGAGCGGGGGGTCGGGGGGTACAGGAGGGAGACACGGGGCATGAGCGTGGGGTGGTGGGAACAGGGCAGACACGGGGCATGAGCGGGGGGTGGGGAGGAAGAAGGGAGGCACGGGGCATGAGCGGGGGGTGGGGGGAAGAAGGGAGACACGGGGCATGAGCGGGGAGTGGGGGAGAGAAGGAAGACACGGGGCATGAGCGGGGGGTGAGGGGTGGAGAGAAGGGAGACACGGGGCATGAGCGGGGTGGGGGGGAGAAGGGAGACACGGGGCATGAGCAGGGGGTGGAAAGAAAGGAGACACGGGGCGTGAACGGGGGGTGGGGGGGAGGTGGGGAGAAGGGAGACACGGGGCATGAGTGGGGGGTGAGGGGAAGAAGGGAGACATGGCGCATGAGTGGGGGGTGGGGGGAAAAGGAGGAAGACACGGGCATGAGCGGGGGGTGGGGGGTACAGGAGGGAGAAACTGGGCAAGAGCGGGGGGTGGGGGGTACAGGAGGGAGACACGGGGCATGAGCAAGGGGTGGGGGGAAAGATGGGGGACACGGGGCATGAGCGGGGGGTGGGGGGGGAAAGAAAGGAGGCACGGGGAAAGAGCGGGGGTTGGGGGAAGAATGGAGACACAGGGCATGAACGGGGGGTGGGGGGGAAGAAGGGAGACACGGGGCATGAGCGGGGGGTGGGAGGGAAGAAGGGAGACAGGGGGCATGAGTGGGGGGTGGGTGGGAAGAAGGGAGACATGGGGCATGAGCGGGGGCTGGGGGGAAAGATGGGAGACACGGGGCATGAGCGGGGGTGGGGGGAAGAAGGGAGACAGGGGGCATGAGCGGGGGGTGGGGGGAAGAAGAAGAAGGGAGACACGGGGCATGAGCGGGGGGTGGGGGAGGGAGAAGGAAGACACAGGGCATGAGTGGGGGGTGGGGGGGAAGAAGGGAGACATGGGGCATGAGCGGGGGGTGGGGGGAAAGATGGGAGACACGGGGCATGAGCGGGGGTGGGGGGGAATAAGGGAGACAGGGGGCATGAGTGGGGGGTGGGTGGGAAGAAGGGAGACACGGGGCATGAGCGGGGGGTGGGGGGTGGAAAGAAGGGAGACACGGGGCATGAGCGGGAAAGAAGGGAGACACTGGGCATGAGCGGGGGCTGGGGGGGAAGAAGGGAGACACAGGGCATGAGCGGGGGGTGGGGGGTGAACAGGGGAGACACGGGCCATGAGCGGGGGGAAAAGGAGGGAGACAGGCACAGAGCATGAGCGGGGGTGGGGGTGAACAGGAGAGACACGGGGCATGAGCGGGGGTAGGGCAAGGTGGGGCCCCCACCCCCACTCATGCCCTGTGTCTGCCCTGTTCCAACAGTGCTGACATGGGGCATGAGCAGTGGGTGGGGGGGGAGGGAGACACGGGGCATGAGCGGGGAGTGGGGGGGAAAAGGAAGACACGGGGCATGAGCGGGGAGTGGTGGGTACCGGAGGGAGACACAGGGCATGAGCGGGGGGTCGGGGGGTACAGGAGGGAGACACGGGGCATGAGCGTGGGGTGGTGGGAACAGGGCAGACACGGGGCATGAGCGGGGGGTGGGGAGGAAGAAGGGAGACACGGGGCATGAGCGGGGGGTGGGGGGAAGAAGGGAGACACGGGGCATGAGCGGGGAGTGGGGGAGAGAAGGAAGACACGGGGCATGAGCGGGGGATGAGGGGTGGAAAGAAGGGAGACACGGGGCATGAGCGGGGGTGGGGGGGAGAAGGGAGACACGGGGCATGAGCAGGGGGTGGAAAGAAAGGAGACACGGGGCGTGAGCGGGGGGTGGGGGAGGTGGGGAGAAGGGAGACACGGGGCATGAGTGGGGGGTGAGGGGAAGAAGGGAGACATGGTGCATGAGTGGGGGGTGGGGGGAAAAGAAGGAAGACACGGGCATGAGCGGGGGGTGGGGGGTACAGGAGGGAGAAACGGGGCAAGAGCGGGGGGTGGGGGGGTACAGGAGGGAGACACGGGGCATGAGCAAGGGGTGGGGGAAAGATGGGGGACACGGGGCATGAGCGGGGGGTGGGGGGGAAAGAAGGGAGGCACGGGGAAAGAGCGGGGGTTGGGGGAAGAATGGAGACACAGGGCATGAACGGGGGGTGGGGGGAAGAAGGGAGACACGGGGCATGAGCGGGGGTGGGAGGGAAGAAGGGAGACAGGGGGCATGAGTGGGGCATGGGTGGGAAGAAGGAAGACACGGGGCATGAGCGGGGGGTGGGGGAGAAGGAAGACACGGGGCATGAGCGGGGGGTGGGGGGAAAGATGGGAGACACGGGGCATCAGCGGGACTGGGGGGGACAGGAGGGAGACACGGGTATGAGCGGGGGGAACACAAGGGAGACACGGGGCATGAGCGGGGGGTGAGGGGGAACAGGGCACACACGGGGCATGAGTGGGGGGGGAACAGGGCACACACAGGACATGAGCGGGGGGTGGGGGAACGGGAGGAACACACGGAGCATCAGCAGGGGGTGGGGGGAACAGGGGAGACACAGGGCATGAGCAGGGAGGATGGGGGAAACAGGGCACACATGGGGCATGAGGAGGGGTGGGGGGAACAGGGCACCCACGGGGCATGAGCAGGGGGTGGGAAAGGAGGGAGACACGGGACATGAGCGGGGGGTTGGGGGAAAGGAGGGAGACACAGGGCGGGGGTGGGGGGAACATAGGAGACACAGGGCATGAGCGGGGGTGGGGGGAAGGGGAGAGACACACGGGGCATGAGCGGGGTTGGGGGGAGGGGGAGAGACACACGGGGCATGAGCGGGGGTGGGGGGAGACACGTGGGGCATGAGCGGGGGGGTGGGGGGAGGAGAGAGACATGGGGCATGAGCGGGGGGTGGGGGGAACGGAGAGACACATGGGGCATGAGCGGGGGGTTGGGGAAGGGGAGAGACACACGGGGCATGAGCAGGGGGTGGGGGAAGGGGAGAGACACACGGGGCATGAGCGGGGGTTGGGGGGAAGGGGAGAGACACACAGGGCATGAGCGGGGGGTGGGGGGGACAGAGGAGACAGATAAAAACAGACATGAGTTCGTGTGCAGGCGGCAGATCCCGCTCCTCGGCCCTCCGCTGGCCACCGTGTGCCGATGGCGTGAGCGGGGGCTGGAGGAACAGGGGAGACACGGAGCATGAGCGGGGGGTTGGGGGCAAAGAAGGGAGACACGGGCATGAGCAAGGGGTGGGGGGGGAAGAAGAGAGACACGGGGCATGAACGGGGGGAAAGAAGGGAGACACGGGGGGTGGGGGGGAATAAGGGAGACACGGGGCATGAGCGGGGGGTGGGGGGGAGAAGGAAGACACGGGGCATGAGCGGGGGGTGGGGGGTGGATAGAAGGGAGACACGGGCATGAGCGGGGATGTGGGGAGAAGGGAGATATGGGGCATGAGCGGGAGGTGGAAAGAAGGGAGACACGGGGCATGAGCGGGGGGGGGTGGGTGGTGGGGGGGAGAAGGGAGACACGGGGCATGAGCAGGGGGTGGGGGGAAGAAGGGAGACACGGTGCATGAGCGGGGGGTGGGGGGAAAAGGGGAAAAGAAGGGAGACACGGTGCATGAGCGGGGGGTGGGGGGAAAAGAAGGAAGACATGGGGCATGAGCGGGAGGTGGGGGGAAGAACGGAGACACGGGGCATGAGCAGGGGGTGGGGGGAAGGATGGGAGACACGGGGCATGAGCGGGGGGTGGGGGGAGAAGAAGGGAGACACGGGGCATGAACAGGGGGGTGGGGGGAAGAAGGGAGACACGGGGCATGAGCAAGGGGTGGGGGTAAGAAGGGAGACACGGGGCATGAGCGGGGGGTGGGGGGAAGCAGGGAGACACGGGGCATGAGCGGGGGGTGGGGGGAAGAAGGGAGACACTGGGCATGAACGGGGGGTGGGGGAGAAGAAGGAAGACACGGGGCATCAGCGGGGGTGCGGGGGAAGAAGGGAGACACGAGGCATGAGCGGGGGTGGGGGGAAAGAAGGGAGACATGGGGCATGAGCGGGGGTGGGGGGAGAAGGGAGACACAGGGCATGAGCGGGGGGGAAGAAGGAAGACACGGGGCATGAGCGGGGGGTGGGGGGGAAGAAGGGAGACACAGGGCATGAGCGGGGGGTGGGGGAGAAGAAGGGAGACACAGGGCAAGAGCGGGGGGAAAGATGGGAGACACGGGCATGAGCGGGGGTGGGGGGAAAGGAGGGAGACACGGGGCATGAGCAGTGGGTGGGGGGAACACAAGGGAGACACGGGGCTTGAGCAGGGGGTGGGGGGAACAGGGCACACACGGGGCATGAGCGGGGGGGAACAAGGCACACACGGGGCATGAGTGGGGGGTGGGGGGAACGGGAGGAACACGCCGAGCATCAGCGATGGGTGGGGGGAAAGGGGAGACACAGGGCATGAGCGGGAGGGGTGGGGGGAAACAGGGCACACACGGGGCATGAGGGAGGGTGGGGGTGAACAGGGCACACACGGGGCATGAGCGGGGGGTGGGGGTGGGAAAGGAGGAAGACACGCGACATGAGCGGGGGGTTGGGGGGAAAGGAGGGAGACACAGGGCATGAGCGTGGGTGGGAGGGAACAGAGAAGACACAGGGCATGAGCGGGGGTGTGGGGAAGGGGAGAGACACGGTGCATGAGCGGGGGGTGGGGGAGAGGGGGAGAGACACGGGGCATGAGCGGGGGGCGGGGGAGACACACGGGGCATGAGCGGGGGGTGGGGGGATGGGAGAGACACACGGGGCATGAGCAGGGGGTGGGGGGAGAGGAGAGAGACACGGGGCATGAGCGGAGGGGTGGGGGGGGAAGGGGAGAGAGACACGGGTCATGAGCGGGGAGTTGGGGGGAAAGGGAGAGAGACACGGGGCATGAGCGGGGGTGGGGGGAAGGGGAGAGACACACGGGTATGAGCGGGGATGGGGGAAGGGGAGTGACACACGGGGCATGAGCGGGGAGTGGGGGGGACAGAGGAGACAGACAAAAACACAGACATGAGTTCGTGTGCAGGCAGCAGATCCCGCTTCTCGGCCCTCTGCTGGCCACCGTGTGCCGATGGCGGGGGCTGGAGGAACAGGGGAGACAAAGAACATGAGCGGCGGGGTGGGGGGGAAGAAGGGAGACACGGGGCATGAGCGGGGGTGGGGGGAAGAAGGAAGACACGGGGCATGAGCGGGGGGTGGGGGGGAAGAAGGGAGACACGGGGCATGAGCGGGGGTGGGGGGAAAGAAGGGAGACACGGGGCATGAGCGGGGGGTGGGGGGGAAAAGAAGGGAGACACGGTGCATGAGCGGGGGGTGGGGGGGAAAAGAAGGAAGACATGGGGCATGAGCAGGGGGTGGGGGAAGAAGGGAGACACGGGGCATGAGCAGGGGGTGGGGGGAAACATGGGAGACACGGGGCATGAGCAAGGGGTGGGGGGAAGAAGGGAGACACGGGGCATGAGCAGGGGGTGGGGGGAAGAAGGGAGACACGGTGCATGAGCAGGGGGTGGGGGGGAAAAGAAGGGAGACACGGTGCATGAGCGGGGGGTGGGGGGGAAAGAAGGAAGACATGGGGCATGAGCGGGAGGTGGGGGGAAGAAGGGAGACACGGGGCATGAGCAGGGGGTGGGGGGAAGGATGGGAGACACGGGGCATGAGCGGGGGGTGGGGGGAGAAGAAGGGAGACACGGGGCATGAACGGGGGTGTGGGGGGGGAAGAAGGGAGACACGGGGCATGAGCAAGGGGTGGGGGGAAGAAGGGAGACACGGGGCATGAGCGGGGGGTGGGGGGGAGAAGGGAGACATGGGGCATGAGCGGGGGGTAGGGGGAAGAAGGGAGACACGGGGCATGAGCGGGGGGTGGGGGGAAGAAGGGAGACATGGGTCATGAACGGGGGGTGGGGGGGAAGAAGGGAGACACGGGGCATGAGCGGGGGGTGGGGGGGAAGAAGGAAGACACGGGGCATCAGCGGGGGTGGGGGGGAAGAAGGGAGACACGGGGCATGAGCGGGGGTGGGGGGAGAAGGGAGACACGGGGCATGAGTGGGGGGTGGGGGGAAGAAGGAAGACACGGGGCATGAGCGGGGGGTGGGGGGAAGAAGGGAGACACGGGGCATGAGTGGGGGGTGGGGGGGAAGAAGGGAGACACAGGGCAAGAGCGGGGGGTGGGGGGAAAGATGGGAGACACGGGCATGAGCGGGGGTGGGGGGAAAGGAGGGAGACACGGGGCATGAGCGGGGGGTGGGGGGAACACAAGGGAGACACGGGCATGAGCGGGGGGTGGGGGGGAACAGGGCACACACGGGGCATGAGCGGGGGGGAACAAGGCACACACGGGGCATGAGTGGGGGGTGGGGGGAACGGGAGGAACACGCCGAGCATCAGCGAGGGGTGGGGGGGAAAGGGGAGACACAGGGCATGAGCGGGAGGGGTGGGGGGAAACAGGGCACACACGGGGCATGAGCGGGGGGTGGGGGGGAACAGGGCACACACGGGGCATGAGCGGGCGGGAACAAGGCACACACGGGGCATGAGTGGGGGGTGGGGGGAACGGGAGGAACACGCCGAGCATCAGCGAGGGGTGGGGGGGAAAAGAGAGACACGGGGCATGAGCGGGGGTGGGGGGAAGGGGAGAGACACACGGGTATGAGCGGGGATGGGGGAAGGGGAGTGACACACGGGGCATGAGCGGGAAGTGGGGGGGACAGAGGAGACAGTCAAAAACACAGACATGAGTTCGTCTGCAGGCAGCAGATCCCGCTTCTCGGCCCTCCGCTGGCCACCGTGTGCCGATGGCGGGGGCTGGAGGAACAGGGGAGACAAAGAACATGAGCGGTGGGGTGGGGGGAAGAAGGGAGACACGGGGCATGAGCGGGGGGTGGGGGGGAAAAGAAGGGAGACACGGTGCATGAGCGGGGGGTGGGGGGGAAAAGAAGGGAGACACGGTGCATGAGCGGGGGGCGGGGGGGAAAGAAGGAAAACATGGGGCATGAGCGGGAGGTGGGGGGGAAAAGAAGGGAGACACGGTGCATGAGCGGGGGGTGGGGGGGAAAAGAAGGGAGACACGGTGCATGAGCGGGGGGCGGGGGGGAAAGAAGGAAAACATGGGGCATGAGCGGGAGGTGGGGGGAAGAAGGGGGACACGGGGCATGAGCAGGGGGTGGGGGGAAGGATGGGAGACACGGGGCATGAGCGGGGGGTGGGGGGAGAAGAAGGGAGACACGGGGCATGAACGGGTGGTGGGGGGAAGAAGGGAGACACGGGGCATGAGCAAGGGGTGGGGGGAAGAAGGGAGTCACGGGGCATGAGCGGGGGGGTGGGAGGGAGACATGGGGCATGAGAGGGGGTAGGGGGAAGAAGGGAGACACGGGGCATGAGCGGGGGGTGGGGGGAAGAAGGGAGACATGGGGCATGAACGGGGGGTGGGGGGAAGAAGGGAGACACGGGGCATGAGCGGGGGTTGGGGGGGAAGAAGGGAGACACGGGGCATGAGCGGGGGGTGGGGGTAAGAAGGGAGACACAGGGCAAGAGCGGGGGGTGGGGGGAAAGATGGGAGACACGGGCATGAGCGGGGGTGGGGGGAAAGGAGGGAGACACGGGCATGAGCGGGGGATGGGGGGAACAGAAGGGAGACACGGGGCATGAGCGGGGGGTGGGGGGGAACAGGGCACACACGGGGCATGAGTGGGGGGAACGGGAGGAACACGCCGAGCATCAGCGAGGGGTGGGGGGGAAAGGGGAGACAAAGGGCATGAGCGGGAGGGGTGGGGGGAAACAGGGCACACACGGGGCATGAGGGGGGGTGGGGGTGAACAGGGCACACACAGGGCATGAGCGGGGGGTAGGGGTGGGAAAGGAGGGAGACACAGGGCATGAGCGGGGGTGGGGGGGAACAGAGAAGACACAGGGCATGAGCGGGGGTGGGGGGAAGGGGAGAGACACACGGGGCATGAGCGGGGAGTGGGGGAGAGGGGGAGAGACACGGGGCATGAGCGGGGGGCAGGGGAGACATACGGGGCATGAGCGGGGGGTGGGGGGATGGTAGAGACACACGGGGCATGAGCGTGGGGTGGGGGGAGGGGAGAGACACACGGGGCATGAGAGGGGGGGTGGGGGGGAAGGGGAGAGAGACACGGGGCATGAGCGGGGGTGGGGGGAAGGGGAGAGACACATGGGTATGAGCGGGGATGGGGGAAGGGGAGCGACACACGGGGCATGAGCGGGGAGTGGGGGGGACAGAGGAGACAGACAAAAACACAGACATGAGTTTGTGTGCAGGCAGCAGATCCCGCTCCTCGGCTGGCCACCGTGTGCCGATGGCGGGGGCTAGAGGAACAGGGGAGACACAGAACGTGAGTGGCGGGGTGGGGGGGAAGAAGGGAGACACGGGGCATGAGCGGGGGTGGGGGGAAGAAGGAAGACACAGGGCATGAGCAGGGGGTGGGGGGGAAGAAGGGAGACACGGGGCATGAGCGGGGGTGGGGGGAAAGAAGGGAGACACGGCGCATGAGCGGGGGGTGGGGGGGAAAAGAAGGGAGACACGGTGCATGAGCGGGGGGCGGGGGGGAAAGAAGGAAGACATGGGGCATGAGCGGGGGGTGGGGGGAAGAAGGGAGACACTGGGCATGAGCAGGGGGTGGGGGGAAAGATGGGAGACACGAGGCATGAGCGGGGGGTGGGGGGAGAAGAGGGGAGACACAGGGCATGAACGGGGGTGGGGCGGAAGAAGGGAGACACAGGGCATAAGCAAGAGGTGGGGGGAAGAAGGGAGACACAGGGCATGAGCGGGGGGTGGGGGGGAGAAGGGAGACACGGGGCATGAGCGGGGGGTGGGGGGAAGAAGGGAGACATGGGGCATGAGCGGGGGGTGGAGGGAAGAAGAGGCACACGGGGCATGAACAGGGGTGGGGGGAAGGAGGGAGACACGGGGCATGAGTGGGGGGTGGGGGGGAAGAAGGAAGACACGGGGCATCAGCGGGGGTGGGGGGAAGAAGGGAGACACAGGGCATGAGCGGGGGTGGGGGGAAAGAAGGGAGACACGGGGCATGAGCGGGGGGTGGGGGGGAGAAGGGAGACACAGGGCATGAGCGGGGGTGGGGGGGAAGAAGGAAGACACGGGGCATGAGCGGGGGGTAGGGGGGAGAAGGGAGACACGGGGCATGAGCGGGGGATGGGGAGGAGAAGGGAGACACAGGGCATGAGCGGGGGGTAGGGGGAAAGATGGGAGTCACGGGGCATGAGCGGGGGTGGGGGGGAAGGAGGGAGACACGGGCATGAGCGGGGGGTGGTGGGAACACAAGGGAGACACAGGGCATGAGCGGGGGGTGGGGGGGAACAGGGCACACACGGGGCGTGAGTGGGGGGGAACAAGGCACACACGGGGCATGAGCGGGGTGTTGGGGGAACGGGAGGAACACGCGGAGCATCAGCGAGGGGTGGGGGGAAAGGGGAGACACAGGGCATGAGCGGGGGGGTGGTGGGAAACAGGGCACACACGGGGCATGAGTGGGGGTGGGGGTGAACAGGGCACACATGGGGCATGAGCGGGGGGTGGAGGGAAGAAGAGGCACACGGGGCATGAACAGGGGTGGGGGGAAGGAGGGAGACACGGGGCATGAGTGGGGGTGGGGGGGAAGAAGGAAGACACGGGGCATCAGCGGGGGTGGGGGGAAGAAGGGAGACACAGGGCATGAGCGGGGGTGGGGGGAAAGAAGGGAGACACGGGGCATGAGCGGGGGGTGGGGGGGAGAAGGGAGACACAGGGCATGAGCGGGGGATGGGGGGGAACAAGGCACACACGGGGCATGAGCGGGGTGTTGGGGGAACGGGAGGAACACGCGGAGCATCAGCGAGGGGTGGGGGGAAAGGGGAGACACAGGGCATGAGCGGGGGGGTGGTGGGAAACAGGGCACACACGGGGCATGAGTGGGGGTGGGGGTGAACAGGGCACACACGGGGCATGAGCGGGGGGTGGGGGTGGGAAAGGAGGGAGACACGGGACATGAGCTGGGGGTTGGGGGGAAAGGAGGGAGACACAGGGCATGAGCGTGGGTGGGGGGGAACAGAGAAGGCACAGGGCATGAGCGTGGGTAGGGGGAAGGGGAGAGACACACGGGGCATGAGCGGGGGGTGGGGGAGAGGGGGAGAGACACGGGGCATGAGCGGGGGGCGGGGGAGACACACGGGGCATGAGCGGGGGGTGGGGGGATGGGAGAGACACACGGGGCATGAGCAGGTGGTGGGGGGAGAGGAGAGACAAACGGGGCATGAGCGGGGGGGTGGGGGGGAAGGGGAGAGAGACACGGGTCATGAGCGGGGAGTTGGGGGGAAAGGGAGAGAGACACGGGGCATGAGCGGGGGTGGGGGAAGGGGAGAGACACACGGGGCATGAGCGGGGATGGGGGGAAGGGGAGAGACACACGGGGCATGAGCGGGGAGTGGGGGGGACAGAGGAGACAGACAAAAACACAGACATGAGTTCGTGTGCAGGCAGCAGATCCCGCTTCTCGGCCCGCCGCTGGCAACCGTGTGCCGATGGCGTGAGCGGGGGCTGGAGGAACAGGGGAGACACGGAGCATGAGCAGCGGGGTAGGGGGAAGAAGGGAGACACGGGGCATGAGCAGGGGTGGGGGGAAGAAGGAAGACACAGGTAATGAGCGGGGGTGGGGGGGAAGGGAGACACAGGGCATGAGCGGGGGAATGGGGGGGAAGAAGGAAGACACGGGGCATGAGCGGGGGGTGGGGAGGAAGAAGGGAGACACAGGGCATGAGCGGGGGGTGGGGGGAAGAAGGGAGACACAGGGCATGAGCAGGGGGTGGGGGAAAGATGGGAGACACGGGGCATGAGCGGGGGTGGGGGGGAAAGGAGGGAGACACGGGGCATGAGCGGGGGGTGGGGGGAACTCAAGGGAGACACAAGGCATGAGCGCGGGGTGGGGGGAACAGAGCACACACGGGGCATGAGCGTGGGGGGAACAGGGCACACACGGGGCATGAGCGGGGGTGGGGGGAACGGGAGGAACACGCAGAGCATCAGCGAGGGGTGGGGGTGAACAGCGGAGAGACAGGGCATGAGCGGGGGGGTGGGGGGAAACAGAGCACACACGGAGCATGAGGGGGAGTGGGGGGGAACAGGGCACACACGGGGCATGAGCGGGGGGTGGGAAAGGAGGGAGACACGGGACATGAGAGAGGGGTTGGGGGGAAAGGAGGGAGACACAGGGCATGAGCTGGGGTGGGGGGGAACAGAGAAGACACAGGGCATGAGCGGGGGTGGGGGGAAGGGGAGAGACACACGGGGCATGAGCGGGGGGTGGAGGGGAGGGGGAGAGACACACGGAGCATGAGCGGGGGGCGGGGGAGACACACGAGGCATGAGCGGGGGGTGGGGGGAGGGGAGAGACACACAGGGCATGAGCTGGGGGTGGGGGGGAGGTGAGAGACACACAGGGCATGAGCGGGGGGAGGGGAGAGACACACTGGGCATGAGCAGGGGGTGGGGGGAGGGGAGAGACACACAGGGCTTGAGCGGGGGGTGGGAGGGAGGGGGAGAGACACACGGGGCATGAGCGGGGGGTGGGGGGAAGGCGAGAGAGACACGGGGCATGAGCGGGGGGTGGGGGAAGGGGAGAGACACACGTTGGAATGAGCGGGTGTAGGGGGAAGGGGAGAGACACACGGGGCATGAGCGGGGTGTGGGGGGGACAGAGGAGACAGGCAAAAACACAAAAACACAGAGATGAGTTGGTGTGCAGGCAGCAGATCCCGCTCCTCGGCCCTCCGATGGCCACCATGTGCCGATGGCGTGAGCGGGGGCTGGAGGAACAGGGGAGACACGGAGCATGAGCGGCGGGGTGGGGGGGAAGAAGGGAGACATGGAGCATGGGCGGGGGGTGGGGCAGGAAGAAGGGAGACACGGGGCATGAGCGGGGGTGGGGGGAAGAAGGGAGACACGGGGCATGAGCAGGGGGTGGGGGGTCAAGAAGGGAGACACGGGGCATGAGCAGGGGGTAGGGGGAGAAGGAAGACACGGGGCATGAGCGGGGGATGGGGGGAAGAAGGGAGACACGGGGCATAGGCGGGGGGTGGGACAGGAAGAAGGGAGACACGGGGCATGAGCGGGGGTGGGGAGAAGAAGGGAGACACGGGGCATGAGCAGGGGGTGGGGGGGTCAAGAAGGGAGACACGGGGCATGAGCAGGGGGTGGAGGGGAGAAGGAAGACACGGGGCATGAGCAGGGGATGGGGGAAGAAGGGAGACTCGGGCATGAGCGGGGGGTGGAGGGGAAGAAGGGAGACTCAGGGCATGAGCGGGGGGTGGGGGGAAGAAGGGAGACACGGGGCATGAGCGGGGGGAAAGATGGGAGACACGGGGCATGAGCGGGGGTGGGGGGAAAGGAGGGAGACACGGGGCATGAGCGGGGGGTGGGGGGAAACAGGGCACACATGGGGCATGAGCGGGGGTGGGGAGGGAACAGGGCACACACGGAGCATGAGCGGGGGGTGGGGGGAACGGGAGGAACACACGGAGCATCAGCTGGGGATGGGGGGAACAGGGGAGACACAGGGCATGAGCGGGGGGCTGAGGAGGAACAGAGGAGACACAGGGCATGAGCGGGGGTAGGGGGAGGGGAGAGACACACGGGGCATGAGCGGGGGGTGGGGGAGGGGAGAGACACACGGGGGGTGGGGGGGAGAGAGAGTCGGTGCGTGAGTGGGGGTGGGGGGGAGGGGAGAGACACACGGGGCATGAGCGGGGGTGGGGGGGAGGGGGGAGAGACACAGGGCATGAGCGGGGTGCTGAGGGGGAAACAGGGCACACACGGGGCATGGGGGGGGTGGGGGGGAAACAGGGCACACATGGGGCATGAGCGGGGGGTGGGGGTGGGAAAGGAGGGAGACACGGGACATGAGCGGGGGTGGGGGGGAACAGAGGAGACACAGGGCATGAGCGGGGGTGGGGGGTAAGGGGAGAGACACACGGGGCATGAGCAGGGGGTTGGGGGAGGGGGAGAGACACACGGGGCATGAGCAGGGTGTGGGGGGGAGGGGAGAGACACACGGGGCATGAGCGGGGGGTGGGGGGAGGGGAGAGACACACGGGGGGTGGGGGGGAGAGACAGTCGGTGCGTGAGTGGGGGGTGGGGGGAGGTGAGAGAGACATGGGGCATGAGCAGGGGGTGGGGGAGAAGGGGAGAGAGACACGGGGCATGAGCGGGGGGTGGGGGGGAAGGGGAGACACACACGGGGCATGTGCGGGGCTGGGGGGGAGGGGAGAGAGACATGGGGCATGAGCAGGGGGTGGGGGAGAAGGGGAGAGAGACACGGGGCATGAGCGGGGGGTGGGGGGAAGGGGAGACACACACGGGGCATGAGCGGGGGTGGGGGGAGGGGAGAGAGACATGGGGCATGAGCGGGGGGTGGGGGAGAAGGGGAGAGAGACACGGGGCATGAGCGGGGGTGGGGGGAAGGGGAGACACACACGGGGCATGAGTGGGGGGGTGGGGGAAGGGGAGAGACACACGGGGCATGAGCGGGGGGTGGGGGTGAAGGGGAAACAGATAAAAACACGGACATGAGTTTGTGTGCAGGCGGCAGATCCCGCCCCTCGGCCCTCCGCTGGCCATCGTGTGCCGATGGCGTGAGCAGGGGCTGGAGGGACAGGGGAGATACAGAGCATGAGCGGGGGGTGGGGGGAAGGGGAGAGACACACGGGGCATGAGCAGGGGGTGGGGGAGACAGAGGAGACAGACAAAAACACTGCCATGAGTTCGTGTGCAGGCGGCAGATCCCACTCCTCAGCCCTCCGCTGGCCACCGTGTGCCGATAGCGTGAGCGGGGGCTGGAGGAACAGGGGAGACACGGAGCATGAGCGGGGGTGGGGCACAATAGGGCAGACATGGGGCATGAGTGGGGGGTGGGAGGAACAGGAGACAGACACGGGCATGAGCGGGGTGGGGGACTTACTGTACAGGCGGCAGATCCCTGCTCCTGCTGACCTGACAAAGCCTAAAGCCTCTCATGCGAGAAAAGCCACGACGCACTGCACGCTTTCACCGCATCCAATGAGAGAGCACGTCAGATGTCCGCGGTCATCGCGCAACCCGCTTGCCCAATCCCTGTCCTGTCCGCGGAGCGAACAGGGAAGTGTGTCCGCGAAGCGAATACAGATATCACTAATTTTTTTTACCTACTTTTTGGTCATTTTAAAAAAAACTACTGGATGGATTTTCACCAAATTTGCAAAAGCACAAATTTGGTGAAAATCCGTCCAGCGGTTTGGGCTGTAGGCGCGAGCAAAACATTTTTTCCATTCAGTCTATGGGGAAAAAAAAAGTTTTGGGACCCCCCCTATAACTTTTCCCCCCCTGGACGAATCCTCACCAAACTTTGCAAAAAAATTCAGAGTGGGCCATACACTTTTTTTTGCAAAGTTTGGTGAGGATTCATCCAGGGGGAGCGAAGTTATAAGCCGCCCAAAAAGTGCTCTTCCTATGGAAACAGCAACTTAACCATAACTACATGGCATGTAATATATATTTAATCTGAAAAAACTTGTTGTTGCCAGCCATGGTAGCTGAAACGAAATAACTTCTTACAGGTCATTCCGATGTCACAAGTAGGCTGATGTAAGGAAAGCGAGGCCAGTAATTTGCAGGCCTGCATCAGTGCCATGATTTAAAAATTGGCCTTATATCATAATTGGATTATTACAATTTAACACAATACAATTACATGCATTGATATATGTACATTTCTGTTAATCTGGGGTGCCTGCTGCCTGTGCTTTAAGAACTAGTCGAGGGGTATATTGTAATTATAAAGCAAACATACAAGGTAAAGATTACCTGAATGAGGTTTTGAGCAGTGTGTACCTACCCATGTAAAACAAAATGTTAAAGACACGCCACGGGCCCATTCCAAGTGGGGTAGTGCAGGATACAAGTGGTGGTAAAGTGGCAGTAAATGTGTTAAGACAGCGTTTCTGCACTTCCAATGTATGAGTTTATTGGTAATGGGGAGGAGTAAGCCCATGGTCTTTGCATAGTATTTCCTGTTTATTTATGTCACAAGCACTAGCCTTGAACATGAATTGGGTTAGTTTGGGGTCTGGGCTTCACAAAGGACTAATAACCTCTTTTGTTTTTCTATTTCCCTTTTAAATAAAGTATATTTGGTGCTGTTCGAACGGGTGCTTACATGCTCTACATTCTGATGACCAAAGGGCTGAAACAGTCAGTGTGTGACCAGAGCTTCTATTATGGACCAGTCAGCAAATTCTGGGCGTATGCATTCGTGCTCAGCAAAGCACCTGAGCTAGGTGAGTAATTTTCTTCTTTTATCGTTGTTCTGCTTAGTGTGCATGTCCACCGAGAAGTGACTATAGCAGCGCAAAACTGCCAACATTTTTAGATTTTGATGAAAAAACACATTTCAAGAGCCTTGGGGATGGGAACAGTTCGCTCTGTGTTACTGGGCAATTTTAAGCTTATGATCAGACATTTGGTGCAGGTACGTACATTTTGTAAAGCATGCAGTTGTTTTGTTTGATTAGCCAGGTTCAGTATTGCCCTTAGCATTGGCACAAGTTGGCGTTACACTATCAGCCTTGAACAGCCAACTTGCGATAACCAGCCTGACGCCATTTTGTTCTGTGGGCACTTTCTGTATCCCTCAAAATGCAACAGTCTCGACCTACATGAATGGGATGAGCTTAAATATATCTTCATGCTCAGGATACATTCTTGGCGCCTTTTTGATCACAACAATAAAGGTTCACTGCCCATTTTTATGTAGAGTTTTTTAGTTGATTTGAAGACAACACCGTGACATACAAACACACTGAACATGTATTTCCCCATAACGATGCCTAATGCATTCTTTGAATGAGTTTCAATTCGTACGGTATTTGTAGTTCAATAGTATGGGCCTCATTACGATTTTGGCGGTAGCCATGCCGCTATTGGCGGCATGGCTGCCGCCAAAATGGGGTCCGGGTTCCCACAATGGGGAATTACCGGGCCATTCCGAGTTCGGAGGGCCCGGTAATTCCTCCCTCCAGGAACCCGGGTTGGACCTTCCCCATTCCCATTTCAGCCCCAATAGGGCTGAATGGGAATGGGGGAGGGAGCAAACAATGGGCCGATTACGAGCGGCCCGTTGTTTGCTCCCTCTTCCCCTTGCAGGACCCGGTAAGCACACCTGGTTTGACCAGGCGTTACTTACCGGGTCCCGCGAGGGGAGCTTGTAATGAGGTGGAACGGGTTAAATGGGTCCGCCTCCTTTAGCGGGTCCCGTTAACCCGTTCCGCCTCACTTGTAATGAGCCCCTATGACTGTTCTATACAATGGGCCAGATTCATGGGAAAGTGCCCATAGATCCTGCAAAGCCTGCATGCCGATAACTAACCTGTGTGGCCCGTCGCACATAAGACAGTCTGCGCGCCATGTGTATTCATGGAATTGTCCACGCAAAGTAACCTGCGTAAGTTCTGGCCGGAATGCCCACAACACGCTAACACGCAGAGCCATTCCAGGCATGGAAACAGGTCTTTGCGCACTCCTCACGTGCTTCACAATGCACCCCGAAAAACAGCCTGCATACTCCTCCAACAAGTCCAGCACCCCAGCGCAGGTGTGTGTGTTTCTCCATAACTATTTCCAGCACCCTCTCAACATGCATACCACGCATCGTAAAAATCGTCATTTTCCGGTACACATGATTGCCAACCCCCGTAAATGGTTCCTGCACCTGCTGCACTGCTTACGAATACCCGCAAGTGCTATCCGAACCCTGACTGTGTGCACGCACCCCTAAATCTGATGCACAATCTTACCTCTGTGCGGAGATTCCTATGTGCAAGTGTATGTATGCCTGCATTCGGGTGGCAGATAGTTTGAGTGCATTGCGGGCCATTTCCTTGAGAAGAGGTTGCGCGGACCAATCCATGAATGCACTCAGTTATACGCATTTGTGGGTGTACAATGGACTGCCTGTGGACGTGCCTCGTAGTACCCACATTTTCCCTTGTTTTTGCCCATTTTGATTGTTCGCCCCCAACTCCGGTCTATGCACAGACCACGCACACACTCTGCGAGGTATCTCCCGCAAGGCACTCTTCCACTCACCGAGACGTGCCGAGCCTGCAGGAAGTCCCTGACCAGTACAAAAAAGTCACATGCAGATGATTTCATGAATCGACAAACTGAGTTGCGAGTGTGGATTGGCACGCAATGTCCTCATTTACTGTGCAAATAATTCCATGAATCGGTGTCAATGTGTTTTTGTAACACTTTTTTTGCATCTTGTTAATATTGCTGTTTTATTGTAAATTTGAAGAATGATGGAGTAAAGCTTATGAATGAATCATTACAACTGGCCTTTCTCTGGGCAAATCTCACACCATCGAATTTCAGCCTGCCATGCCTTTAATGTATTTATTTATTTGAGTATTTATAAAGCACCTAAACAGCAAATGGTGTTTCAAGGCACCTCAAGACAAAAGGGGGTGGCCGAGGCAGGGGAGCAAAACAGCAATAACGGTTCTACTTGGCCTTGTCTCATTCTGATTGTGTAAGTGCAGTAACATGAAGTGCAAGGGGGCGGGATTGGGGGATTGCAGATCAGGGCGGAAGGGATAATGCTAAGGAGAGAGGGGGTGTGGGGCAGAGGGGGGAGAAGGGGAAGAAGGGGGCCCAGGGACTGGGCAAGTGCTAAGGGGAGACCAGGTGGGCAACTGCTGGGGCGTGCAGTGGGTCCGGACCTCATGCTAAAGTGTGAGGACGGGGGTGAGCCAGGCTCAGTAGGGAGGCACACCACGCCAGGCTAGTCAGGGTAAGTGCATATGCAAATTAGTCTCTATCCCATTGCAAAAGAGCGGCAGTCCAGCCTGAACTACTACCTCACATTCCTCCTGCCGAAGTCCACAAGCATCCCCAGACATGTTTCAGCCGCATTTGGCTTCATCAGGGAGGTGTAGCTTGGCTCTCTAAGACCGTCCAGCAAATTTGGAACCAACCTCTGGGCATACCCATAATACTTTGGGAGATTTATCCAAGACTGGATGGAATTTTTATTGTAAAAATGTTCAAATGTGAACTTAAAGATACCTTACAAAAACACCTATATTTTCTGCATGTTAATTTCAAGTAGTGGCCTGGTTTGGAATTCTATGCTTCTCAACAAATTAGATTACTTTTTTTTTTTTGCCATGTATTTAAATCGACTTTTCCTAAATTTCACAAAGAAAATGTAGCAACTGCCAAATTCCAGAGTAAGTGTGAGGCTGTGGGAGTGTAAGGGATCAGAAGTGCATTTCAGAAAGTGCTCTGTCTAACCGAGTCCCTGTCAAATATATTAATGCCAGCCACAGATCGTTACATAACCACCTTCTGTCCGGCAAAGGGAGGGAGTGGGGGCTGAGAGCATGGCGCTAGGACTTACGCTGCTGAAAGTAAAGTGCCATTTTTTTTACCCCTAACCATATTGTCAGATTATATGTTATAGGACCCATATGCCACCTCTGTTAAGACACCCTGAGCACCCTGTCTTAAATGCATTGTTGTAGCATCGGCCCTACTTTCAACTTTTGTGCCCACACCTGGCATCTGCATTTGCTGCATTCACAACTTAAGGAGCAAAGGACTGGTATCAACGTGTCTGCTGTGACAGAGCCAGTGTTGCACAGGTTCCTCTGGAAATACAAATTTGCTTTGTTCTCCCAAAATTCCAATACACGACCTCTCTTTCACACCTCACACACCCCAAGATGTTGGCCCACTCCAAATCATAATTAAATAGATCCCCCGTATAAATAGAGGGGTTTCAAATGGAAAAGATGTATCATAATATTTTCAAATTAACAAACAACTTCTTGGGTCCTAGAGTCTTCTTATTTGTGACTCTCAAGCAACCATAGAGATGGAAACTTTATGAAGTAGTGACAATGGGAACATCATCCCCTCCTATCAATTTGGAAACATTACTATGTTAGGAGCAGTGGCGTGCCCGAGGTTTGACCTGTGGGGGCACGTGCTACCCCTGGAATCTGCTTTGCCATCTAAGGTGCCACCCCATTATCCTAAACTATGATCATTATGTGTGTTTGCGCTCGTACTTCATGCCACCCCTGCTTAGGTCAGTGCCACACTTGGGCCACCCCAGTCAAAAGAATCTGCACACGCCACTGTTTAGGGGACAAGGTACAGCTGGTTAGCCTGCACCAATGCCTTCTTACTCCATCAATTCCAGAGATGATCAGAATTACAGCTCAATTTGCGCTAAGGGCAGTGATCGAAGTGAGCGGGAATGGTTAGGAGCAGTGTTCCACTACTTTTATTTTATTCTGTTTACCGTTCCCCTATTTTTTACGACCATAGTCATAATTCTGTATAGAGGATTGGTAAGGATTTTAAAGAGGTGTCACGCTTCAGAATTACTGAAACTTTGCATCGGTGCAAGTGCAAAGGTGCACGGTATTAGCAGTAGGGCAAAGTGTGCCCTATTTCTAAAAACAGTGGCACACACTAGAAAACTATTGAACCATGACAAGTGCAGTTTGACATATTGAAAGCACCAGGGCAAAAATTTCCCTAGTGCAAAAAAAGATAAAGTTTGTTGCATTTTTGCATCAGGGCAAAGTTTGCCTTAGTGCTAATACCATTCCGTATTAGCACTAGGGCAAACTTTGCCCTGGTGCAGAAATGTAGTGAAAATGTATCTTTTTTGCACTAGAGAAATTTCTGCCCTTGTGCTTTTAATATGTCAAACTGCCCTTGTAATGGTGCAGTAGTTTTCTAGTGTGTGCCACTGTTTTTAAAAATAGGGCAAACATTGCCCTAGTGCTAATACCGTGCAACTTTACACTTGCACCGGTGCAAAGTTTCTGTAATCTGGCCCGACTCTTTCTACTGGCCAGGGATGCAGCACACAATTAATACTCTTTTAAATGTATGAATTTGGATTGATCTTTGAGAGGGCAGCCAACCCATCTCACACACCCCTTAACGTACATCCCGTGTCGCAATGGACCATGAACCAGGCCGGTGTGTAATAATGAAATATGTATTTATTTTTAATTATGAATAAAAATCAAACACATTCAATGTAGGGCAGCAATCACCAGTGTGGTGGTAATTCCACAGTAAAATTATAGAATACACTTTGTTTAACCTTCTAATATAGGATATACAATGCACAATTGAAAGAAAGCAAGATTACTTTTGAGTAGTGCTTTCAAATGGCACCAAAGTTAAGCATTCCCCCTGCAAACCCCTGTTAACCAAATTTGGTGTGGGCGGAGTGGAGTAGCAAGGAATCAGGTATACTAGGTAAAAATCAGATTGAAAATCCGACCTACCACCCCCGAATGGGAGGTATAAATCGGATTGAGCTCCCTTGAAAAATTGGCAATATGGCACTCGGAATTACTGAATGTGCGGTTGAATGAATAAGGCAAGAATATGTATGGCTGTATCAGAGAAGCAAGAAAACTTGCAAGCTACAAGGCAAGGTACTAAACAATGGGCATTCCATTTAGAAAATCGACTATGGACGGAAACACAGTGCAGCAAGAATCACACGTGGCAAAATTGCAATTGTTTTCTTTCACAGGTTTAAAATAGCAAATCGGCTTGCAAAATTACCTAAACAGACGAAATCGGAATGCGTTTTTAAAGCTACGGCACAAAGGCACACAGCAGGTATAATATGAAAGTGAAAGGGTGACTTTGGATGGATGACCTTATGGGATTCTTGATAGGAACAGCAATCAGATTTTATAATGAAAGCAGTTAGACAGGGAAAATCGGTTTTAAAAGGAAAGTGACAAGTTTTACTGAGACTATATTTTAGTGGCTCGAAAAGGGGAACGCTGCCCGTGACAAAGGTTAATTTGCAATTTGAAACCCTTCACACCGTGTGTCTCTTTATATGGGAATTAATTAAATTATTTCAAATAGTAGTAAGGACGTAGACAACGGACTGAAATGATTTTGAAAGAATGGCGCTAACACATGGAAATTAACACTGATTTTCCTAAGGACAGGATTTATAGAGAATTCTGACAATTTTAAGGATTTTACTAGGGTATTTATAGGATTTCTATGGGATTTGACATAATACCAGGTAACAAAGCAAGGGATGCAGTCTTTTGGTTACTGGGGAAGGGAAATACTTACAACAAGAACTTGAATGGAATAGTTTGAACAGCCAGCCAGGCCTCGGGACATGGGACAACGATCTGGTCACTTGGGCAACAGCTGGGCACTCCTTTAGGGACACAGCGGGGCAACCGGAGTCTGGTCTAGGTGGACAGCGGGGTGCATCAACTGGGCAATGCAGGTCTGGTCACTGGATAATCCCAAAAGGGTTCTGCCTTTCCCCCTTTTCCCTGAATTATTGGGATTTATGTAGGCTTTAATTCTGGATAAGAGTTTCAGCCTGGGCCTGCTATCAGCTACCCCTGGCCTGGCACTAGAATCTGGAATCTTGCACAGTGAATGTGGAATGTCTGAATCTCAGGATGTTGATTTATGAATGCTGGATTTTCTTGAATCTTGGATTTTAGAATGTCCTGTCTGTCTGTATGTCTCCACCTTATATAGACCAGATGACATCAGAGGATTTTTACTATGTGGGCAGAACTAAGCTAGACATACCGCTAAATCGGACAGGTCAGCCTGTAACTGTCGCTGCCTCCCTGTAAGCAGATTGGGCTGAAGGAAGTGACTCAGTTTTAGTGTGTGTGTTTTTATGAGGTGCATTGTTATGCCATAGTTACTTTTACCAAAATCAGTTATGACACAAAACCCCTATATTTACAGTTGCTAACCTTCTGAAAATTACATAGACAGACTCCATATTTTACAAGGAATGTGTTGTTCCAAATCCCAAGTCGGTGTGATGCTGTTTAGTCATTCTGGCAATCTTTCGCAATTTCCATGGAAAACATTTCACCTAAAATTTCACAATTGTTTACATATATACATATTATCACTGGGCATATTTTCATTAATTTTCAAAACTGTACCATGAATGCTTTCTCCAGAAATTACATTTTACTGGCGTTTGCGTCCACCACATGTCAGAAAAATCTACAATGTCTTATTTTAAAGGTGCAAAAATGACATTTAAAATGGTCATAATTTCACATTACTGTTTCTTTAGATTACTGAAATAAATGTCATGATATGAGCAGTCTTTGAAATAGAATGGGCTGGCTTTGTTTCCAAAAGTAGACAGTCCTTTCAAACCCCCAGCCACATGTCATGCTCTGGTCAGCTTTGCCAAGGGTTGCTATGACCGCTCTTTGATTCAAGGCAGTTTGAAGCTGAGGAGAGGTGTCCGAGGATTTCACACCTCTGTTCCAGGGCAGTCCCTTGTCTCCTGCTGCAGCAATTCCACTCCGTCTGACGAAGTCGTCACATCCCACACCTCTGGGCCATTCATGTATGTTGTAAAGGAACATCCTTTTCCATGGGGCTAATTCATTTAGAAGTGCCTGCCTTGCAGGAACAGGTTTGGCAGCAATTTCTGTGCCTAGCCATGATGTTGAAGTTCTTTTTGTGGGGAAAAATACAGTACACAGAGTACAATTTACTTATATTTTGGCAGATTTTCTTCCCAACATATATAGTTTTGTTTCAGGGCATGTCACAGTATTATTTCTATTGAACTTGTACAATACCCACTCACTGCTTTGCAGAGCAGTACAACACAGGTTCATTTTTACTTTCCCTGGTCTTTTACAAACATGATTTTACTCGCATCAAAACAAGGTTCTTTGAAACTGACATAAGCAAAGGGAGAGAGAGGGCTACTTGTGAGGAATTTTGCCTGTGTTACTTTGTTGCAAGAGTAAACACTTGCTGCATGGCCTTAAACACATTTATCTGCTCTTTCACAGTTTTTACTTGACACATATGCCATTCAGTGAGGAATGCACTCCTTTGCTGGTGTACCACCTGAAGGTAGATGGGCATAAATGTGTATTAACAGCAACCAAACTGTGTAATGTTGAAAAGACGGAAATAGCATCAGTGCACAGTCATTTTAATCACAGAACATTTTCTTTTTCAGTTAAAAATCTTGAGCTTTCAGCATAGAAGTGCTGCACCAGACTGCTTTTGAATTCTTCTTTTTGGTGCACATGAAGAAAATAACTGCAGCAATTCTCGGGGTGTTCTATGATTCATCTTGCCCCATATGTGCTGGGTATTTAGAGTTAACGCCCAACCCATGATCCGGCGGTAATTCTATTACAGTTGGACGGTATTATAGTCGGGATACCGCCCAACTCGTGATGAGGCCCTTAGACTATTAGAATGCCCCAGCCGCAACACTTGTCAAATGTTGCATTATGATTCCACCTAGTCCTTCCCCTGCCGAGACCACAGTTCCAGCATTGCACTATGAATGGCAGCAGAGCTGTCACTTATCAACCAACTGTCACCTGTTACCAATCAAGTCAAATAATGCCAAACATGCACAAAAGATTAAAATCTCCCGTTTGTAAA
This sequence comes from Ambystoma mexicanum, assembly GCF_040938575.1. Lineage (NCBI taxonomy): Eukaryota > Metazoa > Chordata > Amphibia > Caudata > Ambystomatidae > Ambystoma > Ambystoma mexicanum. The sequence goes on from NC_090937.1 coordinate 267,251,519, forward strand.
ACGTACTAGTTACCTATGCAAATATATAATATCATTTCTCCTAGATTATTTCCTGCGTTGTACTATTTTATGAAAATAATGCATTTTGCTACTGCTGCATCATTGTGGCGATCTGCTAACTCTATTGAGGACACAGATTCACACACGTGCCTTCATTTTTTAGCTAAACCCACTAGAATGCTAAATGCTAAGCACATGGAATGCAGGGCACAGGAAAGCCATGTTCTTTGAATAAAATGGTGTATGTTGATTACTAGAACACTCAAGTAATCAATCTCATTTAGATTTGTGTGACTCACTTTCTGAACTTCTTTTCTCCACCTCTTGTCTTAGAAAATAAATGGTATACGCCTTTGTTTTTTGGGAATGGTGTTAGGGCAGTTAGCAAGGCCATGCTCATTGCAATGTCCACAGAGGAGCCTGTCTTCCAGTGTTTGTCTCGGGCCTCAAAGTAGCGGCCTCAGGCTACTAGCGTCATGACAGGAAATAACCTCCAAAACATGTTACCGAGGCCCTGGCAATACACTGAATGCTTCCCCTATGAAAGCAAGTTTCCAAATGGCCTCAAGTCTAAAGCTGAAAAGCTACCTTGCAAAAACACTGCACTATTTTATCACCTCAAGTCCTTGTTTTAGTTTTGGCTGAAAGTTGGTAAGGTCGCTTGTGACCCAAATAATACAGCAGTGTGAGCTGCTGGGTTTGTTTGCTGATGTAGCAGTAGTTCGGTTCACTGTTCTCTTCCTGATGAGCATCCAGTGAGCCAGGATTTGCCTCACTGTAGTAAGGCGCTGCCAGGCACACTCTGATTGGATGAATACTTCTGTTAGTCCATTCCTAATATCAGTTTTAGTCCATCCTCCCACTCCCAGACACATGATTAATCCCAGAACGGATTGTCTGACCTAGTCCAGTTTTTATCTCTCCCAATATGATGTTTTGATTTGCTTCTTCACACGCTAAAACGGGACAGCACTCGGGAGGATAGGTCAGCGGCAACGTGCTCAAGCAAAACGACAAGGAGCAACACAGGTTCGATCCCCGGGTCCGCACTTAGAAACCTCTGGGTGTTAAACACGTTATAAATAACCAATCATATCATATCATACCTCTGGAGCAGAGAAGTGGGTTAAAAGTAATGGCTCATAAGGCCTAATTCATGGAACTTTTAGCATGGTGCAAAGTCACTTTGCACCTATCTGTGAATCAGGGTGTTTGTTGGCAGTGCAAAGTGACTTTGCTCCAGTGCACAGTTACTTTATACCCCCTAAAAAAGTTCCATAAATTAGGCCCTTAACCACATGTCCAAACCTGTATTAAAAGAAGCACTTTAGAAGCCAACAATAAGAATTTCCTCTAGGCAAACATGCTCCACCATTTGGATAGTTTCAGCATTAACACTTTCAAATATTATAACATTGTTCAAATGAATCCAGAACAATCAATCAAATGCCTCTAATGGTCCTTTAATTTCTTTACAAAACAAGGCATTGTTGCTATTAGCATTTACATGTTTAATGAAAAAGAATGCGACCAGCTGGGCACTTCAATTCAGAGTTTTTTGTTGTTGTAAACAATTGTATTCCGTTAACACATATGATATGATATGTTAGTTATAATACGCTTAATACCCAGAGGTTTCTAAGCGCGGACCCAGGGATTGGACCTGTGTTGCTCCATGTCATCTTAATTCCAAGGCGGGCATGTTGCCCCTGAGCTATCTTGCCGGTACAATGCAAGTAAACTGTATGATACACAAACTGCTCACACTGGCAATAATGAACACTGCCCTTAGACAACCACCAGACTATATGGTCAGCAGACGTGGCTAATCGAGGCAGCCCGTAGTCCCACCATAAATTCCCACATCGTACCCAAATAAGTCAACTGTCTATGGAGGCATATCATCCGAGGGGACAAACATGTTTCCGTCAGAGCATTGCATGCATTCACATCCTCACTCACCTCTCTCAAGCCCCTGTACACTGCTCTGTGCCATACTGAGGTTTCGGCAATTGCCCATCAGTATAAATAACTCCACCAGGCATTTACATTGAGTCCTTCTTTCGACTTCCATGTCATAGCAATCCGACGCTTTGCTGGCACACAGCTAAAGTCCTTCATCCTGGCAAAGTGAGTCATGTGTTTCTTCCCTCGTGGTAACAGCCCCAGTAGACAGGCCTCCGGGGTTGGGGGGGGGGGTCACGCCAATTCAGAGTTGCGTGGTGGGATGCTGCCTTGTTTTGAAATTAAGCGGCAGAAGGCACATTTGTTTAGGCGTTTTTTGTTACCCCAGAAGATGCTTGATTGCTGCAATTAACCATTTGCCTTTCTGTCAGGTGCTTTTGCAGGCAGAAATGGCTGTTTAACTTCTTATTCAACTCTACAAGAATTTGGATAATGAGCAGCTGAGTGGTTACAATTAACCCTTTACCGCTTTTGCAGGCAAAAACATTATAGTCAGGGGTCAAGTCCTAAAAATTAAAGTGGGTGGACTGATCAACAAACACAATGGGATGTGACGTCACCATAAAATAGCATATCAATAGCATATCAAGGTGAAATATGCACATTTCATTGAATTGGCTTTGGACGAATGGCATTGAATGGCATTTGACTTTCACAAGATCAGCACACACACAAAACCAAGAGACGATATTTTCCTCTAAAAGTGTTTTTGAAAACGTTAAAAGGTGTTCATGTTTTAAACTCCAAGAACCAATACAAATGTTTTCCCTGGAACTTGCCGTAAAATGGGACATTTCACATTTAGTTGTTTGTTATTTTTCATCAGGTTGTATTGTGCAGTGGTGAAGTGTCTGCCCTGCAAACCTGACGACTGCGTTTTGAGCCGAGAGGCCGGCTTTAATTCATAAATTCAAAGAGGACATTCAATGTTTCTCATTTTAGTTAGGGGGAACTGAGTCCCCCCTCAGAAAAAAGTGGGTGGACTCCGTGCACCCACGTGTACCCTAGACTTGAGCTCTGATTATAGTTTGAAATCACCTAAATGTGACAACAATTTACCGTTGCAAGTCTCTATGGACTGCATTTTCTGTACTGCCCACAAAAGAGTTCGCACATGAAATGCCCTCCACAGAAGCCCACCAAATGAAGTAGAGGGCGGAGGAGATGCAAGCTGGGCGGGAACACGGGAGGGAGGGGCGCAGGAGGGGTCAGCAGGTAAGTGCTTTGCGTGGACACATGCAGGGGATGCAGCACCGGAAAGGGGGTAAACAGTACATTGTGAGTTTGGTTAGGTTAGGCCATGACCGGGGAAAGAAGAGGACAAGGCTCAGAAGGTGGGTGGGGTGAGAGTGCTTGGCATGGAGGGTTTGGGGGTAAAACCCCCGATGGATGGCCCATCTGAGTCAGCTCCAAGCCTTTTTTCAGAGCAACCTCAAAAAGGCAACTAATAAAAATAGAATCCATTCTGCATAACGTATGGAATTTTCTACTGGACATGCGACTGGAATATGCGGATCCCTCTGTAAGTTCCATGAAAGAGCTCCAGGCCCACATATACTTTCTACACGAATCTTTCGTTTTTTCCTTATAAGGATGGTTATCACCACCTCTAAGAGCCAGCACTAATAAATCAAGCACCTATTCTGGCAATCTTTAAAACAAATGCCCTAGCAAACCTTTAAAAATGTACTTCAGTTGCCATGGTTTCAACATTAGGGCAGCTTCATTCATTAAATAGTTTGAGGCAGGCATATCTTTCTAACATGCATTTGTGTTTGAATTATCATGCAAAACGTGTTTTACTATTGTCAGTGATATCATCTAGACCTGTGTTACATCTTTGCATTTTAGGTCTTGCCAAGAATCAAAATATGCCTGGATGGGCAACATATGTCTAGCATAAAACTCTCCAGTGTAAAACAAACCTAATGCATTCTGACACTGTGCACACATTAATGTGCACATATGCATATGAATAATGCCCCAGATCTGCGCACTCTACCCTAGCAATGCACACTCACACAAGCACTAGTTCTGTATGCACGTACCACCTTCAGGACAGCAGGACCCACATGTACTCAATGCAACAGCACTACACACACACCGTCCACGCATTGCACACACAAACATACACACACACAGACCCAGTCATGCATATGTGCCAAATTCTGCTCTGCAGAGACACCACCTAATCATGCCACTGAACACACACTTCCCTGAGCAGGGCACTGAACACACACACTGCCCAGAGTTCTGCATTGGGCACATCAATTCACACACACACACACACACACCCACTCATAGCAATCGATGTGGTATATCGACGCCCAACACGGTGGTATGCACACTTGTGCAAGAATGGCGCTAACTATGAATGTACACATCATGTAAAAATAAGCACGCGATAGAACCACTAAGAATACTTACCCACATCATTAAGACACCACAGTAGGGAACCACTGTGTGCATAGGATCGGAACACAGACATATAATGCAACATTGTGACCAAGGATACAAAAAATTAAGTATCGAGAAAAGCTGCGCACTAAATCTTTACACTCTATAAGAATAGCACAGGATTGACACAGAACTCCATAATCACATGGGACTATCTCATAGACAAGCATAATATCACACATGAATTTCTTATGGCCTTGATAAAGACCCTCGGGCTCGAAACACGTGTCGGCTTCCTAATACAATAAACGTATGTGTGACAAATTTGTTCTTATGTCCTTATGTCCATAATGGATATTCATAATTGAAATGCTGAGTTTAATTTAAACAACATTAATTTGATCTAAAATCATTGGATAGGGATCTTGCGCAATAGGGCACACTCAAATTGTATTTCAATGTATACATGCACACACACACATAGCAGAGAGCACTGCCTGGCACACACACACACACACATGCACTAGATGCAGACCCCTCTCCTTGCACTGCTTGCCAGACACACATCATGCTCAGCGCTGCACTGCACACAGCGCACACACACTACCAGAGCACTGCACTGAGCACACACACTACCACACCACTGCACACACGCGCACCCACACACACACAAACACTCTGCTCCAGCCCTGTACTACTGACACATCACCTCATCGCTGCATACACATACACCAACAAACATATGTATTCACACTGTCCCAACACTGTACTACTCACATACAACCTCATCACTGCATACACTCACATGCCACCATAGTATGCTTCCACTTCAGGCTTGCACACAGCTTCAGCACTACACCCACACATACTGGCCAAGGAACACAAACACATGCATATATGAACATGCACACTGCTGATAGCACATACACATGCAGAACCCCCAGCTCTACCCACACACACACACACACACACACGCAATATTCCTCAGGACTGCATGGCATGCACTCACACACAACAATTGCCCATCACTAAACAAACGCAATCCCCAGCAGTGAGTATGCTCAAACCACGACCAGAACTATACACACAGCACCCCAGAACTGCACCACAGACGTGCATGCACACAGACTATTACACAATCACAGTTCCATCAGTACTACACACATACAGATAGCATTACCGCAAACATACGGCCCCACAGCATCTGGTTTTCCAGACCCAACACCCTCCCCTTGATCTGAGACAGGGGTCAGTGCTGAGTCGGCTTCCAATGCCACGGGGTGGCTCCTCCCTGATTTTCGTGACATTAGAGCACTGCAAGCACTTACAGAGAAGGCATTGGTTGAATCTGGTGTGTTCTGGTAAGCTGCACAGGTAGTTGTCCCACGTGTGAGAATCCGGATGAATGTGAAGATGGCACCAACCAACAGGGACTGCAAGGAGAGGTACAGGCTGTCAGATGAGGGCGACAAGGAGGCGAGCAGAACCCAAGGCAGACAGGCAGAAAGGAGGTAAGGTTGGAGAAGAAGGAAATGGTAAGAAAGGCTAGGCAAGGGAAGGGGACCCAAGAGAGAGGGCAGTGGGGCTAGTCGGGGAACAAGGAGAGAGAGCTCAGGCTAGCAGAATTAGCAAGGAGGGACCAGAGAACACTGAGCGAGGCAAGAACTAAGGAAGCATATGGAGCGTGACCCAACTAGGTAAGGATGAGCTGGAAAAGCACTTTGTGAGGCAATTAACTGACCTGCCTGGTTCCTTGGGCTGAAAAGGAGATTTGGAGGGCAAATTGATGCTTCTGCGTAGCCCATAGGACTGCGCATGCGCGACACAACAAACACAGTCGTCCACGCTTGTGCAGTGTCGAAATTATGGCGGTACCCTGAGAAGCAGAATCCCGTATGACCCTATTACGGGAAAAAGGCCATCTGGGATAGATGCACAAGGAAGGGACCCTGCAGTGCCCGGGCTTCCAAGCAGAACATCCGGTAAGTGGCATGACACTTTGTTAGCAAGGCTTAGTTGAACCTGACATTCTTCTTACTGGGAATAGTAGAACTTGGCATTTCCTCAAGTCGATGATTGCCAAACAATTGGATGGTAACATCACAAGCAGGTGGGGGCTTGATAGAAATATCTAGCCTTGAAATGGTAGTTGTACCTGGGCGTTTGATGGTGTTACCTGGTATATATAGCAACACCTTGGTATGATGTGAGCACCAGAGCACAGTACGCCAATGCATGACATTGATGTTACTGCCTCGGTGTATGATGCCAGCAGCTGGCAAATGGCGTGAGTACCTGGGGAGGTGATGCCAGTCCAGTGCAATCCTTACACATAAGCCCAGAATATTGGCTGAGACAATGCTTCTTTAACTGTGAATCCACTGCATGAAAACAATGGCACATTTTGTCGAATATGTAAACCATTGCAAAACCATAGATTTACAACAGTTTACAGCAATGTTGCAAACCATTTGCAAATGTCAAGTTTATTTGTTGTTTACACATGTTGATAAATGTACATTCTGTTTGCAAAGTGTTTCCAAGGATGCAAACCATGAGCAAAGTTTACATTTACCATGTTTTGCATATTTCTAAACCCAAGGTTTTAAAGTTTTCTTACGGTTTTGTAAAGCATAACATCAAGGTTTACAACAGTGTTGCAAACCATTTTCAAACTTGATTTGATCACTGGCTAAATACATAAAAGTGCAAAATTAGTAACCACAGGCTTCTTAATAACTTACAAAGTCTATTACAGTATTTTTCCAAAACTCCTTTTAATATTTGATTCCCTTTTAAATACAAAACTATATAAAAACATAGTCAATAAAAAAGAATAAAAGCTTAGGCGAAGGGATGCTGGGTTTATATGAGGCCAACAGGCCACATACAAGCTGGCTCGCTTTTCACGTAAGTGCCTTATGAGTCTACATGCAGTGAAGCCGCAAAAACACATTTCCAGCCGGGGATGTGGGATGAGTGTAAAGGGGGAATTAAGAGTATAGAAAACTCTCATGTTGGTATAATGCACCTCATGAATTGCCAGGACAACATTTGTGAAATGATAACCTAAAAATGTAAACAAAACATTCTGCTTTTCTTTGTCACGCTCATGTCCCACCTACTTTATTTGTACTGTGCCTACTTGGTCTCTGTCCCTTGTGCACCCTCACTCACTCAATGTCTTCCACTTTTTCTCTCCATTGCCCTTATTATTTTATGCTATCCCTCTCTTTCTCTATTTCGCTGTCTCTTTCCTTCTGTCGCTTACTCTTTGGTCTCTATATCTTTTTACTTCCTCTCCATCTTTCTCTCTTCATCCCATGAAACACAAATCATCTTTCATGACTCGTCAGACAGGTTTTGGCAGACTTAACACCCTAGGTGAATAAAATAACAGGTGCGCAAGCCACACATTTTCATCAAGATCTGAAAATCCCCAGAACATTCTTTGGGCCATGCGCTATTCAGCCGATTAAACCATAAAGGGTATCTTCTTTCAACAGTTCAAACCTGTATACAAATACATTTGGAACCATCTAATGTTCTCAAAGTGTTCCTTACGTTCAACAAGACCTTTGTTCCAAAAACGTGCCAGTATGTAGTGTCCTAACTGGTGTGGTGAGCAGGTAAGCAGGAGGCATGTAGACTCATGTATTTATAAATAAGAAAGTAGCTTTAATGTTTCAGGGTACAAGTAGGAAAGGGGAGGTAAGGAGCTACATGAAACGCATCCTTTCTTGGTGATCTCCCATCCTGTTAACCCCAACTGACAACCCTGGAACCTTGAGCACACATGAAGGTTCCAGCTGGGTAAACATTCTATAGCTTGCAGTAGTATGCTGCAGCACGCACCACACTACACAGTATCATTCAAAACCCTTTACTTGCTCAGAGTTATATTGTTAAAATAGTATGATTTTCCAAAATGTATAAATAACTTACATCATATTAAATTTACGCTGTAGCTAATGAATAGCTGAGTAACAAAACCTAAAAATCTACAAGGCCATAATCCTGCTGATGCTTTTATATGGCGCAGAGTTTTGGTGCTACAATACGTGGCCAAACTAAAGAAAATAGAAGGGAGGTGTATTAAGACACTAGCAAAATGTCCCAGTAATCTTTCACTCCAGGAATTATACTCTGAGCCTCGTTAGCATCATTGGTCAGTTGAAATTACGCTGCATGGGCCTTTTTTGAAAAATAGTGACCTGCTCTGACAACCCACTCCTAAAAATTGTATCAAATGCAATTCAAATGAACATTAGTGGTTTTGGTGGCTCTCGTTTAAGCCTTCTGGCTGAAGAGGCCAGATCTAAGTGCAAAGACTATGCAATTGTTCCCATCTACTCCTCGCTTCCACGATACAGACGCCGGTTTAAGAGTATCATCTACACAGTGGATCAAGAAGCAAGCGAGATTCGTCGAGCCACCAAGTCATACATTGGAGATTAGCTCACACTGCGCTGTAAGCGTTGCGTCTACCCCCTTTACCAGATTAATGTTCAGAATAATTTGATAGTATTTGCATATTTACGCTTTAAGTTCAATCTGGTCAATACCTTAGAGATCATGGGAGCCCAGCTCGATCTGGGCAGTAATATGAGAGCATGCAGCCTATGTGGCAGTACGATGCCGGAAACCTCCAAAAATCTCATGCTTGAATGCGACGGATTGGTCACAGTCCGGAAATGAACAAGAGCAAAAGGTGACCTCACTAATTTATGCGACCTAGAACGGATCCAGGAAATACATTATTGGAAACAACTTTGCAATCCTGCATCACATGACGAAAATGGGGTGCAGCATCAAAGGCATGTTAAACATTCTGACTGTCTAAAATCATCATCATAATATTTATTTCAGAAATGTACAAAACTTTCCATAAAAACAGTACACAAATATTACATAACAATACAGATGCCAAAATTAAAACATTTTAAAAAACATATCAGGTGTCATATCACAAGTTCTTTAGCAACCATACAAAACCCCATTTCGTTACATATTCCTAAGCATACGCTTTCTTATATAAAGTGCTGTTTTAGGCATGATAAGAGAATCCACCCAAAACAAGGAGAATTGACCCATAATGGAAAAGTCAATGTGGGTCGACATTGCACAAAGCCAAGTTCAAGTAGCAAAGGCATAACAACGAGCCTCTTACTCTCTCATAGGCAGGGCAAAAAATAGCAAATAGGCATCACACAGAGGACAATATCTTTGGCAATCATGAAGTTAATCAACTTGTGGGAAAGGATTGCTTTTTCATTGCCCCGTGACCTGAGCCAATGAAAGACGGCTGCAGGGTAATCATATAAGTGATTTACAGCCCAATTCCAAATGTACCCCAAGATTTGGAGCAGAGGACGGCAGGCCCTGGATACTTTTGAAAACATGGTTCTCTGTTACTTGGATTGAGTTAATATTAGAGTATCCCACAACTCCATCCCAACTCTGATGACAGAAGCTGCTTTGCTATTATTCAATTTCAGCAACAGGTCAATTGGTTTAGCTCTAAACATACCAATTGACCTTCTGATGCCTCCCATTGCCTGCTTAAAACAAGCAGCCTGTTTGCTTACATGCAAGTTTGGGCCAAAATTAAAAGACAACCTGACCCCCAGATACTCAAAGGTATCGACCCTGGGAATCAGAGTGCCCCTGAAGTTCATTGCCTTGAATTTCACAGTGCCCCTCCCTCTATGGCAGGTCATCACTGCTGACTTCACTGCATTGACCATCAAATCCCGGCTGTCCATGAAGCATGGATAATCAGGAAGAAGCCTCTGTATGGCAATTGGGGTACGCACCATTAAAACAGTGTCATCCGTGTACACCAAGACCAGCAAAGGCCAGCCGCCCATCCTGGGGACATTAGGTGAGGACCTCATAAAATGATTGTACAAGCCATTAATGTACAGCCATTTGAGTAGGGAGGGGGGGCAAGACACACCCCTGGTGCAACCCTGACTCCACTTTAAAGGGACCTGGACATCTCCCATTGGCACCACTCCTGACACATGCCTGTGTCGAGTCATGCAATCGTGCCAAGAGACTCATCAGAGCAGGAGGGCAATTCATGGATCTGAGCACGGCCCACAACCTAACTCAGATGACCTTGTCAAAAGCCGTACTCAGATCCATGAATGTCAGGTAGATTGGCTCCTCCCTTATATAAATCAAATGAGAAATCCCCATATAAAGATTGAGAGACTGCTGAGCCATACCCAGGCTCAGCCAGAATCCCAGCTGCACCAACGAGAGGACCCCACTGTCCACAAACCACTCCTCTAGCCTTGCAAGAATAGCGCAGCCAAAGATTTTAAAGAGAGAGTCTAACAATTAGATGGGCCTATATGAGGTAGCGACATTCCACTGTCCCTTTTTTATATATTGGCTGGATAGTAGCACACCCCCTGTACAAATAGCATTGAACTCCTCGCTCAAAACCGGGATCCACAATTCCGGGCCCATGGCAAACAAATTGGCTGGGACATTGTCAGTCCAGTGGAGCCCGATTGCAGCTCTGACAGCCAATGGCTTTAGTTATTTCCACCACTGAGAAAGAAATCCTTGCAGCAGTGCCCCCTCCTCCATATTCGCTATACCCTATTCCCCCCAAGGTAACAGGGCTACAATTCACTTGCCCTTGATGTGCGCTGTATAAAGATGAGAAGTGGCCCAGCCAAGCCAGGTCTGATATATTAGAGACCCAGGCCTTCTGATTAAATTTGTAGAACGGGCCATAATTCACTATTTGCCCAAAAAGTTTTACATCATTGACCTCTGAAGCTCTGATCCATGTGTCTGATGCCTCATCTTCAATGAACCTTTTTCTCTTAGCCGAAACCTTCTTGAAAGGGACCTTGCATGAATAAAAGAGTGTTTGGTGGCCATAGGATTTGTCAATGCTAAAAGTAAATGAGACTTGGCTCTTGTTCAATCCTGGTCAAACCAGCCTGTCCTTGGTACATCCATTCTTTCAACTGCTGCACGGCTAAACACCAATGACAGATTGCACAATAATGACCCAAACTCCTTTGAGATAGAATTCTGTTTCCCAGTCCCCGACAATACAGCCTCCAGTTCATATGGACTCGGTCGAACAGTCTTTCTCAGTAGTTCCTCCCTCCTATCATTGTTCCACCTGAGCCTACCTCTGGGTGCGGTCAAGGATACCTCTGGCCAATAAACCTGTCCAAGTGGAACATCTCTACGTCCCAGCCCAACATCGAGCGTCATAGGAAAGTGGTCACTACAGATGTTATCCACCACTTTAAACCCCATCAATGCACCCCCAAAACTTCACTGGGACACAGAAATAATCAATGGTAGAGCTGCCTAATGCAGAGGAGAAAGTCAATGTTATCTGCACCTATTTCTCTACACTTGCGAGAGGGCTGGGGAGCTTAGCAGCATGAATCGCACTGTTTTATCTTATATTATGCATTAATTTTATATTTTATTTTGCATTCCATTGTACTTTAATGTATAGAAAGCCTCAAGTGGCTATTTTATACTAGCAAATAAATAAATATATAGAAACCTAAAAATCGCTGCAGTAAGTTGAAGGTTCCATGTGTAAAACTTTGTGATCATTTAAATGGTAAGTGAACTAATCAAATTTCAATTTCAAATTCAGCTATATTGATGTTTTTCCCCATAAACCCATTATGTAAAAATATCACATTTCACATATGTCAAATGCCCTTGTGTAATCCATCAATAAAGTAATAAAAATCGTAAGATTAAAAGTGTCTAAATTACATTGTGTATGAAGTATAAGGCCACCCCCTTAACCTTTTGTTTACCACCACCTGAATCCATTTCACTATATGAATACTCTGTGTGCACCAGCAATATCTCACATTACTTAAATCCATCAATAGCGAAATACAATTATTGAGTACCATCAAATGATATACTTCATGTTTACACTACATGGGCTAAATATTGTGTTCCCATCCTGTTCCTCATCTGGTCCTCAAGGCCACAGCCCAATCAAGGTAAGTAATCGAATGCATCTGGTCATACTCAGACTCATGTATGCCATGATACAGTATCTTTGGCTCTCGATGCCAGAGAATCTGGGTTACATGCATCAAGTACCTCCTTTACGCGTGAAGGTGAAGGTGTAAGGCTTGGTGTACCTAGGAAAGTGGCTGGAAAATGTCGGGGCTACTCTCTTCCCCAGTCAATGTAAACCAGGCCCCTGGGCCAACTTTTCTGGTGATTGCACGTGAAGACTGTGCGCTTGGAAAGATTGCCATACAGTCTGCACAACTTTGGCACATTTCTTTACATCTGTGGCTAGAGTTGGCCATTAAAGCCAAGGTTGCTTTAAGCCAAATGTTTCATCATTCCCACCATGGTGGAGCAATGGGGGGGATTGGGGGCAGTCGGTGGCCCGGGTGCTCTTTTCAGAACCCATTGTGCCTCCTTGCTCCACAAATGAGTGAAATGGTAGTGAACATTGCTCATTGAGGAGCCATTAACCCCTCTGGTATCAAAGCGTGCGTCCACCACTGCATTCCCAATGCAGGAGCGCCATCTGCCAAACCTCCAATGGCTTTCATTTCCTCTAAAGCCCCTGCTTCGTACCTCAACGAGAATTCTGAGCCAGTCCAAACACAGCAGCATTAGATTTTCTTTACTTTTAAGTCCAGGCAAACACTTTCCCCCTGTGCCTGTAATGAGATGTCAGCCCAGTGGTTTAGAGGTGCTGAGCTAAGGATAATATGTAAAATGTTTCTTTCTAAAATAGAAGCAATTGGCCGTGACTTCAAGCTAAACTGTTGTCTAGTCCTCCAGTTTGAAAGCAGCACACCACACGTAAATCTGTATTTATGATATGATAGGTTATTTATAACGCACTTAATACCCAGAGGTTTCAAAGAGCGGACCCAGGGATCGAACCTGTGTTGCTGCATGTCGTCTTGCTCCCAAGGCGAGTGCTTTGCCTCTGAGATATCCTCCTGTGTAAGGTTACAACAAGATCACCACCGAGGTGGCTCCTCCGTGAGAGGATAAGATTTCCCTTTAAGGAACTAAACATTTTTGTTCAATGTTGCTTTAGCAGTGATTTCCTGTCTGAAATTGTTGTACATTGCTGTATGCCTTTTTTAAATGAAACTGAAATTAATTCCGTTCTGGGATTCAGTAACTAGGGAGTGCATTTTCCACAGAGCTTTTAATCATGGATGAAGCAGCTTTCCTTTTTTCAGCATGGTTGCTCTGAGGCTCCTATGCTGATACTCCTGGGCCTGTCAGCAGCCTATGACACTGTGGGCATAACATGTTGCTGAATAGACTTCACGCCAATGTGGGCATTGGGAAGAGAGGACTAATATGCTCCTTGACCCAGCCAACTACCTCCGTACAGTTGGGCGAGTTCAAATCTACTCGCACCATCCAACAAATATCGGCACCGCGTAGATGTACTCTATCTTCCTGGGCACTTAACTGTTACCTGCCATCACTTGCCAGGCTTGTGGATCAGTTCACGCCGGCATTCAAGCTCCGAACTGGCGATATGCAGCTCGCCAAAACAGGCAAAGGTCAGTTCACTATCACTAACTGCCCTCAGGCAGACCACGAACGGATGGCCACTAAAAACCGGTTGCTTAACTCTTCTAAAAATCAAAACCTCGTTTCCATTTCCCAGTCTCCAACCAACTTGCCACTTAAATGAAGCGATTCCATAGGTTCTAGCTCTCGCCTATCCAAGGAGTTAAGGATTTAGGTGACGCCTTGCATGATGCCTTGTGCTTCTCCCCCTAGTTTGAGGAAGTAGTAAGCAAAGCATACTTTCTACTGAGCAAAAGCGGCCCATACCTGGAAATGGCACGAATGATACCCCTTACAAGAGCCTTGGTGGTATCCAAACTGGGTTATTGTAACAGTACATGCACCTGTCTGACCATATGTCAAATGCACCCGTCCCAATTAGTCCTGAAGAGAGCAGCAAGTATGTCCTTGTGTGTCAAATCACGTGACTCGGTCACTTGACCTCTAGGCCTTGCAATGGCTCCTTTTTGAAATTCTTATCCAAGCCAAGGTCTTGGCCCACCTTTGCCTAAACAATACCAGCCTTAAATACCTTTCAGCCCTTATCACTCCTTACCATCCCAGCAGAGTTCTTAGATCTGCAGAGGAGAATCGATTTACGCCACCTGATTTCAAGTGAACCCATCATGTAGGTAGGAACCGCTAGCTAAATACCATCAAATACTACAGCAAACTACCCCAACCCTTGAGAAGGCGACAATGTTACATAAAACGTTTGTTGAAAACTTACATGTTTAAAAACGACTTCCCTTTTGTGCTTTATTTCCAAGCTGGACCTTACTAGAACACCATCACCCCTGCAGCATTTTCATAACCCACCCCGGAGAGGCTGCATCTGAGCTATTACATCTGACTAGCCCTTCACTAGCCAACGAGATCTAGGCCACAAGCAACAATAACGTAGGACATTCCCTGACCGAACTGCATGCACTTGACCTAGCCCTTCTCCTTGTTCTTTAGCTAAGCTATCCTATCTTAACCCAGTTTACAGGAATGTGTTATTCCTTGTCTGTTTCAAGCCTTTGTTAACCTCACTACCCTTTTCCCAAGTTGTCATTTACCCTCACGCCCCCATCTTCCCACTGAAAGAGCCGTGAAATGACTTGTTGTATGTGTGGGCTAAATAACACATCAACAAAATGAAATGAAAACATTTGTTAAGAACCAACTATGTCATTGTGGCGTAATGTCCTTTAGGCATCATTTTAATCTATGGCTGTAGGCCTCAAAAGGCCGAACTTGTGGATTGTTGGCAGAAAAAAGCTGTACCTGCAAATTCGGCCTTTTGTATGTGACCCACTCCCTTCTGGGGGTCCCCCCTGCATCCTCCTGTCTCCGCTGCGTGGCCCCCACCCCTTGCCCTTAGTCCACCCTCCTACCATACTTACCTGTTGAGCTCCATTTGTCTGGCCCTTTCTAGGCAGCAGCCCCTACAGGACTATGTACGGGATGTGGCCATATGTTTCCGCCCTGAAGGGGGCGCGGCCAGCGGACCAGGAACACATCATTTATTAGGCAAAATGACTGTGAACCCATGATATGTTGCAGTGTGATTACACTGTTCACGAATGCATGCCAAGGAAGATGTTTGAGGTAGTTCTATATTTCATTAGAATTGTGACATACAAGTTCCGAACATGAAGCCTGCGCTACAATGATGCATTCACTTTATGAATTCATACAGGAACAGTGTTTTACAAGAATTGAACATGTATTTTACCTTTCAAAGCTAATTCGCTCAACATGTTTTGAGGTAATTAAAGCCTGCACCCTAAAGCTTTTCAGACCAAGTCTGCGTGTGGCATGAATGTTTACTTGTAGGCATGAAGGAAGGGGCAGGCGTGGCCATGCATTGACTTGTGGAGCAGGCCTAGAACTAATGGCCACCCATTCAGAACCGGCTGGCACACAAAAGCCATCATTATTTTTTAGAAAACACTTCCCTAGAACTACCTGATGATGCAGTCCTTTGTCCCCTAGGTAACATATAGGAGCTCCCATTTACATACTAGTGATTAAGGTGATGAGATAGCTCAGAGGGTTGGGAACTTGCTCTTGTGAACTACAGGTTGCAGGCTAGAATCCCAGGAAGTCTAATTTAGCCTTCCATCCTTGTATTTAACAATGTTCTATAAACAGCGCTTAGGTAAAAGCATTATATGCATAGTAAATGAATGTGGACAAACGGCCATCCTTTTTGCCTCAATAGCGATTACTCATCTCTCAACGAGGCCCCGTGACTGCTAGTCCTACAGCTGAGAACAAGAGAAGATGGCACCTGCCCTCAAATCAAAGGTGAAGAAGCAAGCAGAATTCCTGTTGTAGCTGAAAATCGTACAACAGGAGATTGCTCTGTATGGTCCCCTAACTCAGTGGCGCCGCCAGACAGTTTTCATAGGGGTGGCCTGATGAGGTCACTTGGGGTGGCACACCAATTCACACCAATTTTGGCAGGCCAGTGGGGGGCCTGTGTTTTTT
Organism: Ambystoma mexicanum; assembly: GCF_040938575.1. NCBI lineage: Eukaryota > Metazoa > Chordata > Amphibia > Caudata > Ambystomatidae > Ambystoma > Ambystoma mexicanum. The sequence goes on from NC_090937.1 coordinate 267,267,932, forward strand.
TTATAAGGGTGGCCGTGGCCCCCCTTGGTCATGCCCTGGGGCCGTCACTGCCCTAACTAAACCGGACCTGGTCATGTTGACTGGTCACCTCAGTACACCCTGTCAGACCTGAAGAAGAGACACAATCCAAAACATGGTTTGGGTGGATAATTCCAATCCCAAACAATTGTTGTAGGGTAACAATAATGGCCAATGAAATCTAATGAAAGTAATGGAGGAATTCTTTGATCTTTCTTTCATAAATCAGAGCAACATGATTAAGAAAATTAAGAAAGTGAATGAAAATATATTTGAAAGAAACTTACCAAAAAAAATTGCATTTGAGAATTTTACTTAAAAGCGCATCAGAGTCCACCAGGGGGCGCAGACGACATGAACACTTAACATGTTGTCTCCCTTACCCACTGAAGAGTGTTGGTTGAGAAATAACTCCTGTTGCATCCAATGCGCGGGGAGAACGGTGCTGAGGGCTCCGTGAAGGTATAGACCTGCCAGGGGCGTGAGATCAGGAGTCGTCGCAACGGATTGCGAAAGGGATCAGCGGCAATCCGAGTGCAGTTTGGCGAATGAGAGGCAGAACACGTGATAGCGGGCTCGAGTGAAAAGCGGGGCCGTCCTCATCAGTCAAGAGCCCCCGAGGAGAGGAGTCAGGGAAGGTGCCCGCTATAGGTGTTGTTTAACTTGGAAGATCAAGGGGACAGACCTGTACTGCTCCCTCACATGCCAAGCGCCCTCCTGCTAGTGGCCAGAGAGGGTCCTCACCATGTATTGGAAGAGGAGCCACTTGCCAATGAGAAAAGAATGGATAACCCAGGTCCATGTAATATATGAGATGGAAAGCTTGACAGCCCTGGCAATGGAATGCCATGCACATATTGACTTGGAATGGCTCCCATTCATGGAGCACATGAGGACAAAAGACAAGGGGTAGCAAGAAGGGTGCACATGGACCATTGAGGGAGCTATTGAGCCCTGGTGAGAACAGCGTTACCCCCTCAACAGACTCTGAACGTAAAAGAGTTCTTTGAGACATGTTCATAATGTCGACTGTGATCCCATGGGTTTCATCATGTTAAGGCGTTGGAAAAACATGTCCTCACCAAGCAGGATAGGGCGGGGATAAGGGTGGGGGAGAGGGGGCAAAAGAGGAAGTGTTAAAAGTTTACGTCAACTTGAGGTTTGCAAATGGGCTGAGTCTCAGGGGTATACTGTTTGAGAGTAATATAGTATGACATAACTGATAGTTAAACAAAGGAGGGTCTGAGACTCTCTCTACCAGCCCGAACACGGCCCATTGACCTGTTCTTGGGTGGATGGCCCCTGGGAGTGTCTCAACCAAGTCTTTAGCTCACTCTCCCTTTCATAGAGGAGAAATATCCCTGCATATCGGTCTTTGTCCTGCCCAGGGGCAGTACAGCACTGAAATGCTAGGCAATTCTCCTCTGAACAAGAATACCAACAGCAACCCCATACATGTGTTTCAGCCAGGGGCCATCCACCCAAGAACAGGTCAATGGGCCATGTCCGTGCTGGTAGAGAGACTCCAGGGGCCATTTATAACGCACTTAATACCCAGAGGTTTCAAAGAGCGGACCCAGGGATCGAACCTGTGTTGCACCATGTCGTCTTGCTTCCAAGGCGAGTACTTTGCCTCTGAGATATCCTCCTGTGTAAGGTTATAACAAGATCACCACCGAGGTGGCTCCACCCAAGACAGGTGTATGGGCTATGTTCTTGCTGGTAGAGAGACTATCAGAACCCCCTTTGTTTTGCATAACTGATAGTTACCTCTGTTAGAATATGTCCACAGTACATTGGCATATAGTGTAACCTTGATACTCCATGACTGAAAACTCAATAAAATACCATTTTCAAAAAAGAAATAAAGTGTATCACAAAGTAGTCCTTTGCAGGTTCACTGGAGTGTGAACACTGCAGGAGGTCTTCCCACTTGAAAAATAATTGCCCTGAACTCTGCTTTCTGAAGAGCTATACTGCATAGCCAGTGGAGGTGTTTGACCTATGTCACGTGATAGAAGGACAAGTCAGACCAACCCCAAACTGCCTGCTCGAGGATACACCCAGGCTGACTATTGCAGCATTCCATTACTGCCTGCAAAATGGCTATATCTGGCTTTAAACCTAGCAAAGCATTACACTATACAAAGGTCGTAACTAGTGGCATGGACAGTGCTTGTTTATCTTTGTACACCCCATCATAGCTTTCATACTGCAGTAAGGATCAATACGAAATGATGGGCAAAGTTCTCAAGGCGCTATGCTGGACATCCTGCACCCACTTCTCAGGGCCCAGATTTTGAAGTGAAATGCATGTGCACACTATTAACATCATGTTGCTCCTGGATTCCAATAGCCCCCACCACAAGTCTTCAATTCTCATCAGGAGAGAGTAATGAAGGCGCCGTTGCAGCCGAGAGAGCGCGAAGATGCAAACGCCTACCGCAGTTATTCCAACAGCTGGCGAGTTTTCCCGACCTGCCAACACACTGGCCATCTAACCGTGTTTACGGCCCGCTCTAGGGCCAGTTGACAGCCATTAGACTCTATTGAATTGACAGCTGGCTGCCATTAACAGCAACTGTTTCGGAGTGGTGGCGGCCAGGGGAGATATCAGAGTCGCCCTTAAAAAGCTGTCTTCCCATTTCCAATCTGAGTTAACAGTGTCCGTATGCCCTTGTCACCAGGCCCATGTCAAGGCATGCCTTTTATCTCATTTTCAGAAATGGTGTTTTCTTTCTAGCGACAGCAAATCACAAATTAAAGAACCTCAGCCAGCACAGGGGGTACTGCATTGATGAAACACACAAACATCTGTTTTGTTTTTAAAGACTCAAACATGGTTAAACAATATGAAAGCCCTCATTATGAGATCAGCAGATTTCTTCCCACGGTTACCGAATTTGGTCATTACCGCTCGCACATGTGGTAATTCTTGGAAACGGCCTGGTAATAAGCAATCAGCTGTCTTGCAGGAATGGAAGTGGATCTTCAGAAATACTTCCTGTGCTGTTTGTGAAATCTGAACTTCGCGTGTTCCTTATGCATGCCCAAAGTCACTTTTTGGATGGTACTCAACTGCATGCAGTAGCGGGTCACAGCGTCACTTCAAAGGCTGGAAGGGGCCATTGTTAGCCTTCTGTGCATTGCATTCGAATGGAGGTGAGAAGGTGGCCATTGCCCAAATGGTCCCCATAATATATTTTATTCCAATAGAACAGAAAAAAGTAGCAGCCATTTTCAATGTTTTCCTCTCCCTCTAAGGTTGACCTAAAAATTGGAGCAGTTTTATAGCGTAATAATAACCATTGTTACAGCACTATAAATCGGGAAGACTCAGCCACGGAGCGATATATGACACAAATATTGATTATTATTTGACCTAATCATTAAGTGGTATTTCCCCAAAGCACTATTAGCATACTTCAGGAGTTATGTAACCATAATTTGGGAGGTCACTAAGTATTTTATATACGATCTTGTAGTATCTGGGTTCAGGCAGGAATCACAGGTAGGCAGGAAGCACACTGGAAGCAGGTGAGTATAAATAGAAGTAGGCTTTATTGAGTTGCAGGGCTAGATAAGAAAGGATGTTGTGTGTGGTTATGTTATTTTTGGGTACTGTTACAGAATGTTAGTTGTGTTACTTGGATGGTTGCGTTAGTGCTTTGGGCGTGGCCGGCCTGAGACCCTGAGTGGCAGGCAGGGTGAAAGGAGAGTACGCTTTGATGGTTTTGAATGTGGCATCGTGTGTGGTTTCTGCTCACAGGTGGCAGCTGTGAGACCTGGGAGTGGCAGTCCTGGGTAAGTGGTTGTTTGGTAGTCATGTGGTGGTTTCAGAATGTTAGTTACACGAATGTAGATGTACGCTGTGAGAGTTGTGAATGTAGTTGGTTATCATGAGGCTGTTGTGCTGTATGTTTGATATGTTTGATTTGAGAGCCTGCTTTAATGCGTGTTGTTGTTGTGTTTGTGTTCCTTTTATAAGGAAGGAGGATGTGTAGCATGGAGCTTGCATTGGTGCACACAATGCAAGCCACAGAATGTAGCTTGCTAGCCTGGAACCTTACGGAACCTGAAGGTTCCAGGAGTGACGGTTGCACACACAGGATGGCAGATGTTAACTTGGAATGATGTATTCACCTTAGCTTCTACCTCCCTTCTTATCTAGCCCAGTAACTTTATAAAGCCTACTTCTATTTATACTCGCCTGCTCCCAGTGTGCTTGCTGCCTACCTGTGATTGCTGCCTGAAACCAGATACTACATATCTGTACGCTTAAAACATGTATTCCACTACAAGAATCTGTGACTCAAAAAGGATGGTCGGGAGTGTTTGCAGGCTCATAGCAAACTGTGTTCCCCATGTGCTTTCTGCACTGAGTCAGACTGATGACATTGTCAACCTGGAAACAGCCTGGCAGGTGTATTGGCCTGTTCCGAGAGATTGGTGGCAGAGCTGCCCTGAAAGTTCCGGAAACGTGGTGTTTGGGCCCAGACAAAGGTGGCCTATTGTGATGTGATGTTAGGCTCTCGTCCGTCCCCCCCATTCCAGACCTTGGAACGATAAAACTGAGTGCTAAAAAAATAGGTATTTTCATTCATTGAATGGGGGTTCAATGAATGAAAATACTTATCAAAAATGGCTGCCATGGTTGTAGAAAGCTGGGCTCCGTACAGGGTCCCTCTTCTATTACCATAGCAGCAAGAAAAGCGAGGATCGAAGCTGCTGTTACGGTGGCCATGACTGATGCTGCCACAACAATCAGGTAAGTGGGACGGGGGAGGGGGTTTGGGAAAAGTAAAAAAAAAAAAAGATGAGGGTGGGGGGTTGATGTTGACCCACGGCGGGGTAGCCGGCCTGCGGGCTCCTTGAAACACGATCTGAGATTAACGGTTTCAGCCCACGTTTCGTGGAATCTGATTGACTGCTCCTCCCGCCCCGGGGTATTAATTAAGAGAGGACAGAGTGTGTGAAGAAGTCAAACTCTGAGGTGGAAAACTGATAGGAGCACAGAGTTCCCAGAGAGAATCTGAGGTTTCTAGGTAAGTGTAAGGGACCATGCACAACCATTCACAGAGGCTTACTCGTTATGAAGGGCCGAGCTCTCCATCTCTGCCACACAAAAAGGGTCTTGGAAAATATTACCTTTCCAGTCCAGCATAAATCTGCCTAGTTTGGAGAGCCACCCACGGGAGGGACTGCATTTACTATGTATAGAGCCTCAAGAGGGGCTTTGTCAAACTCGGGAGTAAGGTAACTAATGACCGGACAAACAACTGTTAGAAGCTTAATATTGGACTTGCCAGGTTGCTGCTTAAGGCATCAGGCCATTCCCTTTAGGAGGCCACTAGCATCTCTTTTCACTGGAGGGATGTAAATATTTCCCACTAATTAATAGGATTATCTCACCCTAAGAAGGTAGCCCCAGCCAACTGAGTCAGATATGGATGGTTGCTCCCCCAGAGAGATTTCTTTTATTTAGGTTACAATGCTGAATTTTACAAACACACTTTTTGTGGCAAACCTGGTAAAAAATCCATACAATTTAGAATCGATTCTGTAAGGTAAAATATGAAAAGCTCCAATAGATGGCAAGTCACGAACAGGAGGATTTTCCAACATATTTTCATGATGAAAAAATAGTCATAGTATCCCCTCTGCAAGAACCAGCATGGCTAAATGACCTGTTCTTTGGGAAGGTACCCACTTGAGAGCCCACAGCCACACATTAGCTCACTGTAGCTTTCACAGAAGGGAAATATCCATTTGCATATCAGTCTTTGTCCCGTCCACATGGGCAGTCCAGCACCAAAATGCTATGGCAATTCTCTTCTGAGCAAGAGTACCAACAGCAACCCCATACACGTGTTTCAGCCTTGTTGGGCCTCATCAGTGAGGTGGAGCTGTGCCACTCTGAGCACAGTGAGCAAGGGGTCCACGTCCGGATAACCCTAGGAAACTATACTATACTATACTAGGTATAAAGTGCAATAACCAAACAGATGCGTGCAAGAAAAAGCAAATAGGTAGGACTTCAATAGACTGTCAGCATGACACAGACTGGTACTTATGGCATCTGTGGAGAAAAGATGATCATTTGATATGATATGATTGGTTATTTATAATGCACTTAATACCCAGAGGTTTCTAAGTGCGGACCCTGGGATCGAACCTGTGTCGCTCTGTGTCGTCTTGCTTCCAAGGTGAGTTGGCCCTGATCTATCCTCCTGAGGCAATTTAATTGGAGCTTCCGATGAATTTCTGTTTCTGACCTTGTTGGTGTATGATGAGGTCACCACGGGGCCCGAGGCCCCATAAACCACATAATGCTTGGCAGAATCTACGTAATGGTGACACAGGGCAGACATTCACTTTAGAGTTAAGAACAGATATGCTCGAGAAGTTCACCCAAGGAGCTGGATTATGTGTTGACGGCCACCCAAGAGGAAAGAGTAGTCAGCCGCAAGTCCCACATCAGGACTGGCACCTGTTCACCAGGGTGGGTCTTACCAGTCAATCCCTTAAACAGCTGCCTGAAGAGACACACTTGAGTTTCCTTACCCAGGGGTCCAGGGTCTGACAGGCAGAGAAAGGCATAGAGGCCCATCAGTGTTGTAACCACCCCTAGGGACAGAGCCTGAGGGCCAGTCACCTTCCAAGCCTACACACCTGGGATCCATTTCAACAGAGAGAAGCTGGAAGGCGGAACTGTCGCCCTATAAAATGTAGGCCATGTGTCAGAAGACTACTAGAGTTAGGAGGAAGGACAGATTGAAGCTGTCTGGGGAGGTGAAGAAATGGGAACTGGAAAATGCAGAGAGATTTGCGAAGGTAGTGGTTGTGAGTACAGCTATTACTGGCTGTATTTGGATGTGTAAAACTCATTGTTGAGTAATTATAGTAGAGCCAGAATAGGGAGCAAAATTAGGATTTGGTGACCAGGAGCAAAAAACAGCTCCTGGCCATCTGACATCTCAAAAGTTCGCTTTTCAAAATGAACTAGTAAATTCCATCTGATTTCCTTCACACAAAGTTATCACCACATGGTTTAAATTTCGATCCCTGTGTGGTCCTCTGTGATTCCAAAATGGGTTCCGCATGACTCTAAGCCATTCTCATGGCATGCATTAACAGTATTGGAATTTGCTGGTATTTCTAAATAAAATAACACCAAACTTTAAATGAGACCCAAAACGTGGAGTGGCATGGTCTCCTGAATCTATTTAGTTATAGACTTGTGTGTGTCTTTTGAGGTCAGAATATTTTGTAGTCTTCCATCCCTAGCTTGATCGAAAAAGTGGATTTGTAAATGGAAGTCCCGTAATTATTTCCCTTTTCTGCTGCAAATGGGTTAGCTAGCAATATTGCAGAACGTTTGAAGTGTTGGGATAGAGAAGTGCAAGGAGAGAGGTGTGTGCTGGGTGGTACACATTCAGTCTCCCAAACACAGGACCGAGTTTGAGACAAGAATTACATCTTGAAATGCTTGGAGGGACCAATCAAACCATCCTCACAGGCCAGCACACAGCACTGTCATAAAAAATATAGTGAGCTGTTATTAGCTCCATGCCAAAACAAACTAAAAAATCACAACTTTCCTATGATTCACGTAACTAAGATGAAAGGTGCCGCTTTCCTAAAGAAAACATGAAAACAAATACATTTAAAGTGTTTCTACCAAAAGACAAAACCAGAAAAAAACGATATAACTACATCAGCATATTAAAAAACATAGAGGATGGATGGACCAACACACAAAAAGAAACCCCTAGAGGGGAAATAATAATTATAGAACTAATGTCTCCAGGAGCCAGACAGTAACTTTATTTTGAGGTATGGACAGCACCCCTCATGCAGAAAGATCAGATCCCATGCCATTTCACCGACAGTAATTACTTAGTGGTAATTTACAATAAAGTAATTACTTCAAAATGGTACTTCAAAATTGTATTTTATATTTTGGGGGGGTCCCCTCCATACCCCCCCTTCATTAATACCCCCCACTAAAACTCTCCCCATCCCCTTTGCACCCCCTAACCCTTAAATTCACATATTAGTCAAAGTAATTTTGAAGTTATTACTTCGTAGTAAATTACCACAAACTAATGACTGTCTATGATTGAATGGGATACCGAAAGATACCTCTCCTTCCAGATTTTAAAGCTGCCACCTCTTGCCACCTAATAAACAGGGCCTCGTTGCAAAAACTTTGCAATGATACATGTGCAATTTTGTAGGGTGTTAGCAGCAGGCAAAAACTGCCTTGCTGCAAAAATGTATCCTAGCAATATATTGTTTTGCCAGTGCTTGGTTTGCCCTAGTGCTAATATCTCTGCGACTTTCTGCCCCTGTAAGCGTAGTTTTACATGGTGTTGACACAACTTCATAAATTACCATGGTTCAACAGTGCATTTTTTTAATGCAATTTTGCATCACTGCACAGTTTGTCCTTGTGCCTATAGGACTAGGGCACTGGTTCTAAAAGCACTATGGAAAGCATTGCCCTGGTGCAAAAGTGCATGAATTAATAATTGTATTCACAAGGGCAATTGTTGCTCCAGTGCTAAAACCATGTAAGATAACACGTGCACGGGTGCAGAGTTTCTGCAATACGACCCATGGTGATTTGGCAATGCCCACAGGTTCGCCTTTCCAACCACAGAAAGGGACCAGGACTGTCCTTGAAGCCAGCGACCTCTTTGGACACCAACATCACGGACCCGACTTCAGAACCACCGCACACGGCCCCACAGCTCGGGGAAAGTCCATCCAAGTTGTAAAATGAGGCCAGTAAATACCGGTATCGAGAAACACAAGCAGACAGGCTCTGCTTATTGGAAAGTCACCCGTGAGAGTGTCCCTCTCGGTCTATGTCAGAGTGAGTCTGAGTGTGTCATGCTCCTGCTTTCTCCACCCAGCAGGCATTGCGGTCTTTGTATTGTTACCTCACAGGCAGGGCCAGTCCTACGGCAAGGTAATTCAATCTGGCCTCCTAGGGGCATAACCACCTGGGGTGGGAGGGCACTTTGGCCATACGAACCGGTAATCTGATTCCGCGGCAGGGTTGGGTGGTTGGGCTGCCAAAAGGCGTTTTGCTGGAAGCGCTTCAAATTGGCTCCTTGGCCCAAGTAAGAACCTATCACCAAACTCCTGTTGAGTTATTCCACTGTTTTCGAAGAGCCAGGGGGCAGTGGGGGCTGGCAGAACATGTACTTCATTTTGTCAGATGTGTGGTCTTAGACTTAGTGCCTCCGTGAAGCCCTTTCAAGTCCTTTTCCAAGTATTTGTTTCTGGTTCACTGATGAGATTCTTAGACATCGGACAAGCAGAGTGCTTTTGGTAAAAAGGAGACCTATAGCATAAGAAGCTGTCAGGGGAGTCAGTTAATTCCATTAAGAGGACACTTCCTGCAGTGTGCAGCAGGTGAGTCTTTCGTGAACCCACAGGTCACTAAAGAATGAGGCGATTGCGCACAATTACAATAATTGATGATTAAGTTGAAAAGAGGGTCCTTTCTGTTTAAATAAGGGATGTCATTTTTTTTATTAATGATTGAAGCGTGGACCTTGCTCGAGAGCAGCAGAACACTGCACAGAGTGTGGGCACCCAGCATTTGCACTGCCATCTTTTAACAGTAGCGCAGTACTGATACTAGACACATGCCCACTGTTCTTACCTCCTTCCACCAAAATGTACCTACCGGGTATATACTCAGTACTGCTGAGAGTCATCCTCCACCTTATCCATGCATCTAGCCATCTCAGCCCCCCCCCCGGGCTCAACGAGCATGGTTACCACCTCACCCCTCACCATGTACCCCTCTACACCGTGCAACCTCTCTGCTAGAAACTCCAAACTACGCGCCAGACTCCCCAAAATATATGAGCCCAGAGCTAGGGAGACTTCCCATACCAATCGATCTAATTGGCCCCAGCCTTACATCATGGCTATCCCCGGAAACAACAACGGCACAGACCTGCCTAAGCCCACCCAAACTAATAATACGACCAAACACAAGACTCAATCATCAACCTCTACACCTACTACTAGTAAACCTGCCACAACACCTATAAGAAGTGCCTTAATCAATGCGAGATCTGTAGCAGCCCACGCAACAGACATAGCAGACCTCATCCTAACGGAAGAACTAGACTTCTTAGCCATCTCTGAGACCTGGCTCCATGCAGCAGCTGGCCCAGTCCTTGCGCTAGCCATCCCTGAGAATTTCTCCATCCTCTGAGCAGACAGAACAGATTCCACTGGCGGTGGCCTTGCTATAATCGCCAAAACCCACCTCAACCTTAAACCTGACACCACGGATCACTACTCATCATGTGAACTTCTCACAGCCAAACTCCCCACCACTAACTCCCAAACCATCACCATCCACCTACTATACAGACCCCCGGGACCCCTAGGCTCCTTCGAGGAAGACCTCAACTCCATCCTCTCTAACAACCTAAAAACCACCTCCCAATGCCTTCTCTTAGGTGACTTTAACCTTGGCTACAATGACTCTAAAGACACCCAAGCATCCGCCATTAATAACTCACTGTCAGAACTAGGTTTCACCCTAAGAGTGTCTACCCCCACTCATAACAAAGGGAGAACCCTTGACTGGACAGCAGACCACAATTGCGTGATTTCCATCACTGCCATCACCCTGCAACCTTGGTCAGACCACCACCTCCTCTCCTTCACACTTGAAGCGTCCAGCCCAATCGCTAACAACCCCCTAGCCACAGGCATCCTGACTAGAAGCAAGAAAAATATAACCGCTGAAAAACTCATCCCTCTCATTCTACCTACATTGAAGCAACTCCCAGCCAACTCTAACCCCCACCTTCTTGTTGAAAGCTACAACAGCAGCATGTGCCTAGCCTTAGATGCCATCGCACCACTAAAGCTGAGAAAACCTAAGCCGATAAAACATTTGAATACCTGGTTCACGGCCCACCTAAAAGCCCTTAGATTAGAGAAATGCGAAAAGGAACAAATTTGGAGACAAACTCCAACAGACAGCAACAAGCTGATCCTCAACAAAATAGCTTCTACATACAAAAATGAAATCCTCCTCGCCAAACAAGAATCTTACAACCTGAGAATACTGCATGCTAAATCCAGCACTAAAGAATTGTTCACCATATTAAAAGAGCTAGAGACACCCATCCCGGCCCCAGACACCTGTAAGAAAGACAAACAATGGTGCACCAGCATCCAAAATGCCCTATCCAACAAAGTTGCAGGCCTCCAAATCAAAATTAACAACAAGAAAGAGACTTTATCCAACTCCAAACCCAACAACACCCTCACACGCACCGGCCTTCAACACCCTCCTCCTAGCCCCCTCACTCGCTTCAGCTTCTCCAAAGTTTCCACGCTGGAAAAAATCATACTCGGCCTCAAACCTTCTAACTGCCAAGGCGACCTATGCCCACCTCAAATCATCAAAGACGCAGCCAGAGACCTATCTCCATTCATTACCAAACTCATCAACGCCTCCTTCTCCTCAGGCACTATCCCCAACAACCTCAAAGAATCCTGGGTCCTCCCCCTACTAAAAAAAACCTCACTCGACCCAACCGTACCTACCAACTACAGACCCAGTACCACCGTCCCCTTCCTACTAAAAATCCTCGACAAGACAGCCTATCTACAAATTCAAAAATTCCTTGAACATAACCACCTCCTAGGAGTCCGGCAATCAGGATTCAGACCCCAACACGGTACAGAAACCGCACTCATTGACCTCAAGTCCCAAATCGACACTCTGAGAGATAATGGGAAAACTGCCTTATTGCTACTCTTAGACCTCTCGGCAGCTTTTGATCTTGTTGATCATAAAATCCTATGTAACCACCTAGACTCCGATGCCCACTTTTCACAGGAAGCTATTAGCTGGATCAAATCCTTCCTGATCAATAGATCCATGCGCGTCTTTTCCACCACAGCCTCCGCTGACCCCATCCCCATCACATGTGGGGTCCCTCAGGGATCATGTGTCTCCCCCACACTGTACAACGTGTTCACTAAGCCCCTGTTTGATGATCTCAACGGTCTGGGTATCACCTACACTAACTATGCTGAGGATACCCAGATCCTCATCCCGCTGATGAGAGATTACAACACGGATTTGGCCTTGGTGAACAAGGTGTACCTCATCATCCAGGCATGGATGGCCTCCCACAGTCTATGCCTGAATGATGACAAGACGGAACTCATCATCCTGGGATCAGCCACAAACCTAAACAAATTGGACTTCAACTACTCTAGCTTTACCATAGACGGCAACTCTATAAAGGTAGCGAAGGAAGTGAAAACCCTCGGCATCTACCTCGATTCCACCCTCTCCTTCCACAAACAGGTCAACTCCCTGGCCTCCACCACAGCCTACACATGCAAGCTTATACGTTCAGCCAAACCCTTCCTCTCCACCCAAAGCTGCATTACTCTAGCCAGAGCCCTCTTACTATCAAAACTGGACTATTGTAACTCCCTCTATGTAGGTGCTAACAAACAGGTTACCAATAAAATCCAGATCCTACAGAACAATGCTCTGAGAGCAGTGCTTAGCTTCCCTAAAAGAGAACACATCTCGAATATTAGGAGAACTCACAACTGGCTCACCACCTCGGACAAAATCCTGCTTACGGTAGCCTCCCTCATCCACAAATGCCTTAACAATGCAGCCCCCCGCTATCTAGCTGACAGAATAACTAGATTCACGCCCAACAGACACACCAGAAATAGCAATGCTAACCTGCTCGCTGTTCCCAGATTCAAGCGAACGAAAATGGGCGGCAATAGCTTCCAGGTGAAAGCAGCCCAACACTGGAACACACTACCACCCTCCGTTAGAGCCCCACAAACCTGCCATCAATTTAGGCGTAACTATATCCAGTGGCTAAAGAACAAAGACAAATAACCGACTTTGTAAATTTCCGTCAACCTGTAACTCTCTCATAATTGTAATCTACTGTCTCCTGTATCTGCATTTCCTCACTGCGTCCTTGTATAATAATGTAAATAATGTACAGCACTGTAACTAAGCTGAGAATATACTTGTAATGCCTGCGCCCTCATACCTTCTGGTCCGGTGCACCATATAAAAAAATAAACAAACAAACTGTGAGGTCTGTGCGCTGGTATGTGCGTCCATTGGAATTAGTACTTGGTCAGGTGTTGTTGAAAGAGCCTTTACCTTCTCATTGGACTCTGAGAATGGATGTTTTTAAGAGGAAACGGTAAGACATCATTTTACTAAGTACCATTTGCAGGTCCAAAAGCGGAGCTACGACTTCTGTGCAGGGGTGATTTGGTGGCTGCACTAACAGTCCTCCTGCCCCTAATTACCCTGCATTCTGTGCCTCTCGACCTGGGGCAGTCTTTTTCCTCCCTCACACAGGCCCTGATTATCTGAAGTGCAACCTGTCAATCATTCTGTTCCTTCACTAAACCAGTAGCATCCACTTTCTCCACCAGGTCCCTGACTGACTGAAGTCGCCTCATTGCAAGCCTAATTGCACACCCCAAAGTGCACCGAATTCAGTGTCCGCAAATCTGCTATTCTCACTATGGCTACAGAGCTTTCGATATCATTGTCATGGACATTGTCATCTATGCCTCACTCTTGGGGAACTTCACAAACCCCCCTACCCCCTACCTGCCACCCCGCTGTAGGTTTCCAGCTTCCTGAACTTCTGCCAAAGTCACTAGATGTCCCAATAAAGCAGTTGTCCCTTCGCCTGTTCCCTGTTTCAGAGTCCTCGGTTCTGTCATCTGTTGCATTGGAGGGCCTGCGTCTGAAATGTGTTATGGCGCAGGCCATTGGTTGAAGAATTAGTCTCCTTATATCTTGCAATTTGTCCATGTGTCCAGTTCATCTGCCTCAGGGAAGTGCCACCTCGAGTCCCATCCAACCAAGGGCGGGTTTGTTGAGGGAAGGTCCAGGCTGCGTTCATTTGTGGTGGTTCTGTGGGAACTTAGGAGAGAGCACACACTGCCCCGAAAACAGCATCTGCCCACCTCTTTGATGCTGCAGCTGTTGGCCTACTTTTCATCCCTGTGCCCATGGCTCACATGTACTGTGCTCCAAGGGGTGGCACTGCTACTAGGCCACACTGAATGCCTGGTGCCGTTGAGGCGGCAGTCCTGCGGCCACCTGTGCTGTGTGTGATGCACTATGGCTAATGCAATGGGGGAGGGGGAAACCGGGGGCCCAGCCCGTCGTAGCTGCAGAGGTGGAAGAAGGATGGAGGTCCAGCCTACATAATGCTGAGACTCGGCGAGTACGTCAAAACGACTCTCACTGTGGGCTGTGATCGTGGCAGTGACCGGGCCAAGCCTCACTTCCTTTTTATGGGTGCTCCTGAGGATCCACAGAGAGGGGGACCAACTCACGCTGAGGGTCCACTTGAAGACTCCCTTAAGGAGATGGATGTGTAGGTCATGGTTAGTAGAAACATATTGAAGAAAGAACTGAATGGGTGTGGGTTGGCTAGCTGGGATCGGCAAAGGATGACCATGGACAGTTTGAAGACCGACTGTTACTGATGGGGCGACAACTTCTGTAGTTCTACAGGAGAATAGAGAGAGCTGGGTAGAGGTATGAGAATGGGCAGGGGAAAGAGTTTCATGGTGTTATGCGTTTCTTGACCCCTCCCATTTCCAGAATTCCTGCCCAGTGACACCCTCGGAGTAACTTCAGCTTCTTCATCTTCTGAAATCCCTTTTTCTGCCATGATCTGTCCAGATTTCTTTCCCGCTGCTTGTGCTTCCCATTATGCACAGGCGGTGCATGTGCATTGCTGTACTCTGCTTGTTTCTGCACGAACACTCGGTTCACACTGTAGGCCCAGCTCCAGGCTTGCTGGTCACGTGATTTATTTATCCGGATGCGTGTCATGCTCTTCCAACCGTGAGTCTGCACTGTGTGCATGGCGGCTGCACTCTTTAAGGCAAGACCCACAAGGAAAGATAGTAATGCTGTATTCATTTATTTATTTATTTATTATTTACGTAAAATGCACATTTTAGATTATATAAAGCATACCAGCTGGATATTAATAAAACATGACACTTTTATCCAAATAGGTTCAACGCTGCACAATGAATACGAAAAAAAGAAGACAAAAGCATTGTATAATTTAAGATCACTTAATGTATGTTCCTCATGCCACAATGTGACTCCTTGAACACTTTATTATAAATGCAGTCACCAATGCGGGGGAAACCTACACTCAAATGTGCTAGAGATTATTAGCATGTTTTTAGTCATTCTGAAAAAGTTCCTCTTTTGTATATTCTTTGCTGAGCTCATGAGGGGAGAATAGGCACCCTCTATTCAGACATTCCAACCTCCTCAATTGAAGCATGCTTTTTGGTCGCTGCCTTCCAAACGGTTCATGCCAACAGTCCCAAAAAAGAAACACAAACCTTCTAACGTGTCAGGGTTATTTATTCAGAAATAGTTGTAACCTTTGAGATGTTATACAATAATAACCGAGCACCTTCTTTACTAGTATTAGATAGCAGAATCCTGTTCCCTCTTTTCTCCCTTGACTCCAACCACCCTCAATGGTTTCTCCCCCATCTCCTTCCTTTGAGGCCAGAAACATGGGAGTTATCTTCGAATCCTCTCTCTCTTTCATTCCTCACATCTTGGACCTTGCAAAAAATGCCCATTTCCTACTCTACCTACTCAGCGGCATCCTCACCTTCCCCCAGAGCTCAATGTCACCAGACTTCTAGTACTCTCCAGGCTGGACTACTGCAACAGCCACTTCCTCAATCTACCTTCTTCCTCTATCCGCCCCCTCCAGCTAATCCAAAATAGGGCTGCAAGACTTATCCTTGGCCTTAAGCCCAGGGACCGTATCTATCTAGCCCTAAAATCTGTCCACTGGCTCCCAGTTGCTACAAGGATGAAATTTAAATCCCTCTGCATCAAACACAAGGCTGTCTGTGGCTGGGGACCACACTAACTGCAACTTGTTCTCACCAAGTACTCTCCTTCCACATTCCCCCGATCCTCCGGCTCCAACTCTCTGCTTAAGCGCTTTTCTAAGCAGAAAGTGGGCAGATGTTCCTTCTCCTCAGCTGACTCCCTCATCTGGAACAGCCGCCCTTTTCTCTCCATCTTGAGCTGGATCTCCTGAAACTCCTCAAACACCTCAAGACCTTCCTCTTTTCCACCTCCCCTCACCCCTTCCCATGCTAATCAACACAGTAGCTGTTGATTGGTGGCCTGGACCCTTATGGGTCCTTCTGGGTCCTGGCCCTCTGTCTGTTCACCCGCAGCATCCGCCCAACCTCTGCACTTGCCTTTTGGCACCAGCTGGCCTGTTGCCACTCGGGTCTGCACTTATTGTTGGGCTGGTGACCCCTCCTCCATCTTGTGGTCACTACTTGGGACTTACTTGTTGCCTTCGCAACCGACTCTTGCACCTACCTGTTGCCTTACAAATATCCCCATGGCACTTCACCCCTCTGTGGGACCCATAGCACTTACCCCCTTCCTCTGTCCCTTCTCTCTACCTGCACTTTCACGATCTAAATGTTCACAAGGCCTAGTAGGATCACTTTTGTATTTTGCATTTTTCCATTGTCTTGATGCTTCTCTTGTTCCCTTCACTTGCCCTGTGGGTGATTTGGAAAACACATTGCTTGATCTATAAGCACCTCACAAATGCCCAATAAATAAATGAATAAATAAATCCTTACCATGTTTCCACATGTAATCATAACACTAACCCACACGCGTAATTTAATTATCAACTAACCACAAACGTACACTATTAACATCCAAATCTTTTGGCTTTGTCAATGCATGTTCCCTTATTCTGGAAACATACATAGAGCATGATTCATGGATTTCTTTCCGTACTGAAAAGTGACTTTGTGCATTTTTCAGCTCGCCAAACTCTTTTTCCCGATGCATGGATCGCATTTTCTGTATGTTTCCAGGACTTTGCGTGGGTCCATCATGTCTTTGCGTGCAATCGAGCGCTTTGCTCGACACTCCATGCAGAGTGTGGAACGGGCCTACGCAACAAAATAAATAGGGGGCCGAACATGCATATGTTCCCCATTTTCCTGGAAAAATAAGGAAGAAAAAGGAATAACGTGGGTGTGTTGACAGATGGGCCACGCGAAGGAATTGCAGGCCCAGTCAAGTGCAAATCCAAACAAATTCATGGATTTCAACACGCAACTTCACATTGGGAAAAGTCACACGCAAACCTTCTGAACTCGGAGCAACAAGATAGGAGGTGCAAAGCACTATGCGCATAGGAACCAATGGTCAAAGGTAACGTTTACATAGCAATTTACGTGCGACGGCACATAGTTGAGGTGCCGCTTGAAGTTAGGGGTGATCGTATGCAGATAAGCGGGGTGCTGCATTGAATTACAGGGGTTTGTACTCGGGTTAACCGGGCGCTACCATGAGTTATGAGAAATGGCAGGCAGATTATTGGGGTGCAGTTTTGGGTTACGAGGGTTTGTATGCAGTGCCGCCGGGCGGCTGGCTTGGTTGTGGGTGGATGGCCTGCAATATTGCCAGAGATAGTGGGGATGAGGTAGGTGCAAAGGTTGATATATGTCACTGGATTTGGTTTGCGTGGGGGCGTGTCATGGGCATTTCCGGGCGCTACTCTATTTTCTTTGTACCTGGGGTTACTTTGTGGTTAGAATTCAATGAATTCTCAAGATCGCTCAAAACATACTTATGCATGCAGGTAGGCGAAAACGTTGTTTTACATGCAAAGTACTTTGTGCTTTTTCTATGAATTTGGGCCCAAAGTTTGTTAGTTAGACTAGCAATTGGATATTGACAATAATGCATTGTTTACGTTTATTTATTTGTGCATTCACTTGTGAGATAGCGAAGTGGGTTAAGTGCTCGCTACTTAAATCTGTGTGTGATCTGCTGGTCGCAAGTTTGAATCCCTGTAAATTGAACTCAGCCTTTTATTCTTCTGAGGTCAATAAAATAAGTACTGATTAGGAATAGGTAATAACAACTGCATTTAAAAATGTTCCATGTAAAGAGCTTTATATACATGACCCATTATTATATATGGAGAAGCGGGCTGGACGCCTTAAGTACATCACGACTGGTGCAAGGATTCATGAATTTTAGAAATGCACTAGTCACAAATCCAAATAACTAAAATGTAATTCTAATTAAATTGTAGCCTTCCCATGTTTTATTTCATGTTTATTGTATTTAGTAACTGGATTTTTGAGTAATGTGAGTGCATGGCCGATGAGGTTTCGGGAGGACGCACGGTGCAGAGGCGTAGCCACAATTCTCTAACAAGTGGGGCCTGAAGCTATTGTAGTTGGGCCCAGTGCAGTGACGTTAATATCTGTTAATGCCCACAGAGCACTGCACTGTGGGCATTTACAGATTTTGGGCAGGCCTTGCCCGCTCCGGCCCTACTCTGTCTACACCTCTGCCACGGTGGTCCTCGTTGAGCGGCCTTATGCCTTAGCATACACCACTCTAAGTCTAACGTTGAATATGGGGTTTACAAGAAGGCCTGTTCCACTATTTGGCAGCGAGGAAGAGACCTGAGGTTGTACTTTGTGGGAGGTGGGTGGGATGGCTCGGACTATCATGAAATCGCAATTAATAAATATGTTTTAGTAGGTTATTTAACATAAGTTTTGCTTGTATTCTGTACCAGAATTGGCACCCTAGTGCTTGCACAGCACTGCCAGAGAGTGGAGTATTGTGCCCCCGTCTGGGGCATCCAGCCTCTGGTCTAAAGTGGAAAATGAAAGAGGGAGAGGGGTTGCAGAAGGGAAAAATTGGAAAAGGTTCAGTGAACAAACCAGGTGGAAGAGATCGATGGTAAGGGAGCAAGATGGAAGTGGTACTAGTTTGGATGCATGTGTTCTGAGAGGGGCGCTGATTGGTGGAGGGAAGTCCATGATGCCTGTAATAACAGGGAATATTGCTGTGTGGGCAGTGGATCTGTGATGGGCTGGAGGCCTGCTCAAGCATTCCCGGGAAGCGCTGCAGTGTATTTGCCAGGTTGCATTTTACCGTCCCATGTCAGCCCCCCGGGATCTTAATTCTGGAACCCCACGCCATAGCTGCTTGTGCCTGTGCAGAAGGGCTAGTCTTAGTAATTGAGTCTGAGGAGTGTATGGTGCAATATACAGCCTTGGAAGGGGGCACTGTGCAGAGATGTCCCAGTCAAGCTCAGATAGCATCGATGTTCTACTGAGTCCGTGAGGCCATCCATGGTAGGGTGAATCTAGTGCAGCCTGCAGGCGGTGCTCTTGGGGTCATCCTGGTTTTGCCTTGGCCTGGAACGTGGCTCCGCTCTCTTGCACCACTTGACGTCAGTCGTCTTTGGATTCACACGGCAAAGGCTGCCCTGCCTGATTACTGATATGGAATGCAGAGTGATTGTGCAGCTATTGGGTGTACTTGCTGAGGGAACCTACAGCTACTAGAGACTCGGGGTGTGATATGCAACCTCTAGACATCTTTAAATGAGTGATCAACGTTGGCAGGCTCAAGAAAGGCAAGACAGAGTTAACTTTTTCCTCTGTTTGCCCCTTTTTCTCTTTCTTTCACTTGCTCTTATGTGACCGCTCTAGGACCAAGTTCTTTTATTCCTTTCTATGTGTGTCAGCAAGCCCCTCTATTCTCTTTTCGTGACTGTTTAAAACTCCAACTTTATTAACCCTTTCTTCGATTTTGTCTGCTCTCTATTCTCAGTTCAGGCTGTCAGTGGGCCCCTGCCAAAAATGGTGTACCATTGCCCACCCCCAACCTGCCTCCCTTCTTCCTTCAGAAAACTGTCCACCACATCCATTAACTTCATTAGGTATATTTTCATCCCCAATAATGACAAATGTATACCGTCATCTCTAAAGCACACTGTCTTCTCAAATCTAATTGCAGTGTGCCCCGCTACCCCTATTCCAATCGCCCTACAAAATGCTGACACATGCCTGTTTATTTCCTCCCTGGTGTTGTCAAAAGCCGCTGGATCCTTTGCACCCCCATACTCTCCATGTAAGTAACTATGTCCATGCCACCTTAGTGCCATCCATAGCCTTTTATGATACCCAACTCTTTTTCATCAGCTTTATTACATCCAGCCATGTCCACTGCACCATGTCCCCCCATGGATGATCATCAAGTCTGCTGGCCACCTGTTGGCCCCCTGTTCAGATGGCATGATAGCAACAGCCCCTCTGTACCATCCCGGCATGGACCATACAAGTTCTCCATCGCTGTAAGCGAATCCAAGTTGTTTTGCATCTGTGTCCTGCCCAGCCCATTTTACAAATGGCTGTCCAGAAATGCAAATATCTATTAGGACCTTCAGCACTAGATTGGTGAAAAGAAACATAGTAAGTCCCCTGCCTATTATTTCTCATTTCCCAGGCCCCTAACGTACCCTCTGAACACTTGAGACTTCCTTCTGCCCAAAGCCTTAATCCATATTTTCCCTCTACCTAACCATCCCATTCTGAGGAAGTCCCAATGTGAAAAGAGTGGGTGCCAAATTGTGCTGGTCGAGACCTACCTACCTCACTTCTTTTCTCAATCGCCAGCAACAGCAAGAACATTCCCCCCACATTTCTCTGCCCTTAGGCAAACGTTATATGTCCCTGAGGGTTATATGTGATTTTATTGCTCACAAAACATCTAAATACATTTATAAAGACACATTAATAACCTCAAAATAAATAATGTACCTTTTACATCACCCATATTATCTACATGCAGATGTGTATATCTACTGTTTCCATAGTCTGTGACTGCCATCTTGTGGACCTTTTAGAATTACATGCCTGGTTTTGTGTCTTTTCACTTTTACCATCTTACTTTCTGCCTACTTTTGCCTGCTAATACCCTTTACGGGGGATACCCCGACCCTCGGGTACACTTAGAACTATCTTTCATGTAAACTTATACCTGTCTTTCCTCTTTTTCGTCCACCCCTTTATACTTTTTTAACTGAAGTCTTTTTGTTTTTGTTGTTTTCCCACTTAAACCCAAACCTGCAATACTATATTATTGGCAATATTTCAATATTTTTCATCCTGGCACTCTTTTTTAACCTCTTCATTTTTGTATTTCGTTATTTTTACCCCTTTATTTATTGTGTCTCTATTTTTTCCTGCAATGTAATCACTGGTTACCGTCCCTGAGTTGTGAAGTTCCACTCCCACCCTGCTAAACCTCTGGTCTGTTTTACTCCTCTTGGTCTGCTGACAAACACCATCTTCTGTCCACCCCACATCCTGCACAGTGATTCCGACCAAACCCTTTCCCTCCACCAACTCAGAAAAGCTAAATACCCCAAAAAATAGCCAAACACATGGCTTGGAACAAACAACTTTCACAACTTGAAAAACCTGCAGCTTCCATTGCTGCAATCAACATCTTTAGCAGAGCCACTGAAACCAGTCCAGGCCAATCCGTAACTGCTAGCCCACCCTTTCGAAATCCCCCTGCCCATTTCAGCAGCTGCAGGCTCGTACGCCCAAAAACATTTTCCATAAAAAGCAACATCTGCTAACTGGGCCGAAATTGTCATCGGTGACAGCCCTTTTTGACAAGTCACATTATAAAGAACAGCACATCATCTCTCCTCTCTATTTCCATCCTGATCCACCCACCTCCAACCCATCCTGGGCCTACTTTCCTGAAATTCTTTACACACCACTTACATGACTCCATTGTGGATAGCAAGGCTTCTTTATTAGCTGCCACTTCTCTGTTGGTACTGCCACCGCCCAAACATCTCCTGCAGGTGCCAGTCGATGGAATATTGACTACTGTCAATGAATTGCGTCAGCAATACAATTTTTCTGCGTACAGGCATATGTCCTGCTCTAAACATACAATTCCATTTTGTAACAACACCAAACCTCTTAGCAGCCTCAAAACCCACATGTCCCTGCTGGACTGCCTGTTGAGCACCAACACAGGGCATGTGTTATCCACCCTGAAACCTGCCCTCTTGTTCTTCCAAGGCTGTCCACACAGTTTAAATGTAAACAGTACTGGGAAAACATCTAAAAAAATGGGCTGCCATGTTTCTATTCCACCCACTCTGCTAGCCACACCACTTCCCTTCCCAGTATATTCCAGAACCATGTGCCCTGCGGCATCCGAACAAATCTGCACACTCCACTGTACCACTTTATTCTGCTCGCCACATTGATTTCCCATTGTCCCCTATCAGAAAACACCCAAACACTTCCAGGTCTCCTTTTGTCCGTGTCACACGCTGATCCTGTTGTGTTAAATGTTTGCTCCCGGTAGGGCTAACAGAATCTGTCTAAAGTAAGCCCTGCCTGGAACCACTACCCCATAACATAGGTTTAGATGCCCCAGCAGCTGTTTTATTTTTCTCACCTCACACCATTCTCTTGAAAACACTTCTGATACCATTCATCTTTATTCCTGTGTGTTATCCCTGTGCAACCTTGATTCTATTCACACTGCATCCAGTGCAATGCCCAAGAAAGTAAAAAACAATTCTGGCCCTTCTGTTTTGTCATGTGCCAGGTGGATGCCCAGGTCCTTCGCCAGCCGCTTGAACTCTGCTAATGGCCACACACATTTCTCCTCACTTCTGCCCACCATCAAGAAACCGTCTAAATATTGCACTATATGATGGGATCATGTGCACTGTGTGAAAACCCATTCCACAAAGGTGCTGCTACACTCAGAGTCTACATGCTGCCATGCGCCCCTTCGACAATGCCTTGCCAACATATATCTTCCCTTTGAACTGAATACCCAACAGCTGAAAATCATCTGGGTGTACTGGCAGTAACCTGAATGGCGATTTTATGTTGAATTTTGCCACCTTTGCCCCGGTCCACATGCCCTTATAAGTGCAATTGCGTTGTCCACATTTCAGTAGGCTACTGCTCAATTTGCCCGGTTTACATAATCAGTAATGACCACGTCTTCCATCCAAGACAGATAGTATATCATTATGAATTCACAAATTTGCTCCTCTGGAGCAATGACCATTGGTGATATGATCAGATCTGGAATTAGATTTAAGTCAAATGGACCTGCATCATCCCCTCCCACACTTTGTTTTCCAAGTTATCTACCAATCTACCAACCCTCGGGCCCTTGTATGGGATCCTGAATCCATAATCAAAACCATGTGTAAGCTATCTGGAGTATGTGCTTTTTCTTAAGAACCTTCTGTTTCCACACATCCCTCTGCCTCCCACATAAGCCCCCCCACACTGAACATTGTGTGACAGGATGTTGCCCAAAGCTTTATGTGCATTCATGCTTGTATCTGCATACTGGAGAGTTCTTGCTTTTACGGTACTCACCAAAAGGATATTTGTTGTAGTCCCCATGTTTTTCGTGAATCCCGATTGGAATGGATCGGCCATGTGTGAGGCTTTTAACCAGTTTTGGAAAGTATCCAGCGCCAAAGACCCGAATACCTTGCCAATTACGTCCAGTAAAGCAATCGGACGATATTGACATGGATCGTCTCTCGCGCCTCTTTTGAAGAATGGGACTACTGTGGCTTTCCTCCATGAGGCAGGTATTTCACTTGCGTTATTACATCGCTTAAAGATTTCACTCATGAGTTGGGCCCAGGTTTCTGAGTTTTTCTTCAGTTCCAGATTATATATACCATCTGGACCGGGTGCTCTTGAATTTGACAGTTTCTTGATTTTAGACAAAATTGTTTCTGTGTCATCCGGGATTCCCATTGAGACTTTGTGCTCATCCGAGGATCGTAGATTGCTGACTTTGGAAGTTTATACAAGTTGCTGAAATGAGTGACCCATTTGGCTTCCCTGACGGTATTTAGCAGTAGATCTTCCGTTGTGCCATTGGTGTTCCTAATTAATGACCAGAAGACTTTTGAATTTTTGCCATGTATTGCCTGGAGCATCTCTTCTGCATCATTTTGGTACAGGGCGTGTCTTCGTTGTATCAGCCAATGTCTATAGTGTATTTGAGCTTGCTTTACCCTTTTTTGATTTTCCGATGTCATAGATTTTTTATTGATTCGGGTTAGCTGTCTCAATATTTTTCTTCTTTTGTCAAGCTGTATGTCATAGATATGGTGATGCTGCTTCTTTCCCTCGAGGATATTTCCTCTTTTTGTTATATAGACTTGATGAAGAGGGATATAGTCAATTCCTTTGTTTATATCTCTTTTGCTTTCGTTTTTATTTGCTGGGAGCTCCAGATATTTGTTTGTAATTGACTGTATTGCCCTTTCAGAAAGCTTTACTCTTTTATCCGGATGCGTTGTCTCAAGTTTGTATGGTAATTTCTGCTTTATGTCTCTTGGATCTGCCCATGTTGTTTTTAAGATGTTGTGGTCGCTCTTTGTACTTCAAAGAACTGAGAAGTTAACTGTTAACCCCAGAATTTCTTTGGTTACATAAGTAAACATAAGTATGCTACTTTGAGTACTGCATTCCCAAGTTGGTACATGGGTATTCAATCTGTGCTCTAGTGAACGCAAGATCCATCCCTGTGGCCTCTGGCTATCCCAGACCTTATTACAGGCAACAATCTCGACCTCCTAGCCATCTCAGAAACTTGGCTTCACGCTGCTTTCGGTCTGGCACTCTCCATTGCCATCACACAAGGATATACTATCCTCCACAAAGACAGACAGGACTCCAGAGGCGGGGGCGTAGCATTTATCATAAGAGCGTCACTCCCCATCAGTGAAATCTGCCCCTCAACTCTTCCTAATGGCGAACACTCTCAACCAAACATTGCCTTTCACACATCTCTACTATCACTATGCATCTAATCTACCGCACACTGGGCCCACTGCTATCCTTTGAAGATGACCTTATGCATTGCCTCTACAACAACATGAAGCCTCATCCATGACATTTCTCCTGGGCAAAATCAATTTTGGCTTTAACGATAATGATGCCAGCTCCCTCAGCACCCTTGGTTCCACACAGTGCATACTTTACCCCACGCATTCTGGACTGGTTAGTCTACCATAATTCCAATGTCTCTGTTATCTTCAATTTACCATGCCCCTGGATCGACCACAACATCATCACGCTCACCATGCCCAGATCCATTTCCACTCCAACGTCTTCCACGACTTTACCTCTTACACTAGCCAGGAGCTCTCGCAACATAAGGAAATTCTGGATCCTGCGGATGCTGGATGAATTGCATTTGCAACCCTCTCAGACCCCACACTGTGATCCTGCCTTTCTGGTTTACATCTACAACAAAACCATCTCTCTTGCAGTCAACACCATCGCACCACTGGCCCAGCGCAAGTTGAAAAGTGCCTCACAAATTAACGTGTGTTACACCGCTGACATCCGCACTCTCTGTTCTAAAAAACATGAGGCTGAAACCAAATGGAGGAAACCCAGTCTAAATCCAACAAAGCCTGCTTCTTCTCTTTAGCGAAGGAATAAAAACAGGCCATTTTACAAGCAGAATGCACCACTTACAACACAAGAAAATCCATTGCCAAATCTTGCACCCTGAGGTCTTCCTTATTCTGGAGAGCTGTAATCCACCTCCCCCATCCACCAACAACACCAAGGATGTTACCCGGTGTAAAAATCATCCAAAGAGCACTTCTGGATGAAATCTGCACTCTGCAGAAAAAGATCCAATTGAATAAAAATTAAAACGCAACGTCCTCTTGATACCACTCCTCAGTACCTACCCCAATTTCACTTACAACCAGTCTCTGAAGCTGAGATCACCCTGATTATGAAAGACCTGAAACCGCCCCATTACCAATGGGATGTGTGCTCTGCCCCTGTCATCAAGGAGCGCATAGACGCCCACACACCCTTCATCACCACCCTCATCAATGCCTCCTTCTCCTCCTGCTCATTGCCTTCCAGTCTGAAGGAAGCTGGGGTTCTCCTGCTGCTGAAACAAAACACCTTAGACCTCCTCCACTAACTCTGATGCTCTGCACACAAGGGACAAAACTGTCCAGGCCTGGATGGCCTCTCATCTTCTCTGCCTCAATGACTACACAAATCAAATTCTCCTGGTCGGTTCGCAGGCCTCACTCAACAAGCTAGACCAGGCTTACTGTGCCTTCTCCATAGATGGCATAACTATACCAGTTTCCAGCATCATGAAGACCTTGGCCGCTCACCTAGATGCCACTTTCTCTCTGACGCAGCAGGTCAATGCAATTGCATCTTCAGCTGCACACACCATGATGGTAATTAACATCAGTAGGCCATTCCTTTGCACTGACAGCTGCCTCACCATTGCCCATGCACTGATTGGATCCAGACTCAACTACTGCAATGCCCTACTTGCTGGCACCACCTCATAAAACATCAACAAACTCCAGGTCATTCAGAACAATGCACTTCAAGCCACACTAAACATTACCAGATGAGAGCACATATTGACGGCCAGAAGAAACGTTCACTGGCTCCCAATACGTGAACGCATAACCTTCAAAATGCTAGCCATCACACACAAATGCCTATCCAACTCTGGCCCACTACACCTCTTAATAAAACTTCAAAAAGCACACTCCTCAAGAACGACTCGGTCCTCTTACGCTCACCGTCTTATCACTCAAGATTCAGACTAACAAGAGCCAGCGGGACAAGCTTCCCGGACATCGCCGCAAAGAATTGGCTAGGTCTAGCACTGAGATCAGAACAATCATACTGGACATTCCGCCAACACTTTAAAACGCTGCTCTTCTTCTAGCACCCCTCCCTGGGTTGATGTGGGCAACCTGACTCTAAGGGCATAACTGACAATTGTCATTGAACCTAGAAACTACTAACTTCTGTCATCTGCAACCAGCGCCTAGATGCCCAAGGGCTTAGGCGCTTTACACATGTATAAATAAAATAAAATACATTATTACCAGCTGTGCTTTCTCTGACCCGGCTCTGGTCTTCAAAAAATGCTTTTTCTCACTCCCACTCTTTCCCTCCTTTTATTTTCATTTGCCCCCAAATCCCTGTGTCTCCATCACACGTTTTCTTTCTTTTGGAACTGCCACGAGCAGCACAGTGTCTATTGGTCAGCAGAAATGTCAGTCACCGGGACCGATAGCAAAGTGGTACAACTTTGAAAGGATGGCAAGGTGGGAAGGGAAGAGTGATTGCTTTGGTAGATTGCGGTGCAGGAGTATAGCTGTACTTGACTATGTGATGTGGTATGATGTGTATGGCATGGTATGGAATGCTATAGCATTATACAGTATGGAGGATATTGGATTTTGTATAGAATATCTTGCCATCAGGAACTCTCAATGTGCTTTTAACACGTTAACGCAGTCGGTAATGATATTTACTAAAATACTACGAATGCTGATCTATACATGATATGAGTTGATGGAGATTAGATGTAGTTCGTTCATTAAAGAACTTTGGTGTTTTAAACTCCCCTGCACATAGCATCCTCAACTTTCAAGCCCCACTCCAAATCAACTCCCTGCTATCATTCTCACCCTTCCCCCATCCCTGGATAATGTTCCTCCTGCCAACATCTTTATTTGTTACCATTATACCAAATGGGTACTGGTCGGCTCTCCTACTCCCAAATCCTTTGTTACTCTTCCATTAAACTGCGTACACCATGCACCCCTCCAGACATCTGCATTTGTCATGCACCTAGTCTTCTAGTGTCATGCTCATCAACATACCCCTTTGATTGCCCCAGTAGATGTAGGTCTGACACTGAGCTAGTGTCCGTCTTCTCTCATGTAATGAGTGAGGGCTGATGACAGAACTGTGGCTGAGCATTCAGTGAGGCTTCTGCTGGCTTTGGACAATCCACACTTCCTATCCTGGCAATACCTGCCGTCAAGGCCAAGTAATCAACAGATGACTCAATGCCATGTAAATTCACTTAGTACTTTTTTTTTTAAAAAAAGCATTAGAGTTTTGATTGGTCCCACAACATGGTAGCTGGAGGGGAGGTGGCGGGATTTCGCAAACTGTCAGTCTTTCTTTGGGGCAATGAATCTCAGTCCTTCCTGTGTGCAGGTAATGACTGCGCACCTTTGGAGGTGCATACAGTTGCTTACAGTTGTTTGAATTTCCAGTGTCCCTTTGCAGAGTGTTTCTTAGACATTCTTGATGGTGTCTGGTGTTGGTGCTCTTGGACTATCCCTCCATGTACCTCTACCTGTTACCTTTATGAAATGCCACGTGGGTCGGTGTCAGGGAATTGCAGCGATGGTAAGAACCAGGCTTCCCTCTGGTGGTAGTAAGCACTCTTGCCTGCCAGGCATCCAAAGTGATGGGTTGTAATCATGGGCCCCTGCACCACTGTATGACCTTTCTAAGAAGGGACGGCCTGGAAACTATCTGTTGCTGCCGCTCTTTTGCTCATAACTTTCTTTTGCTGTTCTTGCCTCCTTCCTCTCCCTCTCTGATCTCTTCCCTGTTCCTCCCTTTATCCATCCCTGGTTTCTTTTATTTGTTCCCCTTCACCGCTTATTCACCCTCTTTTGACCATCACTGCAATACTCGTAATACTCCTTCTAGCTCCTATCACACTCCTCACTGTACCACCACTTTCCTTCCTCCTCTCATTCTCCTCTCCCTCTCCTTCTCAGTCTCACGTTCCCACCTCCTTTCTGTAAAGCCAAGCTCTCTCACCTGTGTTTTCTGTTTTCTTCCATTTCTCCTTTTCCTTCTCTCTCTCTCTCTCTCTTTCCACCCTCATTTGCTCCTTTCTCTCTCCTCTTCGGCTCCTCGGCTCCCCTCTCTGCTCTCCACCTTCTCCATTCTTCTCTCTTTCATCGACATCTTCTCTGCTCCTCCCTCTCCATTCTCGTTCCTCTCCTTTACCTCCTAGTCACACTGCTATGTTCAAACTGCGCCATTGAACCTCTATCTCCGCCCCTTTTTCGCATCTCCTTGTTATAGATCAACGGAGTTGGGGCAGATGCATGTGTAATTGCCTGACAGGCCTCAGGTGTGTGACTGGCATGAGCATAGCTTGCCATTGGGTATGGGATGTGCAGAGTACTGTTTTCTCAGCGGATTTGTGTTGCCTAGAAGACGTCCTGGCAGCACCTCTAGTAAAGGTTGCTAAATCTGTGTCCGCCATTTTGAAATCCTTTGTCCAGTATCCTGCCCTTCCACAAGGTCTCGGAGGGCAGCTGCCTGTTCTTCCCTGCTTATATTTAAGTCTTCGACACTACTTTGTCTGGAACATGCACAGGATCCCGTGAGCGAGCCGGATCTGCCGTTGTGAGCCCTCACAAACCTTCTCTTCCTAATGATATCATGTGGCTCATATACACATGCAGAGGCTGGACAGCGAGTAGGTCATGTTCATCCTGACTGTGTTTTGACCACCACACCGATGCTTCCCAGGCACTCAAGGGGGTTTCGGGTAGTATGAGATGCCATAGACATGAGGCTAGGGGTGCAATGGGGAGTCAGGGGGATATTTAAGATACCTCCTCTGAGGGCCATTTCATGCCATGGATGGCAGTCCCTGAACCCCAGGTTCACCCTCTTCTCACACCCTAACCCCCAACAGGTGACCAAAAGGATTTGGGTGCCCCTGATTGTAGGGTGTGCTTTAGGGATAAGGAGGTTTCACCGCTGGAGATTTGGTCGAAGCCAAATCTATCAAATTATTTCTGCCGAATTTGGCCACAAATATATGTGAGGGTGGGTAAGCGTAATAATTAGGGTGGGGGTGCAACAACGTGGGGCTGCAAGGTGAGGTCTCACCCCACATATATTTGGGGCAAAATGGCATAAAAGAAAACAAAATTAGAGGGATTTTGAGTCGACCAAATCTCCTCGATGAAGTCACCTAGAGCAGTGCTGTAGGTGTTTTGTGTGCTCTTGGGTGTGGGATAGGTGCCGTTGCAGGGCTAATGTGTGTGAAGGATGGCAAGTTGGTGTCGCTGAAGGGGTAATGTGTCTGCTGATAGGGAGGGTTGAGTCTCCCAGGTATGATAGGTATGATGGAGTGGGGAAGAGCACCACCGACTCAGCTGTGTGCTAGAAATAAGGCTTTGGCAGTACTGGCAGTCAAGTCTGTGAACCTGCAGGTTGGAAATATATTTCATAAACCTACTGAGCTATTTTAGCAACGGTTACGAGGAAGAAGTGGTATATTCCTAGTCAAATCAAATGCAGAGAAGCACCCTACGACACCTTATTCTCTCAACTGACCTGGACTATGGTCCCCAAGGGCGTTCAACCTACCAGCGCTTTGAGGTCGTACCAATGATATATGGAGCGCTATATAAATGCCAAATAACATAACATAACAGAAACAACTTGTAATCCACTGGGTGATTTGCTTTAGATGTAGTTTCTCTTTGATGTCAGATCTTTTGCAGACTTTCAGCAGGCACAGCCTATTCTTTCCAGTGATTTCCATGGTGTGTTGACAGCCAAACAGGTGATGCCAAAGACTTGCACTATCGTGCCAGAGCCATCTTAATAGCCTAGGCATCACCTATGTCATTGTCTCTGTCTATCGGGAAACTTCTGCAGCTTCAGTGAATAGGACACTTTGAGAAGGGGGAGAGATCTGCAGAGAGAGAGAAGAAGCAATGTAGACTGCAATGGGCAGAGATGTGGGCCACAGGGGCATTCATCAAGATAGGAAGGACATGTTAAGAATGCTGTTTGGAACTGAGAGCACTCCCACCTCTCACAGGATCTCTTCAGAGTCAGGCGAACCTGTCATCTATGCCTACCCTCAGTCTGCTATCCAAATGTGCAATGGGGGTTACTTCCGCAGAGACAGCGTTAGACTTTGGGGCCGCCTGCAGGTGTGGGTAGGAAGAGGCATTCTCACATAAATATAAAGGTGCTCTGGACTAAAAGGTTCATGCCTCCCTTAGCACTTTGCCTTGGCAAATGATGGGAGTCCCTAGTCTGCCCCGCCCCTCATCTGCCAATTCCCTGATCCTTGTTGTACAATGTATCTATTTGAATGGCTGAAGAGCGAGAGAGAGAAAGATAGAGAGGAGGGACAGAGAGCGAGAGAGCGAGGCATGTACAGGGGCAAAGAGATGGCAGCGGTCGCTAGTGGCAGAGTGGGGACTGCCTGTATAAGAACATCACTTTGCCGCCTGACGAAATCTTTCGCAACCTCGAAAATGCCAAGAGGTTCGCCATAGACATCGGTAGCTCATTAACAAAGTTAGCTTACTATTCAACTTTGCAACATAAAGTAGCAAAAGTGAGATCTTTTGACCATACGGGAAAGGCATTTTTGAAACCTGACTGAGAGACCTACCCACAGCCTTCATCATTGTACAATTGATCTCCTTTCAACCTCGCTCGACGAAGCGCGGCTATTATTCAAACACGCATAAGGGTTCCGTCCACATTGTTGTGACAAGGTGCATTTTTATGAACAGCATTCAATTCGATATATGTATGGTACAATACTCTGTGATCGACTACGTCTTCCTATTGACCAACATACTTCCCCAGTAGAGTGGCAGGCCAAGACAGTGATACAGTGCTTTGTGCAATCCAGTACCATTTGACTCCGAAGACTTCAGACCTCCTTTTTCCCTGATGAATTTCCAAACAAATAATTTAATAATGAAGATGGAAAGAAACATGTCGGTTCTTTGATGGGTCTTTTGATTTTGTCAATTAAGTTGACAAGTGAAGTTTTCTAGTTGTGGGAAACTTTACCTCTAGCAGCACAGTGTTTTGTTACTGACTAGATTTTGAAACTGGTGCTATAATCTTTTGTGTGAAAACTCTCATGTTTTATGTTTATGTATTTTTGTATTTTTGTGATTACCATTGTATTTTAGGTATGCATGAGTGCAGTATGCATGGAGTAATTGGTGATGTGAGTGGGTCTGGTTTTGTGGCACAGTATATATTGTGAATGCTAGTAGAAGCCATTATATAAATATTCATTATTAGTTCCCTTTTTCATTTTTCTATTGCTTCTATTTTTGATATATTATGAGATTTTGTGACAAATTTTTAATGAATTAAAAATGTCTATTTTTCCAATTCGTTACGGAAGCGAATTGAATTTTTTCACCTCCCATTGATTGATGTGCTTATTTAGTGATGTTACAGAATAGGCTGTGTTAAGCATTGTGTCCGTCTGGCCTTCCACCTGAATAAGTTTATACATCCCGACCTCTTAGTTGCTTTATATCTACTTGTTGTCTCCACGCACGGCCGTGGATACTCTTTTGCTTGGAGTCCCCTTGGAATGTTTATGCTTCAGGGGCAAAGAGAGCCAGTGGGCAGTTGTAGGAGGATGGGGCAGGACACCAGGTTGTTTTGTGTTGTGAGGACCATTCGTGTTTTTCTCTGCCCTCTTATACTTTGCTATGCCTCTGAAGCACCCTTCACTAATCTGCTCAGCATCTAACCATATACCAGCCTGTTTCCAGGTGTCCTATTATGAATCTGCCCACCGAAATGTGTGCCCATGTGCCCCACTGTGATTTTATCCCACTGTGTTTTTTATCCTGAGTGTCCCACTGAAATGTTGCCCTTCTTTGGAGTTTCCCCTAGCGATCTCACTGCATGTTTGCCCTGTTGTGATTGTTCTCGTAAGTGTCCCATTGTATTTTTGGCCATTGTGATTTTCCCCCGCACTGCAGTTCTGCCACTAGATTTCCTTTTGGGGATTTTCCCTTCATCCATTTCACTCCACTGTTGACGTTCCTGGCCAATGCATCATCAGACTGTGGGCATACGAGTCTCTTCTCTGGACACAGGTGCCTATAGTGATTTTTAACAGCCAACCTAGAAGCACACCCAGACACAGCACCCATGTATTTCCGATATCCATGCATAAACACAAAAGCAAAGCTCAGTGAAGAGAAGAAGACCATTAACATGAAAGGCAGTGGTTGAGAAGGTGAAGATGTTGGGTTTATACCTGGAAGCCTCAATGTGTGCCGAGGCTCATGTAACTTACCGCTCAAAAAATTGCCAATATTACCTTCTACTGCTCAAGTCTATTAGGCCATTCATGAGTGAGGATAACAGTGCTACCATAGCCAGAGCCACAATTCTAGCTAGACTCGACTATAGGAACACACTTATGATTGGCGCATGCAAGGGCTGCATATCCAGGTGCCACATCTTGCAAAACAGCACCGTGAGAATCATAAAGAAAAAAGCCAGAAAAGATCACATAACTGAAGACAGGAAAGATCTGCATTGGCTGACAGTGGAAGACAGAATTCAGTTCAAAACCTTAACGTTTGCACACAGATGTGTATCCGGAAAGACACCAGCGTATCTGACGGAAAAGTTCTCATTTTATGTACCGGGAAGGTATCTGAGATCAGAGGTCCAGGGTCTAATTAACTGCCCCAAATTAAAAAAGTCCAATGGACTGGATCGCACTTTCCCGGTGAAAGCAGCCTAGAGGTGGAACAGTCTGCCAGCACAGCTAAGGCTCGAGATGAATTACTGTGAGTTCAGAAAGACATTGAAAACCTATTTAGGTAAAGCTCTCCATGAGAATCCATCCTTAGGTAGGAACCTGTCAGGGACGTCATTAAGGGGTCACCAGGGGTCGCAACTGCGACCCCCTGAGGTCTCCCTTGCTACCCCTGTGGTCTCTGGTGCTACCCCTAAAATATATATATATTTTTAAATGTATTCTTTTTTTTTTTAATGCAAGGTCCTGGTCTGTGGCCAGCACCATGTGGTTCTTTGCTTCTGGAGTGGCTGGCTTACTTGTTCAGGCCTCTTGAAAAAAATGTTTTGAAAAAAGAACAGGGTTTCACAATTCTAACACTTTCATGAGTGACCCTAAATAAGAATGAATGGGAATACCAAATTTGTCTTTCTAGAATTCTATACAATAATTGCTAGACACATTAAAGGTTTATTTCAGGCACAATTCAGGGGGTGGGTCACTGAGTTAGTCTGTTCTTAAACACCACAAAAAAATTCCTACAACATTGTGCGGTAGGGGTCCAGGTTCAGATCCCAGTTCCCAGTTGTACCATCCTAAAAAGGGTGTAATTTGTTTTTAGGATGGTACAACTGTGAACTGAAGGCTTTTTTCTATTTTTTCAGCTTATTCATTACATCCGTTGGTGGATGTTTTCTGGACTCCTACTGCACAATGTTGTAGGAATTTTAAAAGAACAGAGATGTTTTCCGCTGAAGAAAGTTCAGCCATATAAAGGCACGAAGAACTGAAACATGCTACATGTTGGTAATATATATGTTTTATGTGACACATTCGTTTTGTGATGTTGTGATATGCTGCTATATTTGTGTCCATGTATTTGTCTAAGGTGCAATGTTTTTATGAAAATTGAGTAATGCAATTGTATTTAATACGATTCTCTGTTGTGTGTTTTTTAGGGTCCCTTTATTTGTGCAATAAATTATATATTTTTGAATAATCTGGTTGTACTTTATATATTTTTTCAAGATAAAAGTACTGGTACACCATTTAGAAAAGTAATTGTGTTCCTAGTTTGATACCTACAATTGTTCATTTTTGTTTGGTCTTCTATCTCTTTGTTAATCATTATATATCTATATATCCCCTGATAGTAGAGATAGTGAAAATGGGGGTTATTTGTTGAAACCTATTTGAATCCCCCTTAACTTCACGAAGAACAGTTCCGGAATGGTGAAAATGGTTGCAAAAAGAAGTGGAGCTGTTAAAAAAAAGAAAATGTGTGGAACACCATTCCCGCCCACATCGACCACTGTTTTCAAGTGATTATGAGGAGTCGGCAAAACTTTCATTGAACAGTTCTGGTCCTTCCTTTCCTCTGTCATTCTGTGGGAGAATTCTCATGTATTTTTCACAGTGACTCTTGGGCCCTGACTCACGGAATTATTTGCGTATAAAACGGATTTACGTGCCATTCTGCCCGCAAATCCCCATTTTACATGCAAATAATTCCATGAATCAGGGCCTTAGTTGGTGCTGTAAGCACGCCTTATAAGCAAAAACTATTGCTATGGGAAGTGAACGTAGGAGAGAAATGGGAAGTGATGGAAAGCACACATCCTGTGGGTGTTTGACTTTTTCATCATCC
The DNA here is from genome assembly GCF_040938575.1 of Ambystoma mexicanum. Classification (NCBI taxonomy): domain Eukaryota; kingdom Metazoa; phylum Chordata; class Amphibia; order Caudata; family Ambystomatidae; genus Ambystoma; species Ambystoma mexicanum. The sequence goes on from NC_090937.1 coordinate 267,302,959, forward strand.
AAGGCAATGCTAGTCCCTATGGCCATCTCCACACATGTGTTGCTCCTACCCACCCAACACACACACTCTTGGGATCTCTTTGAGCCAGTTCTATGCTTTTAAGGGGATGTCATCTGAAAAGTGATGGCTTAATTGCAGCTGTAAACCAGCACCGGGTGTAAAAAAATCGATTAACCATGTGTGGTCTATTGATTGTGTGTATCAAAACATTTTCTTTTTTTTAATAAAAATTAATCTGCTAATCTCTGCATTGTAGCAATGGATAAAAAGCCTCAAAGGCGATGTAACTACAAATGAATAAAATAAATGCAATCCAATATTTTATTGGTCTTAGTTGAGTAAATTATGGCGTAAGTTTGGTATAAAAGATGCTTAAAATTAATGCAACACTTTCTAGTCTCACACGAAGAAACCTTGGTAGTATATTGACACATGCATCTGGCTCTTCGTGGTTGGTTCCAGGGAGCCCTGGTGTACTCTAGTTTAACCATGTGTGCCTTCAGCCACTTGATTTATAAGCAAGACGTGTGCCCTTGCATATGTCCCTTGTACTAGATTCCTGTTAAAACGTGTATTTGTAAAACAGTGATGGCACTTTCATCGGCTGCTGCCATCATATGGCCAGGTAGTATCATTATGGCAGTACCAGTAAGCTGCATGTGAACTGCCTATTGCATGCCCACACAAAAGCCAAAAACGTTGGATTTGCCAATGTTTGGTTTTCTTGCAGCTATTTCCAAAGATAGAGTACAGTGAGTTAATTATAGACAGAATGCAGAGCTATATTGCAGCTCACCATGTGCCATTTACATGCACAACATGTTACCTGGGAGCATGGACCGGGAAGACCAAAAGGGCACATAACAGCAGCAGACATTTGGACAGTCATGCAACGCCAGCAGCTGGCAAGTGGTGCCACCGCCAGTGTCAAGTTTGTGTTCCACACAATTAAGGTCTTGTCAGATGTGGCACATTTATTTTGCAGTCAGGCTTTTAATAGGATAACAGTGGAGCCCTGTTTTTACAGATCTTCATTCATAAGCATGACTATAGCCCTGTGTTTAATCTGAGAATGCCAGCGCGCAAAGTGGCGCCATTGTCTGCTGAGTCTTTTGTGCGGCAGCCATGACACCTCTCTGACTTGCCCAATCTCCCTGCATTTCAATTGTACCTGATACTTTGCTTCCAGAACAGGAAACAAGCTGCTTTCTTGTTCTGCCCTCAGATTGCCAACCCCTCACGTGATCCTAGCACACGTGGATCATCCTGTTCGCCCTACTAGTTCTGTCTTGTGTTATGCTGAGGGGCATTCTTTCATAGGATACTTTCTTTTCAATGCGTTATTTCTACAACTTTATTTTGGATGTATAATTGTTATCATTGTGCAACTCGCCTTTGAATACACATTTAGTTCATAATGAGTGCTAGCGCTGAGCCGCAGGGCTTATTTCCTGACACGTTTTATCCTATTATGCTCAATCATTCATAATGACTTTCTGAAACAAGTTGCAGCGCATGCGCTTTGCTGTTACCCACAAAGCGCGCGCCTACGGGAGTACTCTGTTGAAGTACCAGGTCCTGGCCAGGGTTGGGCTGGCTTATAGGGAACTCTGGAGGTGTCCCCAGTAGGCCTCTACACCGTGGCCATCTTTTGCGTGGTGACCTATTTTATGTCCATATTTTCTCATAGGGAAAGGGTTGGCCTTACTGAAAATGTGTGATATGGGGCCACTTTAAAAAAAATAATGTCAGGGCCTCTTTTAATTCCCATGCCACCCCTGGTCCTGGCTCATTCTCATTCACGTGTTAGCAACGTAATCTGATGATACGGGCGACTTGGCACATGACTAATGCTGGCAGGCTCATCCATTTTCAGAAATTACCCAGACAGCCTAGGGCATAATAGGCTTAACCTCACAATTTCGACCAAATGACATAGAACCAGTTATTAGACTGAGTGCAAAGACAATGGATGCTATAAGCGTGCTCAGGTAAACAACGGCTTAAACTCCTTGGGCTTCTCTGCTTAGTGCTTACACTTGTGAAATCATTCTCTACTGGGCTCCCAAGGAAGTCCACTGGAGTCATTCAAGACAATTGCTCTCTCCAGACAAACAACGTGTGCAACATAAAATATACCAACATGTCTTTTGTGGGGTTACTGGCGATCATTACTGGTCATCATAGCAGAGGTCACCATTATCATCATCATCAAATAAACTTTATTCGGATACAAAATCCCTCCAAGTAAATGTAAAACCACATTAATCATCATTAAAAAATATGTTACAAAATCAGACATCGCAAAAACAGATAAAAAGCCAATAAATACTGTAATGGTTTAAGGACACACATTTTAAAAATAGGTAATACTGATCTGTCGCACCCGCATTTAGCTAGACACACCGTACCATAAGTTTCGAGGATAATTAAAAACATAATGAGACATCATTATTTTTCTTTCTCCTTTTTATAAATTTTATCCTGCCAGGAGGTGAATGTTCTTGCCATATGCCCTTGTCAGAAAACCTGCTAATTCAAAAGCAACTGTCACCTGTGATGCAGTTATTTAATAGCAGCGTAAACACAGCTTTACAATGTTGCAGGCCGCTACTTCCCAATAGTACAATCAGTCACTGTTTCCGGATGTCCAAGTGTATTTAGCGAGCAAAACAAAGCGACATGTAACAAAGCTTCTCTCCCCCCAATACTGCCAGTGCCACCACCCCCTAAAACACCCTTCTTCCACCTGCAGGTCACCTCTTTCAAAGGGAGACCATTAATTCTAGCCATTGTTTAGGGTTCTGTGCTGGTAGCATAGGGGCGTTGAAGGATTTTCTGCAGCTCCCGCAGCAGGTGATAAAGGGAGGAAGAGTCGGACTGGTGACTTCACGCTTTCTTCCTTTTTGCATCCGAATAGTTTAATAACCTTGACATTAGTTCATTGATAGCCATAACAAGATTCTCTGGGTTGTTATACCCCTAGTTTATTGAGACGGGTATTGACATGTCAGAACCGCCCTTTTTTTGTAAACATCTGTAAATAACATCAAATGATTTGTGATTATCAGTCTAGTTAATTCTCCTTCTTCGTTAGACCACAATGACTAAAAAGAATGGGTCTAGAAGACAAATAATCAGTGAAGTAGACTAAGGCTGTTTATAAATGGCTACGGTATACAGAAGTCATTGGGGGGCGGGGGCAGCCAAAAGATAGGCGGGAAAGTGGTTTTCAGCAACCTGCGAGGAAACCACACTCCTGTAGTGTAGCCCCAACTCTCACCTCCAAACAGGACGGTAGGCACTGCTTTGCCTCTGTATATTGATAATTTATGTTTGACCGAATGGTGTGTCATCCTTTTGTCAAATCTAAATATTCCTCCTATAACGTACTTTGTTGTAACCACCTATATATCGATAAGGTCTTGCTGAGCCGCTAGTCAAATCTAATACCTAGATAATCCAAATGGTCACGTACCGTGAGCCTATGCTCATCACTTTCAATTGTAAGAGCCTCATCTTGTGGCTAGAAACACACAAATGTCACATATTGTTTGTATTCATCCACCAATAGCTGTAACGAACTTGGTGTTCTGACTAGAGGACCGCCTCATCTGCGTAGCACAAAACTGGCAATCTCCTGTTCCCAATACTTGGCACAGTCCCTCACAATGCCCACGTTTTGCCTTGTACTTCCTAATTTTCCGTGTTCTGCCCCTAACCTGCCCTCTGCGCAAGCCACGCCCACCCTCTGCGTGGTGTCTCGCGCAAGGAACTCAGCCTCTCGCAGTGGCGTGCCGAGCCTGCGCAAAGTACGAAAAAGTGCCATGCAGTCAATTCCATGAATCGACAAATGGGATTTCACACGCAGTTTGGCACGCCAAGTCCGAATTTTACGTGCAGATAATTCCATGAATCGGGCCCATAGTTAAAATAAACACATTAAAGACTTGCACTGAAAAAAGAATCCATTCATCAGTTTGAAAACAAACAATATTGTTTGGAACCCCATCAATCTCCGGAGATTTCAACTGTTGTTGCCTGTATAACCATATCTCCTTCATGGTTATAGGTTGCAGCGACTCAACCCCATCCAATATTAGCCAGTTCCTTACACAATCACGGCCACCCAGTCGGTGGCTACTAATACTCCCTGCACATAAAAATGAAATATGTTGACTTCCTTTTTGTTCAGGTGCGGCATAGACAAGGTAGACAAAATGCATGAGTTAAACAAGTGTTTGTATGCACTGGGCAATTTTAAATGATTTGTGAGTCAAAACACGGACATGGATTGTAATCCTTGACTCGACCAGCCCCAATCCACTCTGCCGCACAAATCCAACATCATCACTTCAGGTGGATTCCATAATTATGGTTCCATGTGATAATTCTGCCGCAAAAATATCGCCATATTTTTGTGACGAAATTCACAATGCACCCACGGGGGACACCCCCGCAACCTCCGCATCATTTTTTATGTGCGGGGGACACTCCAGCAACCCCCGCTCCCGCATAATATCCCCAATAAAAATATCACCTATGGTGAACCAAACGGCCATATTTACGGCGATATTTTTGTTGGGGATATTAATACCTGATACATAATTATCCAGGCAGCGTTTACTATTCATTTCATTATGATGTCAATATAACAGAAAACTTGGTCCTCCTTCCATATTTCTGTTAAAATATGATGGAGCGGATGCTTATAGGAAAGTGTAATCGTAAGCGGTTCCTTTCAGGCTATTTCCAGGCATATCCAAAATTAGGGCCATTGTACTAATTTTTATTCACACCATAACGTATTAAATTATAGAGGGGTTGCTATCACCTGCAAGGTGAAATATCACTGAAGGGTTCTGAGGGACCTCAAATAGACAACAAGAGTGAAGTTCGAGAAGTCTAAGATATCACTTGAAGCCCTGAGATGGAATGTATCTCGAGTTGATAGCTACACATCTGTAAATGTAAGTTGTGTATTCCTCCCGCATCCCTTGCCCCTCCCTGAGTTGCCCCCATGCATGAGCACCTGTGCATAGGCGCGTTATAAATGCCATATCATATCATTGCAGGGGTGGATAGCAGAGGCAGGCAAGAACTACAAACAACATACAAAGTCCCTCGCCACCCCAAATGTGAAGCAATAATACCTGGTGTCCCTTCCATTTCCTCTTCTGGCTTGCTTACTTCCCTCCTCCCCAAAAACATCCAATAAAAACAAAAGGGCCTGGTTTTCTGACAACCTCCTCAATCTCCATTGCCCTCTTCACCTCCCGAGCCTCAAAAGGCAAAATTACAGCTGATGTCCTACCACACTCTAACGCTTCTTTTTTCCTAGTCCATCGCTTTAACCTAACAAAACTAATAAACACCAGGCATCCTGCAACCTTCACCCACCTCCCCCATTTTCTGCATTGCCCCTCCAAGAAGAAAAAAGAAAAGTACATGGCGTCCTTATACCTGCCTCGACCTTCTTCACCCCCACCACCTCGCTTCCTGCCAGAGCCCCCCTGTCATGACAGAAATAGCAGTTCTAACGGTTCATCAGAGTCGTGGCTCCCACACTGACAAAGACTTAGCAGTTATTGCCGTTGTGATCCGTGGATTTGACACCATTACAGAAATGCATCTCGTGCTGACAGGGCAGAAGTGCATTGTGCGGCCTCTTTGGTGGGCGTCTTCTGTTTTCCTCAGGTCTCACAAGACCAAGGGGAGGAGCAGGAAAATACTGTATCACCTTGCTGAGAAGTCCTGTCACTGGATTATGAAAAAGGACATGGCATTTCCAAACTGCTAAAGGTTTCTAGTGAAAGCCATGGACAGCATTTGAGTAATACATTGTAGATCTGTATTGGTGATGAATATGAGACTGCACATTGGAATTCTCTAAGGGAATAAGATGTCTCACGCTTAGAAACACTTGTGTACAGGCGCGTTATAAATGACATATCATATATATCATATCATGAGTGGCTGCTATATATTAGCACGACCAGTGCAATTGTTTGGTGTTAGTGAGATTTGGTGAGGAAGGATAGCTCAGGGGCAATGCGTGGTTTTTTGAAGCAAGACAATGCGGCGTAACCCACAGTTTCGAATCCCGATCCCGCGCTTAGAAACCACTCGCTGGTTTTAAGCACGTAATAAAATAACTATTATAATTTGAGGATCTTCTTAATTGTGGCTAATCGAGATTGATCCCTGAAGATTCCTCAAGAATTGGGATGTTGTTATGAAGTTCAGGAAAAGAAAAGCTATGTCTTAATCTACTGTCAGCGAAGTTGTGTGAACCCTTGATGCCTCTTGTGGATATAACAGACATGGTACAAAGATTTGGGGCTAACCCATTGCCGAAGGGATCGCTAATTGAGCTCCTGTTCCTTAGCGGACTGTCCTGATTATGGTCAGTCGGCCACCTGGATTTTGCAGAAGTTGTGAATTCTTTTGTTGTTTCTGAGAAATGCTCAGGTGGACCACATCAGAGTAATCTAGTACAAATATGCTTTAGAACCGGGACATACTCACTATCAACAATGGTCGAATCAATGGGGAATCGATTTGAGCTGAAAGGGGGGACGAGGTTCGGTGTCTCTGTCCAGTGGCGTGGTTGGAGTCATCAATTATCCAATCAGCCGCCTTGAACATGACATATCTGGTTTATTACATATAGGGTGTGATTAGACAGAGGCTGTGCACTAAATACTGATAGACAATGTAATTTGTCTCCTTTTTTCACCCTGAGTGCGAAGCTGGCAACAATCTAAAAGGCTATGTCAAATTGTACCCTTACATTTGTTCTTGCCTTTCGAGCCGATTTCACCAGGGTTTCTAAAAATGTCTGACAGTACGGAAAAACAGCATTGGCCAAGATGTTCCTGGCGGCCTGCAAACGAAGCCTCAAATGCCCCAGAGAATTGCATGACAGGACGTGAGGGCAACAAAAAAAGAACAGCCATTAAAAATGTTAACAATCCTTAAAGTGCCTACCACAAAACAGATATATACTTCAAAGAATAAAGAAAACGACACACGGTCTTGCCAAGTTTGGAACATCTGGGACTTATTCAAGTGAAGCCACAGCAGAGACAACCAATTGCAACTCTAAGGCACACACCAAATATTCATGTTAGTATTTCAGCAAATTACATTGCTAGAAACATACAGAAGGAGAGAATAGTAACATATCATGCAGTGGCAATCTACCACTAACCATAGCAATAATTGCAATAATGTTTGGCTACACGAGACCTCTGCAACCATACCCTACTCACAGCTATGAACAAATTAGCACCTCTAAAACTTTACAAATCTAAACCACGAGCGCACCTCAACTCCTGGTACACCCCTCACCTCAGATCCCTTCGGAAACTGAAGAGGAATGCAGAGTCACAATGGAAATGTACCCCTAGTACAGCCAATAAAGACCATTTCTTACTAACATCCCATAACCACAAAACAGCCATTATCCAGGCCTAAAAAGACAACTATAATGACTGTATCACCAATGCGAAATCAAGTACGAAGGAACTCTTCAACATCTTGAAAGAGTTAGAATCTCCTGTCCCACTTCCTTATCCCTTCACCAAAGAGGTCACTTGGTGCACTAACATACAGAACGGCCTACAAGCCAAAACTACCATGCTTCAAAGCAAAATTGAATCTAAAAAACTCCACTTATCCAATACCTCACATACTCCCAAACCCACCTTCCCTGACAAGAATACACACAACCAATTTAACTTCTCCCCCCATTCGACCAAAGAAGTTGAGAACATCATCATAAAATTAAAACCCTCAAACTGCCAGTTCAATTGATGAAACGTACCTGTATATATGCTACCGACCAATATTTTATCAATTACTATGTATCTATACATTTGACTATTTGTATAATGTAACTATGCAACATGTAAGCTACACATCTGTATTTGTATTTATGCTGTACAAATTGTACAATTGTACTCAATTGTAAATATACTCATGTAACCTCGTAAAATGTACAATGCAACTATGTAAATTGTAAGCCAAGCGCCCAGATGCCTCAGGGTTGCGAGCACTCTACAAATAAATAAACTAAACGAGGTGACACTAAAGCGACATGAGCAAAAACCTATTGAGAGGGTGTACGTCTTCTGAATGAAAAGTACCTACCCTGCATTGTCCGGTCTTATATCCACATCCTTGCTCTTTAAATCAATGTTTAAAATGGTGTAAGCATTTCTGTGCCAAAAAGGCATTGCTTTCCCTGTAATTCAAATAAATAAATAAATAAATAAATATGCCTAACTTGGCTCCCCTGAAGCAAATATAGCATTGCACCATCGACACTCAGATGGATGATGATCAGCACCCGGGCCAGAGACCCTTGGCTTCCCTCGCATTAAATGTGTAGCTGGTAGTCAGAAGCATAACATTATAATTGAATTGAATTTCGCCTGATGATCTCTGCTGGATGTCTTGTGTAGAAGTTCCGAAGCATGTGGGAAAGCGCGGATTCCTGAGCCGCTATATTTTGTACTGCAATGAGAGATTAGGAAGCAGAATTCCAATATGGCCTAGACTGATTCTGGTCAGAGCTACCTGCATACGCCTGGCACTAATGCACACCTGTCTTGTATGGCTGGAAGTGGGCCATCTTTTGTTTAATCTGCCCACCACTCAGAATTAAAATGTGCGCATGGTTTTGGCAGGAGACGTCTATGTTATAAATCCTCAGCATCACTCCGATCAAACACACGACGGGGCAATTGTGTTGGTTGTTTTTAACCTAATTGAAGGTAACTAGGTGTGGCAAGCAACAGAGAAGGACCTTTTTGTTGGGACTCCGGGACATGAGGGGAGGGGGACCATTCAGCATTATTGTTTCTGAGCATTCAGCTGAGCTGCCATGCGGGGGAAGTATAACACCCCAAGAGTGAACAGCAAGGAAGACCCACAGGACTTTTTCAGCTCCAACTCTAGTGACACCACAAACACTTTACCACAATACCGCACACTGCCACCACTGGTCCTATGTGATAATGTCACCTGTGAAAAAGTCACCAGGTAGGCAACTTTTTTCCTGCACCCCTAATTCACATATTCTAGGACAGGTATTTACTATTGTATAGTCCAATCGTAGAATATTTGGAGAAAGTGCTTGATTTTCTTGGGAGTGCAAATTTGGGGAAATGTCACCCCCTAGCGACCATTTCCCAGGCAGCTGTATCACTGGATACCCTACCATTTGATGGCCAGAAGTAAATAGGAAACAGGGCTTTCTCCAAGATGATCCATGTGTGTCTTGGGTCCATCTCACAGCCATGAAAAAGGAAAAGGGGAAGTGTCAGTGACATGATTTTGCTAATGTAAAGTAATTGCAAGCCACATAATCCCCAACAATTCTTGGCCATTCTGTGGGTTCATACACAATCCTCCATTTACTTGAATACTTTTCTTCCACGACAGTGGACATTCCTGCAAGTGGGGTGGGCATCTGGGTGCAAGGTGCACGTTGGATAGCACCCAATCTAGGAAGAAATGATAGCAATGCAATGATCTAATATTGCTCTGACTCCCAGGCAAATGTGAAGCGCTTCCCGTGCCTTGTTGGGACTAGGACTTCATAATTCCCTTTTATATGGGTACTCGGGCTGAGTGAATGTCTTTTTAGAATTCTACTGACAATGTACTGCTTATTGACTATGTTGTCCTGCTGGATTTACATTTGCAAACAGCTTATTTTTTCCAAAATGGATTTAGATTTAGTTAATAAATTCAATTTTGTCACATCTTTATTTGTAGTTTTAAAGAATTCATTTGTTTTTCTTAGAAACTGAGGATTCATTTTAAGTGGGATACGATGTGGCCTGAATTCCAGTTGCTGCTGCGTTACGTTTATTTGTACTTCTTCTGGATACAGTCATAATGGCGAGTGGGATCCACACAGGCCGAAACCAAGAGAGATTGAGTAAAGGTTCATTAAGATTGGAGGCAACGTTAGCCAATTTAAATAAATGCCTCAAACCCATTTCCCAGCCCCAGGCAACGTACATAAAGTCAATATCACTGGCATTCGGCAGCCTGGGTTCTCTTGGTCAAAACACCATACAACAAATCAGTCCTGGGGTTTCATCATACTCCATCCAGGGTGGGCCAAATAAGGAATATGAAATCAAACCCTGGCGCTCAAGCAGCAAAGTCTCTGGGATCAACACACATCTTTTTTATTTGTTTTTTATTTCAGTTCACGGGTTAATCATAACCTTAGGCAGAATAAAAATAGAACACATAAAACAGTCCATACATTGAATATATCATGGTTGATCAGTAATATCCAAAAGTATACTTTGGTAACTACCATAACATTTCAGATAAAAACAATCAGTCTCAGGGTGTGTCTGTACCCCTTTCACTTATTTATGCTCTTCTCCCTCAAGTCCTTACCTCCTTCTATTTCTCCACCTCACTTCCTCCTTCAAAATTCTCTTTACCACATTCCTCATTTTCCGCTGCAAAGTAACCTCTGGCCTGAGGGGTACACTTTCCTCTTCTTTGATATTGCCTGCAACCTCCTCGTGTATACTTGTGTCTTCTCCTCCATGAATGTCACCTCCAAAATCCTTTGTACTCTTTTCTTGTTCCTCTCCTACCTTAGACCTCTTTCTAACCACATGCCTCCTTCTGAAGTTCCACCCCACCATCTACTCACTTCCTTGTCCCATTCGCCTGCTTTAGCTCTCCCTCCAGCCCCCTCACTCCTTCTGACTTTCCTCCTCCCCATCTATTTACTGTTCTCCATGTATCTTCCTATTTGCCTCCTTTATCTCTCCGTCCACCCCCTGCACCCGTTCTGAATTGTCCTCCTTACTATTTTCCAGCTCCCACTCTCTGTCCCCTCTGACTACATCTATTAAGCCTCCCTCGCCCTGCTCCACTCTCCTCTAAAAGCACACTGCTGCAAAATATCTGTGGCTTAACCACATTTAGTTGATTATCTTTTCTAAGCTCTAAAGTAGGATAGTCGATGAGTAATTGTTTGTGGTTTCTCTGCTTCCTTTATGGCCCCACTTCTCCTTATGCTAGGACGCTTTCCAAATCTTGATGAGGTCTGACCGCCATCTTGGAGCATCACTTCTCTTACCAGGATTAGGGCTGCTGCAGTGAAGCTCCATATCCCACGTTTCACACCGTATTGCTCAGCCACCTATGCAAAGGAAGAACATACAGGTCTCTTGGTGCAGGTTTGCTCATGGGGCACAATATTCTTACAGTGGGCCATGTGCTTCTCTGATTCTACTGGAACCTACTTAATGGGTCATTGTGTGCTAGGCACCATAGACTTTGCTCATCCCCTATGGTGCCTTCACTTTGCTGTCACATGAAAGTGATTGTTAACAATGCTACAGTATGCCCCTTCCCCCAAAGACATTGAAGTTTTTGCAGTTGCCAAACAACTCTATGATGAGCATTTGCCGATAGCAACCAACCATCTCCAGTGGTCACGAATGGGCTAAGGAGTGTGGGCGGCAGGCAAGACATTTTAATGTACATTCAATGCAAAATGAAATATTGAAATATTATATACTACACAGTCTCTGTGATTATGGTGAGCTGAGCTCAAAGACACAAAGCTTCTGTTCCTTCAAAGGATGAGATCAGCATGGAAATTGCCAAAGACAGATTTATTGTTGCCCCATGACGGAATATGCAACTATTTGGGGTCATCACACTGTAACATTCACAGAATGGAAGAGTGTATCTGGTTATAGATCGTAAACCTTCATCTCTTTATGATTTTAACCATCAGTCCCTGCAGCATGGACAATGATGAAAGGTCATGGGAGTTGTAGTACAACACATCCAGAGAGGCATAGGCTGTGGACCTCACCTTTTATCACCCATGTCAAAAGGAGTGAACACCTTGCAAGTGACCAAATCCAGTAGGGCCGCTCTGTAGGAGATTAACATGCCCATGTCAGAGGGGTGTCCTGCCCTCGCTGTGATGGGAAAAGCGATGCTGGAGTAATTACTGGAAGAAGTACACCATGTATTTTAATGAAGTCTGCTTACAGTATTTTAACCAGCAGTGACACCCGGAGGACAACAGCCTTGGCCCTACCCTGTGAACTCAAATAAAACATTGCAACTGGACCAGGACAGCTGAAAGTCAGAATCTGCAATACATAAACGAGCAATGCTATCATAAAATCAAGAAGTACTGCATACATTTTAATATGATTGTCTATGTAATGCTGTATTTCTCTACCAAAATAGATCAACATTCAAGGCCAACTCCAAAAAGGCATTGACTGAGGTGATATTGAAAGCTTTCTCTCATGAGTGCGCAATCAATCAAAGGCCAGGATCAATTGTACTTTGCGATCCAACACAGTGAAAGCGGGGCCCATAGATGCATAGACAGAGCATAGTGTGTTGCGATGTGCATGGGTATTGCTGATGCTCTTAAACACTTCTCGTGGCGTTCTTGGCAGCATCGGTTGTGAAGCAGTGAGAGCATTCACCTCTGACAGACCACCGATATATTGTATTGCCATGCCACTATTATAATATCCAAAAGTGTAGCACATGTCTGTTGTTTCTACCATTTGCGGATTAAGCTGTGTCTCTATAAAAGCAAATTTACAAAAGAAGGAAATATAAAAGTGGTTGGTGGCAAGGGGGTTTGAACCAGGGTGGATAACATCGAGGAAAAGCTGGCCGAGGGCTCATAGTGACTGTCTGTGTCATGCACACAGCAGGATTTGTTGCATACTACTCTGCCCATGTCACTAATCTACATATTTAACATCCCCATGCACTCGACTCATTCAGAAATGAGTGGATGGATATTGTGAAGTTGCAATTCACCATTCTTAATATTATTTCGGTGGTTTTATGTTGATGTCTTCAATCCATTGAAATGCATTTCTTTAAAACACACCAAGACTAGACATAGCCAACCAACATTGGTTTTGGCTTTTGGGGAAAATATAGTGATTCTCACGATGGTGTCTTTTGATTGTGACATCTTTATTTAAATGGCGGGCTACCTTTTTCAGATCGAAGAGACAACATGTCCTGCAGGAGAGAAACGTGCATACTGCACATCAGCCAACACTTTCACTCCAAAGTACAAGTACTGTAACTTTGCTGGCAGGTCCCTGCAAACCCTTCCTCCTCACAAGTCCAAGTGCTCTCTTGTCAGAGATTATGAGGGGCATGCAAAGTTACCTCGGAGGAAAAGGTAGTCCTGCCCAAGCTATAAGTGACCTTTGGGCATGGCTGTGCAACAGAGGTGCGTGCAGGTTAGATGTGTTACTCATGCTTACAGATCCTCTTTAAGAGACTCAGGCATGTTCCTGTTGGGCATTGTGGGGGTAGTCCAAGGGTCGCTCCCTGAACTACCACCTCTGCACCCAACATCACATAGTGGATGGTGGCACCCGGGCCACTGTGGACACCATGACCTCTATCCTAGGTAGGGACTTCATCACAGAACAAGGGACAACACATCAGGTGATCCAAAAGAAGACAAATAAGGGGATGCGGAAACAAGGATGAATAGGAAGACTTGGAGAGGGAAGCAGTGGTTAGAATGCCAGAGAAAACACGGGGGTCTCTCGAGGCTTCTATTGGGTGAGTGAACATGCTCACCCCTCTGCGAGCAACAGACATACATTCTTGATCCGTTGTGTTGTAGCTAGGTGTGAGTGTGTTTCGGAATCAGCCCCTCAGAAAGGGAACAGCCCTGGAGACCCAGAGTGGGGGATGGGAAGGTTCCAGGGATGCGGGTATTCGGAGAGCCAGCTGGCAAGTGGAGGCTGAACTGATGAGGGGTGTTGTGACTCTTACCTGTCCTTAACTTGTGAAAGAAATGCATGGCTACAAGTATCATTTCAATCCTGTAGGTTGTGAATTGTGGAGGTTATTACAATTATACTCTTCAAGATATAGGCATTGAGCCATGTGGCAAGCTGTAGGCAATTCGTTGTATTCTCAAACTTTTATTATATCCTTTGCTAATATTTTTAAACGTATGTACTTCACATAGCCTTTATTAATAGGAAATATACATAGTGAAAGCTCTCGGTCAATTTTCAAAAATGATATCTTAGGTTATTGTTTCGGCCCCTTTAAATCAATCTGTTTTATATGTGCCCTGTCCATAGGTTTCCCTGCAGTTGCCCTCCTTCCCCTGCCCTCCCACTCCTTTTGTTCTCGTTATTTCTTTGTGTTGATACCTCAGACCCTCCATTCTGCCCCCTCATCTTCCTCCTCCGTTTCATACTTCTGACACCTTTTTGTTCCCTGTCCCTTAGACGCGTTATACATATACTACCGTTTCAGTCCCCCTCTGCCCAGTGCTTTTGGTAAAGGCCACTCTATCTTGTTTGCACCCGTCCTCCATGTCAGTCCCCCGCCCCTTTCGACTTACAGCTTTTCTTCTTTTTGTCTTGCGCAGTTACCCTCCAGCAGCTCGCTGCATGCCCGCCTGCTGCAAAACACACCAACTGCTGCCTAGCACTTTTGTGTTTGATTTCCCTTTTTTCTTGTTTCCACTTTTGCAGTCCATTGTGGGTTGACTAACCATCATGTTATGAATTGCTGTTTTATCAAAATACATTTTGAGAAGGTAAATATTCTTCTTCCTTCTTTCTCAGTATTGTTTCTGAGTTACAGACAATTCCGTAAATACTTGACAGTTAACATATCATTTATTTAAATGGTCCAAAGAGCTTTGGAAGATTAGGCTTTTTGTGGGATAGAAAAATGAGGAGGAAGGGCATGATTTGGCAACAGGTTTCTCATTGTATGGGTGTAAACACACATGAAAATATTTCATTTTTGTAAAATGTTGGGGTTTGTCCATAGGCACAAGTTTGTCAAATGTTACTACACTTCGGTAAATATCAAACTGAGATTTGAAGCCACATCTAGAAACAGATCAAATTTTGCCATAAGAAAAAGTCTTGACGGTTCAGGTTGGTTGACCTTCGAAACTTTCATTTTCATTCACCTTACCATTTGACGTTGGCTTTTGACTCGCAATATAATTATGCTTTGTAGTTGAAGGGCAATGGTTTTGTCTGCGCGTATGTGTCCTCATCAAACATTTGTTTAAAATTGTCGTTAGTGATGCCATGGCTGTGTTTTGGCCTCACACCTTCTCTTGGCACCACAATATTCATAACTTCAATGAATGCGTATGACAGAGGAAGGGAGCAGTTGGAGGTTACGTTCACGTAATAAAATGCTGGACTGCCATAGTCAGCAGCGGGTAAGCCTTAAATGATTTAATCCCTCTTAACCTGCACTGCCTTGCACTGCCCTGGATCTCCTGCGCGGTTCATGGCTTTCAGCACATGAACATTCCTTGAGACTAAAACCTTTCAGTACACACGCACAGTCTGAATGACCCAGAACACTCTGCAGCCCTTCACTTTTCTCTCTCTCTCTCCCTCGCTCTCTCCCTCCTTCTCTATCCCACCCTCAGTCTTTCTCTAACACACTCTCTTTCCGACACTTTCACAGTTTCTCTCCGATTCCTCCCACTTTCTTTCTTCTCTCTTCTACATTCTCTGTAAACTTCTTGATGTTTTCTCCTCAATCTTTCTCCTTCTGTTTCACTCCCACCCTCTTCCATTTCTCTCTCCCTCTCCGCTTCACTCTCTGCTACTGCCATCTTTCACCTTTTTATCATATTCTCATGAATCTCATTTCCTTCACAGCCTTTTTCTGATTCCTTTCCAATCCCTTCCGTCACTTTTCTTTCCTTCACTTTCCTCACCTAATTTTTATGTATTGTCACCACAATAAAACAGGGAAAATCTATATTGGCCTATGTTTACTGTTTGCATGAGGAATTGAAGAACACAATTTATGCACAGGGTAAATGAATCAACTGGTTGTTAGGTAGATTTTCATTTTTATGTGAAATCCCGTTCCCTGCCCCTCTTAAACTTGAGCCGGACCACCTGAACTTCCAGAAGCAGCTCAAGACCTTACCTTTTGACACTGCTTTCTCTCTCTCTCTCTCTCTCTCTCTCTCTCTCTCTCTCTCTCTCTCTTTTTCTCTCTCTCTCTCTCTCTCTCTCTCTCGCTCTCTCTCGCTCTCTCTCTCTCTCTCTTTCTCCCCTGCTGACCTAACCCCTGTATGCTGTGCTGACTGGTGGCCTGGCTACCCTCAGAGTCTCACTGGGTACCAGGATCCTCTACGACCAGTCGCCCCTGCACTGCCTCTGGGCGCGTAATGCGCACTTAGCGGCTGTAACCCTACTGTACCCTGCCTCCCTGCACTTACTCAGAGTCGCGCTGCTCTGGTTGCGCTTACAGAGAGCATTCTGCCCCGATTGCACTTCCCTTTTCCCTCTCTCTGGCACTTCCCCCTTCCACTCCCCCCACCCCTGCATTTTTCGTTATCGCACATGCTCTATCTGAGTGACACAAGACCTAGTAAGATCATTGTTTTGTGTTCTATCTGTCTCCCCTCCCTTGTCTTGTCGCACCTAGAAACACTTGTGTACAGGTGCATCATAAATGACTTATCATAACATGTGAGTCCCCCATCACATTTTGCTGGACTACTGGATTTTTGGTCTGTTGTCCTGAGTGAGTAGGAACATTTGTCCACTCTCACTCATTCTTTTACCCTATTTTTGGGATCCTTTTGTATTTCTTTTTACATCTTGTTCTTGGAGTAATGCTTTCCTCCAAGCTTTGTGGCATCTGTCTTTGACTTTTGCAGCACACAAAACTCCCTGTCTAGAGTTGCTGGGAGTCACTTGGAGTTCCCTTTGTATTGCCTGTTGTTTTCCTTGTGGGAACACATGTTCCCAAGGGAAGAGGGATATTTAGTACCCTTCCTATCTTTTCCATTGCAAGATCAGCCCACCCTACTTACATGGAGTGCTGAGGGGCTACACTGTATCCCTTTTCTAACTGCTCCTGTAACCTTCTGGTTAGAGTGACAAGTTAATCTGAATGGCTGGTGGCAGAGTGCTTTTATCCTACCTGTTTTTGTGCAATTCTTACTTCCAGGCTGTACTCACAGCCGCGGTAATGCGCACAAGTGTCACCACTGACCCAAATTGGTGACAGTGTTCTTTTTTTGCTAATTCAAGATGTCGTTTCCTTTCTTGGTCCTTCTTCTGCTGTGTAGGCTGAGCGATGTCCTGCTTCCACCTTTGTCTTCGGTGGTATCCCTTTGTGAAGCCCACCAATGTGCCTATGTTTCTGCGAAGACAGGAAACAGGGCAGGACTCTGAAACACTGCTGTTCTTTGTCTTCTGCTGTGCCTGCCTGGAACCAGTTCCAACTGGGCAGCTGGCTGTCCTGAAAGGACATCCACTACACACAGTTTGGATGCGCATGTGTGCTGATTGGCTGGGTTCCTGGTTAAGAGGTACGCATCCTGACGCTGAAGACGAGCTGACCACTGGAACTGAAGAAAAGATGAGGAAGAAGAGGAAGAAGAGGAGAGATCGCCACAGCCCCTTCCAAATGCTGAGTTATCGCTGCTGTCTGACTCCTTTCTTCCAAACATCAAGAGATCCGCGAAAAGGACAACTCTCTCCCTTAAACTGGTGGGTCCAATCAGTCTCAAGACAACCTCCATTTTGAGACATCCCACGATGAGCTTAGACCTTCCCTGACTGCAAACCGCCAATAACTTGGAGCCTGTGGCCATTGTGCAATGCATCGCCTTCTGAAGATCAAATCCTCCTGGAACTGTATTAGACTCCTTCCAGACCTCCAGAGGTAAGATTCCAATCCTTGAAGTCCCCTCACCAGAGTGCAAGACTGAGATGAATTGACCAGTCAGTAACCATTCTTCACTGTTGCTTTAAGAAAGGTGCCAAAACCTACAGAACCATGAAGAATCCTTTGCCTGGAACCTCTTCACTCGACTCCTGCTGCGAGATACATTCCAGTGTGCCTTCTTTCGTCTGCCTGACCAACAATCTGGTGCCTGGGTCTGCTGTTGCTGCATCACTGTGGCATCCTGCTGCATCCTCTTCTTCACTTCTAAGGTACTCTGAGACTCTGTGTAGAACTTACCTAGAGTTGTCTGCTGCTACTGTGTTTTGCCGGAGTGCTGATTCATGTGTTTGGGAGTTCTGCCAACCACGTTCGCCCAGACATAATACCCATTTGCCTTCAGGCAGCCTTCCCCGAGGTCCCTGAACCTTTTCACCAATAAAGAATGTTACTTACTTGCTACTGAAAATTTCCTCTGGAACCTTTGGACTTTCTACAGCTCGTGCCTTGTTTGTTTGACACTCCAATCTGACTCTAAGACTATCATAACTAGATAGGGATGGACTAATGAAGCCCAATGCTTTGAATTTCTTGCTGCCATTCTACAAGTGTCATCATAGTTGTGGGGGGAAGAGAGAACAGTGGGAGGTAGTTACTACTCAGGATCTGACTCCCCTCAGCTTCAATTCCTCTCCCTGGCTCCCAGGTTATAACTAACTTGCCGCGGCTCTGGTCCTAAGCCCCAGCAGCAAAGCCCAGGAGCCCAGGAGCCCGGGAGTAGACCCTTACCTCCCCCTTTCAAATCAGTGGCTAACCGCTTCCTCCGGCACCCGCTCCCTCGCAGGTCCACAACTCCACTGCGCTCTCTCTGGACCTTCACCCCGTGGTGCAGACGCGGCCCGAAGCGGCTCCGCCATCTCTCACTGTCTCTCGAGCCTCGCGCCTCGCCACAGATTGGGGGGCTTGAGGAAAGGACCCTGCACAGAACACGTACCAGCACGCGAGGTATGCAAGGTACGTAGAACATAGGTCGTCAAGCCGCACTGTGTGACTCCGATACAGCCGCTTCCGACAACCACCGACCAGTATAACATCCCTTTAACAAAGTTTTTTTTACTGAATGTACATATATATATATACTGAATGTACATATATATATTTACTGAATGTATATATATATATATATATATATATATAGAGCAGGGTACGAAAACAAAGGGGCTAAACATGTGATGTGGTCAGTGATGTCATCAGTTACATTCGAGATACATCTTTCATGTTCTGGGTGTGACTGTTAGCAGTGAACAGTGGTTATGGCAAGTATGGGGGCTCAGTCTGCCATAACTGGCGAATTTCAGGGGTTTTTTGGTTTTAATTTGAACCATAATGGGGAGGGCGAACATTTTTTTTTTTTAGTGAAGTGCACAGGTCTTTCGTAGGGCAACTTAACCATCACGTCCCCTCAACAAAGTTTTTTTTGTAGTGAATTTTACAGGTTTTTGGGAGAGCAGCGTAACCATAACGTCCCTTTAACAAAGCTTTTTTAACTGAATGCCATAGGTTTTTAGTAGTGTAAATACATCATAACAGTACGTTAACAAAAATGTTGTACTATATTTATCAGGGTTCTAATAGTAACATATAAGCATACTACTGTAAAGGAACATTTGAAGTAACTGCCCACCTTCCGAAGAATTCCACATTATCATATGCTGGCGCACAGCATGGGGGCGTGTTCGAAAAGTCATACTCACATCACAATGACATGTGTAACTGGGTGATAGTGGAGAAGTACATTGTATATTATTGTACGAACTGGAAAATTGAAAATATCCGGCACAGAACTCCACAAGGCAAGCGTGCAAAACAATATAAGCAAGAGTGCATACTGACGTATCTGGATCATTAACCCCCATTCCTCCCCAAAGAGTGGGGGATGAATGCCATTAGCAATCGAGATTTTACAGCAGTAACCCGTGCTACCAAGAAAGAGGATTTTTTGTCTTCAACCGGAACGCCTCCGGCGTTCCCGGCTGAAGAAAACAAATCCTTTGTCAAGATGGCCACCATAAAAAGGGAAGACGGGTGTTGGATAGAAACCCTTCTTTGCTTTCCATTGTAGGCTACAGAAAGCAAAAATGAAACTGTGTGACCGTAAAGGCAGCACCACATTTGTGTTCCTTGAGAAATGTATGGTTATAAGCAACACCTTTACCAGAAAGGCAGTCTCTGGTGGACATGGCGACCTCAATGCAATGTTCTGTCCCTTCCAGTAATGGCCAGTAGCCTCATCCCCGACATTGTGGCCACTAACCATACATAGATGTTACCCCTCAGAGACGGAAGCTGTACCGTTGATTTGTTATGTACATGAGTACACTTGTTAAATATCAAAACACTATCACATACACAACATAAACATTTTCGGGTGTTGGCAATGACCTTTACTTACATGTTTTGTAAATGTAGTAATTTTTTCTGTAAAAATGTGCTTACAAAACGCAAAGGAGTAGTCTACTTACGTTTACATAAAATCTGAAACAAACTCTGTGATGGGAAGCGCAATGACGTTAGAAATACTGGAAGCAAAACCATTACCACTCACCGTTCGACATATAATTTCGCAAGTGGCACAGGTCGAAAGGTGTGAAGATATGTGTATTGGGAGGGTGTAACCATGTATTATTTTACAAACACTTATGTGCACCAAACACTTTCAGTGCACCTTACCTCATTTTCCCGCTTTTAAGAAGATAGTAAGTATTCTGAACTGATGTTGGTTAATAGGGCATCTGGGTGACAGAAATTGTTCTGACGGTGACAGAAATTGGCCTGACGGCACTAAAGCATATGATATGGGCCTGACCCTCCCGTTGCCAAAGCTAGTGGGGTATGCAGTACCTTTCTCCATAACGTTCCTTGGCAGTTTCAACAAATGCGTCCATATTGACGTACGTGCCATGATGTAGCACCTACAAAAGAACACATTACAACATGCAACGTAGCATGCCACATTGTGAAAGCAGAGAGTAAATTTGTAAAAAAAAACACTGACATTTCAAAATTAGTACAGTAGTTTTATTTCACAATAAACTGAGCGAAATCATCGCCCTAAGCAATTAGTAAAGTAGTTGTGTTTCACAATGAACTGTGCGAAATTATTGCCCTATGCACATTTCCATACAAGTAGTAAGTTTCTGTCTTTCGTCGCGAATGAAAATGGTAATGGTCACGTTGGTTTCTTTTACACACAGAAAGTGAGCGTTTACGCCACAATAGTCGTTTTCCTCCCACATTGATGTGCAAGACGACGTCAACCGCTGTGATCTATACCACCAGAAAGGATGGAATATTACTTCTTATTGCGACAGCAGCGTACGGACAGAGAGGTCCAACATGATCATCCCACTCAATTATAACGCACCGACAACCGGTAATGAACAGTTGCATTTGACAGTTAAAAAAGCCGTCACTCGGCAGCTGTAATCCATGACAATCACAATAAGGAATGAAGTATCTGAGGGGAAAAGCGTAAATAAAACATATATCAATATGCAATCTCTGCACAAAACAAAGTTGTAGCACATACTTTTATTAGTAAAGAATAATTTATTTTGGGGAAATGTACTGGCACCCTACAAACGTCGACAATGTGCAATATGACGCACAGACAACCGGTAATTAACAGTTGCATTTGATGGTTAAAAAAGGCGTCACTCGGCAGCTGTAATCCGTGACAATCACAATAGGAAAGGAAGTATCTCAGGGGAAAAGCGTACATGAAATGTATATCAATACGCAACCACTGCACAAAACAAAGTTGTAACACATACTTTTACTACTAAATAATAATTTAATTTGGGGAAATGTACTGGCACCCTGCAAACGGCAACAATGTGCAATGTCCATAATGGGGAAAAAAATTCAACGGCACGTAAACCTTGTAATGCAGCAGGAAAAATATTCCCCCCCAAAGTAAATATTTAATGTCAATTGGGTATATAGGCGGGAAAAATACACTTACATGATGTGGACCGGCTCCATTGCATTAGCTGCAGTCAGACAGTAGTGTAACTAATATTTCATGGTTGGTGCAAACGTTTTTGAAGCATAACCTTATCAAACGTTATGTTTTTCTAACTGTTACTCCCTACATTCTTTCTGCTCTTTCCCTGGACCTCAAGGTTAAAAAAACAACTGCCCCTTATGGCTGTCGACAAATATGCAGCCGTACTGAGCTTGTATTTCAAACAGAAAATGAAGTGGCCTTCACTGCGAATGCAAATACATTCTCATTTTGCAACAACATATCAGCTGCTATTCATGAGAACCGCTACTCCCGTACACGCGCAGAATGCTGTGTGTACGAAATAGAGCAGGGGGCTGCCTCAAATTCCCGCCAGTCTGACGGCAGTAATGTATTGTAAAATGGACACAGTAAGTTAATTTAGTACAATTAGTAGCAAGTTTCACTGTACCGTATGACAGTGCTAACAAGAATACTTCAATGTTTCACTTTCTACTACCAAGTCTCATTAACGCTCACCCTTCGAAACAGTGTTCCATAAGTGTAACAAGTGCATTGGTGTCTTCTTCGTTTAGGTATATTAGCAGCGAGGTCCGTGTTCAACAGAAAACGAAGTAAACATGGCGGACGTATCGAAAGATTAAGACGCACTTCACACTGTGCCAAAACCAATCGGTGAAACCGCAACATGGTCACGGCCAGCACACCACTGAATAGCCAATTGCAATCTTCTCCACAGAGCGAACAGGGAATTGTGACCGCGCAGCAGACATAGATATCACTAATTACCGTGGCTGTGTAATATATATAGCCTCATTTTATGGTGCCAAATAACATATCTGAGCTTTGAAACTAATTTAGATGACATGCCGTACACAATTTGTCCACAAGAACATAAATAAATCTGTCAGACGCTTCTATTAATTGCCTAGACTCCCGTAACTCCCCCCGCCCCCTTCTGGTCCTGATCGCAAACGCCTACCACACTCCCTTTTTTTATGTTCTGTGTTGCATTGTCTGTGAGCACCCTGAGGCTTGCCGGCGAGTTGACGCCTAATAAAAATGTATTACAATAGAATAGAATAGCCTTATCTAATTTCTGTCGGACTTCTATGCCAATTTCATTTTTAACCTACAAACATCATATCTTGCTACAAGATGCTGCCAAAATCTGTGCATCAGTCCTTCTTGCTTATCTCAAAACCATTTGTATGGTTTATAGGTACCCTACACCTGGCTTTTATATGCCTGGAAACTCTTTGTATTTGATTATCCATTTTAAAATGTACATTTATCTGGCACTGTGCATTTCTTCTATCAGGGATTTCTACAATGATGGATAGGAGAGTGAACTATTTGACCTGCCTATCATTTTATCTATATATCAGTTGAGGGGGAGGGGTTGGCACCCCCTTGTACATTGGCACAACATGGCAGCTTCTGTATATCTAATATCTTCTCAGCAATTGGCAATATATAATGCACTTTACCTTCTCTAACCCCTCCGACAGGGGCTGGGACCAGTGAACACCTTCCAAATAGACACTTTACTTGATGTTCTCGAACTTAATTGACATATATTGACATCAGAGAAAATCTTCATCACATACTTTGGATTCAAATATTTCTTTCTTATTCACTGTGTTATTCTACTCATAATACATGGTAGACTTGATTTCTAATGTAAGCATGTTTGGAAAATACAATGTGTGGTGTGTTGAACTAAGTACTCTATATGCTTAGGTTTAGGATAGAAGTTTTCATTTTTGGAGTAGACAAAATCTTGGTTACAATGTCCCACACAGTGAAAATGCTCTTAGCCCTGCAAACCTACTTGAAATTAGTAGCCCGCTTAATGCAGAGTTCCTTCTTTTCTGCACAATTCTATGGTTGTTTAAATTAGCACCATCTTATTGGAAATGAAGTGGACACTAATCTCCTTCCTGCTTCACTTTAAGCATCTGGCTTCATGTGAGAGATCTCTTTTTATGTACTGTGATTTCCACAGGGCTAAACATTGAGTAGGCCTAGACATAAATTGCCCTTGCAAAAACCCAGGAATTAATGTGTTTGTCTGCTGGCAGAGAATAATATACACATGCATTTCACAATCAAAGTTTATTGTATTTTTAAATACACCTCCCCAATGTTTCCCTGACATCCAAGTCCTCCTTCAGTGGCCTAGCTGTTCAATTATTGCTTTGAAGGAGTTTTAATTGGTATCAGGGCTTTAACTAGGTCTAGAGACATATATCTAATCTGACAGGGACTGCTATACTCACTTTTAGTTTATCTTTTTTAAAATAACAGAACAGATAGAAGAGGACATCTATAGCTCCAGAAAATTTCCGCCAGGTAAGTTTTGTTCTCAGTCAATCCCCTGCATTCAGAATCCCTCTCAGGACCTCTGGTTCTGTTTTGAGCAAGGTTCCTACATCAGGCTTCTTCTGGAAAAAGGCACCTGGCTATCTACAAGGTCTAATCCCACATCACCACTTCTCCTGTCGAACAGGATCCCCCCTACCGCAGAGTTGCCAAGAGTGATAGAACTCTCATATTTCTTGTGAGTTTGGGTGTAAATATATTACAATGTTCACTGATACAGTATCACTTGAAGCATAAATGTCTCATTGGTTGGGTCTTATCCTTGGTTCTTTTCGGATACTAACACTCTCAATTATCCCCCCCGCACCGCTTTGTTTGAATTAACTCAACGTATTTTATCATGTGAAAATGGAAGGTTTGGCACCCTCCCTTCTAGAGTTCTAGTCAGATTTTAATTCAAATGTTTTTTTTTCTCCTTAGTTTCTGCTCTGAACTCATCTCATTATTGAAAGGTATATTTGTCAAACCGCACTTAAATTCTGCATCTGTAGACATATTACATGCCCTGATAGTATGAAAACAATATTGAAATATGTAAATGTATTAATAACTGATACATATTGATATATAAAGTTTAGATTTTAAATATGAAGTATGAAAGTATAAAAACATTATTTAAATATGTAAATGTATCAATAACTGATATATATTGATATATAATGTTTCGATTTTAAATATGGGGAAGGCTCCACCAAGTTCAAATCTGTTTTTCCTTGTTTAAACAAAGTGTTAAGTTATGACCAAAAGGCATTATTTGTGCCATTTTTAATCAAGCTATCTTGCTGCTTCATTAAATATAAATTATTAAGTAAAATTGTAAGGATTTCGGCAGTGCCTCTCTGCTTTTGTATATCGTATAAGGGTATATTCACTATCTGTGGCTCAGTATCTTTTTACGTTTTTAAATGGGGCGATGAAACTCAGAAAAATATTTTGTCCATGGATGTATTTATGTAATTCTACATCATATTATTTTATTGATCTGAGCTTATGTGCTATTAATTTTTTACTTTGTTTTAAATTTATTATGGGAATATGTTCCCAAAATAGTAATGAATGAATGAATGAATGAATGAATGAATGAATGAATGAATGAACGGACGAACGGACGAACTGGAACATTTCTCATCTGAGAAGCATATAGGCAATAGGGCTATGATGTAGCTTTCTTTGCATTTAGCAATCTGTAATGTAAGTTAACCAACATTTATAATGCCAATGCATTGTTAGGTGAGCATTGTGTCTTTCTCATACAGCCAGATATCATTTTTATTTATTTGTGATAAATTGATACCCTAAGGTAAAACATTATTTAAACTTAATGTTCACTTAAATACAATTTATAATAGATTTTACACTATGAAGATGACACCGTGCATCTTACAGCACAGGTTTTGTGTCATATGTGTAATGTGGGGGGAAATCTTTGGTGACATTTTAACATTAGAAGAATGACACGTCATGCACAACATATTTTACCTTGTAAAATGGGTTTCATTTGCATGGAGTATATTTCACACAGTGAATAAAAGTTGTGGGCCCAATTCACAAATATGTGTACTGAGGCAAATAAGGAGATGATGCCTGAGCATTTCAAGATGTGTTCCTGCTACATGTATACCTTATCCACAAAGCCTAAAGCTGGAACCCATCTGGAGCTGCCTCGGGCTTCACAAGTATTTGCTCACGGGCATCTCATTATTATTAATTTATTTTTAATCAGGCTGGAAGGAGCAATTCTGAGATGCTGAGGGTATATCCCTATCAGGCCCAGTGAATATCTTTGTGAATCAGGCATCATGATATTAAGACCAGGCATAATTTGGAAGCAATCCATTTGGCTCCACACCCTTTCACGTAAGCAGTAATAGTTTGCAAACAATCTTTTGGTGATGTGGAAGTAAAAGTGTATTTGCTCAATTATCTATTTCACAAGCAGAAAATATGTGAAAGGTAGATTTTCTCTAGTTATTGGATCACATAGAATCTTGCATAATATGCCCTGGCTCAAAATCAAATGAACTCCATTTCTGCTTTGTTTCCAAAGTATTACAATTAATTTGTTCACGTAAATTAAACGAAAAATACTTTTAGATTAAATTCAGAGCACTCCAAGATTATATCAAATCTAAAGATCCCTCAGTGCATTAAATCGGGATTTGTTCATAGCTGAAACAAGCACACTTGAAGACTACCAATCTGGCTTCCGCCCCACAAGAGGCACTGACACTGTGGTGGCATATATGAGACAGAACCTCCTGTCGACCTTGGATGAGAATCAACCTGCAGCCATCATCCGCTCCATCCTCTCTGTGGAATTCAATGTGATTGGTTATTCCATTCTGCATCAATAACTCCAAAAAGAAGTGGGCATTGGAAAAAAGGCACTGAAATGTTTGGATCATTTCTCAAAGACAGGACCTGTGAAGTAAATTCCAAGGAATGCGTTTCCCCAAACTGCATTCCTTCTCACTCTATTCTTTCAATGTGTACATGAATCCCATAGCTGCCGTCATAAACTCTTTCCAAGTACTGTTTTAACTTTACACAGATGTCCTCCAAACTATGCTCCCACTCAGAGTACATTGAAAGTACAGATTGGGTTGAGTAACTGATATTTACCCCATGCAGAACTTTCTATACAACCAATGTCATAAATATACCAAGTGATCCCAACCTGTAATTAGGTGGTATTTTGACGATAAGAGATATTTAAAATACCACTTGTTGCCATTACCACTATACTTGCAATGAAGCCCATAGCATTTTTTCTGCCTCCAGTGCCAATCATCAGTACCCGGGAGGCAGGTGTTTGGGAGCCAAAAGTGCCCCCCATATCTGCATGGTTCTGAAATGTGGGTGTGAAGACATGCAAATATTCATGCATCACTTTGTTAGAATGCATATGGATGCCACTATTGTGGATGAATTATTCATTCATTGTGTTACTTATCCAGGCATGATCCAATTCAGGAGTTGCTACACAATCAACAAAGTCGAGCACGGAGGATGGGGAGTGGAGTTCATTGGTGGAATGCAGAAAAACTTAATAAGGAAATGAATGGCACATCCGAGGGACCTACCAGTGCAGCATAAACGAAACTGCATAGACATACAACAGCACGACAATGTCCTAGAAATAAAGATTGCGGGTTTAGTTTTGAGGCATTTCAATGAGAAAGAGCCACCAACGTGTTGCCAATAAGCATTGAGAGTATCACCACAAAGTTATTCATTAACAAACAGTCGCAACTGTTAGATGAAACTCAAAGAATATGGCACTGTGAAATGAAGTGATACATTCCATTAAGAGGGGATTATGGGCCTGGTGCAAACCGTGAACTGGCATATTTACTAATCTGCAAATACACGGTTTATCATAAGTGACATGTCAATTGCAAGGTAATCAATCACATTTTTGCTGCATCACTAACCAACAATACAACTTTTTACATCCAAGCAGAATGTAAAATGTTGATAACAAGGGTCAAGGTTGACCCAAAAACAATTCAAGGGAAATGCCATAATAAACTGTTGGTATACAACCTTTGCTTCTGCATGTCCCAACTGATGCCACCAATTTCACAGGTGATCAAGAAAATGAGACATGTATTAGAGACCATTATTGTTATTGTATAAATTGAGCAAAACAAACATGTTTCTCTCATTCATTAGGCATGTCAGTGCCCCATTCCTAAAAATAACTCTCAATGCCAATCTTCTCTTGAGACAGCAAGGGTGAGTATGGCATCCACAACCACAATCACTCAATGTGGCTGCACAGCTCCAGATGCCCTATAGTTTGGGTATTTAGAACTTCAGCAATAAGGTGTGGACATCCTGAGAAGGGCAAGGAAACTAGCCAATTCACTGTTTTTTTATTTTAAAATGGAAATGGTTTTTCATATGTGGACACAACAGGTGTACATACTGTATCCAAAACATTGTACACTGTATTCATCCTATTGGGCAAGCAAATTCGGCAGGTTTCCCCCTTTCTTACAATGAAGCAAGATTTGGTGTGTTCAGAGACAGCACAGTGCCAATGTTATCCCTCGACTGGTGGTACCTTAATGAGCTGCTTGAAATTGTCTAGTTGTAACACTGTCTATGAATTCCAAAAAGAATCAGAAGAAGTTCTCTACCTGTGCACTGCCTGTGCCAATTTAGGACTTATGTGGTACTCTCTAAACTTATTTCATCCACTCTTCAAACCAATGAAGATGTACGTTAAGAGCACTGATATAATGTTGCCATTTTAAAACAAACATGCTCTTCATGTTAATTGAATACATTACAAACATTACCTGCCTACATCCAAATGTACATAGAAGAGGCAGTCTCACAAACAAAAATTCAACCTTTTCATCTTTATCTATGTAGTGAGTTGTCTCCATGCTTTTCACAGCCACAGTAGGTGTTTTAGAAGGTTCATTGCTTAGTTTAGATATAGAAAATGCAGTCATATATCATTTAGACAAGCAAAGATTTCAGGAAAAGGAGTCAATTCTTAGAATCTTTCAATCACGCACATTCAAGTGAAGCCATTACTCAATCAGCAATTGATGGAGGGATAGTCCAATGCATACGAATGAGTTACACCAAAGTTACTTTGCTCACCAAAAGCATGCTCTACTCGAATACAAGTCTTCATAAAAGATTTTTTAAGGATAAATTCTTCTAGGACATTTCCCAAAAAGCTACCTGGTCTTCCTTATACCACAGTCTGTAAGTGGATATTCAGTTTGAGCTGTTTATATAGTTCAGTCCATATATATATATAGGACGGCATGGGTGGACTGGGCAGGTTTTTTTTTCTTTTTTCCAAACTTCTTTTTATTGGTTTTGTACAAACAAGATTACAGTGTGTCATTATATAGCGTGAGCATTATTCAACGCTTGGTTGTTTGGTAACAGAAGAGACAAATAGCAGAAACAATGAGTCTTTAGAGTCTTAATGAGGACGGAGGGGGAGGGTGAGGCAAGGTTGTAAGGAAGGGGGAGGAGAATGAGCTGTGTCTCTGCGGCCATGGTCCTTCGATTGCCGGTGTTGGCTCTCTCATGGATGGGTAGGCAGCCAATCATCCCAGGCCTTCTTCTTGTGTGTTTCCCGCTGGGCTAGGCTGGCACTGGGTTGTGCCTTGCTCTTCCGGCATCATCTCTAGTCTTGTTTGTCCATCCATTGGAGAGTGGGAGGTTGTCTAGCCAGCCCTGGGTATTGGTGTGTGTAGTCCAGGAATGGGGCCCAGATTTGGTCAAATGTGTCTCTGTTCCCAAGCCGAAGGGCTGTGATTTTCTCAGCCACTATTATGTCTCACACTTTGACCACCACATCTGGATTGCTGGCCCTTCAGGGTTTTTCCATAGCCTGGCTATTGAAATTTTTGCCGCTGTTAGTAAATGAGCGCATACGTCTGCTCTACGGCCTGTCAGGGGAAATTGGCCTTCACCCCTCACTCCCAGTAGGACAATTCCTGGGTCCCATGTGATTGTGAGACCGATGATCGCTTTGACCTGTTCTAGAACCGATTTCCGAAATTGAGTGGCCTTGGGGCATGACCATAGTAGGTGGTACAGCATGCCTTTGTCCGGGCATCTCCTCCAGCAGAGAGGGGGAATCATGGGATTGCATTTGTTGAGCATTTACGGGGTTCAATACCACCTGTAGCATACCTTGAATGCCCCTTCTTTGTTGGTTGTACATTTGGAGCTTGTGTGTGCTCTGGCCCAGATGTGGCCCCACTCCTCTGGTTCAATACCCTCCCTATGTCTTTTTAACATTTGAGCATGTAGGCTTCCTTGTAGGCTGGGTCGGTTCTGTCCAGAAACTTGTAAAGGGTTGATATTTTCCTCTTGAGGGGAGTCGCTGTGAGAGTTCGCTCAAGGGCTGTGAGTTCTCTGCTTCCATGTTTTTTCATTACGTTGCTTGAGAGCCAGTGCTTAAGCTGTGCGTATCTAAACCTCTCCATTTCTGGGACTTTAAATTTCGCTTTGCATGCTTCGAAGTCCAGTGGGTTTCCGTTCTCGGAGAAGTCTTTGACCTTCTCCAGTCCTTCTTTCCATCTTTGAAAATTATTTAGGCTAGTACCTGGAGTGAAGTCCGGGTCATTCCAGATGGGGGTGAGTGGGCCTATTGTGCTTCCGCACTTCCATAGTTGCGCCACTTTACTCCAGTTCAGTACTGTGTTTTCCGATGCTGGGAGGGGAATCGTGGTTGTTGGCTGGCTGGGCCTCTTCCTGTGTGGAAGTGAGTCTATTGAGCTCAGGCTCCAGGCTTCCTCTAGCTCCAGCCTTTGGGGTTTCTGAGTGACTGGGTTCCAAGCGAAAGCCTGCGAGAGTTGCGATGCTATGATGTACCTTGCTACATCTGGGGCCCAAAGGCCGCCCACCGCCCGTCCTCGAAGCATGATCCTCCGCGGTATTCGTGGCTTCTTTCCTTAGCATATATTTTTCATGATGTTCTTTTGCAACTCCTGTACAGCATTTTTTGGGATAGCTACTGGTAAGGCTGAGCAGTGGTAGAGCAGTCGAGGGATCAAGTTCATTTTCAGTGCTATGATCCTACCAAACCATGAGATTTCTTGCTTCCGCCAGCGTATCAAGTCACTTTTGAATTCTTTGAATAGTGGGGAGAAGTTTACTTTGTATATTCTCTTGGATTTGTTTGGTATCTGGACCCCTAGATAGCTAGGTTGCCCTTTCACCCAAGGTATTGGATAGTCGCTTTCCAGCGCTCTTGTCAGATTTCCCAGTAGGTTGATGCTCATCGCTGTGGACTTGGAGAGATTTACCTGAAATCCTGATGTCTCCCCAAATGCTTTCAGTTCTGACCATAGTGCTTCCATGGATTCCACGGGTTGGGTGATTGTTATTTGGACGTCATCGGCGTATAAGGCTGCTTTGTAGGATTGCTCTTTAATTTCCAGGCTGTGAATTGCCAGATTATGGCAGTTTCTGTTGGCAAATGGCTCCATTGAGAGTGCCAATATGAGAGGGGATAGGGGGCATCCTTGCCTGGTGCCTCTCTTTATATTGATTTTGTCCCATCTAACCGCATTCATTCTGAGCCTGGTGGAGGGATGTTGGTAGTTGGCTAGTGTCCATTTTATGAAATTTGGGCTGAACCCGTAGTGCCATAGTGTTTCTTGGATATAGCCCCAATCTAGCATATCAAAGGCCTTATGCGCATCGAGCGACAGGACCATCATTTCCAGGCCCGTCCTGTTGGCGGATTCGATTATATTTATAGTTCTTCTGATGTTGTCTTGGGTGCCATGACCAGGGATGAATCCGGTTTGGTCTGGGTGGATTATATCTGGGAGTAGGTGCGCCAGTCTATTTGCTAAGATTTTCGCAAACACTTTGGCATCATTGTTTAGTAGGGTGATGGGTCTGTAAGAGGCACACTGGTCACGATCTCTTCCGGGCTTCAGTATGAGTACCGTTAAAGATTCCTCCAGGGAAGGAGTTGTGGTTCCCAATGAGAAGAACGAGTTGAACAGGGACGCTAACTGAGGTGCGAGGATGTAGGTACGTATCTTATAGAATTGGGCCGAGAGCCTATCCGGGCCTAGGGTTGTGTTTTTTAATGTTAAGATAGTGTTGCTTACCTCTTCAGTAGAGATTGGGTCTTCTAGGGCTTCCAGCAGAGGATGCGGAAGGCCATAACGAGCCCCTGCTAGATATTGGAGTTGTGCGGATCTTGCAGTTGGAGGCCCTGTCATGATTCCCTTGTGGTGTGCTGTCATGGTTTCCAGTTTCTCTGCGTTTGTGTAGCAACGGGTACCTAGGTTGTCAGTCAGACATTGGATGTTATTTCTCGACTGCAACTTCTTAAGTTTGTGGACCAGTAGACGGTTTGCTTTGTTACTGTTTATGTAGGACTGGGCAGGTTTTAAGGGAGTAGGGTATGGCAGGGTTGTGGGGGAACCCCCATTACAAAAAGAAAGAAAACAAATGTGTCTAACTACCCACACCAAGTCAGTATGCATGTCCGCTCCAAACTGTGGTCGCTAAAGCACATAGAGCATTTTATTTAGAGCCATTTATATATTATTAAACTATGTTTTTCCTTAAAATCAAGCATTTTCTAAAAGGTCCTTTGAAGACCATCTCTATTACAGCCCTGTTCCCATTATCGGTTTAAAAATCTGTTTTAAATTCAACACAAAGCTTGAAAATCAATAAAAGATTAATGCTAGAAAAAGGATAACATAAATCGCCTATCATAGTAGTTATGCAGCTTGTTCTCTATTATAGCTTCTCCTGACATCAAACCTTCCTCCCCATCCAATTAAGGGCTACACGCACCTCATTACAGTCACACACCTTTGGACTAATATCTGTATATTGGTAGCAAAGATAGCAATCCTAATTATGTTTAAGGAGCAGGTCACAGTTTGATAAAATCAATGTAACAGGGAGATATTTGATACACCCAACCTAGATACCTACAAAATAAAAAAATAAAAAACCAAGATGCAAGTTCTAGAAATACAAAAATGTCAATGTGTAAAACTATTGTTAAAGGTAATGTTTACCTTATGCTTTACCTGAATAAAGTCTTCAGTAAGTGGCAAGAAATGACGAAAGAAGCCAACAGTGGGTGACTTGTTTACTCAGTTGAATTATTTTCTTTAACTCTAGTTGACCAGACTCAGTTCTGTCTATCACGATCCTCTCTCCTGCCTCTCATTGGGATTAGTGGTAAGAAAATTTTGCGCGGCAGTGCTCAATGTAAAGCAACACATTAACAGATCTGTCCTTTATTCAGAAAGGCACATGGGAACTATGTGAATGACAGTGTTTACCCTCATTGGGAACAGGACCTGTTTCTTCTATAAAAATAGTTAACATAAAAGCAAGTCATCCACTTGAGTTCCTCGTTACCTTTCAGCACTTCTGTGTCCTGCTCTGGTGGCCTGGTCGGAGAAAGGTTAGGGGTAGTGTAGTGGTACATACAAATTGAAAGTGACATTCAACATTATCAGAATAAAATCCCTGAGGATAGATATCTCATGTATTGTGTTCTAGACCGCTGTGTTGGAGCTCTTATCAATTAGGTGACATAGTTGCAAATATAACTTGTATACCTTCCCAACTGTTACCCTGCAGGGGCCTCTCTGCTCCCTAGAGTATTAATAATGTATCACACAAAACAAAAATGCTTACGGTATGTATTAATGTAAGGGTTACTGTGAATTGATCGAAAGAAATTGACCTACTGGAGAATTGACCATATTCTTTTTGTTAGATTTTTTTTTTAAATCTGGGGGAGTCTCCCAACCTGCCCTACTTCCCCCTACCTTAACCTGTTCCCTTACCCCACCCCACATCTATATTTAGTAAAAATTAACCAAAATACCTAATGATTAGACCCCAAAAATTCAGTCAATTCTGAGTAGGTCAATTTGATATTCGATCAATTTGGGTAAAACCGTAATGTAATATATTGAAGTCTTTGGTCTGAATAGAAATAAAACACTGATTTGTGTTTTGTGTAACATGTGAATAGGGTAGGCTAACCTTTGTCGATAGACATTATCTGCAAGAAGCCATGTCTATGGACCCAGGATCTGGAAATACTGCCCCTCCCTATCCAGCTCAACCCCACAGTATGGAATTCAGGCAAGAGCTTAAACCCAGCTGTCCATATAGCACAACCATAGAGATCTGGAAGCAATGATGGACCAAGAAGCCACCTGCATACCTTCAAGACCAGCTACGTAACCTTAGCAGAGAACCTCATGCATGCATGTGTTTTTAATTGTTTGATCAACTTACTACTGCGTTTAGTGGATGTCCATTAATGGGACTAAATCACCTGAAAGTAGGTTAATGGTCTTCAGGACAGCGAGTGTTTTTTAATTAATGCAGCTATTGGGACAATAAATCCTGCAATTGCCCACAATCGCTCTTTGCTCTCTATAACTATCCCCAAATAGATAAACAAATACATAAATTAATGATTCTAACATGTTTATAATGAGCCCCAATACCTCTTAAGGCTGTTACTGCGTTAACATTCCAAGAAATTAAAGTTGATGCAGATTACAGTCTGCAAAGCTAGTAAACCACCTTTACACCCGACAAGCTAAGGATATGTGATGTTTAGACTTGGCAACGAAAGCACAGCACCACCTTCTATAATGCGCCTTCTGGGCAAACCATATGGGCCTGATTCTCTGACAAACTTGGGAAGACAGTGCGCGGGTCACTTGTTCCTTGCATGTCTGCATCCACAGTTTGCACCTTAGAAGTCCCTGATTTGCAACAAAGACAGGAACGGGGAACGAGGTGCAGGAGCGAAAGCCTGTATTTTCTGCTAGCTGCATTGGCAGTGTTTGGGCCTTATTTTCTTGTATGGCATCGAAACATGTAAACTTACAATTGCTATGGCTGGATACTCCCTTACCATGCTGCATTCCATAGTTCCACTGGCCTGACTTAAGTGTATTACGGAGTAAACTGCCGTCCGGGAAACACTGGATCCGCCTTCTGACCAATATATGATTTTCCGTAGACTCATTCAGAAGAGCCCAAACTTAAGGAAGCAAGGATTGGGAAAGCTCTGTTTGATAAAGATAAGACGAGATGCTGTATCTTCTTCAGCAAATGGTAGTCATCACACTGGTTTAGATCATGATGAGGAAACAGAGGACAGGATTTTACATGTGTGGCCGTGTGCCGTCTTAACCCAAATAGGCTGGGTGCAAAGCCACCCCCTTCTACCCTGATCCGATCTACTGATCCAAACCTCACTACCGCTGCACCCTCTAAAAAGTAAAAATAAAATTCTGTTACCTTGGTACATGTCTAAGGAACCTGGGGTGAACATGTAAGCTGGTCGCATATCTTTTCTGGCCAAACCAATTCCCTTGGAATTGTGAATAGCTCTACAAACTTCCCTGGCATTTTTCTTTTTCAGAATCCGGCGGTACTGAATGCATGTGTTCTAGTCTCCATCCTCTTGTCTGCAATATGTTATGAACTGATAATACCATAGGAGTATCAGAGTGGCATGTCCTATCTGTCCAGTTGTTGTGTTTGATACACCACCCACGGGTCTACGAAACTCAATATGGTTGTTCAGCTTATTATTTTAAAGTCTGTTGTTTAATGAAGAGATGGCAGAAATATAACCCCAAAGCTTTTCTTTCCAGAATCTTTATAAGTTCACAACTTGAATCAAAAGAAAGGGATGCGTCTGGTAGAAATCAAAACGGCAAAAATAAAAATAAATGGTATCAATATATGCAGGAACCTTTGCAACTTTGAAACACAGCAGGAGTGACACACATTGCAAATGCTTCTTCATCATTTGCATTTTCTGTGCTCTGGTACAAGCATCACTGATGTACAAATGTAATTTGAAACTTTATGGTATCAAAAGGACAGTATATGCCACGAGTAAAAAAAGCAAAAGCGGGCGGATCCAGCTTCCCTTATCTCGCGCCCTCTCACTGGAATGCCCTACCACCCACTATCCGTGGCGAGGCCTCCCTCACCACCTTCCGCAAAACATTGAAGACCACCCTCTTCTCATAAGGCCAGACACACCAGCATGAATACTTTCATGTATACAGTGTTATATGACCAAAAGCAATATCTGTAACAACATTATGTTTTCCTGCTTCATTCACAATGTGTCAACAACCGCTACCATGCCTGTACCATGTAACTAAGTTTATTGCAAGTAACAGCGCCTCAATGCCCCTGGGCTGCTTGCGCGCTATATAAATTTAAACAAATAAATAAATATATTTGTGTATACAAGGTTGCTTTTGGCGCATATTCCGTGAGTATAATAAAGTTGGGTGAATATTGTGCAATGCGCCCACTCTTAAATAATCTTGAAGTTCCTAGAATTGTTTTACATTTACTAATGCCTGTGTAGCTGCACAAACCAACATAGACTACTAGTCACAGGTAGTCCAATACATTTAAGTACAACATGTGAGAGTTGGGTAACGTTGTGCTAAGTCTTGCATTAATTGTTCAATACATGTACATGTTCCCTGTACCCGACTCTTATGTGTTGTATTTCTTTAGTAGTTCAAATGAGATTATGATCTATTTATTAAGCATTCAACCAGGCCTTTTATCGGTACTGTCCACTTACTTGCATACATATGTTGAGTTTGCAAGTCTGTTATTTATACACCAGAAGAGAATCTAGACAACATGTTTCACTGCACCATGATAGCTTCTTCAGGAGCATTTCAAAGAGTGTTCGTTGTTATATCATAAAATGTGTGTACAGGTATGATAAAGGTTGCTAAAATAACCAAAACATGCCATTGTTTGTAGGAAAGTGGTTCGTACTTTCTCGGGCATCCAAGATGTCAGTGGTATCAAAATGACATTTTTAATGCAACTACAAAATAACTGTTTATCGTTACTTGTGGCTCTGATTATTCCTTTCTTCTTTTTTACAGGTGATACAATTTTCATTATTCTTAGAAAGCAGAAGCTCATATTCCTGCACTGGTACCACCACATCACTGTATTGCTATATTCTTGGTACTCTTACAAAGACATGGTTGCTGGAGGAGGTTGGTTCATGACCATGAATTACGGCGTGCATGCCGTCATGTACTCCTACTATGCCTTGCGCGCTGCTGGCTTCAGAGTCTCCCGCAAGTTTGCCATGTTCATCACGTTGACACAGATCACTCAGATGTTGATTGGCTGCGTGGTCAACTACCTGGTCTTCTCATGGATGCAGCAGGGCCAGTGCCCATCCCACGTACAGAACATCGTCTGGTCCTCCGTCATGTACATCAGTTACCTTCTGCTCTTCTGCCAGTTCTTTTTTGAAGCCTATCTCACCAAAACCAGGAAAACAGCCAAGATGGACTAGCGGTTGGAGGTGACGAAAGCCATAGCTCAGGGTCATCAAGTAACAAACACGGAAGAGACGCAAACAGATATAAACTGAATCTGACTACATCCAAGGCACAAGGAAAACATATCTGAAGCAGCCGCCACTTGGCGGGCCAGAGACACTGAAGATGGTTGTACCCAGTATGAGTGACATCCTTTCACTGGAGACAGCTGCCAAAGCTATGGAGTGGTCAATACAGGCCCCCTTACTTTGCATACCTGCCAGGTCTCAAATGGAATAAAACAGACAGAAAAATCACAAAGTAAAGAACGTAACAATTTGTATGAAATTTGTATTTAATATAATATTTTGTTTCCCTAGCAACACCAGAGACATTTATTGTAAACACATGATTTGTATTTGCAGAAAAGGGAGACTACTATCCACTTGGATACCCATGGTGTACGCTACAGCAGTGCTCAAAATTAACTGTTTCTCCCTCGAGCCTAGCTATGTGGAAAGGAAGTTATCATGTGTCATTGTTCTGGAACATGTTTTATGAAGGTGCTTTACATACAGAGGAAGGTGCACATACTTGATTTGCCTGCTGAGTGAGGTGGGAGGCTTTGGGTGCCGTTCTCATGCAACACCTGAGAAACACATCTGGCAAACCCTGCTTCCAGCACACTTCGGCTTTGACTGTTGAAATATGAAAAGGCACTCAGCATCGCTGAGCAACACATAGCTTAGAGCAAGGCGGTTGGAGGGAAATCTGGGAAAGGGCTCACATATGAAGCATAATTTTCAAAAGTCTCAAAACACGTGTAGGCAAATTATAATTTTATTTAAATATACAAACAAAGCGATGTAAACGAAGAAAACACTCAGAAATGACGCTGAAGGTAAAAGGTAACTCTAGTGAATGTTTTATAATTTTGTGAACTACCAACAATGTGTCCTGTCCCTGGACCCACATGTGGTGTGCGGGGGGGGGGGGCCTTTGGACGACGTTGTACTTCTGCGTTTGCTAGGTAGACTATGCAGAGATACTATAAGTGCCATCATCCGGTTTGCATAGAAAGAGAGAGAGGACACAGAACACCAAAAAGCTGTTCTTCAATGTTTCTGAAAGACAAAGCATAGCAAAAAATATATACAAGAAGCATAGAGCTATACTACGGTTTAAGTCTACTGTCCTGGAGAGTTGACCACCTTGATAAGGTTGGTTATGTGTAGCATCCGTTTGATCCGTTGTGTAGAGACCCCCTTTTTCGAGAATGCAAATGGTATAAGCAAACGTGAGCTAGTCGTGGAAGTCGCAAATTGCCGGCTACTAGTAATCGAGAGCCATATCCTGGAGGGGCGCGTAGATTGTGTGATCTGTCAT
This sequence comes from Ambystoma mexicanum, assembly GCF_040938575.1. Taxonomy (NCBI): domain Eukaryota; kingdom Metazoa; phylum Chordata; class Amphibia; order Caudata; family Ambystomatidae; genus Ambystoma; species Ambystoma mexicanum. Next base: position 267,341,326 of record NC_090937.1, read on the forward strand.
ATTTCAGTTCTTAAAAGCCAAATACATTGAGTAAAGGTTCCTAGAATTTCAAAGACGCTCTAAGTATAACTTGATGTTAAATGTGTTACTGTAGTCTTTAAAATTGTACAGGTTAGGTGAATATATTTAAAGAATAGTGAGCATTAGAGGCTGCAACATTGCACCACGAACACACAGACTGACACATGCACGCACACACATACACCTTCTATACATCACACAGGTTTCCTGAAGCCCACTAAAGTGTGGCATTTATGACCAGGCTTACTAAGTGGTGTTATGGAGTTACTAAGTAGCTAAACAATGTACCGTGTGGTATTTTTTACACAATCAATGTAGTGGGAACACTGTGCTTTACTTGAAGTGCAGTTCACAAGCCACTCCATGTATTTAGGTGGTAAAAATAAAATACCACACATCTAAGGCTTTTAACCCATACTGCATCTTTGCCCCCACATGGCACATGTGGCTGCAAGGGTCTAATTTACTAAAGGGCTTCTCGGATTCTGTGTCTATGGAAATAATCATTCGTTTATAGCTGTGTTAGGACTACCAATGGACGATTCTAGCCTTACCGTTGCTCTTATCAGTTCACAGCGTTCAATGCATCTTTTGCTTAGTTCAAACTTTAATGCTGTCTAAAAAGGAACTATTTTACGTTTAACTTCTCAGTCACAGGTCAGCAGGTTGCTTTCTGGTATTGTGCCACTGACTATTTTATCCCATCTTTCGAGGGTTCAAGGGTATGTGCGTGTGTGCGGGGCCGCTATTGAGATGGTGGTCTAAAGCCATTGCGGCATCATCCGATGGCACTGAGCATGCATGAGCAGAAGCCATGCTCAGTCAAGAAGCCTGCTCAAGCGCTGACGAGTGGCCAGTGAAGAAGAAGGGTCACTCACGCCAACGTGCAAACAGGGCTCTCCATCCCCAGGCTATAAAATGGGGTCAAGGGGGTAAAAGACAAGGAACCATCAGGAGTTGCTAGAAACATAAGCATGTAGCAAATTGCTGGCCCTGGTAATTCCAATGGATTGGCAGTGTTATTACTGCAGCTCTCTCAAAGTAGATAATGTAGGTACATATCAAATCATGCCAGCTCCTTATTTTGAGCAGCCATTGGTTACCTAAAAAAGTGCTTGCAGAGAGATGAATGCAGAGCAAAATCACAGCTTGAAATCTTGAAATAGTGAGCTGCAATCTACTTGTTTTTTTTCTGATTTGGCATTAGATAGTAGGCGTTACCTTTGAAAAGGCTCCGCTTGTTCACACAGAGAGAAAGGCGGGATTTCTATGCACATCTATGGCGGCCATCTTTGAGAGAGGACATACTTCACATGTTAGGGGGATGGATTTGTAAAACCCTTTCTGGCTGCCACTGACGATGAACCTAGAAGACAAGCAATGGAAGCCTCCAGGCAGAAGGTCATCTTGGCCACTGCCCGGGCAGCCCTGCTGCAACACAATGCGATGTATGTCAAGTTAAGGCGGCTCTTAGTTCGGTAGAAATTTTCTTTCAAATTGAAATGTATTAAACATATTCAAGGAGCTACAGTAGAAGCCACTTTTTTATTTTATAGCAATTTAATGGCAAACAAAATGATGTGATATCCAATTAAAAATGGCATCTTTGGACGGTTTAATGAGATGTGTGTGGTGATTTGTTTCTTATTTTCGTTAACGCATCTCCACAACCACACATTATCCTTTGAAGCAAAAAGGAAAGCCTTTGATCTGTGCTGGAATATCTAAACGTGTTGACCTAATACATGGACTCTGTGAATGATCTGTCATGTTGCTTTTAGTCAGCGCAAAGGTGTTTCCATTGACAAATTGGTTGCAAATGTTCTGAAAGATATGTTATACATTGATAAAGACAACATTACATAAAAGCTTTACAAGGTCGTAAAATGAGTAGGCAAAGATTAAAACAGCGATCCATCACAGCCTTTTTACAATATGCTTTCATCACGGTTCCATCCAATAACTTTTTCCTGACTCTGGAGACATTTTACAAACACCTGTCAGAAACAAATTACAATTTTCTGAATCCAATGATGGGTTTGCCCCAAACACATGGCATTCATTGGAAATGTATTCTGATACAATTAGTTTTGCAGGTCCATATTAATTAAGCAATATGCCCCGAGCGGCAGGGACATTTCCGACACAGGTAATGCCCCAGGGGCCCATAGTTATAGGCTGCAAGGGCCTTAACGAAGGCCCTGGGACATTACCAGAGTCGGTAATGCCCCCACTGTGTGGGGCATATTGCTATTAGTACCCCGGACAGCAATATCTGCGTGATTGGGCAACTAAAAGCATTTTTTTTCTCTCCCGAAACACTGCTGCGTTTCAGGACAGAAAAAAAAACGACCAAGAAAATGGAGTCTGTTTTCCCTTTCCATGGCGGCCATCGGGAGCGGATGTGTTGGGAACAGAAGTGTTCCCAGGCAACAGAAGTGTTCCCAGCACGTCCGCTCCCGACAAAAAGAAAGGAGCAGAAGGTAAGTGGGGTTGGGAGGGAGGGGAAGGGAAAAAAATACATACCTGCATCCCCGGCGGGGGACGATGGAAGCCTCCAGCCGTGTGGAGGCACGGAGCAGGGATGGCCCCGTTCTGAGTCTCCACATGGTTTGAGGCTGCCATCGTCCCCCACCAGAGACGAAGGAGCAAGAAGGTAAGCAGGGTTGGCAGGGCACGGAGGAGGGAGGAAAGGGGGAAAAAATGTTTTTTAAAAAGCCTTACCTAAGTCCCCAGTGGGGGGCGAAGGCAGCCTCTCAGCCGTGGGGAGGCTCGGAGCGGAGATGGGTCCACTTCAAGCCTCCTCATTGGCTGAGGGGCTGCCACGCCCCCCCCACTGAGGACAAGGCGGCTGGAACCTCGGCCGGGAATCGAAGGATTCTCGGCCAGGTAACGACCCGGTGAGAGCCAATCAGAATGCATGTTGCATTCTGCTTGACTCTCGCCGGGTACTAATTATGCTTTTTAATGTTTAGAAACCCTCTGGTAATTCTGGTCTGATCCCCTGTGCGCCGCTCATAAGAATTAAGATTCGTAATGCAGAGGAGCTGACCATCTGGTTTTACTTGACAATTTACCCCTACAAGTAAGGTCATGTGGTTCAAAGCATTTCTAGCCAATGAAGATGCTTTCATTTCTTGTGACCACAGCCAGACGTCATGTACTATTGAGTGGGGCTTGCCCATGCTCTTATAACTGTCAATAGTCTCTAGCATGCAGAAATGTACAGTTGAGGATAAGGTGAGGTGCAGACTGTGAACTGTGCATGTTGGCTACTTTTGACGTGGCTCCTTGAACTCTTTGGCATAGTGCCTTGAAATATCTGGTGTAATGCCTTCAACTCATCCATGATTGGATAAACATCTAATTGGTGGAGCATCTCTCTCTCTCTCTCTCTCTCTCTCTCTCTCTACCCCCCCTCTCTTTGCACCACTCCTTCTCTCTCGCATTCTCTCTCTTTCTTGCTCTCTCCCTTTCTCTATCTTCGAGGATCTTCATGCCGAGTAATCCAGCAGTAACTGAATCCCTGACTGCTGACCAGGGTGGGCTGCAGCTGGCTACAGTGTCTAGAGGGAACATTAAGAGTGCAGGCCACTATACCATTACTTTATTACTTTCACTTGATGTGTCTCAATCTCTTTCCTGCGCAATATCAGTCTTGCTTTCCCAAGCTTGAAATAAAACGTTTAATTGGGGTCAAAATGTATATAAAATAAATGTAACCTTGAAGGAAATACTTAGGTTAATTTGCAGAATAAGATCGTTATGGTACTGTTTGGAGCAGCTTGGCCCTGCTCCCTCTAGAGCAACCTTTGGCTCTCCAGATGTTTCGGGCTGCAATTCCCATTGTATATGGATTGGGACTTTGCTGGTTAAGGATAATGGGAATTGTAGTCCAACACATCTGGAGAGCCAACGTTTGCAGACCCCTGCTCTAGAGACAGGAGTTTAACATGTAACGGTCTCACTGACAAAGACAACATAAATCGTCTCAAAAGGGTAGTCACAGTCAAAGTGATTTTAATCATGTTTTTTTGACGGATCCAGTTCACCATTTACTCTGGCAACATCTGAGAGGCTATCCCCACCAAGCAGGTTATGATGCAATACAAGTTGGGATCCAGTACCAGATGTCCTTAATGTCAGTTCAAAAGAATGGAGCAATTGCAAGTTTTGGAAAGTTTAGTTTGTGTTTGAGAAAGTGTCAATGTCTGATTTATAAAATAGTTTGACTGGGATAAAGCACTTAGCTCGGGTAGGTGATGACACAAGAAAGCCAGGTAGTACTTTAAGGTCTTTAAGGTTTGTACTGTTGCGCATGTGTTATTGTGTTTCCAAGTGTAACACCAAGGCATAAGCATTGCCAAGACTTAACATTCCACTGTGCATGAAGATGCCCAGAACGATAACATATTTTGTGTGAACAATATGCATACGTCATATAGAATGAAAGTGGGAGGAGGAAGAAGAGCAATGGAAATTAACAAGCAAGAGGTGCAACAGAGAATACTAGAGACGGAGCAAACTCAAGGCTGCGACAAAACACATACAAGGAAGGGGCGAGCATTATGATGTGAGAAAGGCTGGTGTGGATCAGGTAGGAGGGTGGCAGTCTGACGGAATTGGCTGCCAGCCTCAATCTGCCCATGTGCATTTGCATATGCTCGCCTAGCGTGGTGCAGCATCTCAGTGTGTTCAGCGTGGCTTGTCTGTTAGGGTATTTTGTGGACCCCAGAGCCACAGGACTACCTGTGTAATTCTTACATTGGGATCATGAGCAGAAAAGTAAAAACCAGACTTGGTAACTATTGGTGGTAAACACTCTGCATAGACTTACCAGATCACATGAAGACTGTAATATGGCAAACCAGCTCTTTATGATTTCCCCCAATTCACACTGTTTTGGGATAGTTTGCTTTTTTTGCCACATGCGGTAAAACACAAAAACCACATCAGCTCTACATCTGTCTATATGCTATCACAAGTAACTAGGATACATAACAAAATAGACCAAGACTGGCTTACTTATTTTGTATATACTTTATAAGCAATTAGAATGAATGAGAAATAAACATGTACACTGTACTGAGTTTTCACATTTCGTTTCCTATGGTTCAAAGTGAATATGAACATGGCTACAAACCCTTTTCATTTGTAATGCTTCCACACACGCTAAGGAGCTTTCTTTCACAATGTACTTCAAACACGATAAATGGGCAGAACACTTCTACAACTGACCTTGAAACATATCAGATGGCTTACTTGAAACCTGCTTCCTAGACAGTGAATGAACACATAAAATAAACTACCCATGTTTGTAAATGTAGGACAGAATTCTTCAGACTGTAACGGCCTGTAAAATGCACTCACAAACGAACAGATCGCACACCTCGCTTGAACTTGTGAACTCACCTAAAGCACACTTGGTTCTGTGTGCCCTCGGGGTGCAATGCTGGAATTCATTCTCTCCACTCAGCTGTTAAGAATCTCTCTTCAACTTGTTAGGGTAAAATCTGGAGTCGGCAGAGCTGTACCTAGGGTATGCAGACCTCCAGCTCACAGAAGGCCCTAACTCCTTCCAATGTCCCATAGAAGTCGAGGTCCACACAAGGAGCAAAGGATAACTGCCGTTTTGTTATGTCAAACGAGCGGGGGCAACATACAAGGCATCAAGTACCATCCAAGTACATCTCAACAATTTTGCGCTCTCTAAACTTGTGACGTCACAATCGCTGTCACTTACCAAAATCCTTCCCCGAACCTAACGCCTCTCCGGGTTGGCTCCCAGGGTTGTAGGTCCAGTATGGAGACATATAGGGTGATTGGTTATTAGTGGTCACGATGTCAGGTGGTACACTTGTCTGAACCCTAAAAATGGCTACCTGAGAAATGTTACATTAGAACTCCTGATGATTGGCTGCAGATTCCAGCCGCCAGCCCCTGTCACCCAATGTCCTGATTGGTCAGGCTGCGGCCCCCCAAGCCTGGGATCATCGCTGTTCCCAGCCCGCGAGACACCTGCTCTTGTATGATGTGTATCAACAAAGTGTGTCTATGTGACAAGGTGTAACAATGAGGTCTTTGCTAATGCCATGAGAGCAGTCCAATCCGAGCGAATATTGTAGACAAATTGTTGCAATTATCTGAGGCCTACCTAAGTTCTGGTTATTCTTCCAATATGATGGTTGAAGGGTTAAAAGCATGCAAAGAGTGGTCAGGTCCCTTGACTGCTCCTGTCCATCCATAGAGTAAATAGTGAGTAGCATCTGCAAGCATTTACACAAGCACTTCTGGCATCTTGTGTTTCTGCAGTGTGATAGCAGGCTATATGAAAAATAACAAACGTACAGACAGGATGTTTGTCACTGTCCTCTAGCTCATAGAACTGTACGTTTATATTCTTCATTTGGATTGGTGTGTGAGTGTCCCGATTGTGTCTACTGCACGTGTGCTTCCTGTCTAACACGGCTATGTTGTCATGAAGTCTCTAATAACCTGCAGCATGGCTTGCGGGGACGTCAATCGATTTGGTCCATATAATAATAATAATTCGAGGGGATTGGATCCTCTGACGTATTCCATATCTATGACAGGTAATCACCACAGCTGTTCTGTTTTGGAAAATTTTCGGCGTCTGCGTCCTGCGTCGATACGCTGTCCTCGAGGGCCTCTGTCAAGCCGACGTCACCGGATGTTATAATTAGGACGCACGATGCCCGTAGCCTCAGTTCTGTTTTTTCCGTGAACGTGTTCGCTTTGCAGATCTCGGCACGCCTCGGTTCTTCTGAGTGTTCTATCATTTCTTCAAACCAGTTTGTTTGTGAAGATTTCCATGATGTCTTTGTCTTCTTCTACCCCGCGGCCGGGTTTCAAGAAGTATCGGGACTGCGGTTCCAAGATGTCGTTGACGAACCCACACGACACCTGCCTCTGGTGCCTCGGTGAGGCCACGCCACAGACGATTGTGACGATTGCCAGGCGTTAACTACGAAGGCCTTGCGGGAGCGTAAGAAGAAGCTTTCTGTCGGTAAGGTGCCCAAGCCCCGGAAGTCGAAATCCACTGGGCTTTCGGCTGATGATTCGAGGGGCGACTCTCCTTATCGCCGGCGTAAGTCCAGGGGTCTCGGTCCCAGAGTGGGTCCCGCCATTCCTCTGCCTCTTCGAGGCACTCATGGAAGCGCCGTCATCAATCACCTTCCCCGTCCTCATCCGAGGACTCCGCCCGTCAGCGGATTGCTTGTCCCACCAAGCATTCCACTTCTGCGGAATGGGATTCATTCCGTAAGGAGATGATAGCGATTTTTCAGTCGCAGGGCTCCGTTCCGTCCGTGCCATCGAAAGACGCCGGCAGGGAATGTGCTAGAGACACAGTTCGCAAGGTGGATCGCTATAGCCATGCCCGCTCCAGGTCCCGGTACTCGGTGCCATCGAGACCGTCGGAGTCTGTGAGGTCTTCGAAGAAGACGTCAACGCCTTCGGCGCCTAGACCATCGAAGGACTCTCTCGAGGCTCCGCCTCCGAGGAAGCCATCAATGCCATCGGTGCCGAGGCTGTCGAAGCCATCAGTGCTACGCTGGACATCGACACCGATTCTGTCAACGCCCTCAACGCCAGAGGATGTCTCTGAGGTGCACCGGAGACCGGTGGAAACCCTGAGGAAGGCTCTGGCCAAGGCCAAACACGTGCCCTCATCCAGGGATTTATTCCAGCCTCTTGACTATATTTCTGAGGTGGATTAAGGGTCTGATGATGGTATGGTTCCCGAGGAGGTGCCGGATGACTTATTATCTGGTCAGAGCCAGTTAGAAGACCTGCATCAGTCGTTGCACGACGCCAGTGGTCCTGACACCTCCCCGGAGGTTGAGTTTGGCAGGCCTGAGCCGCGTACGCATGCTGAATCCTTGTACCGGCGCCTCATGTCGAGGGTCACAGAATACCTGGGGTGGTCTGCGCCACCAGGAGATTTTCTGCAGGATGACCTGACAGACATCTTGGACCATGGGCCACCAACTGACCCAGTACTACCATTCCATATGGCCTTGCAAAGAAGGGTGGCTGTGGCTTAGACTGCTCCGGAGAGTCTCCCAGCAGTGGGCAAGTCTTTGCCGAAAAAATACTGTCCTGCCAGTAGCGCCCCCGGCTACTTGACTTTGCACCCCACTCCGGAGAGTTTGGTGGTACAGGCGGCTACGGCCCCAGCAAAACAGGTGTCGTACCCTACCATACCTCCTGACAGGGTCGACAAATGTTTTCATGGCTGGGCGAAGAAAGTGTTTTCTTCAGGGGGTATGGCTTTACAGGCAGCCAACTCTGTGTGTGCCTTAGCACGTTTCACTCATACTCTGTGGAATTGTGTCTCTTTGGCGGCTGAACATATTCCCGAAGGAGAGGAACGGGATGGCTTTCTTGCTCTTGTTCAGGATGGCAAAGATGCCATGTGTGAATACGTTCAGTCGGGTCTGGACATGGCAGATTGCGTCAGCCGGTCCATGGCGGCAAGCACCATAATGCGCATATTTGCATGGTTGCGGAAATCGGGTTTTGCTCCTGATGTACAAGCCCGGCTTCTCAACATGCCCTTTGATGGTGAACATCTTTTTGGCAGCAAGGCTGACGAGAGCCTTGAGAGGTTGCAGACCTCCAAAGCTGCAGCAAAGTCGTTGAGCACTGCAGTTTGCCAACCACCGCCTTTTCGTCCTAGGGGACAGCAATGGAGGGGAGGTTCCTTTCAATATTACTCATCCTTTGGTAGATTGAGAGGAGCTGCAAGTCAAAGGGGGCACTGTAGGAGTACCAGAGGTGGAAAGCAAGGTACTCGAGGTGCCAAGGCCGCTCGGGCAGTTGCCGCTTTACCCTCAGGCATTGCCGCAGCCGCTTCAGCTCAGTCATGAGGCCATGTCCCATGGTTCGCCGGTTGGGGGAAGGCTGGCGCAGCATCTTGTAGAATGGCGTGCCATTACTTCAGATGTGTGGGTTCTGGGGATCATAGCCCACGGCTACTGTCTTCCTTTCCGGCAGAGGCCTCACGACAATCCACCAGGGAATCTCTCTTTGAGGAGTCCAGATCCGCTCCTTGCGCAGGAAATAAAATCCCTGCTGGAGAAAGGTGCCATAGAACTGGTACCTGTAGCTGAGAGGAACAAGGTATGGTATTCCCCTTATTTTTTATTTCGAAGAAAGAGGGAGGATTGAGACCCATCATGGACTTGCGTGGTTTGAACAAGCTCCTCAGGAAGGACAAGTTCAAGATGGTTACTCTCTCTCAAGTCCTCCAGGCCCTTCAACTTCAGGACTGGTTGGTGTCTCTCGACCTCAAGGACGCTTACTTTCATGTGCCGATCCATCCCAAGCACCTGAAGTACCTGAGGTTCGCGGTTGGCGACTCGCACTTTCAGTTTCGGGTCCTGCCGTTTGGATTGACCTCTGCCCCGAGGGTTTTCACCAAGCTCACGGTGGTGGTGGCAGCGTATCTCAGGAAAGGGGGGATTCACGTCTACCCCTACCTGGATGATTGGTTCATCAGGGCGCGCTCTCCCGAGGAAGTCCTGGATCATCTGTCAGTCAACTGCCACTCCCTTCACAAGCTGGGCTTCTCCTTCAACTTAAAGAAGTCCCACTTGACGCCAACGCAGCAGCTCCAGTACATCGAAGCAGTGCTTGTCACATCCCTGGGGCAGTGTTTTCCTCCCCAGGGGAGGGCGCATCACATTCAGCAGATGGTGCACAAGTTTCAACATGCCCAGAGTCTCCCGGCGTTCGAGTTCTTGAGGTTGCTCGGCCTCATGGCATCCTGCATTCTTCTGGTGCCAGAGGCCAGGTTGCGGATGAGATCTCTGAAATGGGCTCTCAAGATGCAGTGGTCACAGTCCTCCGGCAGGATGTCGGACCCCGTTCAGGTGCCATCCTCGGTCACCCAGGATCGTCTGTGTTGGGCCGTCGAAGGCAATCTGATGAGGGGGGCTCCATTTTGGCTACCCTGGCCAGAGGTGAAGATCGTGACGGATGCATCCCTCACGGGATGGGGAGCTCATGCCAACGAGTTGACAGTCAACGGTCGTTGGTCTCTGTCAGAGTCCAGACTCCATATCAATCTGTTGGAGCTGAGGGCCATCAGGCTTGCCCTGAAGGCTTTTCTGCCGACTCTGCAAGGAAAGAATGTCCTGATTCTGACGGACAACACAGTGGCCATGCACTACCTCAACAAAAAGGGGGGGCACGGTCACTTCCTCTGTGCAGGGAGGCGGTGCAGCTCTGGTTCTGGGCCATCCAGCAGGAAATTTAGATCTCGGAAGTTCATCGGGCCGCAGACAAAAACGAGATGGCAGACGCTCTGAGGAGGCAGAGCTCGATCTCTCACGAGTGGGAGCTGGCTTAGGAGATTCTCCTGGAGATCGTCGCCCTTTGGGGGACCCCACAAGTGGATCTCTTCGCCTCCATTGTCAACCGGAAGTGTGAAAGGTTCTGCTTGTGGGATTTCCTCGAAGAGGAACCTTAGGGGATGCGTTTGTGGTGGAGTGGTCCTTCCCACTGCTGTACGCGTTTCCTCCAGTCTCTGTCATCCCGCAAGCGCTGCGGAGGTTACGGAGGTTCGGTTTCCGGATGATCCTCATTGCTCCGGCATGGGCCCGGAGAGCGTGGTACCCAGACCTTCTCAACTTGTCCATCTGCCTTCCACGCCGTCTTCCCTACTGAGACGATCTGCTCTCACGGGAGGGGGGTCAGGTTCTCCATCCAGAGGTTAGATCCCTCAACCTTCACGCTTGGCTTCTGAAAGGTTGAGGTATAAGGATTGGGATCTCCCTGAAGACGTGATGGAGGTGTTGCTTTCGGCCAGACGGCCTGCAACAAAGTCCTTGTACCATTGCTGTTGTAGAGAGTTCTGCGACTGGTGCAGGGTTAAGAATGTGGATCCTTTTTCATGTGACATTCCGGTGGTTCTGTCTTTTTTGCTTTCGTTAGCCCACAAGGGCCTGCAAGTGGGTACCAATAAAGGTTACCTGGCGGCGCTGTCCATATTTAAGCGCTCGTCTGAGGAGTGTTCTTAATTCAAAAATCCTTTAATTTCACAGTTTCTGAAAGGGCTCACTAATGTGCTTCCACCGTCACCTTTCCAGGTGCCCGGTTGGGATTTGAACCTTGTTCTAAAATTCCTAATGTGTGCTCCATTTGAGCCTTTACATTCTTGTCCTTTGAGACTGTTAACCCTTAAAACTATATTTTTAGTTGCGGTTACTTCTGCTCGCAGAGTGAGTGAGTTGCAGGCACTTTCTGTTAAGCCACCCTTCACGGTGTTTCATAAGGACAGGGTTGTCATTAGGGTTTGTCCTTCCTTTCTTCCAAAAGTGGTGTCGGAATTTCATTTAAGCCAGAAGGTCATTCTTCCGGCATTTTATCCTCCTCCGCATCCTGGTAAGGAAGAGGAGAGTCTCCTTAGGTTGGAACCTAGGAGTGCTTTAAGTTTCTCCATTTCACGCATGTCCCGGGTCAGAGTGGACGATCAGCTCTTTATAGGTTATGCTGGATGGCGGTTGAGACAAGCTGTTACTAAACAGACTTTGTCTAGATGGATTATCTTGGCAATTTCTGAATGTTACCACTTGGCGGGTAAGGACCCTCCGGTAGGCTTACGGGCCCATTCTACTAGGGTTATGGCTGCCTCTACTGCCCTGCAGAGGGGTGTTCCTATTCATAACATCTGTGAAGCAGCCACATGGGCTTAGGTCCATACTTTTGTAAAACACTACTTCCTAGATTCGATCCATGGGCAGGATCTGGCCTTTGGCAAGGCGGTCCTTTACTCTGCAATTTAAGTGGGCATTCTACATTTCTTTATTCTAAATTCTTTTCTCTCCTCCATACATTGGTACTGCTTTAGGAGTCTGTCATAGATATGGAATTCGTCGGAGGACCCAATCCCCTCGAAGAACAAGTTACTCTCTTACCTGGTAACGTTCTTTCGATGGGATGGTCCAACTATGTATTCCATATCGCTCCCTCCCTACCTGCCCTCCTACAGAATTTCTTATGCGATTGCAGCTTACGTTTCCGCAAGGCTTTCTGTGGTCATACTGGCAGAAGATTGGTGCCACATGTTCTGGGCAAAACCTACAACTGAGGCTACGGGTGTCGTGCGTCCTACCTATAACATCCAGTGATGTCGGCTCGACGGAGGCCCTCAAGGACAGCGTATCGACGTCATTGACGCAGGACGCAGATGCCGAAAATTTTCGGAAGCAGCACAGCTGTGGTGATTACCTGTAATAGATATGGAATACGTCATTGGACCATCCCATCGACGTTACCAGGTAAGAGAGTAACTTGTTCTTTAGCATTTATGTAGCGGTACGAACCCTCAGGTATCTGAGCGCTGCTTATTATTACCGACGGTGTGTGGTGCTCATTTATCGACCTCGGAAGGATGAAAGGCTGAGTTTGGCCTTGCCGGGATTCGATCCTGCATCAGCAGGCTCTGCACAGATGTCAAAGCGAGCACTCTACTTGCTGTGCTATCGGACCGGTTTCAGTCGTCTCCAGCTCGGTCGTGGTTGTCGTTGGTTGTGTTGGCTAGAGTTCTTGCCATTGGGAATTGAGCGGGGGGATGGCTGGATATCTGTCGTGATGTGAGCTTACGTTGGGAGTGTTGGGACCGGGTGCAATCTCGGATAGTTGATAGTTGTTCTGTCGGGAGTGCTTCTTCCGGTTAAGGGCACCATCAGGAGGGAAGGGGCACTCTGATTTTCCCTCTTCACCTGTCTGCCTGGACAGAGCCCTTACTGGAAGGTTTCTTCATCTGCTTTTCTTACCTCTCGGCAGGATAGCTCGGCACACACTCTTCTGACAGCCAGCCTGCTCACCATCAGCCAATGCACCACACCACGAGAGAGCACAGCACACTCCGAGAGACAGCCCTTCCAAACCCTCTCTGTGATCTGCCATAAAACCTATGCTTGCCTATAGAAAGTCTAAGAAAATGCCTGCCTCTGACAGTGATGCCATTTGCCAATCAAACACCACTTCCCTTTGTCAAGCCTCCAGAAGATTCCAGAAAGCACGTGTTCAGCCTGCACCTTTGCACAAAGAATCAGGCAGCAAACAGAGGAAAAAGATTTCTCTGCGCTGTTGTCCTGTGGCAGAAAATGAATAATGGAGCTACTTTGTGCAAAACTGACTCCACATTCCACAGCCCACATCATCACTGCAAAATAATTTAAATTCTTCATGTTTATTTTCTTTTGCCCTTTTACAAGTACATTGCACAGCCTGTGTTGGTACCATTTCATAAAATGAGCCGTCTTGGACCATTGAACTGCACCAAAACTTTGCACCAAAGAGCTATGGACTGGGCTGCCTTTAACAATAGTGGGGGTATAGATTAATAATTTAGGGCTATTATTGAGTTAATTGTTAAGTCTTCCATTTCATTGCAATTCAGTCCATATTGAACCATGGTGTGTTGCCTAAATGATAACTTGAGCTTTTATGCAATGCCGAATTCAACCCCCTTTTACCTTGTATGTTTTCCATGCATTCGCAATATTGACTCACACCAGATTCAGCACAGAGTCTCACACGTCTTGTTGTCAGAGTCTGGGTTGTTGATAAAATGACGTTGTGGTTGAAATTCAGAGCTCCATTTCCCTATGTGTCCCAGCGCCCCCTGAGAAATATGCACCGTCACCCGCTGACACACCTTGCATGTCTGCATGCATTGAAATAAGAAGTTCTGGGAAAGAAAGAACCCCTGGGCAGCACAGGGACAGGCAAACGGTCCAGGATCCCAGGTCAAAGGACACCAGCAGACATCGCATTGCAACAGAAAAGTGTCTAAATGGCAAATGGTATTGGGGTTCCTAATGACTGGCTTATCCATATTCCCACCCTATCCCACGAACAATAGAGTGTGCAGTGCAGTGCACAGAGGTGAAAGCTACAGAGACAAAGGTACCTTCCAAAACACGAGGCCAGCACCACACCGGTGTGGCCTGCACGTTCCCGCCCAGTCAGGCTTCTGACGGCTCTGAAGCTGGATCTCTGCCAGATCCTGACCACTGTGCTCCAGACTGCCCCAGTACAACACATAGTAAGGGCATAGAGTGCCAGACTTTGTGGGGGAAACAAGTGACTTGGGGCTTGGGGTGGAAAGGGCTGAGTACAGGGCACAGGAAACAAGGGAGGTATGAGGCACGAGATGTGTGAGTAGCCCAAAGCGTACTTCAGTTAAGTTGAATTCCAATTAATTTATCGGCGATATTACGGCAATATGCTGTGTTGGCATAGTTGTGAAAAAGCAGCACATTAGCATAGAGCGACTCCATCCAGAGACCAAAGGAGTCCCAGAAACCAATAAACTTAACACAGTTAGTCCCTGTTGCCTCTAATAGCCCAGACAAAGGGAGCAGGGAAATAGAAAGCTCCCCCAGGAAAGACAATCCACCCCCCCTGCACAAAAGGAATTAAAGGAATTAAATCAAAGTGGAATTCGAAATTCTGTGACACCTCATACAGAAGGAAGCCAGGAGGGAACCCGGGGAAAACAGGACAGAAGATATTCAGCACATGTAGAAGAAGACCATCCAAGCAGCTCTCCAGCGATCAACCTATAAACATTTTGCAACTCGTGTCATCTCAGATAAAGCTAGGGACTAACTCCCAAGGAGAATAAGTTGAACACCTGAGAGCAATGGGACATGAACGATCATACGTGAGACTTCAGGCCTGGCAGGAATGCAGAATACAGGGAAGAAAAAAAGGGACGCCTGGAAAGAGTAAAAGTGGCCTGCAACTGGGAAGGAAGGGAACAAAAGGCAAGAGTGACTGCATGTGCATGCTCCAGTCCATGGAAAACCCATCGTCATGGGCGACACACATTTATATAGTCAAAAAACATTACAACAACACCCGGAGCCAAAAAAATGTTGAAATAGCTAACATGCCATTCATCACTCTGATGAACTCCAAAACCCAGTAAATCGTCCTTGAAAAAAAGTAATGATTGGCAAAGAGTAAAGCGTCGAAAATGAAGGCTCATTCAACTTGGACTCCTGGAGAGCGGGGGACGAGAGCACAGCAGAGACTTTCACATGCCCGCAGGAGATGAACATGAGGGAAACCAGTAATATCAGGAATATGGATGATACAGAAGAGAGTTGTACTCACTCACAGCCCAAAGGCAGGAAGACACATTTTCAGAAAATTCCTCTTGTACACCTGAGTCACATGGAAGCTATCCATGAGCCAATGCAAAAATAATACTTCTCGATCACCTTTACTTGATTGGGATCTTGAAATGGAAGAGGAGAGGGCAACAGTCAACCCAACTGAGTTGAATAGACCATGGATGTCAAGTACCGGAAAAGTGCCGTTGAACCAGAAACAGAATGATTCCTCAGTATGGTACATGATGAGCAGCAAAGACAAGGAAAGAGGAGAGACAAGAAATCCTAATGAATGTAAACGGTGGGCAGGCTGTGTAGGGGGGTGGAGGTAGAATCCTAAAGAGCTACCCCAGTCACAGAACCACAGAACTCAGCATTCTACAGTAGGATATGGAGTCTGGTCCAGATATTACACAACACGTTTTTTGTGCATATAGCAATCGTTATATAGCCTCTAAATCAAACCTTTGCCAAAGTAAAAGGAGAAGTGGACCATGACCCCAAAGGCATCTGGAAGAATCCCACAGCTGAAAACTGGATACAATAAATTCACACCAAGGAATGCTCGAGTGGGACGCCAAACCCTCATTCACAGGGCCCACAGGAGGATGAAATACAGATGAGAAATGGCAGACTCAGTACAGACTACTCCAACCTGAAGGCCAGTTGACAGTCCAATAGTGGGGTGCAGATTTACAGATGTTTTCTAAAAGTGCTTGGCAAACAATGAATCAAATGTAAAGGGAACACCAACCCCAAACAAAAGGGAAAGGGCATGGAAGAGGCATCAGCACAAATATTGGTCAAGCACACTTCAACTTCATTTAGGAACCAGAAACTTCTACTAATGAATGGCCATCTCCCATCACCAAAGGTTGGCTGTGACTATCCCATGAGATGAATTGGAGTACAAACAAAATATGTCCACAAGGCCCCTTGAGATTGGGGCAGAGTGAGCACAAGACAAGACTTCCAACTATAGATTTGCAAACACCAATCAAAATAAAGACTTACCTAAAAAGGATTCTAAAATCCTAATGGGAATTCCAAAGAATTTAGACAATTATCAGGTAGCTTAAGAAAAAAGAAAGGCTTTGTACCTATGAAAGCACCATTGACATTGATTACAGACCATGTAGGAAATAAAACCAATACCAAAGTATACAAAATTGAAACAAATACTGCAAAGGAAAGACTAAAAAATACATCTAGCACATCTTATGATTGGTTATTGAGGAAGGCCGGCCAGGGAAGTATTCTGAGTAAAGAACGAAAAAACATTAAACTATTTCAAATTCCAGAATGGGGCAAAGAGTGCCATTGCATTAGTATAGGTACAGAAGGAATTTCATGAAAACCCTTTCTGATCAAAGCAAGCCCCCCAGTGCATCCACTATGGTAGATTTGAATGAATTACAATTCTCCCTTAAATTCACCCAAAGCACCCTTGGTAGAACAACTATAAAATAACCAACTCTGGCAATGTTACTCCCCAATATAACAAAGATTGTTCCTGTCAAATGACCAAGAGAAAACAAGTAAGGAAATCAAGAAAGACATTAAGTAAAATAAGGAATAACAATTGCAAGTCAAAGGAGGAAGGCCAACACATTTCAACAGATGTAACACAAAAAAAACACCAGCATAGAAAGCCTCCCTGGAAGAGGATGAACACCAATTAGAAAATTAGTAATCCATTGGTTGAGGACTCTGACCCATTAAGGTGGCCATCACATTGTAACCAAGGTCCAGTAGCAGAGAGTGTGAAAGCTCATACAGCACCCATAAAATGTAGCATTCTAAGATCAGCTAAAACAAGGTGTGGAACCTATTGATGAGAAAAAAAGGACAAGGTATGGCTAAAACCGAAACTATGGGGCTAGGAACCGAAGGAAATCAGAAAGGTGGAAGATCACCTAAGTTTCAGAAAACGACTATTCAACTCACCAAGACAAGCATAAAAACGCGCACACCCACAAACCATACTTTGGACCCAATGCATATATGGGACAATACAGATTGAAGATTGAACACTAAAACAACCTCACACTGTAAGCCAAACAGAAACCTACTAACCACTCCCCCTCCTCTTCTTCACACAAGCATATCACCGACGTGCTACCCATTCCCAAAAGGGCCAGTTAAACTACACACAAAAACACACAAACCACACACCCACCGCTAACCATACCATAAGACCGAACAGTTGAAAACAACAAACAACCAGACACTGGATGCTACTGCTCCGAACACAACAAACCCAGGGCACACAACAAAGCAAACTCAGAAAGCTGACATGTACATGCGTCACTTTCTACTGGTTCTGCAAGCATCAACAGAAGAGCACAACTTCTATCGTAGCCCTCACCTCTCACTAACCACTCCCACCCACTTTCTTACAGAGCCACATGAGCACCTGGAGACCATGCAAATGGCAGCAGTGCACAGTATAAATCATCATAACACAAAATAAAAAGGGAGAACAAAAATATCTCCATATTCGATCTGGAACATCAGAGGTCTTTCCTCTGATACAATTGGTCCAGACTTCCTCAAATTGGAGTTCGAATTTGACCAAATTAGTAAGGCCAGGGTAATCGACGGATTCTGGCTGCACTGTGGCAACAACCAACCCCATAGGCAAAAACTCAGCAGGGCTAAAGACCAGCTTAAGAAATAACAAAATTGCCAAAACCAAACTGTTTGGGCTGGAGAGTTGAGGAATCCTAATAATGTGAATCACTTTCATGAATATATCAAAATGGAAACGTATAAGTCATTTGACACTTAAAATCACAAACAAACTACAACTGGAATTCAAACAGTCCTACTCTGTGACTTCATAGCAAAGGTTGGTATCTGGGTTAAGAAACCTAAAACGTATGTACAAGGAGGGGAGTTGGAGCGCTGATAAAAATTGTATCACAGATCAACATGCTAAGTTGAAGATATTGAGTCACTTTTGTGCAATAATGAACTTTATCTATTCAATGCATCCTGTCCCAATAGCACCCCAGGGAATGTCGATGCTTTCAAATTTCATGCCACTCCACAACGGCAATGCGTCAACAATGGTAATATCATAGGGAGGCTAGAGGGTGACCACAACCAGTTGACACATAACCTTGCAATGGCAACCGAAGAACCTACACATATAAATGCAGGACAGTTAGAATTTCGAAACCACAGAAATTTCAGATGGCAAGATATTGAAAAAGATAACCTAAAGATAACCTAGGTTTACCTGCCCTGAGATGAGATAATCTATGAAAGATACAAATTCATTAATGTAAATGATGCATCCCAAATAGAAGTGCAGTGCAAATTAGTATTTTTTTCATTTGATGAAAATGTGACAGACACAATTGACATCAAGGGCCGCAAGGACCTTCCAGCAAGTTCAATTGAGTCATCCATATAAGACCCAAGCTGGCCTGGTTTGACAACTCATTTATGCAAACAATAAAGAACTTCGAATGAGTGGAAACCAGTGATAATGAAGAGAAGATGAAGAACTTAAGCCTAGAATACAAAAGCTGATAAAAGTCCAACAAAATTGGAGCGCGTGAAATCAAACTGCAGAGCATTCACGAAGGCAGCTTTCACAATGTCAAAAAAGACTCAAAAACATAATGGAAGATGGTCGCCTGGGGCAAGGAAGCGAGAGATTCATATCCAGAAAATACATCACATGCTTCTATTGGGTCCCCTATTTTGAATCGATTTTCCAAAAATGCCAACAGGGTGAATTCCCAATAATCACCAGGTACAGGTGTCGTTTACAGAATCAGAAAATGGCCCATCTCCTGGGACAATGGCAATATTGTACCAATTTAAGAAAAAGAAAATACCATGGATGCAAAATCCTACCACCAAACCAGCTCGGTTGATACAGAAGCTAATATCTAAACTAACATAATCCCAGAAAATTGTAAGCAATGGTTATAGAAGAAGAAATAATGATCTTGGAATGTATAGATAGGCTTAGAGTGGGGCTTTCTGACATAGACGAGGCATTCATCCTGCACCATTTAAGTAACTAATATTTAGGTGAAGAAAAGGGTCCACTCTACACCACCTTCCTGGGTATTCCCAGGTTTTTGGTCTCATTAACAGGACCATTTTATAGGATTAGATGGCAAAGCCCTCCATACACAAACATCTTCTCCACCTGATGCAACAATTCTACATGGACCCTACTACACTAGTGATTTAATGAGAACAACTGCAACTAACAGAGACATGCGGAACAGGATCATGGCTGAAGCAATGGCCAGAGGGCTCCACTCCTATTCAGGCACAGAGTGCTCCATCGAGGGCGAAAGGGGATCAACATCTGTGAAGCGCTTTCGCATTTCCTACTGCTCACCAACTGCTTTCCCTTTCTTACCACCCCTCGCCCAAGCACTGGCCCCTTCTCCCCTTTTTTCTCCAACCTCTTCTGATCCCTTCACCCCTTCTGACCATGCTATCCCTGGAGACAATAGTACTCATGTTTTTAAACCTGCATGCTGCCAACTACTTTTTCATATTTTTACATGCTCGTCTTTGGTGAGGACTTGGCCGAATACTTAATATAACTTTGAAACATGTGTATGAGAAAATGCTCTAATATGAAACATAAATTATACAGTATACTATAAGGTATGTCAAGTACAAATTGATGGGAACTCATACACCAAACATTTCATAATATAGATGATAAGCACCAATTCACGTACAAATATGAGTTCATCTTGCAATAGTTTGACTATTTTTGAAGGCATGCACAAAGAGATGATCCTTAAGGAACGGGTCAACACCTCTGATGGGTTACTTACTAGGTACTACTCCACCATTCGTAAATACTTTTTTTTAAAAACAGCCATTGAGAAGCTTGTTCTCTTCTGAAGCTTTTTTCTGTTCTGAACATGTATACATGTATTTATTTTTTTGGCTCAGCATCTGCTGCTCCAAAATGATCTGAGCATTCATGGGAACAGGATCCTCCTCAGGTACCGTTTCCACTCAGAGTCACAACGGAGCACTGGGCCACTCCCTGGCCTAGCAGGAATTCATCTGCTGAGATCCCTGCATTGAACATGGCCTCCCACATGAGGCCAGCACTGACTTTGGACTATTGGGGTCCACGCCTCAGGGCTGGTTCTCCCTTCCTACATTCAATGGTGTGGTTGGGGCCCCTGCAGCCCACGCAGTGCGTGGGGCCCCGTGGCTCTTTGTCCAGGGGGAGGATGACCCTCAGATCAGAACTGTCACTTTATCTCAATTATAAATAAATATCTGCTTTAACATAAAGCGCGGGTTCTGCGGGATAGAGCCAGCCAGACAGCTGCAGCTCTCACTGCCTCACCCAATGGAAACTGAGGCTACCAATAAAGCGGCAGCACCTGTGTAGCAACTAACAGGGTAAGTTAAAACAAGAAAAGTGGAGCGTGTGCGTTTGAATGTGCTGAGTGCTGCTTGTGTAAGATGCATTTGTAATGCATGTGTACGTGTGTGTCTGACTGAATGATGTGTGCATGGTACATGTATGTTAGAGCTTAGTGATTGTAGTATATGTTTTTCTCTGGAAGGTTCTGCAAGTGGGAGTACAAAAGAGCTTCTAGTAATAAGGTGCCTGAAAGCGGTCGAGGAACCACTTCAGGTTAATCCTGAAATACAATCTTTCTCGTGAGCAGATCTCTGCCGCCAACAAATGTCATCTAAGGTTCTAACCGCTCTTTGGCTTCAAGGAGTTTTTGGCAGGCTTTTTAGTTCTTCTTGCCGTCAGGACGTCACAATCACCAGGCAAAAAACTTACCAGGAAAGCAAAATGACTCACTGCACTTGGGGCTCCAAGGCAGGCATGCTACTGGGGTACAATAGCAAACAAGGGGCTCCACTGGGTGTTAGTGAGGAAACCAGCTGTTCCAGTTATGGCAGCAGCTCGTTACTTTAGGAAAGAAGTTAAGTTAAGTTAAAACTGCCCTTTACCATTCATTAGAAGTGGGCCATCAATATTCATTATCTAACGTTTGTACACAGGCCTAGTGGACTCGGCTTGTGATTTATAGTGGAAAGGTTCAATCCTAATCATCCAAATTGCATGTTAAACTATAAAACACCTTGTTTTTCCATCAGCCTGCACCCCCTTTTATGTTGATGTGGCTTCACTGAATCTTGAGGACAGATTTGGTTTTGGATAGGCCAAATCTAACAATCTACTAGCCTCAGGAGCTACAGTACACATATGATATTTAAAGAAGGGCAAAGTTGCTTAACATCCTGTACAGACCTGGCACATTCTGACTGAAGGGGGTGTGGCCAAATTGTGCTGGGCATTGTAGAGGGGATGGGGGGCTTAGGGGCAGCCACCGCGAATCTACATGCATCTTGAGCTAGCCATGAAGCCTTTAATGAGAAAGCTACTGGCTGCTTTGCATAATATCAAAAGGTCGTTTGGGAGCTCAATAATAAGCACCACATTGTAAATATGACATATCCATGCTATTGCTTCAAACATGCAACCCCACATCTGAGCTCATCATTTCCACTGCCCTTCCTGCTTATTTCATCTATAATAACACCCTTAACAGTAGAACCAGGAGTGATATATAACTATTTGAACACACGCAACCTTTTGGAGTCAGTGATGGCTTTCATACACGAATTTCTGTCACAACCTAATTGTCTGCTCGTAACTCTAATCACCCGTGCACAAGGTGAGGTGCCGGGTGCTTACTCGCAGGGGAGTTATGGGGTTGTCCCCCATGCACACCGTCAGATGCCAGGTGTTTCTTCACTGCAGAACTAGGTCCTGGGTCTACCCGACTTAGTCCCGGCACATTTAAAGCCATGGTGGGGGCTCCATTTCAACATGTTTTGGGGGAGGTGGTTGCCCAGATTGGGAAAAACAATATCTGGTATCTGTAGAGTGCATACATTTGAATGGATACAGTCAGAAGCCTGGGTTTGATAGCCGTATATCATCACGGGACGTGCAGGCCACGGGGAGCTGAAACACCAAATGTCCACTGCTATTAACCAGTCTTTGTCATCAAGCGGCTAATGTAGAATAAACCAGAGTGAAAAGGCAATGAGGTGATAAGAGCATTCCTGGATACAACAGGGGTCAAAGGGAGGTGACAGCCCATGAAGTGTTACAGCAAATACACACCGTAATGTGTGCACTGCAAAGCGCACATTTAAAGCCCCGAAAGAAAGGAGTAACTTGTGGTTTCATAGGACTGCCGACTGCCAACATGTAGGCAGATACGGTTCCATGTGTTAATATCCCTGCAAAAATATCGCCATACAAAAATATTGCCATATTTTTGTGGTGCTATTAAGGCATGGAACCTGCAGGGGGCACCCCCGCAACCCCTGCATTATTTTTAAAGGAGCGGGGGACACCCCTGCAGCCCCCGATAACAAAAACACCCAAAGTTTTCCCCCCCAAAAAATATCACCTATGGCCGTTCCTGACGACCATATATATGACAATATTTTTGTTGGGGATAATATGTAGTGATACCGGCAGCTACATGGGTCCCCCTAAGGCTTGGAGCCTATTCCAGTGCCCTGACTCCGTACCTAAATGGAGGCAGGGCCGGCAGCTGATGCATGCTCTAAATAATAACAAAAAAAGAATGTGCATCTGTAATAGCTATGCTACTCCTTTATCTGTCTGTGGGGCCTTTTTATGTGTGTTATAAATATAGCGAAGGGTTTTAGCATGTGTTCTTAACTCTGCACTTCATCTTCCTGGGTGGAAGTTCAGAGAGTCTCTAGCTGCCACATGTTTGCCAATTTTGTCACCAATTAGCAGCTAAATTAACATCAGCAAAACAAAATGTGACTGGTACTAGAAGCCTATGCATGTGAATATATACCAATATGAGTGTGTGTGGTCCTGAGCAGACGCATATGCATACTGCTGTCTTAGTTATTCTGGGTACAGTAGTTTGTGCCCTAATGTTAAATCAAGCCTCCACAGACTTGAGTGATAGATCAGCGGGGCTGCCTCTTCGCAGTAGCGACTGAAGGGCTCAAGTTTGAACTGAATTATTTCCCTTTTCCCCTATTACCTCCACAAATCATGTAACAGCTTAGTTTGGTGCCATTTATCATTTGTGTTGTCGTTTCAATTTTGGTGGCCTTTGTGGAAGCTGCGTCATAGATTTGGGGGTCCCCGGCTTACAGATGGAAAAAAAAACAGTCTGTGGCACCTGTGGGGTGCTTATTGTAATGGAATTGAAAGAATGCAGCAAAAGGGTTAATCGCTGCAGATTATAAAGGGGCAGGCAGCCAGTGGGGAGCAGCCATACTAAAAATCCACTGAAAAGCTATTCATAACTTTATGACAACAGGGTGCTAATGTAGAGGGAAGTAGAGGAAAAGGCAACAAAGTGATAAAACCATTGCTGAATATTGCAAGAGGCCCGAAGGAGGTGTTGGCCCTAGGGTACCTGTAAATGGTGCTTATAACATGCACCCTGCAAAGCACATATTTAATGTACTGAATTAAAGGATTATGTAGCTGTGTTATAAGACTGCCACCAAGGGGCAGCTGCTCGGCCCCGCCTGAGGCTCGCGGTCCATTTCAACAGTTTAGGTTAAAAGGCCTGACACTGTCCCTACCTGCAGGAGAGATAAATGTATGCTGTTTATGAAGAGGTTGAAAACATTAAATTGATTTGTCTTTTTAGTGACTGTTATTGGCAGAGATTGTGTTTGCAGCTTCAAGGGAGATTTTCAGTCACCACACTAGTACATATTGTGTCTGCATGATCATGAAAGTGATTTGGCATTCCCCATACTGGCCTAGATTGTGACTCGAGCTTCATAAACGTTATTTACAGTGACTATTATTGGCATGGATGCATTGTTACCATGCTTTAAAAAGGTGACTTATAGTGGAAATGCTGGCCTGTGTTGTGGAAAATGGCATTGTGAAAATGTAAAAGGTACTGTTAGTGAAATAGCATGCACTCTATTTTTCATGGTTTACCCTAGGGACCCAATTGTACATTGTTCAGCTTTTTAATCCCATTCTTCTCAAATTTGGTGCTGTAAAATTGACCATTTCAATACATTATTTCAAACATTTTCTTGGGAGAGAACCTCACCCATATCTCCTACATTATTAGGGCTCCCTCACTACACTCTGTTGCCCACACTAATTAGCTGGGGATGTAATGCTGTTCCAATAAAACAAATATTCACCTCTCACCACTGACCTTGAATTGTTTATAATGCCAGCACCCCTCAGGATTTACCCACCCTCTCTGCACCCAAATCTACCTCTACCATTAACATATGTATAATAGTTTTACTAGTTCGTCCACAGTGACAGCTGGTACTTTTGGGCACCAAGAGACAATCACTTCCACCCACTTTTTCTTACACTAGGTGAATGATGTAGGTTTTAATAACAAAATTGACCTCTTTCGTCTAGTGCAATGCTCAGCTCCTCCGATTGGCAACATGGTCATCTGCGCATGCCTGGTAGCCCCACAAGTCTGTGGTGCAGCCTGTGGTTCTTTTAGAAGTTTGTGGGGGCCCCCTCAGCACGGCTTGCAGGAGGGTCCACACATTTTGTGTTACACCACTGCCTACATTTCATGTGCTGACACAGAAAACAACCTTTGGGTGGTAACAATGTTGGTGCCCCAGTGTTGGGGGTACCCTTACCATTCTTTTCTGTGTGTGCTGATTATCCTTGTGGCTAGAATTTCCCATTGTGCTTTTGGGGACCTTTCCTGGCAGAGGGGTGAGAAATTATGTTCTTGATTCAATTTACTAATTTCAGAAGACTTTTCTTCTTCTTTGGATTTATTCTACTGAGCCGTTTTCTGGACTCGAGTACTCACATACCTATCGGCAGTTTTCACAAATTACCTAGGGTCTGTGATAATCTTGTCTATTGAATGCTTGTGTAACTCTGCCTCACACATTTTTAAGGACATCATGCAATCAAATGAAAGAGTCCATCAAGTGTGTTGCCACTGTTACTAGTGACCCACCCACTCAGATACTTCAAGGACTAGCGTGTAAAGGCCCCAAAAGTTTGAGTGCCCCTTTTTGTGAGCTGTCTAAAGGTCCTCAGATATTTCTCTGGGGTCTTGCATAAAACTCCTGAGGAATGCCGGCCTTCATCTTGGCATAAATGGGCCTTACTGCTGGAGTCATCTCAATAATGGTATCAATTCCAACCATCAGTAGACAGCTCACTTGGCCTTCACTTTACAATCCCTCTTCCAACACATGGCGCTGGAAGGATAACTTCAGTGCTTCAAACCAGTTGAAGATGTCCTTTCCCACCCCATCCTTTGGTGAAACTATTGGAAATACTTCCCGTTCTGCGTGTCTCCTTTTGCTGCTCGAGCATCTGCTGCACCAGCATTAGCAGCTCCTTTTGTTTCTGCTATCCTAGGACAGCTAAATCTCACTGTTTCTTTACTATTAGGGCAACCCTCCCCCCCACTCCTCTCCAAGGAGCTTTCTAACAGTCAGACCCGCCCCAGAAAGACTATCCTGGGATCTGGCTGAGGCTTGAAACATTACTGAAACTTAAGACTTGATGAAGGCTTGGCCTATCTGGGAAATCACACTACCCACCCTCTGTTAAAAATGTGGGAACAACTGTCACTATTGTTGTCCACATTCCTTTCCAAGCCCCACAGTTAAATGGGTACCTGGATTGTGGTCTCCAGATCCCTTCTGGCTCACTGTGTCTCATCTGTTACCCTTGCTTCCTATAAAGGTTGGAGGCTCTTAAGTATTTCGGGTTGACTAAACTTACTATCATGGGAGAGTCCCCTTTCCTGACATAGCTCAAGAAGGGCGCTGGACATCAGGCCCCTCACTGAGTCTGTGCTCAGTTCCATTGTGCAAGAATCCAAAAAATACTTGGCAGTGCTTCTTTCGTTGAATGAACAGTCTATCATGTTGGTTGACTAAACTGTAACTATAGTCTGTGTGTATAAAGTCCAACCACTGCCCTACAGTGTGACAAAATTACAACTGCTCTGCAGGAGTACAGGGATGAGTTGTGTTTAAAATACCTACTTTTTGTTGTTTTGTTTGTTTTTTAGTTTACACATACATTTTTTTGAGTTATCCTATTGATGGTGTCACAATTGTATAGGTGACCCATTGTGAACTAGCTGGGGCTTAAAATACATCGTCACAATCCATCCTAAATGATCTTCGTTTTTATTTCTACCTTTGCATTCCCTTTGGAAAGTATTGGCAGTCAAATGTTTATTCGGATTTCTCCATTAGAACACATCCAGTAAATACACAATGAACTGTTAAGATGGAAACAATTATCCCAGCATCCCAAGTTGTTCAGCGTAGTACAAAACATCCCTAAAATCCATCAATTCAGAAATAAATTGTAAAACCAAATACAATCCCTAAGCGCAATTTTGCAATTTTACATTAAAACATCCTGTAGGTGAGGACTTCTCTTGCATATGCGCAAAGATTGAAAATAAAATTCTCTTCACTACAATTAATTAAAAAGAACAATGCCTCTTATTGGAAATTCCACATTCAATTGCAGAAACTATATGTTCCATTATGCATGTTTTGGTAATTTGGCAAAACGAGGTTCTTTCTATAAGGTATTGAGAACTACAATGCCCAGAAGTATGTCAGTCAAATTGTTTATTTCGAAAATAATTAGTAAAACAAGACATATGAAACAATATATTATCTCAACACAATCATGTATTAAAATCTGTCAGCACAATAGTATCATAAATTACAATTCATCTTCACAATGATAAGAAGTAGACATTAGGAACGTGTAACATACATCTTCACAGAGAAGTTTAAGTTAATCAATACAAGAATGACAGTCCTATATCTCCATCTATATCCACATTTTAATATCATCAGATGAACTAATTGATTATACATTAATATTGTAGATTGTATGCCCAAATCTTTGTGCTATCTGAATAAAGCTTTACCTGACTCCAGCATTCTCGAAAATCATGTGCACACATTAAATTTAATTAGGCAACCCTGCACTTTATAAAATTAAGAATGCACAATAAAGCATCTACATCGGAGCAGTCTGAAACAGGAACTAGATGACGGGCTGGAACATCCTATTGCCTATCTTTCACGGACATTGACCTCCAGTGAAACTCATTACTCAGTCTTAGAAAAGGAACTTCTAGCCATCCGCCAAGCCTTCACTGATTGGCGTCATTTACCTCTAGGAGCTAAGCATCCTGTCCAGGTTCGGACGGACCATCGAAATCTCCAAGTGTTACAGGCCCTGGAATGCAGGAACAGCCGTCAGGCCCGTTGGGCATTCTTCTTTGCTCAATACCAGTTCCAAATTCACCATGTTCCGGGAACACAAAAAGTAATTGCTGACGCCTTGTCTCTGCGCCCTGACTATGAACCTCCTGATGACCGAGCATTTCCCAAGATGTTTCCCCACACAATAATTGTAGCCCAGGCGACCAGCCTCCTAGATGAAGTCCGCAGTCAGACTCAATCCTCGGAACTCTGCAAAGGTATCTCGGACAAGAACCAGTGGAAACTGACAACCAAAGATGGATACTTGTTCAAAGACAATGCCTTGGTCATCCCAACACAAAAACTACAGCAAAGGATAATAAGTCTTTATCACGATACTCTTTACTCCGGGCACCGTGGTATTACCATTACCCTCCGATTAATACAAAGGCAATTTTGGTGGCTTGGAGTGAAAACTGATGTACAAAGGTATATCCAGGCATGCTCTGTCTGTAATCAAAACAAACATGACAACAAGAGACCAGTGGGTTTATTGCAGCAACCTCCACTTCCAACAAGGCCTTGGGAATTCATAGCAACAGACTTCATTGTGGAATTACCACCTTCCAGGGGATACACAACCATCATGGTCACCATTGATTTGTTCACCCATGTGGCCCATTTTACACCTCTGTTTAAACTACCTCGTCAGAACTTGCTTGAATTTTCCTGGAACACATATTCCGACTGCATGGACTCCCTTCCAAGATCATATCAGACAGAGGGCCCCAATACATTTCTCAGTTCTGGAAACATCTTTGCCAAATACTAGGAATCCAACGCGCTCTTTCCTCAGGATATCATCCCCAAACCAACAGAGCCACAGAGCGCGTAAACCAAACCTTGGAACAATACCTCAGTTGCTTCGCTACCAAGGTCCAGGACGATTGGTCCCTCTTAATACCAGTGGCAGAATTCGCCTATAATAATCCAGACCACTCTGCTATTAAGACCAGTCCTTTTTTCTGTAGCCAAGGATTCCACCCTTCGGTTCTACCCTCCATCCTTCCTTATCCTACACCAGTTCCAACAGTCGATTCCTGGATTGAAATGCTCATTAATTTCAAAGAGAAGCCAAAGAACAATTAGAAAAGGCCAGGACCCAGACCAAACTGTATGCGTATTCCAAACGAAGACCAAGCGCCTCCTACACAATAGGGGATAAGGTTTGGCTGTCCTCGAAACTACTACCACGGCATTTGCGACCAAATAAATTGGCTCCTCTATATTATGGGCCATTCCGTATAAAGGAAAATATCAACCCAGTGGCCTACCGACTCAAGCTACCAGACTCCTGGAAGAAAATCCACCCAGCCTTTCACACCTCCTTAATAAAGCCATATGTTCAGACCTCTCGAACTAACCTTCGGCCCAAACCAGTAATCATCAATGACCAACTGGAGTATGAGGTCTCCAGGATTTGCGATTCTAGATATAGACGTGGCAAACTCCAGTACCTAGTGGAGTGGAAAGGATATCCCCCAAGTGAACGCACTTGGGAACCTATCTCAAATCTAAATACCCCCAGGCTACTCAGAAGGTTCCATCTCATATACCCAGGCAAACCCGGTGGAACGAGTTTCCGGAGGAGGCATGCTGTCATGAACCATCGAACTCGCCCCTTCTGGGCTTCCTGGTCCCTGTCACGTCGGGCCTTACACTCCATAATACTACCAACATAGCGGCAAGCTCAGCACACTGCTCGCCAGTCTTCACGTTCTACGCAGCGTCCTCTATAAAGAAGCCACACCCCCGCGGCCCGTGCGTCTCAACTCTGCTACTAGCTGTGATCGGACGTGTGTTCCAAACTTTCTCTAGTGCTACTTGCTATCCCCTGGCCCCTGGATTCCCTGCTTTTGACTTCTTCCCTCTTTTCTACATCCCGCAATCTCTGTGTCACTTCCTTGCGCCCCCGAACACCTTCTTGAATACTCCTGAAGTTTCCTGTGATCCTGGACATCGAAGCTGAATGTAATCTGGAAGCCGAGGATGGCCGAGCGGGCTTATTTAAGTCCCAAACCATACGAAAGAAGACTCCACCAAAGGAGGACATCAGGCAACATAGACAGGTGAGAAGGGGGGAAACCTGTGACAGTTTTCTTGGGACTACTCGTCGGTTCAGTCCATGCTACCTTGATTCCAGTACATAGCTTGCAGTCTACAGTTCTAGTCCAGTCCCAAGTACCTAACGTCTTACTCTACAGCCCCCTTGCTTATTCTCTTGCTCTTCGCTTTCTGTCTTTCACCTCATTTACTTAGACTTCCTCGTCTTTCCCAGACTATTTCTGTGAATAGTTGTATTATTGTTGTTGTCCTCTCTTGTGATTATGTAAAGCCCTTGGCAAGAGTTTGGCTGTTGGGTTCCCAGTAGGCAATCGCTTACTTTTTCTTTTGTCACGTCTCTGTATCGACCATTGTGACATATTTGTTATCAGTGTACTGGTTCCTATTGGACGTGTACAGGCTATTGTCCTGTGAAATGGAGTGAAAACACAGTGCATGATATGACGATATGATATGTCATTTATAACGTGCCTGTACACAAGGGTTTCTAGGCGTGACAAGACAAGGGAGGGAACAAGGAAAGACAAGACAACGATCTTACTAGGCCTTGTCTCATTCAGATTTTTCAAGTGCAACAACGCGACATGCAGGGGGAAGTGTAGAGGGGAAATGCAGGGGAGGCGGGAAGGGGAAGCGGCGGGAAGGGGAAGCGATCAGGGCAAAAAGCTCTGACTAAGTGCAGCCAGGGCAGCGTGACTCTGGGTAAGTGCTAGGAGGCATGAGGCTTTCAGTTACAGCCCCTGAGTGTGGTGGGCCCTGAGGCAGTGCAAGGGCTGGTCATGGAGGAGCCTGGTACCCCGTAAGGGTACCAAGCAACCAGTCAGCGCAGCAGACAGTACAATGCAGTACAGCATGATGTTGTACAGTCAGGCACCACTCTGTAGACTGACTGTAAAACACCCCTCACCCCTCCTCCCTAGTATAACTGGTAACTGTGTGGTCTCCCTGCTAGATGACCCCAGAGATGGGCCTTTTGCCCTTAGCCAATCATTTGGCTAAGGATGAGTGTCGTTCTCGGTTTCTTTTTATAGACTTCATATTATGGAGATCCATATAACCCAGGTGCACATAGTGCCTGCCAGCGGATTACCTGCTCTGCCCCCGCCCACCCCCAGGCCAGAGTGTTATATAGTCCTGATCAGAATTCCACCCTGAATCAAATGTGACCCATGTTTTGGAGCCCTGCTTGGAGTAGGACAGGGTGGTTTATTGGTCCCGGGCCATGGGGCAAGGAGCAGAGGTTGATGATGCAGCTTTTGGAGCATCCATCTTTCAGGCTGGGCTCCATGCCACCATTTTATTCAGTCAATCCAGGTAGGCCCTAGAGCACAGGACCCTGAGGCAGTCTTACACAATGGCAGGCACAATGCCACTGTTCACTTAGTCCTATCCACACATTGGAGTTTAACAACAGCCTTGCGAATTTGCCCCAGATTTCCTTATCTGAAGGTGACCATCCCGCCTCACCCACCCCCACTCACTGGCCAACTTACAATTCTGGTCATGCCTTGTTCATTAGCGTTTAAACCTTGCAACTAGTGATTAAGTGTGCCGTATACTGTGTGGCATGGAACCAGTTTGCAGCAGTCCTTTGCCTGCCTCGAACTCCTGTTGCCCTTGTGAAAGCCCAGAATCATCCTTGTTAGGAGCAACCCCCTTGGTTGCTGGATGCAAATCATCTATAGACCCACCCCAAATGGCTGCTGTTCCATTTTCCTGGGATGCTGAGTCTGCACATTCTTTACTGTGGTAATGCGTTGACTGTTCAGTTTTTGATGCCTTTGAGCTCTGTGAAGACTTGTATTAGAAAGAAGAAGTGTTTACAGGGTTAGATATATCCCCATCCTTCTTCTAGGCATTAATCATTCATCACTCATTCTGTGCTTACTGCAGCCAGTTATTTTTTCAAGGGATGACTTTAGGGCAGCATCTAGTACTGTTAGATGACCTGTGTTAAGTCCTTCTATCTTGCCAAATTCGGTACCTTATCTGCTCTCACCGACAAGTTAAACAGTTGTTTCTGCCTTCAGTGTAGATTCTTGCAGGGGTCACCGCCCGACCATTTCATATCACTGAACATTGCATAGAAAGTTACTGGTGTGCCCCTCAAAGATTACAGCACAATGTCCCCCATCAGTCATAGCTGGAAAATGATGTGGGTCTAACTTGAGCCACAACATCCATTGTCTTCTATCACAGCCGAGGGATGACAACCAACTCAAAGCAAGAAGGCCCGTTTATGTTTGCTTGTATTATGCTCCAGACCAGTTTGGGATGATCTGAGCACACCAGATGGGGTCCAGAGTTGTGTACCACTGGGCCAGTGATTTCTTGAGACCATGGTTCCCTGTCTTTCCGTCTTTCCCTGAATGAGTCTGCCTTATTGGTGGAACACCATTGCTCGCAGTCTTGGGTGTTACAGTGCCCACTGTGCTTCCAAGGTATCCTTTGAGTCTTTCTTTCATTGCAGCTATTGGTACAGATGTGCTTGTTTTCCTGGGTTAGTAACGTTGCCTGGCAGCGCTCTTCCTGGTGCTCAGGGTCGGCTTGCATGGGATCAGGTATCAGATTCTTTTTGAACCATTGAACCCAGTATATTGTTAATATTCCCTCCTATCTGGGTTCATATGTCACCTGTCTGCAGGCCTTTGTGCACACACCCTCCTGGGTGGACCAGTTTGTAGGACCAAAATGATGGGCTGATTCCTTAGTGCCAGAGCATTAGGATCACTGATCTGGTGCAGGTGTTCCTGTACTCTTCATTTGATTTGGGGAATTTTCACTCTCCTTGTATTCTATATCTGAGGGCCATTCCCATCCCGCTGTAAACTTACACCACCCTCTGGGGTTCATTTGCAATCTTCTCTAAGTTCCACGCCCACACCTTCTTTCCTCTTTGGGTGCTTCGCCCCATCTTCCTATTTCCTCTCTCCCCTTTCCCTTCTTAGCCCCCTTCCTTCTCCAAGGGCTGCTTTTCACTTCTATTTATCCCCCCCCCCCCCGCTTCCGTTCTCTTTGGGGTCTCTCTCTTCTTCGTTATCCTTGTGTGTTGTTTTCTGTGTTGCTGAGAGGCTTATTCCTGTTTTCCATCAGTGGCTTTAGCTGCACTTCCTCATATTCGTCCCCTGTTTCTTTTTTGTGATGTTCTTTGTGTCTTCTCCTTAAACATCCTTCTCCTTCTTTCTCGTTATGGGTTTCCTCTCCACTTCATATTCTCCAACCTCTTCCTTGCTCCTCCTATTCTCTACTCCTTTCTCTCTCCTTCTCACATGTTCTTCTTTCCTTTCTTCTTGTCACTATCTTAGTGCTATCTCCTCTCTCTTGTATCTGCTCAGACCTCCACTTCAGTTCTGCTCTCTCCACCTATTCCCCGTGCTTGTTTCCTTCCTTTCCAATCCCTCCAGTCGTTTCCCTCTCCTCCTCGTGTCTTTACTTCACCCTCTCATCTTCCACCTCTCTTCTGCTCTTCTGTGTTTTACTTCTTTTCTGTGACACAGACTCTTCCACCACAGTGCCTTCACGTCCTTCTTTTTATATCTCCCCTACCTTCAGGGCCCCATTTGGCCTGCTCAATTGGGCTCACTTGTGTTTGTAAACATATCAATGTCTGGGATCAGGCATGAGCCCCAGGCCGCACCCTCTTCTCCTGCAGCTCTCGGTGGCCATCTTGAATTCTGGTTGTCCAGTCATGGAAGATATCTGACCGCTTTCCAATGCCATCTCCTGGACTCCATCCAGCTGCCTTCCTGCCCTTCCTGTGGTTCTCCACTGAGCCCTCCACTTGAAGACCCCATCCAGCCCCCTCAGACAATGCAGTATGCAGCATGACTACCAGCATTCAAGGATTGTAACCCCATCCTGTCTTCCACTACCTAGGCCTTTCCCCAGACACTGAGGGCCAGATTCACGGAATTTATTGCACGGTTCAAAGTGACTTTGCACTGCTGAAAAGTGACTTGGCACTGCCGACACAAACCCTGATTAATGGAACTGTACAAAGTGTATTTGTGCAGTGCAAAGTCAGTCAAAATGAACTTGCACTGACTTTGCACTGCAAAAATACACTTAGCACAGTTCCATGAATCAAGGTTTGTGTCCGCAGTGCAAAGTCACTTTTCAGCAGTGCAAAGTCACTTTGAACCGGGCAAAACATTCCATGAATCGGGCCCTGAGCCTTGATCCCTGCAGACTGCCAGTCACCACCCGGTGAAGGGGTCCCCAACCTTCCATTGGCCATGGAGATTATGCATATACTAGCCTCCTTTCTGCTCCCTCCCAGTGCACCTGGCCTGTCATTTTGTGACATTTCCCAGACAGAAGACTGATAGAGTTTAATTATTTCCGATAGCCGCATCTCTCGTTAAAGCAAAACCCCCTTTTAAAATGTTCAAAAAGGAAAGCAAGTCATAATCCCTTCCTCCAATTATTGCATCATCATTGCCCATCAGCTGGGACTCTTGACAGTGCTGAACCCCCTTTAACATGTTCGAGAAGAAAAGCAGGTCATAAATCCCTGTCACCAATTGTTGCATCGCTGCTCCCTCCCATGCATGTTTTCCATGGGGCTAGGCGGCACCAAAGAGTAGTAAGATCTGGACAAGCTGTTGGATGGACATAGCCCTCATCTCTTTTAGGATGATTCATGGAATAAAATGCACAATGAATAGGGACTTTGCGCGTCATTCTGCGCACAAACGCCCCCTTTGCTGATTCATGGAATCTACTATATGGGTCTTTTCAGGACCTTGCGTGGACTCCACGCCGGTCTGGCACATATCTGTGTGCATTTGAGTGCATTGGGTGAGACACCTTATAGAGCGTGGGTTGGGTCTGGGCATAGATAAAAATAGGGGGCAGCAGAATATGCATATACCCCATTATCGATGCAGAATGACGAATAATGTGGGCATGTTGAGGGATGGACAGGCGAAGCAACGGCATGCCCAATCCATCGCAAATCTAAACAAATTCATGGATCCCAACGTGCAAGCGTATGTCGGGAAAAGTCACACGCAAACCATGTGGTCCAATCGGCACATGATAGCAGGCGTAAAAAGTCCAACGAGCAATGGATCTAATGCATATAAAGCATGCAATGCACACCATGTGAACGTCGCACAGCCACAATGAATGCTGCAATAGTGGTACCTATTGTGGCGCTGGCCTTTTAAGGGCGCGCACGCGACGGGGTGACGTTCACTCCGTTGCGTGCATCCTATAAATAAACGGGGCATTCCTGGCGGCGTTAGAACCACCATGGAGCCCACACGAGTATCATCTCTGTCTCCGTGTCTCTGTGCAACGGGAGTGGGGGGCTCACGGGTGGCGGTAGCGGAATACCGCTAACAGTGGCGACGAAGACCGGATCACTCCCTGGGACAGGCGGCGAAGTTCGCTCGTTGCGCAGATGATCGAAGGTGAGCGCATCAGGCGAAATCTGACCGCGGAGAGGGGAGAGACACACGCGGCCGGCGGCCATTTTGTTGAATAGGCCTCGGGTGATCACGGCTTCATAACGAAGCATCCGTGAGCCATCCAAGCCCAATTTTTGGACAATCCAGTGGCAGATAGCCACTAGAAGCAGCACGTGTCATGTCATAATGACTTATTGACAGTTTCACTGTTTTTTCACCGAGTTTATGGGTGAGACTCCCAAGGAGGCCTGCTGGAGGCAAGTTGTGGGGGCCCACCCTGCTCAATTTTTGGATCCCCCATTTCTGCCTGTTTGCCCAATCTACGATTTGTGGATCTGCATGTGCCTGGCTACATCGGAAGAGCAGTGCAATCTGTAGGAGGCCTGTGGACAGAGTCAGGACACTATCTACCGAAGAAGGTGTTGGCCGTGTATCTGGTGGTGAGTTGCGGCCCCATCACTCGGATATCTTTGGGGTGCCTGTGCGCTTACCACCATGAGCCAAGCTGCTGCGGCTACGGCTGCGAATGCTGCACAACAACAGGCTGCTCCCGCACTTCAGCCTCCGCCCATCCTGCCGCCAAGACCTCTGCTCAAGCCACCTGGCTCCCTACAACCAATGCCTGAGTTTGATATCTCGGGCACGCCATCAATTCTGGGACCGAGGTGGAAGATGTGGATGGACAGACTTGAGATGTACTTCAGGGCCACGATGGAGACCAGCGATGACAGTAAGTTAGCCACCCTCCTATATTCTGCAGACCCGGCGTGCATGAGATATTTCTGTCCCTGCAACCAGCGGATGGGTCATTTGCGGCAGTGAAGGATGCGCTCCACAACCATTTTCTGCCGATGGCAAATGCAGATTATGAACGTTTCCTGATGGGGGCTGCACGACAAAAGGATGATGAGACTCTTGATGTTTTCTATGGGCGGCTGCGCAGACTGGCAGCGCCATGTGCGTGGAACGACCCGGAAGTCATGATTTGTAACCAGCTCATACAGGGGTGTGCCTCTGGCAAACTATGGCACCAGATACTGCGAGAGCCTGGCATCACCATTCCCCACATCCTGGAACTTGGAAGGTGCCATGAGGTGTCCGAGCTGCGGGCAACTCGAATGGAAGCGGGTGTGGGCCCCGGCAAGGTGGAGGAGGTCTGCGCATTCAGCAGAGGCCGTGGATCTAGACGCCCCATGAATACCCAAGGTACACGACCACAAGCAGGACACAACTCTAGCCTAAAATCCGGGTACGATCTCCCTCACCCAGCAGAGTGCCCAGCCACGGGGGTGAAGTACGGCCGATGCAGGGGTGCAGACCATTTTGCCAGAATGTGCAGGACGACAGCTCCGAAGGTAGTTCCTAGGGGACCTGTCCGGGCCAGTTTCTTCCACCCCCAGAGGGCATCTAACGTTGCCCAAGTGGACCAGGGTGATGAAGGGGCACCTCAGGAGGGTGAGGAGGAAGAAGAGGATGAAGAAAATGTTTTATTTGTGTCCAGTGTGGGCATGCTGAGAACCCACTTCAAGAGACAGCCCAGGTGTAACGTGTTGGTCAATAGGGACTCGATACCAACGCTAGTAGACACTGGTGCATCAGTAAATGTGATGGCCAGACAGCATAACGCTATGCAGGCCCCGCTATGCTGGCTCTACCGAGGGCACGCATCTTCACCTTTGGAGGCGACCAGCCCATCCCCCTGGATGGTGTGTTCGTGGCAGAAGTTCAGTACGGCGAGTCGTTCATCCGTGCCAGATTTTACGTCACACCGGTGAGCAACAACGTGCTGCTGTGCTGTGCGGCTGCAGAGGCCCTTGGCATTGTGACATTCACTTACTCGGTGTACCTGGACGAAATACAGGTGCTACTGGCCAAACACATCTCCCTGTTTAAAGGCATTGGAGAGATGGTGGGTGAGCCTGTACAGCTACACATTGATGAGTCTATCCAACCAGTGGCGCTGAAGCATCGGCGAGTACCTTTTCATCTCAGAGATCTGGTGGATCGAGAGCTGGACAACCTCGTAGGTTTGGGCATCATTGAGAAGGTTGAAGGCCCCACTCCATGGGTCTCGCCCATTGTCATCACACGCAAGCCCAAGCAGCCCGACGCAGTGAGGATCTGCGTGGACATGCGACTCCCCAACAAGGCAATAAAGAGGGAGCAGCATTTAAACCCCACCATCGATGACATTATAGCGGAACTGCAGGGGGCGAAGTTCTTCTCTAAACTGGACCTAAGAGCAGGGTATGATCAGGTGGTCCTACACCCGAGTCCCGCTACTTAACGACTTTCACCACTCATCAGGGAT
Organism: Ambystoma mexicanum; assembly: GCF_040938575.1. Lineage (NCBI taxonomy): Eukaryota > Metazoa > Chordata > Amphibia > Caudata > Ambystomatidae > Ambystoma > Ambystoma mexicanum. Next base: position 267,378,591 of record NC_090937.1, read on the forward strand.
TGTACAGATATAAGAGACTGAGTTTTGGGGTATCTTCTGCGGCGGAGGTATTCCAGAACATTATTAGGGGGGCATTGGCGGATCTGGATGGAGTTCTTAACATCAGCGATGACATCCTGGTTTACGCCAAGTCAGAAATGGAACACCTGGCACGCCTGGCCAAGACCTTCGAGCGCCTTCGCTCGCTGGGGCTCACCCTGCACAAGGACAAGTGCGAATTTCTCAAAACCACTATTGAGTTTTTCGGATTTGTTTTCAAGGCGGATGGGGTGTCGCCTGATCCCCGCAAGGTGAGGGACATAAAAGAGGCTCGACCGCCAGAGAATGTTGCTGAGGTGAGGAGCTTTTTGGGCATGGTTACTTATTGTGGCCGCTTCATCTGGAATTTGGCATCCTGCTCAGAGCCGTTGAGAACTTTGACAAAGAAGGACACTGTATGGCAGTGGGGGCCGCTTGAACAAGCGGCATTCAATGACATTAAGAGTGCTTTGGCAGCAGAGGACATCATGACGTTTTTCGATCCGAGCCTACAGACAGAGATCGTCGTGGATGCTAGCCCCTATGGCCTGGGTGCGGTGCTCACTCAGGTGGGGAGTGACCAGGAGGTCCGCCCCATAGCCTACGCAAGCAAGGCACTCTCCGATACCGAGCAACGATATTCTCAAATCAAGAGGGAGGCTTTGGCGGTTCTGTGGGGCTGTAAACATTTTCTCCTTTACATCCTGGGGCGACCTGTAACCGTGGTCACGGACCACAAGCCTCTGTTGCCAATTATGCCTGGCTCTTCCTCCAGACCACCAGTGAGAATAGAGCGCTCGATGCTCGCACTACTCGAGTATGGTGTATTGTTAACATATTGTCCCGGGGCCAACAACGCTGCGGACTACCTCTCTAGACATCCAAGAGGGGGCTCCCATGCATCCACATCAGCAGAAGAGGCAGACGAACACGTTCACCTGGTCGTAGAAACGGCAACCCCTAACTCCATGCAGGTGGAGGAGCTGGAGCTGGCATCAAAGAAAGACGAGTGCTTCGCCATACTGAAAGCGGCCATGGAACAAGGTGCCTGGAAGACGGTGTTGGAAGCCTTCGACCGAAGAACGAGTGAGGCCAGAGTGGCTCTGGAGCAACTATGGCGGGTGCGCAAAGAACTGACATTCTCTGAGTCGGGGCTCCTACTGAAAGGAGAAAGAATCGTGGTGCCCCAGACCAAGATCCCACAAGTCATCGCCCTGGCGCACCAGGGTCATCAAGGAGCCCCCAAGACAAAGGCTTGTCTCCGCCAGAAGGTGTGGTTCCCAGAGCTGGAGCGGAGAGTGGAGGAGTTTGTGGCATCGTGCGTGTGGTGCCAGGCCGCGTCACCGGCCCAGCGTGAACCGTCCATCGAAACAATGCCAAGAGGGACAAGACCATGGGAAGTGGTGCATGCGGACTCTGGAACCACAACGAGGGGCACTCACTTCCTGGTGGTGGTGGACGAATGGTCCCGAAGTCGAATTTATAGAGTTGGTGACGTTTGACAAGGTGTTGATAGCACTGGAGAAGATTTTTGCCACTCATGGCCTACCCTCTGTTCTGAGCTCCGACAATGGGGCACCATTCCAAGGTGAGAGTTTCGAAGATCTCATGAAGGACTATGGCATTCAGCACAGAAGGGTCACCCCACTCTGGCCTCCGGCAAATGGAGAGGCAGAGCACATGATGCGCACACTCAACAAAGTAGTCAGGATCGCTCAAGGGAAAGGCGAGTGTTTACAAAGGGCGCTGTATGTATTTCTGCTGGGATACCGGACTACACCCCATTCATCCACTGGTGTGGCACCTGCAGAGGCCCTATTCCAACGATGCCCGAGAGACGTCATACCTGAGGTGGGGGATCAAGAGCCGGCTGTCATTGACAATGACCAAGTGGAGGAGGACAGACGGGCAAGGACGCAGATGGAAAATATCCGAAGAGGTCTGAGACCCCCAACTATTGCCCTGGGGGATGAGGTGCTCGTGAGGAATCGCCACCAACAGGGCAAACTGTCCCTCACGTATGAACCCGCTCCCCTGGATGTCGTGGCGCAGAAGGGATCTATGGTGACCGCCTCTGTCGGGACATCATCAGTGACCAGGAATGCCAGCTTCTTCAAGAGACTGGGTGAGTTGAAAGTGGAAGGCACAGACAGCAGAGAGTGTGAAGAGGCACTGGACGAAGGTGGGGGTCAAGCCCCCCAGTAGACTCTCCTGCTTGTGGAGGACTAGGCGACGGTACACCGGACAGAGACGTCGGCAGGAGGTACCCCCTGAGAACAGGGCATGGGAAACCTGCCCGTCTCACTGACTATGTGACAGACTGAGCTGGAAGATTGGCTGGTGGACGTGTCTATGCTGTTGGAAGCACCATCGGGGGATCCAGGGTGGCTGTCAATAAATGGGGGACTATTGGGGTTGTATTGTATGCTGTGAAATGTGTGATAGTTAGATCCTCTCTTTTTCAAGTTTTGTTGCTATGGAAAAGGAGGAGTGTGCCGCTGGCCCTTTAAGGGCGTGCACGCGACAGGGTGACGTTCACTCCGTCGCGTGCATCCTATAAATAAATGGCGCTTTCCCGGCGGCGTTAGAACCACCGTGGAGCCCACACGAGTATCATCTGTGTCTCCGTGTCTCTGTGCAACGGGGGTGGGGGACTCACGGGCGGCGGTAGCCGAACACCGCTAACACCTATCGTCCATGGACACCGAAGGAGGATGTCAAGGCCCCGGCTTTTTGCTACATGCACCCCCCTTTGTTATGCCTGATTACCAGATGTATGTCAGCTACCAGTTCTCAACCCATATCATCCTAGACTTTGTCAGGGTGTGAGAGCAAGACCTATAATCAACCACAATCTGCTCCCAGGCCCTTATCCCCTTTGAAAAGGTGCTGACAACACTACATTTCCTTGCCACAGGCTCCTTCCAGCATATCACTGCCATAGTTGGTGGGATATCAGAGGCCACACAATCCCGCTGTGCCCACCAGGTCTTGGCCTGCATCACATCACGTGCATGTCTATGAAGGCACATATGTATGCCGAGAACACTGGTGGAAAGGCAGAGAGTGGGCCAGAATTGCTATGTGGTTGCACACTTTCCACGTGTACTTGGAGCCATAGACTTTACTCATGTTGCGCTACGACCCCCCCAGAATGACCGAGCCCATATACCGCAATCGCAAGCACTGCCATTCCATCAATGTGCAGGTTGTGTGTGACACACATGGAGTGATCATGCAAGTAAATATCAATATCCCTGGTTGCATGCATGACAGCTAGATTTACAACTCTCCACCATGCCCTGGCATCAGGAAAATATGGCAACATCTGGTGAGTGTGAACTTGCACACACATGAATGCATGCATGCACGTTACACACTGAACAACAGACCATGACAATAAGTGCCAATAACCACCATGTTAATATTTTCAAGGGACAGTGCCTACTCACTATCACTGTAAATGATGATGGCATACAGGAATCTTGCCACACCAGCTGAGGTAAGATACAAGGCTGCACATGTGGCCACAAGGGGTATAGTGGAGCGCACATTCAGGGTGCTTAAGTCACATTTCTAGACCACTCTGGTGGGGTATTGCTATATGCCCCACCAGTAGTCTGTAAAATAATTGTTGCAAATCTGTACTGCACAATGTAGCCACACGGCATGGTGTACCAGTCAGTATGCGACATTGCCCTCAGCCATAGGCACCATCCTAGTCCTTGGTCAGCCAAAGAGCACAGGAAGAGGCTGCACCCAACCAACTGGTGCAATCATAGTTTATGTGAATACCTGTCCATGTGGAGCACATACAGTGAGGCCACTGCCCTGGTGCCATTCAATTATGAATATGGGCATATACTCTGTGCCCATAACAATAACCTGAGAATGTGTGTCTGGGAGAGGAAAACTGTGTGTGTGTACACTAGGCATAATATAACATGCACCAAACACCAACACAGTCATAGCAAATGGAATCTACAGAATACATTTTGTTGTTGGGAAGCACGTTCAGATCCCAGCCCCACCCAAATGAATCACATTGTGGAATGAACACTAGCATGTTGGGAATGCACATGGGTGGGCATGGGGAGGGGGAATCATGTGGATAGAGGTGACAAGTGGGAGACATGTGGATTGTAGAAACACATAGGGCCTCATTACGACTGAGGCGGTAAGGGGTTAACGGCGCCGTAAAAGGTGCCGGCGCCGTTAACCCCATACCGCCTCATTACGAGGTCCTCTCGCGGGACCCAGTAAGTAATGCCTGGTCAAACCAGGCGTGCTTACCGGGTCCCGCGAGGGGAAGAGGGAGCAACCAACGGGCCAACTCGAAATGGCCCGTTGTTTGCTCCCTCTCCCATTCCCATTCAGCCTTATAGGGGCTGAATGGGGATGGGGAAGGAGCAGGTCCGGGTCCTTGGCGGGAGGAATTACCGGGCCTTCCGAATTCGGAATGGCTCGGTAATTCCTCAATCTGTGGACCCGGACACGATTTCGGCAGCAGACATGCCGCCAATAGCGGCATGGCTACCGCCGAGGTCGTAATGAGGGCCATACACTTTTAGGAGAAAAGAACCTCTTGCTATGCAGAGGTGTCACATACAATATAATGCATGTGGATGAAATACAGAACATGAAGTATCACTGTATCCGATAGTAGGCCTCAATCCTCTCAGGCTGTGCTTCAAACACAGAACAACAAGGCCTCTTCTCTTGCTTGACTATCACATCACAACCCTCAGGCAAGGCCAGGAACGGGCATGTGCACACACATACAAATATATGAAGTAACAACTTTGTACAATTAAACAAGAATGCAACCAGACAAATGGGAGTTGGGTTGTGGCTGATTGTGAATGTCATACCCATAGGAGCCAGGGCAGAGGTCGTGAGCTGCCAGAACATGTGATGAAATATAGTACACCAGTGCCCCCATGATAATGGTCATCACATTTCAATCACCAGATGCCTAGGGATACCGATCATAAATCCATCATGAATCGGATGGCTCAGTGGGACATGCAAGAACCCTAGGACAACCCGTTGGGAGGAGTACCTGACAAAGGGGGATTACAGAGAACAACAAGGCCTGTCACTTGTACCTGGGAGAGCAAAGGACGATGCCAACATCAATAAGAATGCTGCAGTGAGGCCTCATGGGGTGCCTGCGTGTCTGGGATGAGAAAACATTCACCTTGTTTTCAAGGACCAGCTGACCTCGAAGTTTCCTACTGAGCCTATGTTGTTTGCCAGGTGCACATCACATGGTTAAACCCCAAGAGTAATTGGTTTGAGTAATTGTAAGCCTAGCCAATCATGTCACAGCGACTCAAGGTGAAGAGCCTGTCACCCATGTGTGAAGAAGTTGGAGTAGAAGATGGCACAGCCAATGGGAGACTGGACAACATGCGAATAATAGCATGTAACTAGGCAGTAGACAATGAGGGAGGTATCAAAACACTGTACATGAAATGTGTCACACATGATGACTATCCTGGACATAACGTACTGCTTGATTTTGAATAAGACAGAGAGCTCTGTGACAGTGGACTAATTATACGATGTCGCCATAGTCATATTCAGCATACAAAACACATCTCTTGTACTTTCTGAAATAGGGTGCACCTAGCGTTTTACCCCAGTGGGCTATTAATACAATGTCTGTCTGTTGTGAGGTTAACCTACATTGTGCACAACAAAGCACACAGTACAAGCAACAAAGTCCAAGACCACTGTTACATGTGCCTCACTGATTACCATGTAACAAATGCAAAAAAGAACTCCCGGCACTCATCACCACGTGTCCCTGCATCCCTGCAGTCAGATCCACACACCTGCGGCAAAAGCAGTCCTATCACCCCACAAAGTGACATCTTCCTCACCCACAACACCTACAATGCCTGCCACCCACAGTGGCATGCAGTGAAGCACCAGGTACCACTTACCCCTTGTCCTGCCGAGGGGACATTGTGAACACACTGATCCGGGTTGAGTCAGAATGACACTTAGACGACTCCCAAATAGAGATCACTGAGAGTTTGGAAACCCAGGATCCCCTTGGAAGCACTCCTAATGCCACAAAATGGCATCCCATTATTAACATGGCATTAGGATAGTGCAGTAAACACTGGGAGGGGAGCTGATGATGGAAAGTCCAAGATGACGGCATGCAAACATCTCATCAATTTCAGTGAAGACAGGATCCGCCACAAAGCAGCCAATCAGAGAGGAAGCAGACATACAGGAAGGTACAGAGGCAACTGGCATAAAATAGACAAGCAGACAAGATAAAGGATTGATAGAAGGAGGCCAAGGAGGCTCCCACACAAAAGGGAGTAGGGAACAGGCAAGAGGAAGGGAAGGCAGAATTCACAGGGAGAGGACTGAACAGGGACCAATGTCTGGGAGCTGAAAGGTGTGTTGAAATGCACTGAGCAGCAGTCAGCAGGTAACGCAATATCTGCTGGTGTGGCGTACATCGAACATGTCCCCATGGCGTACAACAACACCAGGCCAATGGCATGTGCTTGGTGTCTGTGGTGAACATGTCATCTCCCAAATGGCTTGCAAATAAGTGGCAAGAGTGGACTGCTAGCGTGGGAGACACAACATGAACAGCTGAATGAACAGGAAGCTGAGCGGTAGGCAGCACACATACAAAAACTGAAAGCAATCACTCTCTAGACCCCCATCACCATGTGTCCCAACACCTATGCAGCCAGATGGTGTCCTGTCATTTTTTCGAACGTGAACGTTTTGAATGGCAAACTTCCGCATTTTTTTTTTTGTAAATGCCATTCTTTCGAATGACAATTTCTTAGAAAAAAAATGTGAAATTGCCGTCGACATGGGTTAGGATTAGGGTTGGGGCTTGGGTTAGGGTTGGGGGGTGGGAGGGTGGCATGGGAGTTGGGGGGCTGAGGGGGAACCCCCCCAATATACACTAAAACCTTGAAACTTTACATGGATCTGCCCAGTGCTGAAATTACAGCACTAGACAGCTCCATGTACCGTTTAAAAGTTGTTGTGTATATTGGCATTTTAATTTTTTTTTTTGTAACTTTGAAACGTTACATGGAGCTGTCCAGGGCTGTAATTTCTGCACTGGACAGCTGCATCTAACGCTGCAAAGTTCCAACAACAAAAAAAGCATTGAAATGCTACTTTTAACATGTAAAAGTGCATTTCAATTGAAACCAGTCCATGACTATTGTCGACGGATTGGTTTCGAAAGAAATGCACTTTGCATGTTAAATATAGGCTGTCACGGCTTTGTTTTCCGAAACTTTGTGTTCGAAACCTTTGTTTGTAGAACTTTTTTTTCGAAATTATCACTATGAACCCAGCCAGATGGGACACCCTTGTGACAACTCACTAATAAACGCCCTACAGTTACAGCCTCCCTCACAACAATCCCCCCGCAACCAGTTCCCCACTGAATGACATCCAAAAACTGCAAGCTTGCAACCACCAGCCTACCATCAACATGTGTACCGCACCCATGTAGCTAGACCCACTCACATCAGTACAAGGAAACAGCAAATACACCTGACACAGTGCCAGGCTCCCTGCCACCAAAAATTCCACAAGTGCCACCCTCTTTGACTTAACTGCACAAGGTACCCATCTGTTTGGCATCCACAGCATACCACCTGAAACAACATTCTGAACTTGCAAAGACATGCATTGCATCAACATAAAGACACTGAACAGCCATGTCAATTCCGGTGTCCAGTCATAATATCGAATGCAATATTTTCGAAAGTCAAAATGTCGAAAAAAAATGTCGAATTACAAAAATGTCGAATTACAAAAATGTCGAATTTTTTTCGATAGTTTTTCGAATTAATGTTTAAATAAATAATTAATTAATTATAGTTTATAAAACATAATTTTTTTAAATGGTTAAAGGTATATCCATGGTGGGTGGGGGGGATGGGGAGGAGGGGGGGGGTTGGGGTAGGGGTTTGGGATGGTTTTTTTTAATAATTAATTATTTAATTAATGTTTTATTAAATATTTTTTTTAAAAAATTAGAGGTATATCCATGGGGGGTGTTGGGGGGGATGGGGAGGAGTGGAGGGTTGGGGTAGGGGTTTGGGATGAGGGTTTGGGGGGGACCCCCCCAATAAAAAACGTTAGTATGTGTGACATTTTACAGTTATTTTAACATTGGTTTTTCGATTTTTTTTTCGACATTTTATTTTCGAATTAATGACTTTTTCTATTATATGTATGTGTTTTCGACATTTTTGAATTCGACATTTTTGAATTCGACATTTTTGTAATTCGACATTTTTTCGATATTATGACTATAAACCGTCAATTCCTGTATGGGACCATGATATAGCCAAGGACCATACAGTGTGAATGTCTGGAACTACAAAAAACCAAGCACCCTCAACAATCAACATACCAACAGCAAAACTCACAAACAGATGAATCACTGGCAGCACAACATGCACCATGGAAACAGGCATCAGGTTCCCCCTGGGATGCAGCCACAAGTTGGGACATTGTTTGGAGGCATACAGGTTCTGCATGCCCACTGTCAGATGTCACGTGTGCCTAAGGTGCACCCATGGATGCAGGGGAGGAAAATGACCCCAGCTGAGGATGTGATGATCTCGGGGAAGGGTGACAGAGGGCAAGAGTGAGACAGCGATGAATGAATAGCAGTAGAGTGGATTGAAAGAGAGGGATAGGGGAATCACGGTGCAAGGAGGAGAGTGGTTGGTGGGGGATGTGGAGAGACATGTAGGACATTACAGTGGGTGAGGGCAGAGAGAAGGTGGACAAGAGAGGAATTCAGACACTCTAACACATGAATAAAAAGCAGCATGGCCAGAGAGCCTGGAAGTTGCATAGATGGAAAACTAGCACATGTTGGGTGCAAGGAAGGAGAAAAGTGGGTGATGGAGAAGGGCAGACTTTCAAACAAAGGTGACCTGTGAAAGGTCAATCAGCAGCTTAACATCACAGATACAAAATGCAGATCCCATCATGCCATGTTAACCGAAAAGAGGCCCGTGTCTGCAACATCCATGCAGAAAAGGGCCTCCAACCATAACATCATACCCTGCACCAAGCCCCCTTGTTGGACACCACTGTAAATGGACATGAGGACAATACACAGGTCTACAATCACCCTCCAACAGACCCCACACCCTGGACGTGACTGTCCCAGTAAGTGTGCGGAGATCACAGGGTACACTGGCATCACTTACAGGGAAACCAGATGAACAGAAGGTGAGTGGAGTGGAAAATGTACCACATGCATGTGTACCAACACACATCTGCACTGACTTTTACAATGACTCAAATATCACACCCCTCGGAAGTAATCAGTGAGAATGCATGCAAATATCGGGTTGACGACTAATACACATACAATACATACAATACGATAGGCTGTGTTCATATTTACCTGCTGACAGAGCTGCCTTGATGTGATTCACTCAACACCTCCACCAGAAACTGTACCTCCACATTTGTGAAAGGGGGCCTGTGCCTGGCAGAGGGCATGGGGACTTGGGAGAAGAAAGGGTCCAGGGCGGACCTCCCATGGAGTGCAGTCACTGGATGAATCAGTATCACTGCAACAACATGGGACATGGTATGTCACCAGTCATAGTACCAAATCAGGCATACAGTACATATGTGGAAAAAGTCCATCAACTCATTTTTACCTGCGCATGTCATCCAGTTGTTCTCAAGGCAACAATGGCAGTTGACATCACTGTTGGCTGCATCTCCAGAAATAAAATAACAATAATAATAAAAAAAATCTATCCTGGTTTGGGAACAAAAAAAACAACATGCCTTCATCCTGGACAGGAGTATGCAAAAATAAGAAAAATGGGTCCATCCCAAACAAGGGGTCCAAAAAACAAATATCAGACCACACCAGTCAGGTTAAAAAGAAAATGTCCATCCTGGACTGAGGAATCACAAAATGTCTACCCTGGAGGGGTCAGATGGAGGGTGCATGTCAATATCCACATGAGTGGACCAAAAGCAAAAATATGACAACACAAAACCTCAATGGGCTCATGGACATCACAGCAACGGTGGTTGAGGAGGCGTGGGTGTGCTAGGCCCACCACCCTGCCATTGATCTGCAGGTGTCTGTCGTGGTGGATCCAATCCACGCAGTGCCAAGGACTGGTCTTCATTGGCCATGGCCAGCCATGACACTGAAGGATGCATCAGCATCCCAATGGCAGTGAGGTCATGATGCTCTTCCTCACGAATGGCTACAGAGTCTGTATGCACGCTCACTCATGACGCATCCAGTTGCTGGGACAGTGGGCCTCATTACGACCCTGCCGGTCCGGAAAGAACGGTGGTGGTAAAACCACTGCCACTGTTCTTTCCAGACTGGCTGATTAAGAGTCCTGCAGGCAGGAGGTGTCACTCCCGCCAGGTCGGACCTGGCGGGTTTAACACCACCCGCCTGCAGGTGGACATGTAAACACCGGCTCTGTCATAGACAGAACCAGTGTTTCCATTGTCCCCATCCCCATGGAGTCCTATGGGGCTCCATGGGAATGGGGATTTACACAATTCTGCCTCCGGAATTCCTGGGTCACCGGGGTCGTAATGCCCCGGTGATTCCGGGAATCACGGAGGCGGAATGGTAATACGAGTCCGGCGGTAACCTGCCGGTTTTTCCAGCTCGGTTACCGCCGGACTTGAAATGAAGCCCAGTGTCTGTCTCAAGGCATCCATCTCCTCAAGGAGCTATGTCTTTGTGGCTGAGAGTTCATCATGCAGTGCAGTCCTCGAGCTCTCCATCTCATGGCGATTCAATCTAGGCAATGCCAACATCTCCCGCCTCTGGGCCCATCTATGTGCCCTAGCATCTGAATGCAGGGACTACTGCAGACACCTAAGATCAGCCCGTCAGCCCTTGATGTTGGCTTCCAAGCTCAGTCTGTGGGAGTGGCTTGAGGACTGTATGATCTGCAGCCGTTGCGCATCCCTCCTGGGCTGCAGGTGGGGGCACGTTCCGGGCCAGTTGCTCCATGCCCTCTGCAAGTCTATCCAGCACATTGCTTTGCCGGATGGCGTTATGCAACATTTGCTGCTCCTACACTGTCTCTCCAGCCTGCACACGTCCACCACATGTGCGGGGCCCACGGCAGTGTGATGCAAGGGAACAGGCCCATTGCTGTGGTGTCTCTATCGTTGGCTACAGGTCTGCAACCCTCTCTCACACATCAGCCTCAGAACATGACACCAAAGCATGGGAGGGTGGACTTGCAGCCGTAACCACCGCGGAAGTGGGGCCCGCCACTGACTGTCGTTGTGAAGCCAACTGCACCGCCTCAGAACCAACTGCCCCATCTGACCTGCCCGTTGGGGCACTCACCTTCTCCCTCTGCAAGTACACCACATGTGGTTCTGCATCCGAATCAGCAGAGTCAGAAGAATCTGAAGAGGCCAGGGGGTGGCGCACATGGGGATTTTCACATTGCACTAGACCACAGCCTCTACTGATGGACTGCCGTACCATCTCCTCTTCTTCTTTCTCATCCTCATCTAAATCTGCTTCTTCATCACCTGCACGTGGACAGAGATTGACATTTGGAGTCATATGTGTCCTGATAAACATGAACATGTGAATCTAAGAGCAGACACATACAAAATTGTGGGACAACACATGCATGTCAATTCGTGACTTGGAACACTGTGAGCGGTAAGCAATAGATACATGGCATTTGCTGACATGAAGCACCACCTCATCCCTGGTCCAGTCCATGCCGTTAATGGAAACATATACATACTGAAGTGGCAGACACAATGATGCAAGGGATAGGGCATTCACCTGTCAGGCATCGATTGGTGGACACATACAGGGCTATCCTGTGAGATAGGTATTATTGTTTTGGACTATATGGACACATCTGTTAATCGACCACGCTCCTACATGACATGCAATGAGACAGGCATCAAAACTGTGGCAATGAACAATACATGAGGTTGTGGCATTGTTTGGCATGACACAGAGGCATGACTTGTGGGTGATGTGTGCCTGTAGGGGTGCATGTCATTGGGTTTTGCAATTTGCAAATGTGTCGGACATTCAAATCCTGCATGCAAGTGCTGGCATGTCTATATGGGCCAGCTGACAGTGATATGAAAAGTCACAATTACATGTGCCACACATGTCAACCACACATGAAAATCAATGAACGCAGGTCATGTGACAGAAGTGTACACATTAGCAAACATGCATTGCCAAGGATGGTTGACAACTGCAGCCAGCTGTACAGCTACACAAATATGGGTAGGTCAACCATGATTGTCTGCACATACCACGCCCAAAAATGGCACTCAACAGATGGGTCCTCATGGGCTCCATGCCTTGCACCTGATCAATGCTGATGAGTTGTCTCGTGGCCTCTTCGATTGGAGTCAGCTCCACCTCGTCTGGTGGCCCCCCTAAAGTGGCCAGTGCAGAGGCGAGGTTGGCACTGAGCTTATGCTTGGTCCTCCACTTCAGGTCATTCCACCGTTTCTGGACCTATGCAGCATTGCACATCTCCACACCTAACGCATTAATGAGGTCAGTGGCACACTGCCAATTCACCAATTGGGCTGCGCCTGTGAACGTGATCCGTAAAGCGACTCTTCCTCTGCAGACTTGTCTCTTGTGCCGTGTCACAAGAGACAAGAGAAGGGACACCCTGCAGAGCCTCTTCCAGCTCTGCAGGGTGTCCCTTCTTGGACCTAGTATCCCTAGGTGGTGGAGCTTCACCTGTCTGACTTCGACCACGTGGACATCCAGGTGCCGTGTCACCTGTGGGCTGAGACCAACTGCATTCTCCTGGGGCAGATGTGCCCTCACCACAACCTCAACCTGTCTACTTCCTTTCCCTCTTGGGGCCTTTCCACTCATGTTTCAGATGTAAATAAGAAATGGAAGGCACACCAAGATATTGTTCAGGGCAATATGAGGAAGGGAACATTCTACGTTATGTGCAATGTAGATGTGTGGTCCAGCAAGGCTCCAATGTACTCCAGAAGCAGAAAATATGGTATGTGATACGCAGAGGTACCCCAAAACTCAAAAAGTGTGTATGCGATACTCGGAAAGCTTCCGAAAGGTTAAAAAAAGCAGTATGCGATCTGCAAAGGCACCCAAACCAGAAATTGCATACGCGACACACCGTAGGCCTCAAAATGGACAAACATATGTGCGTGTATATGCGCAGAGGCCATCCCCAAAAAGAAAAATACGGTACGCATCACCCCAAATACATGTAAATGATACTCGTTTGTCTTTGTTCCTTTGCATGCAAAGTCAGTGACATGCATCAAAACTCTTAAATATCACTGTCAATGGTCTGAGCCGCGTAGGCATGGTGAGTGCAGCACGTGTAAAGTAACTTACATGCCAAAGGCCTTTACTCTGTTTTCAGCTGCCTTTGTCGATAGACATGGAAGAAACCCCTCTCCTGCCTCTGTGCCTGTTATACTGCCTCCTCCTGTGCTGTGCATCCTCCCACCTTGCCATCTGCTATTGTCTGCCCAGTGTGAGTGCCTGCTGCCCACCTGTACTGCGTTGGGAGTGCCTGCTGACCTTCCATTGCCTGGGCTCCTGTGTCCGGCCCAGTGACCACCTCAGCACCATGTGGGAGTCCAACGCCCCCATTCCACCCCCACTGCTCCACAGCCCATCTCCAGGACCACTTTGCCCACCCACACCTGCCTCAGGGGTTGCCATGTCTGCACCATCATCCTCTGAACAGAGCAGAAACTCCACAGTAGCGAGGGAGAGGGCTGCCAACCTCAGCTCCAGGGAAGTTGGCATCCTGGTGGATCAGGTCCTGGATAACTATGATGATGCCCTCTTCGACCTAGCAAAGCAATGAGTGAAAGAAGGACGCAAACAGATCTGGGTCAACATCACGGCTGCCATCAACATGAAGGGGGTGGCAGTTCGCTGCCCCAAAAGCGGCCATAAGCGATGGGAGGAACTCAAATCCAGGACCCACACGAAGGCACTGCGCACCCTGAAGGCCAGTGCAACCATGGAGGTGCACCATGCGGGCAGGGGCAAGTTTTCCACCAACAACATGCATGTCTTGGTGAGATTCTACCCAAATCTGTATTCCCAGTTTTGTGATTGGAAACGGCATCTGGAGGCTGCTGATGAGTAGCCATGAGGTGCACTGCTCTGCAGTGCATGTGTATTGTGCATGGGCCTGCATGTTTGTAGTTACACCCTTATGTATGCAGCGTGTGTGTTTCAGTGATCCACAGCAGCAACCAGTCCTGAGCCAACGCTTCCCATGTGTGGAGTGTGACATCTGTTTATTGGACATGCGCTGGTATTTACATACAGTTGCGCTAACCATTCCCATGCAATGTTACTTGATGGTTTGATGTGCTTGGACAGCAAGGATGCCAGATGAGAATGTTGTGCCCATGTGAGGGGCATGCATGATGGACATGATGTTGTGTGGACCTTTGCAATGAGTGGCTATCCACCCTCAACATCTGGAGGAGACACGTGCGCATGGATGTTTGGCGGTGTCAAGTTGTGGCATTGACATTTCCTGGACATTGATGTGATCTGTCATGCTGCTGCATGTGTACTCTGAGTTGATGTGTGTGCATGCCATGTGTATGTGCTTGGGGCCATGGCATACTCATCTGTACCTCTGCAATTGATGCATATACACGTATTATAAATGTATTATGCTCACAGTTCAGGCTGTCAGTGAGGCAGGTTGTTAAATGTCATTGTGTGGACAGATGCCCAAGCAGGTGTTGGCATGGCCATGCTGTGAGTGGTGCAATCATGAGTGTCTACTGGGAGCCAACATTGCAATTTGTGTCATGCCACTAATGTGTACACAACAGTACCTGGCCCATCTGTGCTTCCATTCATTCCCTGCTTGGCCAACCTACCACTTGACTGCATGCCAACCTCTGCGCCCTGTGCCATGTCTCCCGTGTCAATTTAGCAGGTTACATTTGGGTCACGCTGCCTTTTCCATTGTGCCATGTCACCTCTCTTGATATGTGTTTGCACACTGCCCTCATTGTACTGTGTTTACATGTGCATGTGTCATGACTGTGGCCATCATTGACCCTGGATTCTTATGTCTCTTTTAATGGGAATTGCATGACCATGTGTGTGACTGTGGATGTTGCTGGTTGTAGCATGGCCACTTCATGTTACTGTAAATGTTGTGTATGCCACACATGCTTTGACACTGTATGCTGATGTTGGTGTTCTGTGTCTCCTTTACAGCAGTTGCTGCAGCTGGAGAAGAGGGCAGAACCAGTGCTGTGGAGCGTGGAAGCAGGGACCATTCCAGAAGAGTAGAAACGAGAATGACTTCAGTGACATTCCTTCCCAGTTTTTCATGTAAATCGTTGTTTAGGAATAGGGTTAATTTCTGTTTTCTTCTTTTATCCCGGACTTCTGGAACATTCCTTCCCTGTTTTTCATGTATAGTTTTATTCAATACAGGTTTTCTATGAGTACATTCCATGCTTCATGCAGTTCATTTGTCTGTCTGCACATTTGATTGTTTGAATTTCGCCCAGTGTATCTCTTCATTGCAGGTCATGTGTATTGTGGCATGTTTGTGTGTGTCATGTTGATGCTGTGATGTTTGCGATTGTAGGGCTGCATATGTAGTATGAGTAGCGGCAGAGATCAGGGGTGTGTGGGTAGGAAGGTGTTCTGTCAGGGTGCGGACTGGGGTAGTAGCAGAGGTATGGGGAACTGGTGGGTGGTGTTAGCAGGGTGTAGAGGTGCACTCAATTTCAGTAGTTATTTTAGCAATTGACAGCAACTTTAAGACATTAAGAAAATTAACTCCCAGGTGTTCCTTGTTAAATTTGTGCTACCGGATATAATCAATGAGAGAAAAAAAATAGGCACCTCGAAGAAAACGAGGTACAAACAAGGGCACTCACTGCAACTGACAAGTTGTTTTAATTACTTAGATACTTAGTACTTAGATTACTTAGATATTCACCACATAAATTAGTTTTTCATAGAAAGTTTTTTTTATATATATACATATTGATGACACAATATTAAAGTTATTCAAGCATTTTTAAAAAAAAATGCAAAGCAATTCATAACATTACTCTGTAAACAATTGATGGATGAATCTCATTATAACATTCAAAAGATTTCTCTTATCTGTAAATTTCAATTTTCAAAAGTATAAATATTTTAAACAATAAACATCCTGATGTCTTGATAGGAGTTACACGGGTTTATGAGGACTAGATGTCCATCTATCCGCTACTGCGTGTTTCGGGCTCATTATCCCTTCAGGTATAGCTATCTGGAGAGGAGTGGTTCTGTAAACTTAATACTGATAAATAGCGTTTTAATGAGATAAGTCAAGTTGGATTTATTTGCATCTTTGAAAAGGACTGATGGGTATTTCTCCAGTAAGCTGTAAGTGGGCTTGTCTACTGACGAAGCCCTTCAATCTTCTAATTGTAATCAATTGCGATCTCTGTGAAGAAAAGTGCTTAATTACTACAGTTTTGAATATCGCATAGGATGTGGTCTCCTGTGAGGTAAGTCGCAGAACTAGCGCTGTCTCCCACTAGGAGGCCACCTATATTCAAATAATCTCTTTCTATAGCTGCATTCATTAATGTCTGTACACTCACCTTGCGTCTGCTGTGTGGGACGAGTACTGGTCGAATAGAATTTCCCAGTTGTCTTTAATGAGTCGTCCGGATAATTGGACGTACTGTTGAGTTTGCTGAAACAATATTTATTTTGGTGGGTGGTGTCAGAACTTGAGGGGGCTACCTGGGGGTAATGGTGGAAGTCAGGGGGATGTCGCGAGGGGGGTCTACAGTTGGGGTGCTGCCTGTGGTAGTGGCGGAGATGAGGAGGGCTGGTGGGTGGTGTCTGGGCTTGAGGGGGCTGATGTTCAGTAGGGATATATGCCACCAGTTTGGGTGCCTTGGGAGTAGGGGGGACGGTTCGCAGTTTCACAGGGGTGCAGCTGTTATTTACCTGGCAACTCGCGCGATTTCGCTGGAGTGCAGCCTTGACTTATGAGGGTGCGCACACGGTTTTGCACACGGTTTCGCAAAGTTGCAGTCTTGGAATTCCATCAGCAGACAGTGCTCATCATACAACACTGTTTACTAAACCGATTGATAGGGCATGCAAAAAGAAATATTTTGCCTCAGAAAAGACGTAATGTTTTAGTCAAGATTATATTCACGTTGAAATGTATTAGTTCATTTAAATGTTTGTTAGTTTTGTTGTTTACCTATTGGGAATGTATGTTTTTCATTCACCTGTGTTAACTTGTTGTTGATTTAATGTGTTTAACTTCTCGTTGGTTCAAATAAAAAATACAACAAAATAGGGGGTCACTATATATCCGGACTTGCCCGATCCGTTTTTTTATCTATATATGCATGATACTGCATACCCATATTTATTTTGGGTATCCATTGATTTTATCGCTGGAAATAAACATTGAGGGGGACACAATATTTATTTAAGCCCTAACCAACACTTTCTCCACATATTCTAGGACTGGAGTTGGTTAACATAATAGCACCAGTCCTAAAATATGTTGGGAAGGGTGTTTAGTGGCTTGAGAAAAATGTTGAGTCCCCCTCAATGTTTATTTCCAGCAATGAAATCACATACAACCTAATTCTGCAGTGCGTACAAGTTTGTTTGTAACACCCTCCAACCTAATATTGTTGGGTAGGATTTGCTCAGTGAAAACATTTTTGTATAGCAGATTGTTATTGTTATTGTTCTTATGGTATTAATTGAGCATGGGCCTAGCTTTGAGAAGCACCAGAGTGCATTACGGAGGTATACAACAATAAAGATACACAACAGAGCGCTTTATAGAGGTATACAACAGTACAGATTCATAATGGAGTGCTTTTCAGAGGGTACAACAGAACAGATATACAGTGGGGGTAGGATAGAAAGGGCCACAGAGGAGGGGTAAAGCTGTACAGGGTGGCAGGGAGAAGAGGGGCGAATGTCATCTAGTGAGTCAGGTTGGCGCGGAGGCGACGTGATGGCCTGGCTGTTGAGGAGGAGAGAGACTCCTTCAAGAGGTGGGTCTTGAGTTCTTTTTCTGAATTGTGGGAACGTGGGTGTGAGTCTGTTGCCGATGGGGAGGAGGTTTCATAGTCTTGTGGCATAGGTATAGAATATTTTTTTCTGGTCCTTTCCTTTTTGCAGCGGTGGATTTCAAGTCTGCAGGTGTCCTGGCTTCTGGTGGTGCGCTGTCCGCCAGAGATGCTGAGTCTCTCCACGAGGTTGCTTGGTGACTAACAGGGACTGCCTTATAGATGATGCAGCAAGACATGAAGGTGATCTTGCATGAAGTGGGAGCCAGTGAAGGTCGATGAAGGTCAGGGTTATGTGGTCGTATCTATGTAGACCCCTGACGGGAATGTGGCTGTGTGTAGGGCCCTTCTCAGGGGCAGAAGGGAGGAAAATGGGAGGCCTTTGAGGGGGCATTGCCCCAATACAGGGTTAACATTTAATTTGTTAAGGTCTATTCCCAATGGAACTGTGAAAATTTGGAAAGAATGCAGATTATGTGAAAAGCATTCTAGCTGCCAGAATATCTGTTGCCCCAGTGCTATGTATGATCAGTGCCAGTATACACATAATTCCTTGCAGGCCAAGGACATTCTATTGCATTGTTACTCTCCACTTATAGGCTCATGTTAGAATGCTAAACTAACAGAGGCTGAGCAAGACATATCCATTCTGAAAATCTTCAAATTAACATTTGGGTTATATAATGGGTCACTGCTTTAAAGTGTTTAAAAAGAATAGGAACCTTGGGATGAGATTACTGATCCAGGTAGCCTGATTACTAACAGTCAGTATCCAGTATTTGAGATGACAGTTAGGTTACATTGTGTGGGTGATGCTTTTGCTAAGGCAGAATGACTAACTGAAATGTTGGTGCTTGAACGTTATTCATAGTACGACAAACACAAAACAAGTGGATGTAGGAACAAGTCTGGGATCCTTCTGCAGAGTTAAGGTAGGCAGATTCAAAGTTGTCCGATAATAGCTAAATGTGGCTTGGAGCAGACGTTAGTCATAAGGTATGTGTGATAGTCAAGTATAAGAGTCATTGGTGTAGAGGAAAGGTTATTTGATTAATATGTGCATGTATATCTTAGTTAGATCATCTGTTCATGCAGACATATTTTCATATTTCCTTTTTTAACCTCTTGAGGCTATAATTGATTTTGAGAGTTTTTTTTAAGTTTTTAAGGTCCTGCTTACATAGTGTGTAAATTGTAAATAGGCTAGACCAGAATATCCTGACTAGTTAGTGTAAGTTAGATTCATTAAGAGAGAAATGAAATATCAGGTAAGTGCTGAAAATTGTGACTTAATAATTCTTGAGAAGGTGGGAATTGTCTGTGTGCGCTGCTAAAACTCTTCTGAGTGGCACCCAGAGGGAAGCTGGACAGCACACATGCGTACAGCTTAGAGAAATGACACAAATTAGCCAAGGGTTTGGTATTAAGTGGTTAAAGATTAAAATGTTCCCAAATAAATCAAAGAACAGCAATTTCAACATGCTTAGGGAGCATGGTTTGTCAGCCAATCCTTTACTTCCCTGTGGTCCTCCTCATGCAGCTAAAATGAAAGTCCTTAACAGTCCATGTGGTTTTATTATCCCCTGCAATTTTTATTGGCTTGGGTGATGCTGTTCTCGCTTGTCATTATGGGCTGGATGCAGAGTTGGTGTTGATCCTTTCCACTTATTGGGCTCAAGGGCCATAGATCATCTCAAATGATGCCTCATCTGGATGATGCATTGCCAGAGCTTGCTGGTTGCATGATGCCGGTGATGTGTTCCCTGTAGTACTAGTGTTTGACTCAGCTACACTCATTGCCAACACGCGTGTGTTAGGTGTCCTCTCTACAAAACCTCTCTAGACCCTCCTCCATCTTCTGGTGTTGGTTGCGCTTTTCCATATGTTCCAATTTTGTACATCCTTTACTTTCCTCCTTAATGCCCTGCTGTGATGTGGCCAACGTCCCTGTCCCCCATAGATTCTCCTCCTTCCACACCTTTGTTTTTGTCTATTTTTCTTCTGATATATTAGACTGTCTGCTGCCATTGGCTTTACTGATTCTTTCTTCCACCCTCCTTGTTTCCGCTGTTACATCCTGCATCTCCTGAGACTTTCATGCATTTCAAAACTCCTCCGATTCTTCTAAGCCTTCCTCTACTTCCACTGTCCTGCCTTACACCTTCCCTTTTCCTCTTGGCAGGTGTTCAGGACACTCCTTTCCCAACTCTCTACTTTTCTACTTCTCTTGCTTACTGGTCCCCTCTCTAGGTCATTTCCCTCTACTTTCAAGTCTTTTAATCATTGACCTCCTTCTTAAACTGCTGCCCACACCACTTCTTTCCACTTTGATCACTTTTGTTTCTTTTCCTATTTCCCTCCTCTTCCTGCCAGTTTTACATTTCCACCTAGTAAGGATGGACCACTCTATTCCACAATATATTGTCCAAGCTTTTTTTTAAACAAATATTACGAAGAAGACCCCTAGTTTTCACAGCAATTAGATAACCTAAACCTTCTTTGTCAGCTATGGGTATAAGAACTAAAAATCTCAACGGTTTCACACCACTCTCCAGGTGTGATTCAAGTACAACAGTTTCCCCACTAAAAGTCTTGTAGGTGCAGGCTTTCTAGGGGTTCCATGTGATAGTGTCCCTGCAAAAATGTCGCCTGCCAAAAAAGTCACCAAAAAATGGCTGTTTTGTGCAGCGACATTATCACATTGAACATGCGGGGGACACCCCATGCAACCACCAAAATCTTTTATCTTTTCAAGGGGAGAGGGGACACCCCTGCAACCCCTGCTCCCCTTTACCCCATATATATGGCCACCATATATAATGTCACCACAATCTTTTCCCGGCAGCATTATGTATCGCGTCCATATATATGGGTATAATATCACCGGATACCTTTCTAGGTGAGTTCCTGAATCTCCATCTTTGCATAAGGGTGTTCACACAGGTCTGTACGTTATCCAAATCGAGGATAAGACTCTGTTGTGCAAGTGGCAACCTCTTCCATGAGGTGCAGACAGAATTCCTTGTCTTTCTGGACCATCAGTTGGGGTCTTCACCCCCGTCGCAATCTCTGCTCATTCCTGACAGAGTGGTCAAAGGGGCAGAAAAACAACTCCTTATGTGATTCTACACTTGTGGGTGGAGATCTCTAGATTCCTCAGGTGGGGAGTTTGGTTTCAGAGTTACTGGACCAGAGGGTCCCTCTATCTGATCTAACCTATCCCTGGACCAGTCCTACCCATGTTGCTGCAATTCCATAAGCTTGCTCTGCCCATCAACTTTGGTTCCCCCCTTTCAGATAGGGGCCGTATTGCTAACCCAGTTCCCACATTCATGTGTTCCTCCTTCTCTTGCCCTTCATTCTCCTAAAAAAAGAAATCTGCTTTTCCTCTCTACCTATACCGCCTAAAGCCATCTCTTTAACTCTGTCTCATTAATACTACCTCTTTCCTTCGGATATTTCCCAATTCCTTCCACCAATTCTCCAACCTCCTCTAATCAATCTCCAACATCCTCCTTCTGATCTTTCTTAACTTCCTCCAACAACTCTGTACTGTCCTCCAACCAATCTCAAACCTCCTCCTGTTCTTTCTGGCCTCCCCAAACCCCCTCCTTTCAACCTCCCACCTAGTCTCGGGAGGATAGCTCAGGGGCAACTTGTTCGCCTTGGAATCAAGGCGACATGGAGCAACACAGGTTTGAGCCTCGGGTCCGCGCTTACAAACCTCTGGGTATTAAGAGCATTATAAATAACCTATCATATCATATCATACTCTTTCTAATCTTTCCTGACCTCCTCCCACAATTCTCCAACTTCCACCATCTGATATTTTCCAACCTCGTCCAAAAAGTCTCCAACTTCCGCCTTCTGATATTTTCAAGCCTAGAGCAATGTCTTCTCCCCCTCCAGCTCCTCACCTTTCTTCTTGCATCACACTATGCTCCTTCAGTCTCCTCCACCGGTCATGACTCTCCTTCCCACACCTGCATGCCAATTCTCTTCAAACGCTGTCCTTCCTCTGCTCCAACAACTCACAAACTGGCTAGAGCTGTGGGTCTTTACATGATTTCTTGTCCCCTCCAGGGGGCTGGTTCTCTGGTTGTTTTACTTGTGCCAGAAGTGTGGCGGTGTGGGGGGGGGGAGAGGAGCTAAATTGTAATTGGCCAATCTCTGGAGATTTTCCCTGAGTAGTCCAAATATAGACAGAGTTTATAAAGGGTGGGGTGGCCCTCTTGGATTACACAATTATGCCATGCATTGGTCTGTCTGCTGGCTGCCTGGGTCTTCCTTATACTGATAATGAGGGGGTGAGTGTGATTTAAAAGCTGTCATTTCTGAGGTTGCTGTGCAATTAATTTATCACCCACCCCCGGCGTTTGTGCTGTGAAAATTTGCATTGTGTTTGGCATTTTCAGGTTGTGCGGACACTGTGACATTGAAAATACAGCATTTTCCTACTCCCTAGGTGTGCACATCCGGTAGCAGAACAGACCTTTAAGATTATCTGCGGAAGCACCTGGCAAGGATTTTGAGCTTTTGTAAGGTTTGTAGATTAATAAAGTGTTGGATTGCACGTACTTTGACTAGTTTCCTATGGGATATTTCCCCTAAATCAGACTTTATTTGTCCTGCCTTTTTGTGTCCATGCATAAAGCAATTCTGGGAGATGTAGTTCTCGTGGGGATGTCCCCTGCTGTGCAAGGGTGTTGTAGTGCTGTTCTCAAGGGAATCCTTGAACTATTCCTTCATTGCCATCCTGGAGTGCCTGGAAGTTCCTGGCCCCCTGCTTCACTACACTGCCAGCATCGAACATCAAGCAGGGGACTTTGTCATAGGCTCCAACTTCCTCTTGTTCACTCCCTTGGCTCATCCTTCCCTCCCACTGTGCACCACTATCCGTTTCTGCCTTCCAACACCAATACAAGGCATCAAATCAGGAGGCTATTTAATAAAGACAGCAGGGGACCATGAACTCTCAACCGCACTCAGTTGTCTTTCTTATGGCATCAAATAAAAATAATGGGAGGTCAGATTTTATTTGCCTTTTCCTACTTTTCCTGATTGCTTTGCACTGACAACAGCACCTCTGTTGACTGAGTTCACATTAAGGGGGACCACAATGTTGAGTCCCAGATAGTTCCTCCATAGCGTGCAACCTGCAACTCTCTCTATGGTTCCTGTTCGCCAGCTCCTGGTTGGTGGGACTCAGGTGACCCTGGGAGCCATAATTCACCACCTACTCTATGATGTAGGTTCCAGAGGTGATACACAAGGCTCCCTCTAACAACCCAGCCCATCACCAGGCTTGTGTCGACAGATTAACTGCTCCAAAAATCTGAAGGACCAATGGCTGGCCAAGACAGAACAAACCATGATGAGGAACCATCAAACTACTGCGTAATATTGTGATTGACCACAGGGTCAATGGACAAGATGCAGAGGAGCCTGGCTGAAGAAGACAGATGAAGGTGCCACTCTGAACCTAAAGGAGGCTTCAGAAGCACATATTGACTAGCCCTGGATGGGACAGTTAGGTTCAGGGCCCAAAACTGCAGGGGGAGACACAACCTGGGTGTAACCTGTACTCTCTGATAGAGGCATGTCAGGGGGATGTTTTGGTGACAGGGAAATATCTGAAAGTTCACAGAAAGAACATGCTGGAATCCAGATGTCCGGAGGCGTGTCCCTACTCCTATTCAAAGACAGCTTGCTAGGGCCTGTGATGAATGCAGGGCATTCGTCACTTCTACTCAAGGAGGGCCACCCCCATTGAGCCCACTGTGCAAGACCCTCCTTAGGCAAGCAAGATCTCACTGGGAGTGATGACTCCCCATTAGGAGACAAAGACTCCCAATCTTAATTAAGATCTCAGTTAAACCCAGCTTTCTCTGTTTATATGGGAGTAAAATAGGTTGTTAATTTGATAAAACCCGTACCTCTGCTGAATATAAATGCTGATACCCCCTTGAGTGTGAAGTCTTGTGACCAACAGAACTTTGTCTCCTATTACAGAAACCCCTATAAAGATCCTTCGATCATCACCTGGAGTCCAGCTGACATAGAGCCAATCAGCTGGGGCAGAAACGCGCAGACCAGACTCCGCTGCTAGCGTGGAACCAGCAGTGCTGGAGGCAGGACCAAAGTGAGCTTATGGCCCTTGGAATGTGCATCTGTTACAGGATGCGATTACACTAGAATAATTCTGATTCCAAATAAGCAGACAAACTCAAGAAGATGGCAAGTTGCTGTTTGATTAGCAACAATCTAAGACAGGGATTTTACAACAAACGTCAACAGACGTACACTCATTCTCAGCTAGTGCCACATGAAAAATAATTATATACTCTCTTTGTGCGTCAGAAGGACATCACGCTATGTGACAATAGTGAAAAACCTATCAAGGGTCAGAATTGGTTAAGGGACACATCGAGATATACAATCATATAGGAGCTAGGTTTGTTATGGGTTGTCCAATATCAGCTAGACAACTCATGACTACCTCGTCAAACGTGTAATTTTAAGAGATATCAGTTACACAGTGTTTCGTTGGTTTCTCAGGCTATAACAAGCTGTAAGGTCCTTCGTAATATGGACTAATACAATTGGTTGGCAGGCTTGTGCCATGTCTGGAACATTTGGTTCAATTAGCAGCACATATGCCAAGACCCAGGTGTAAGTATATAGGACATGAAGCTGCCCTACCACCCAATTAGCCCAACATCTCTCATCACCCATGCCGTCTGCATGAAATTCTCTTTGTGCGTGGCCTCGCAGTGTATTCTTGTCCTTGGAATGCAACGGGAGTGAGGGCACTCGCTATCGTGTCTGGAACTCCAAGTTCAAGCCTTATTCCCAGCCTCAACTAACGTGACAAGAGACCACAATTCTGCTAATTCTGCAAGCTTTTAAATGTTTTAAATGAATTAAGACTTGGCATCCGTTGTGTTCTTCCTTGCACCTTAACGTGAGAAGATTCATCCTCCGCACACATGTTCCTCTTCAGCGTAGATAGCTGACCTTGACTT
The DNA here is from genome assembly GCF_040938575.1 of Ambystoma mexicanum. Taxonomy (NCBI): domain Eukaryota; kingdom Metazoa; phylum Chordata; class Amphibia; order Caudata; family Ambystomatidae; genus Ambystoma; species Ambystoma mexicanum. Next base: position 267,403,748 of record NC_090937.1, read on the forward strand.
CCCAGGTCTTGACTTCAGGCCGGACAGCCTAACAACGCAGCTCCACCAACCTGCTATTCTACTGCGACACAGTCTTTCATTTTCTCTCCATGGTTGTTTGGCTTACTTATTTAATGATACCAATGTCCGGTTTCTGTAGAATGGCGGCTGTGCCTGAATTCTATTTACTACTTGTAGCTAGCCTATACAATGACTTGATCTATCTTGCATTTCAGCGTCTGTAAATTCATTATACTTCTGATTTCTGCAGCACTTCTTAACATGTAATCTTCTTCTTTTACACCTTCAAGGTTCACTTGATTCTTTACTTTGTCATTTCTCCTCTAGGATCCATACATCATCTTCATTCAGTATTTCAGGACCTCATGCACACTTTCTTATCACATCATCAGTTCATTTTCTTAGCTCTTTCTCCTATTCCTTCAGGAATCTCCTCCTATAGTCTATCATCAACTCGAGGGTACATTCGGTATGGTTGTCTTAATGGATACCTTCATCCAAATACTTGCTGCGGTATTGGAACAATAGCTGGTGTTAGACAGGGTACAGTCTCATGTCACCAATACAGGGGAGGTAGGGGGATAGGGTCATCTTGTGGATGTGTTTGTCTGCTCCTGTACAAAAGAGTGTACATGGTGGGTGAGCAGCGCCTGGAACTTCGCAGAGCCTAGGAACATCAACCAAACAATATCTTCCACTGGCACCCGCAGATATACCAACAGAGGAAGAAGAAGGGACATCAGCAAGCCCATGAGGAGGCTGTCATCAGAAGAAACCAGAGAAAGAGACACTGACACACGTACGAGAAGGCTGCTGCTGGAAGATACCCAGGAAATGGACACCAGCAAACCCACGAGAGGACAGCCACTAGAGGAAAGCCGGGAAAGAGATACTGACAAGCCCATGAGAAGGTTACCACAGAAGAAGTCTGAGAAGGAGATACCGACAAGCCCATGAGAAGGCGCATTACAGCAAAAGGGCCAGGTGAGGGGGTTTTAAGCTAATATAAGTAAATAATAATAATTGTGTGAATACTCATTCTTTTGTTCAAATATGTCCAGTGGTCCGACTCCTATTTCTGCCACACCACAGACCCCTTAGGAAACTTCCCCTACTACTATTCCAAGGTAGCAACCTAATATCCCTAAAGGGGAAGTCATGTTTACTAGTGATAGAGTGCTTACTAGTAACCCTAAAGGCAATATCACTTTTGGCTCCCCGAGAGAGCCTAGTCATCTCTTGCCATGTGTTCCTTTAAAAAAGAACTTACTGTTTGTGAAGAAAATTAACTGCTTAATAACCAACAAAGATTTCAAGTGGAAAACCCAGCAGGTCATGCGACGGTTGCTGCAGTTTCCCTGGGACTCATGCCATAGTTGTAGAATGGTTTCATCAAAGCCATTATACGGTGGCTGGCAATAACGCATGCATTCCTGAACAGCTGGTGTTTGTGAGAACTGGAATGCAAGATGAAAACTCACTGCTTTTACAAATGAACCTAGCAGCCTGCTCAGTGGTGACCTCAATGTCAATGAAAGGAATTAAAAATTTTAGACCGTGCTGAAAAACTCTCAGCTTGCAGAGCCACACACACGCCCTCTCGACAGATGGTTACACCTGAGAACTTTGCAGTTCCATGACAAGTGTGCCAATCACAGTGCTCACTTACCACGGCAGTAGAGGTGAGATCAATGCAACAATTAGGATCCTCGCCAGTGAATCTGTCAGACTATAAATGACAGAATGGAAGAGAGAGATATTGGAGTTTGGAGTTGGAGATGAGAAGGGAAGAACAATGCATGGAGGAGTGGTGAGGAGTACTAGGTGAGTTGTGAGGGGGGGAGAACATCAGAGAGAGTGAGGGGAGCATAAGGCAAGGAGGTGGCGAAGGGGAGAAGCATGACTGGAACATCATAAAAGAGGAGGAGAAGGAGTTTTGTGTTTCCTGACAGGAAAGTAAAACCTAACTAAGATATAGAAGTAGCCCGCAGTCCTTGAAGGAAACATAATTTGTTTATGCTTGGATCATTTCCCACCAAGTGTCCTTAGACCAAATCCCTTTTCTGTCAATCGCTCAGTCTGTGGCGAGTGCAAGTCAACATTGAAACAACAATGACTCATGGTTTCTACAACAATATTCTCTGCTTTTACAACTCAGGCCATTTACACAAACATGAAGCAAAGCGGGTAGCAACAGAGAATAACAATGTTCTTGGTCACACAAGTAGGGTATAGTGGCCCTGAGCACACTAAAGCAAATCATACAATCAGAAAATCCTCCTAACAGATTACAGCCCATTTGACCACCTTTAGGGCACCTCCTTCAGAGGAGTGATCAGGACACCTAGTGTGGCAGATCGACAAGGGCTAATTGACTCAACTATGTATTTTCACTTTTCTTTATTTGGCAAGGCACAGGGACATTCCTACAGGGAAAATAGTTTTATCTGAAATGGAACAAGACTACCCTTTCTGGGTCTAGTCTAAATAAGCAGTGCTAGGATGGGGGGAAATAGCACAGTGGGGGTTTCCTTATTGTGGAGGTGCTGTTCTCCTCAGGATCTATAAGGTATAGCTTAGTCTCAGTAGAATGGCTCAAAGTGATTGTCATGGTTCTAGTTGCCCTCTACCTAAAGAGATCTCTACTCTCCTTTTGCCATGCGTGCATGCTTATTACTGTGTATGTAAGCTAAGTAGTGCCCTTCCTATTGCATAGGTTGTGTTTCTCCTACTCTAAGACTTATGGTGCCCCTGACACCGGATTAGACAGAAGGTTCCGGATGAATGGGGGCCCTGGTCCTGAGGCCTTTCTCCTGGCTCTTCTGCAACTTGGAAAGCTATCTATCGCAGGAAATTGAGGGTTTGCCACACTTTCCTTTATTAGACCTCAGCCTCGTTTGCAGGCCCCTGAAAGACGCACACCAGACACATCCAATCTGACCCAAGAATCTGGCCTCCTCTTTTCACTTTTTATGGATATGTTCTGCTCTCCTGCTTCCTTGCCTGCTCTCCCACCTGCCTGTTTCAGCCTCTCTTATATAGGTAATACCCAATTTCTCATTATCTTGACTCTCTGCAACTTTAGGATTGGTTAACTGTAGTCTCTTTTTCTATGTAGTGTACTTTTGTATTGGTTGTGCGACCACCACCCATACCCCTCTAGGTTCCTTCTCCATCTGACCTGCTTTGTCCCAAGGATTTTTATTTTACTTAGTGTCAGTTGCTTTAAAAAAAAAAAGCATATACACCATACAATCTTACAAATAACAAATTAGACCAACCATAAAAAGATCCATCACACGATCAAAAATAAACTGATATAAGTAAATGTTTAATTGATATCAATCCTCTAAAATTGAATAGAAAATTCATATTAGTTATAAATATAACAGATAATAACATATCAAAATTCTTAAACAATAGAAGATATCCAATAACATATCACATAGGAGCCCTCCTCTTGTTATTTACAGTCTATGAGATCACAAATATCTCATAGATATCAGATACGGTAAAAGCGATGCCAGTATAACTGTACCGGCATCATTTACCGGACCGGAGTATTACGAGTTGCGAACCTGCCGTGACTGGCCTCACCGTTGCCGGTTTGAGTGGCAACATGCAGCAGCCGTGCCAGTGACCCTGTCATGCCGCAGTTGAGTGCAAATTAGTAGGTGCACAGACATGCAATCACCGGCATGGATATGCTGGTAATAATGGTTACAATGATGCCGTTAACACCGGCATCGTGACGCAGGTGTTAATAGTAATCTGCTGTGTACAAGCCTGCCACAGGTGCACACAATCAGCACAGGTGGAGGCAATGGAGTCTGGCACAGCCCAAAAGGAGCACTCCCACACACCACCCAAATCCACAATGCTACCAATAGAACTTGCACTACTGGAGATGAAGGACATGCTTGCACTGCTACTCCTTGAGGAGGCAGTGAGGCAGAGAATGCAGCAGAGGTGCAGGAGAAGGAGGGTGAGATTGGGCCAGCACATACCCATTGTGCAGCCAGTTGTACCCCGCAGGCAGCCACCAATCCCCCGCTTAAGGGCCAGCCCATTGAACCTAACCCCTGCACAGATCCACACCCTGTACCGCCTGGACAGGGACACCATCACCACAATAGTGGACCTCATCCATGATGACCTGGTGAGCCTGATCAATATCCGGACAGCCATCCCCCCATTGCTGAATGAAGTATCTGTGCAACACATTTTAGCCACATGCACTTATCAGCACACAGTGGGACATCTGCATGGAATCTCACAACCCTGTTTCTCCCGTGTGCTCAACCAGGTGCTAGATGCACTCCTGAAACAGGTAAGCAAGCACATCAAGTTACCACAGACTGTGGAAGAGGTGAATGCAACCAAAATAGCATTCCGTGAGTGGCAGGCATGCCAAATGTAATTGGGACCCTCGACTGTACCAATGGGGAGTTGGTTGTCTGGCATGCTCTGTACATTCCCTGAATGTACAGATGGTGTGCGATGCACGCAAAATCATCACGCATTGCTGTGCAAGATTCCCTGGCTCCACGCATGACACCATGGTACTGCTCAACTCCACGCTTCCCCTGTACATGGCATGACACGCTGGCTGCTGAGTGAGTGAAACCACAGGCCCATGAGGGGTGTTGATTGGAGGGGATCACAAGCAGTGACAACATGCCTGCTGGCTGGCCCATGGGTGTTGCTCGGGGGGGATCACAAGCATAGACAACGTGCATGCTGGCTGGCCCATGAGGGGGGTTGGAAAATAGCACAAAATTGCATGCATGAGTATTACAAGCAGACGCCACAGGCATGGTTCCCATCATAACTCCAGCAAACAGCTGTAAGCATCACAAGGCATGCAACGGAGTGCAGAGACACTTGTCTGGCAATAGAAGTCAAAGTCAGATGAGGAATCAGACTACCAACCTCTACATCCCCAACCTGCACAACATAAAATCACACACACAGAATGGAACCAGAGCACACACTGCGTCCTGGGTGGCTAAATCTGAGACCTTAGTAAAAGCAACAGAATGTGCAACACAGGCAATGCTTGCATATGTGCCAGACCCACACAGCTGTGTGTACATGTAATCAACAGAGACAGTGTGCACACCAGCACATGCATCCGGAACATCAGAAAACATGAACCACAGGTACCACAATGCACCAGCCTGCAGTCACAATGCATGAAATACATGATCCCAGCAAAGGAATTCATGAGTGATGATGCCCTCCCAGATCTAAATCCATCGGCCACAAAGCAAAATCTCAGTCACTGCACTCAGTCCACAGGTAGACTGCAGATCAGTATGGTAGTCATATCACCTTAAGGGGCACCTCCAAGTACAATGGGTCAAGCATGGAAATTAATAGAATCCTAAGACATATAGTACCACCAAGAAATGATTGAGAGGAGCAGGGCCCTTCCAAAGTACCTTACTAGCACCATGCCACCTTCCACCCAGCTGTATCACAGAAATGTTACACATCACCCGTGGCCCATACCAACAATGTGATTCTGACCAATACATATAGGTAAAGGTGTCGATGGACATGTACATGCTCACATGTATCAGTAGATTGCATACACTGGACACCACTGTGTTACATGATGCACATTAGGCAAATGCGGGATTATGCAATGTACATGCACAGGCCATTCCCATCAGAGACACATCAATGAAACCTGAGGACATCATGGACGTTAGGGTTTGATTCGTGAGAGTGCATGTACACATTGAGTGGTCCTGGGGACGTCAGCAGCACCCCCCCAACATTGGAAAATTGAATCCTTAGTTGCATGTAATCATGAACATTGTACAGCTAGTGGTAACATGAAAATCACATATGACTCACAAGTACCCTTCTCATTGTTCCCATGCAGGTGATGTCGAGTATCCCCTGAAGCCGTGGCTCCTGAACCTCATCGGGCAAACAGTCAACAGGCATGAAGAGGACTACAACTGTACATATGCAAGCACTCGTGTCACCATTGAACAGACATTTGGGCTGTTGAAGGCCCGGTTTTGCTGCCTCAACAGTTCGGGGTTGGGGGGTACTCATTTATGGCCCAGAGAAGGTGGGGGAAATTGTGTAAGTATGTGCCCTGCTGACCACAAAAGGGATGGGTGTAAGGTTTCAAATGAATCTAAACCACTGGCAATTGCTCTGGGCAACCTTCCACACCACCATTTTATAGCCCGTCTGCGCCATTGTAAAAGGGGACCAGCCATGTGCAAATCAGTCAGCAGCTGCCGCCACCGAAGGTAGCAGCCCAGCCCGAACTGCTAGGCCAGGTCCCCTCTGCACAGAAAACCAAGCAACCCCAGACATGTTTCGGCCTTGTTGGACCTCCTCAGTGAGGTGCAGCCTGGTTCCCTGTGGCGCAGCAAGCAAGGGACCTCTCTCATCTAAACCACTGGTTGCCCAGAGCAATTAATTGCCAGTGGTTTAGTTTAATTTGAAACCTTCCACCCATCACTTTTGGACAAGGCTGAAACATGTCTGGGGTTGCTTGGTTTTCTGTGCAGAGGGGACCTGGCCTAGCAGTTCGGGCTGGGCTGCTACCTTCGGTGGCGCAGCCGTACTGATTTGCACATGGCTGGCCCCCTTTTGCAATGGCGCAGACGGGCTAAAAAACGGTGGTGTGGAAGGTTGCCCAGAGCAATTGCCACTGGTTTAGATTCATTCGAAACCTTCCACCCATCACTTTTGTGGTCAGTTTGTTTCTCCCTTGCTCGCTGCACCACAGGAAACCAGGCTGTACCTCACTGAGGAGGTCCAACAAGGCCGAAACATGTCTGGGGTTGCTTGGTTTTCTGTGCAGAGGGCACCTGGCCTAGCAGTTCGGGCTGGGCTGCTACCTTCGGTGGCGGCAGCTGCTGACTGATTTGCACATGAATGGTCCCCTTTTGCAATGGCGCAGACGGGCTAAAAAACCGTGGTGTGGAAGGTTGCCAAGAGCAATTGCCAGTGGTTTAGATTCATTCGAAACCTTCCACCCATCACTTTTGTGGTCAGTTTGTTTCTCCTTGTGAGAGAGGGTATTCCCAGATGTGGGTCCCTTGCTCGCTGCGCCACAGGGAACCAGGCTGCACCTCACTGAGGAGGTCCAACAAGGCTGAAACATGTCTGGGGTTGCTTGGTTTTCTGTGCAGAGGGGACCTGGCCTAGCAGTTCGGGCTGGGCTGCTACCTTCGGTGGCGGCAGCCGTACTGATTTGCACATGGCTGGCCCCCTTTTGCAATGGCGCAGACGGGCTAAAAAACGGTGGTGTGGAAGGTTGCCCAGAGCAATTGCTACTGGTTTAGATTCATTCGAAACCTTCCACCCATCACTTTTGTGGTCAGTTTGTTTCTCCTTGTGAGAGAGGGTATGCCCAGACGTGGGTCCCTTGCTCGCTGCGCCACAGGGAACCAGGCTGCACCTCACTGAGGAGGTCCAACAAGGCCGAAACATGTCTGGGGTTGCTTGGTTTTCTGTGCAGAGGGGACCTGGCCTAGCAGTTCGGGTTGAGCTGCTACCTTCGGTGGCGGCAGCTGCTGACTGATTTGCAAATGGCTGATCCCCTTTTGCAATGGCGCAGACGGGCTAAAAAACGGTGGTGTGGAAGGTTGCCCAGAGCAATTGCCAGTGGTTTAGATTAATTCGAAACCTTCCACCCATCACTTTTGTGGTCAGTTTGTTTCTCCTTGTGAGAGAGGGTATGCCCAGACGTGGGTCCCTTGCTCGCTGCGCCACAGGGAACCAGGCTGCACCTCACTGAGGAGGTCCAACAAGGATGAAACATGTCTGGGGTTGCTTGGTTTTCTGTGCAGAGGGGACCTGGCCTAGCAGTTCGGGCTGGGCTGCTACCTTCGGTGGCGGCAGCTGCTGACTGATTTGCACATGGCTGGTCCCCTTTTGCAATGGCGCAGACGGGCTAAAAAACAGTGGTGTGGAAGGTTGCCCAGAGCAATTGCCACTGGTTTAGATTCATTCGAAACCTTCCACCCATCACTTTTGTGGTCAGTTTGTTTCTCCCTTGCTCGCTGCGCCACAGGAAACCAGGCTGTACCTCACTGAGGAGGTCCAACAAGGCCGAAACATGTCTGGGGTTGCTTGGTTTTCTGTGCAGAGGGGACCTGGCCTAGCAGTTCGGGCTGGGCTGCTACCTTCGGTGGCGGCAGCTGCTGACTGATTTGCACATGGCTGGTCCCCTTTTGCAATGGCGCAGACGGGCTAAAAAACCGTGGTGCGGAAGGTTGCCCAGAGCAATTGCCAGTGGTTTAGATTCATTCGAAACCTTCCACCTATCACTTTTGTGGTTAGTTTGTTTCTCCTTGTGAGAGAGGGTATTCCCAGATGTGGGTCCCTTGCTCGCTGCGCCACAGGGAACCAGGCTGCACCTCACTGAGGAGGTCCAACAAGGCTGAAACATGTCTGGGGCTGCTTGGTTTTCTGTGCAGAGGGGACCTGGCCTAGCAATTCGGGCTGGGCTGCTACCTTCGGTGGCGGCAGCCGTACTGATTTGCACATGGCTGGCCCCCTTTTGCAATGGCGCAGACGGGCTAAAAAACGGTGGTGTGGAAGGTTGCCCAGAGCAATTGCTACTGGTTTAGATTCATTCGAAACCTTCCACCCATCACTTTTGTGGTCAGTTTGTTTCTCCTTGTGAGAGAGGGAATCCCCAGACGTGGGTCCCTTGCTCGCTGCGCCACAGGGAACCAGGCTGCACCTCACTGAGGAGGTCCAACAAGGCCGAAACATGTCTGGGGTTGCTTGGTTTTCTGTGCAGAGGGGACCTGGCCTAGCAGTTCGGGTTGAGCTGCTACCTTTGGTGGCGGCAGCTGCTGACTGATTTGCACATGGCTGGTCACCTTTTGCAATGGCGCAGACGGGCTAAAAAACGGTGGTGTGGAAGGTTGCCCAGAGCAATTGCCAGTGGTTTAGATTCATTCGAAACCTTCCACCCATCACTTTTGTGGTCAGTTTGTTTCTCCTTGTGAGAGAGGGTATGCCCAGACGTGGGTCCCTTGCTCGCTGCGCCACAGGGAACCAGGCTGCACCTCACTGAGGAGGTCCAACAAGGCCGAAACATGTCTGGGGTTGCTTGGTTTTCTGTGCAGAGGGGACCTGGCCTAGCAGTTCGGGCTGGGCTGCTACCTTCGGTGGCGGCAGCTGCTGGCTGATTTGCACATGGCTGGTCCCCTTTTGCAATGGCGCAGATGGGCTAAAAAACGGTGGTGTGGAAGGTTGCCCAGAGCAATTGCCAGTGGTTTAGATTCGAAACCTTCCACCCATCACTTTTGTGGTCAGTATGTGCCCTGCTACACAACATGTGCATCCGGCGCAACATACTCCTACCCCCTGACATGGACATGGTGCCAACTGAGGAAGGGGGAGATAGTGGAATTCCTCATCGGCACGATGGGAATGAGGGATGTGCAACACGGCAGGATGTGCTTGACCACTACTTCTGATGGACTGGAGAAGACAAGGGCACTGGGGATGGGACATATTGGGCACTGGGCACTGTACATAAATAAATTGACACACACGCAAGAAGCAATGTCCATTCATGTGATTTTCTTTCTCATGTACTCGTGGCCTGAATCATGCTGTTCCCATCTTCATCTTGTATGCTGGCTTGCAACATTATGTGTTACTACTGACTTCTTCAATTGTATTCACTCTCCCCTCTTGCTTCTCCACTCTTTTGACTGCTAACTCGCTGTTCTCTCCTCCTTTCCCTTCTGCCTTTTCCTATCTCCTCCCCTTACCTTCTTCTATGCAGTTACTCTATCAGAATTGTCACTGGACCTAGTATGATAACAACCTTGTCTGTCTCCTCCCCTTACTGGTTTTTTCCTCCCCACTCACCCTCCAGCAATATCTGAAATGTTGTCAAGCCTAGTATGATAATCGCTTGTTTTGTTCCTCCCCTACCTTTCTGTACCCCTCTTCCTCACCTTTTGTTTTTCTCCAGCTCCATCAGAAATGTCATCAGGCCTAGTACGGTAGTCGCCTGTCTGTTTCCATTTCCTTCTCACTCTCCCCCGCCCTTCCTTATCTATGTCTTTGCTCTTGCACTATCTGAAATGTTGTCAGGCCAAGTACGATAGTTAATTTCACATCCTTACTGTTCATGGCCTGTAAGAATGTCATTGTACTTTCCCTTGTTCCCTCCCTTGCCTTGAAGCGCTTTGAAACACATTGTGTATAGGCGCTATATAAATAAACTATCATATCATATCATAACTGCTGTATTGATCATTAAATAACTATGTACATGTGCCATTGCAGAACTACCAGTGCTATTCCCGTGAATTGACCCCAACACCCCCCCCCACTACCCCCACACCCAATACCTCAACACCCCCCATACCTCCACACCCAATATCCCAACACCCAATACCCCAACACCCCATCCCCCAATACCAACAGAACAACTCCACAACTACTGCACCCTAACATGCAGTTCTGAGTTCACCTATTCATGCCCCCTTTTTGGAGGCCTCTGTGTGGCGCAAAAGTCGCTGCGAGTGACGCACAGGGCTCGTTTGCATCGAACTGGCCGATGTGCTGCTCGACGATGGTCCGGACTGGGGGGTTGTGGCTACATTATGCTGCTCGGCAATGGCGTTTGCTAATAGTGTTATGGACTGCGCCAGGGCAGTCGTTGCTGCATTGCCTTCACAGATGCGCCTAGCCACGTGGTACACGGCACTGCTGACCATCCTTGCATTCTCCTGCCAGCCTTCCTGCATGGCCTGCTGTGTTTCTTCAGTGTCCAAAGCAAATTGGGTCACCAGGACCTGCATAGCCTGCTACCGGCCTTCCATGCATGTCAGTCTACCCTCCATGTCTCTGATCTGCTGTGGACCATGTGCTGGCAGGGGAGG